>NC_073379.1:76983445-78183445 GCF_028641065.1 Leucoraja erinaceus | reverse complement strand
TTTTGTGTCTACGGTTTAAACCAGCATCTTCCTACAAATATAATAAGCTTTGACATGTGTTTGTTTGCTATTTATGTGGAAAGGTACAGGTCTCAATAGCGGATTTCAAAGAAGAATTGTCCACATCTAGATTATATTGCTTTCTATGTTCAGAAACAAGTCCAGAAAAAAATCGTCCCTAGTGTGTGTAGGGCAGTGTTAATGTGTGGGGATCGCTGGTCGGCGCGGACTCGGTGGCATTAGACCTTTTATGCCCCTCGCCGCCAGCGCCCGCAAAAAAAATAATAGTGGTGGGAAGAACAATTGGATTAATGTCCCAATTAAATCTTACTTTGTGTTATGGTACTTGGACAAAAGAGATCTTCTGAATTGCACATTTCTTCTGTTAACTTATAGTACTATTGCCAAGAAATTCTAGTGCAAAAAATTGGTTACTCCTGTAGTCTAAGATCTCTGATGCAGCTCGGCATTGCACATTTTCAAGCAAGCTACTGTATGTCCAATTAGGATCCATGCTATGGTTGGAGAGGTGAATGTAGGAGAAAATTGGGATGTATGTGAATTGATAAGGGGAAGCAGTAGGAAAATAGATTGTGCTTATGCGCCCTTTATGATAGGAATAGGGAGGAGGTATCAATTTTTAATGCAGGTGTAAGCTGTTGGTTATGGAGCTGTTATACAGCATGGAAACGGGTCCTTCGGTTCAATTTGTCCATGCTAACCAAGTAGCTTAACCAAGCCATCCCCATGTCTGCACTTGGCCCTCCAAACCTTTCCCATTGGTGTATCTGACCAAGTGTCTTCTGACCAAATGTCTCTACCATTTCTTCTTGTGGCTCGTTCAATGTTTGCATCACCCTCTGTGTGGAACAAGTTGCCTGTCAGGTCATGAATAGGGACTTGGAGATTTCTTTTAGCTTTTAGAGATACAGCGCAAAAACAGGTCCTTCGGCCCACTGTGTCAAGTCAAGTCAAGTTTATTCGTCACATACACATACGAGATGTGCAGTGAAATGAAAAGTGGCAATACTCGTGGACTTTGTGCAAAAAACAACCAAACTACAAACAGAATGGAACAGAATCACATATTATTTTACATATTAAATATTGTGGGCGGAAGGAAAAAGGGAATAAAAAAAAGTAATTACAAAAAAATAGTAGAATGGTTCAGTAAAGTTAGTCCCTGGTGAGATAGGAGTTTACAGTCCTAATGGCCTCTGGGAAGAAACTCCTTCTCAACCTCTCCGTTCTCACAGCATGGCAACAGAGGCGTTTGCCTGACCGTAACAGCTGGAACAGTCCGTTGCAGGGGTGGAAGGGGTCTCCCATGATCTTATTGGCTCTGGAGTTGCACCTCCTGATGTATAGTTCCTGCAGAGGGGTGAGTGAAGTTCCCATAGTGCGTTCGGCTGAACGCACTACTCTCTGCAGAGCCTTCTTGTCCTGGGCAGAGCAATTCCCAAACCAGATTGTGATATTTCCGGATAAGATGTTTTCCACAGCCGCTGAGTAGAAGCATTGGAGGATCCTCGGAGACACTCTGAATTTCCTCAATTGCCTGAGGTGGTAAAGGCGCTGCCTTGCCTTACTCACGAGTGTTGCAACGTGTGATATATCCATGTCATATCCTCAGAGATGTGGACTCCCAGGTATTTAAAACAGCTCACCCTATCCACAGTATCCCCATTTATCTTCAATGGTGTGTACGTCCTCGGATGATGTGCCCTCCTAAAGTCCACGATCAGCTCCTTTGTTTTTTTGATGTTCAAGAGGAGGCTGTTGTCCTGACACCAGAGTGCCAGATCAGCCACCTCCTCCCGGTAGGCCTTCTCATCATTGTCTGAGATCAGGCCCAACACCACAGTGTCATCAGAAAACTTGATTATCGAGTTGGAGCTCAACCTAGCCACACAGTCATGTGTGTACAGGGAGTACAATAGGGGGCTGAGTACGCATCTCTGGGGGGATCCTGTGCTCAGGGTGAGGGACTTCGATGTATTCCCTCCCATCTTGACTACCTGGGGCCTGGCGGTGAGAAAGTCCAGGATCCAGGCACACAGGGGGGTGTTGAGCCCTAATTCCAGTAGCTTCTCAGCAAGTCTGGTGGGGCCTACTGTGTTGAAGGCTGAACTGAAGTCTATGAACAGCATCCTCACATAGCCCACCTTCTGGCTGTCAAGATGAGAGAGAGCGGTGTGCAAAACCTGGGAGACCGCATCGTCCGTGGATCTGTTCGGACAGTATGCGAATTGTAACGGGTCCATATTGCGAGGGAGGAAGGCGCAGATGTGTTTCTTCACCAGCCTCTCAAAGCATTTCATGACTACCGAGGTGAGGGCCACCAGACGGTAGTCATTCAGACAGGCTGGGGAGGCATACTATCCAACGCACACTGGGGAAAATGTACACATACACCAAGCCAATTAACCTACACACCTGTATGTCTTTTGGAGTGTGGGAGGAAACCGAAGATCTCGGAGAAAACCCACGCGGTCTAGGGGAGAACGTACAAACTCCGTACAGACAACACCCACAGTCGTGATCGAACCCGGGTCTTTGGCGCTGCAAGTGCTGTAAAGCAGCAACTCTACCGCTGCACTACCTAATGACCAGAAATAATTGTGCATGCACAGGAGGAGATGCTATACAGCTGAATCTATGGCCATTACCCATTACTAATGGCTCTCTGGGTTGACAAGAATGGAACCAGATGAACATGGTCTCATCCATCCACTTGAACAATTGTGCAAAAGAGGATGGTGAAAGCATATAGGGAAGTAAAAAATAATAGGTTTCCTACACCATGCATTTGTCTGAATTAAACTCCATCTCAGCCCATTGGCTCCATTGTTCAATGTCTCAATGTAATCTTGGATAAAATTCGACACCTATTTTAGTGTCATCTGCATACTTAATAACCATGCCATCTACAAAGACATCCAAATCATTATTTAAAATAAAGAATAATGGTGGACCCGGCAACGATCCTTCTGGCACACTATTCGTTACACGCCTCCAGTCTGAAAAAAACTGGGGCAGGCGAGCCGACTAGCGCAGGCGACCTGAGAACTGCAGGTCCTTTGGCCCACCGTGTCTGCGCCAACCTGCAATCACCCCGTACACGAGCACCATCCGACACACTAGGGACAATTCACAATTTACCGAAGCACTTAACCTACAAACCTGCAAGTCTATGGAGTGTGGGGCAGGCGAGCTGACTTGGGCGCTACAGCCAGTCCTGGGGCATGCAGGCGACCTGGGCACTACAGCCAGACCTGGGGCAAGCGAGCTGACCTGGGGTAAGTGAGCTGACCTGGGCACTACAGCCAGTCCCGGGGCAGGCAAGCCGACCTGGGAACTGCAGCTAGTCCCAGGCTGCTAGATTCTAGGAGCTGGCGGCCTCCAACTGGAATCGACCTCGAGGGCTCCGGTTGCAGAGCCTGTGGACTTACCAGCTGACTGACTTTGGAAGTTGTGGTGGTGGATCTGCTGCAACATGTTTCACAAAACATGGGGGAATTGTCCCCCACCTCTCAAAACATGGGGGGGGGACAGGTCCTACCCACCCCCCTCCAGGATTTCCACTCATGCGCTGATCATAAGATTGTAAGCGATAGGAGCAGAATTAGGCTATTCGGCCCATCAAGTCTACTCCACCATTCAATATTGTTTGATCTATACCTCCTAACCCCATTCTCCTGCCTTCCTCCCGTAACCTCTGACACCCGTACTAATCAAGCTGACTTCCCCCATTAGTTTGTTTTTTACTCAGGTTTCCAGCAGTTGGAGTCTCTGGTCTTTGTGTCTCTGCTTTTGAGGCAGTCATGTGCCTATTCTTAGGAATCCATAGGGAACATATATTCCACGCATGTATAAATAAATTCAGGGGAATGTAAATACTTTTTAACTGGAAAAAGATCTTCCATCTTAGTCGTAAGGTTACGAGTAGTAAATGTTGTCAATTTGTGAATAATCTGTGCAAAAGTATAATCTAAAAGGGTTGTTTATCACTTGAGACATTCAGCAGGGGCTGGATTTACTTTTTTGCAAGCAAACACAAAGGCTGGTGCAATCCATGTCATTCTTGCACAAAGCTGGTCCGATCACGCGGGATCCTGGGGCCACACAAGCCGCGCGCAGCCAATTGGATTACACGCCAGTTTGGGAAGAGCCAATTAAAAGGCGGATAAATCGGTCACCATGTGAAAGCACCCAATCAGAAGGCAGAGGAAGATGTGTTGCAGCTCCCGGGGAGAGTTCTTTTTTCATCGCGGCGAGTGAAAGCAAAGATTACAGAGCAGAGCTCTTTGAGTGAAAGGAAGCATTTGTTCACAGTCTCTACAAGGCCGCGATGGAAGACAGTGGGAAGCAAGTCATTAATTTTGCTGCTGGACCTTCCAAGCTCCCGCGAGCGGTGAGGTGCTTTATGTCTCCTTCTCTGTTAACCAAGCATGTTTGAAACAGATTTGGTATACAGTGCGCTGAGACGTGCGATAGAAAGCAGCGCTTGTAATGTTTGTGCGAGTGAATGGATGGAGATCGCGTTTGCTTTATTTTCCAAAAGCGCATTGAGAATGACACTTTAAAAAAATGCAGCCCCCCCCTCCCCCGGCCTTAACCATTCTGAACACTTTGGAACTATTCCAAGAGTTCTAGTTTCTTTATCCAGGAGTAAAGGTGCGATAGAGACTATAGAGTGGTTAATGCGTTGTTGCATTTTAGGTAATGCTGGGATCCGTATGCTGCCGAGTGCATTAAAATAAAGTTCAGGAAGAAGTTTGTGGCCTGTATTTTGCAAGGAGAATAATCATGAGACTACAAGTACTCGAAGTACAGTGGATGTAATCGCTACCTTTGAAACAATCCAAAGCAGTACAGTCAGTGGAAGTCGCGCCCGCACTTGTTGCTTGTTTTAGTCATTTCTGATGCAATTTATATAGAATCAGTTGTGAATTTCAACTTTTACCAATAATTCCCGTTGTTACGAAGAGTTGGACGTATTGTCTTGATTGTAATGTTATTATTGTTCAGCAGGTGAGGGGCAAAACTTAAAGGGGATAAGTGGAGCATGAGCAAAGTGGAGGATGGTAAGTGTCGGGAAGTTCTGCCAGTGGAGGCAGATATGATAGCGACGTTTAAGATGCATTCAGATAGGCACATGGATTTGCAGTGGATATGGATGAATAGAACTTATGGATCTTGTGTTGGCAGATAAGATTAATTTATTTTGGCATCATGTTCGGCATAGATATTGAGAGCCGAAGGGATTGTTCCTGTACTATACTATTCAATGTTCAATCCTCATCCAAATTGTTGATATGGATGGGACAAATAGTAATAGGCTAGCACCAAAACTTGAGGTGCACCACTAGTCTCAGGACTTGAATGCGAAAGCAATCTTCCATAACCACCTCAGCTTCCTTCCATGAAGCCAATTCTGTATCCATTTAGCTAGCTCTCCCTGGATCCCATGTAATCTAATCTCCCAGAGCAACTTACTGTGCAGAACTTTATAATAATAATAATAATCTTTATTTATATAGCACATTTTTAGTCAACTTGCATTGACCCCAAAGTGCTTCACATAATTACATTACATTTACACACAGGCAAAAGTGGGTGAAGTGTCTTGCCCCAAGGACACAACGACAGTATGCACTCCAAGCGGGATTCGAACCGGCTACCTTCTGGTCGCCAGCCGAACACTTAGCCCATTGCGCCATCTGTCATCAACGGCTTTGCTGAAGTACATGTCCACGTCCATCTGCCTTCATTCATCTCAGGATATATACTTGACTGTTGTGTCAAATGTCCTCAAGACATCTCCATTAACTGTCGCAAAAACCTTCATGTCTTTCTCTGCGGTAAAAACCGAGGGGAAATATTCATTGAGGACCTTACCCATCTTCTGTGGCTCCACATTTAGATGACCACTTTGGTTTCTGAGAGCTCCTATTCTCTCTCTTGTTACCCTTTTTCCTTTAATAAATTTATAACATCTCTTTGGATTCTCCTTAATCTTATCTGCCAGACCTATTGTTGCCCATGCCCTATTGTTGTCCTCCTGATTTCCTACTTGAGGATGCTTCTCAATCCCCAGAACACCAGGAATGCACATGATCGAGCTGCCTATACCTAAACCATGCCTTTTTTCTGACCCAAGCCTCAATTTCTATTAACATCCAAGATTCCTTACACTCCTACCTGGCTTGCCCTTCACTCTTAACAGGAACATGCACACATTGGACTCTCACTCTTTTAAAACCATCTCACTTTCAGGACATTCCTTTGTCTGCAACAGCCTACATTATTCCGAGTATAGATGTTGGGAGGTCATGTTGCAGTTGTATGAGATGTTAGTGAAGCAGCATTTAGAGTATTATGTTCAGTTCTGGACACCATGTTATAGAAAATATGTCAAGCTGGAATGGGTACAGAGAAGATTTACAAGGATATTGCCAGGGCTAGAGGGTTTGAGCTATAGGGAGAGGTTGATTAGGCTGGGACTCTATTCCTTGGACCACAGGAGGATGAGGGGGTGATCTTATTGAAGTCTATAGAACTGGTAGATGCACAGAGTCTCTAGCCCAGAATAGGTGAATCGAGGACCAGAGGGCATCGGTTTAAGGTGAATGGGATAAGATTTATTAGGAATCTCAGGGGTAACTTTTCACACAAGGTTGGTGGACGTATGGAAAAAGCTGCCAGAGGAGGTAGTTGAGGCAGGTACTAACTCAACATTTTAAAAACAGATAGACAGGTGCATGGTCAGACAGATTTGGAGAGATATGGACCAAAAGCAGGCAGGAGGGACTCGTGTAGCTGGGACATATTGGCCGGTATGGGCAAGTTGGGCCGAAGGGCCTGTTTCCACACTGCATCACTCTATGACTTATACCATGAAAGTTGACCTTGCTCCAATTTTGAACTTTGTGGACCATTCCTGTCCTTATTCATGGTTATTTTAAAGCTAATAGAACTGTGATTGCTAGTCCAGTCTCAGATACTGCCTTTGTGTTTTCTTTATCAGGCATAGAAAAGAGCTAACATTTAGGGAATTGGACAGGGCAAGTGCTGAAGTGTGGCGAATCTGTGGGATTCTTTGCCACAGAGGGCTGTGGAGGCCAAGTCAATGGATAGATTTAAGGCAGAGATTGACAGTTTCTTGATTAGTAAGGATGTCGGGGGTTATGGAGCGAAGGCAGGTGAATAGGGTTGTGAGGGAAAGATAGATAAAAAAAAAAAAAAAAAAAAAAACAAAAAAAAAACATAGAAATTAGGTGCAGGAGTAGGCCATTCGGCCCTTCGAGCCTGCACCGCCATTCAATATGATCATGGCTAATCATCCAACTCAGTATCCCGTACCTGCCTAGGGCAAAACAATAGCTGAACATGCTGCAGGAAAGGATGGTTCAGATCACCATACCAGACATGATTATAAAAAGTTAAACTCTTTAGCAAATTTGACATGTCAGGTAGACAAAATTAATGACACTGCATACACAGCATGGCCTCTCATAGGGAACTGTTTAAAAGTCTCCTTTTAAACACATGATGACTCAACAAAATTGC
The DNA here is from genome assembly GCF_028641065.1 of Leucoraja erinaceus. Classification (NCBI taxonomy): domain Eukaryota; kingdom Metazoa; phylum Chordata; class Chondrichthyes; order Rajiformes; family Rajidae; genus Leucoraja; species Leucoraja erinaceus. The sequence continues at coordinate 78,175,873 of NC_073379.1, read as the reverse complement.
TTTCAACAATGGCCAAAAGCACTTTACCATGCATAAAGAACTGAATGAGATGGGAATGCAATGTAGCTTTACAATTGAGAATAAACCATTCCCAATATTGTCAGGGCATTTGTAGTTAGCTAGGCTTTAATTCCATCCCATGCAAAAACAAGATATTTTACCACAAGAAAATCTGGAAAGGCAGACCCTACAATGCCTCACCGTCGTAAAAAATCTGCCATGTAAAAAACATCTACAGAGAACCTCACTTCACTCTCAGCTTCATTTCAACATCAGTCCAATATGGAACACAACGATCATCAAATAATAATTAAAAGGGGAAGAATTTGCAACTGCTTACTGTTGCAGATCAGTCATGATTGAATGGCAGAGTAGACTTGAAGGACCAAATGGCCTAATTCTGCACCTTGAATTTATGAAAGATGTGACCTTGATTTTTTTTTTTAATGAACCAGCAGGAGGACAATTGAACTGAACATCACTACTCCTGTGAGGATTCTATGATCCTAGCTTTTTCCTTGATCAAAACACAGCTGCAGTGTGGTTGATAGTTAAGTTGGGTAGAGAGCAGTAGTAGTTTTGTAATTATCTCTTCAAGGTATTATAACTATAAATGTCTTTTTACAATACTGCATTTTACAATGACGAACAGTATCAACAACAAATGTAAGATAAGATAGCATATTGATGGTAAGTTTCTGAAAATGGCATCAGAATACACAAATACATTTTGTGTAACGGTTGTTGCCTGGTATCCACCAGTGACCTGGTTGGCACAGTAAGTACACATATTTCTTATTCCTTTCTATGTTTATGAATACCACATGGAGCAATAAAATTGCAAACACTGTTTCCACTTCATTCACCTGATCATTTAGTAGAATACTGCATCCATCTGAGTGGACACTGCAACGCGCATTTCACAAAAGTTCGCTGCGGTGGACACCAAAAGGTTTGGTGTCCCAGAAAATGAACGTTAAATTATTAGCAAGAACCAAGCATTTTCACCAATGCGATCTAAACGACACATTACCTAATGTATTTGAGCTGTCGATGGCCGATGATTCGTCGGATCGTTTGATTTGGGCTGATTTTTTTGTTAGTAAAATGTCTCTATAACCGTCGTTGCAGAGCTTCCCGAAGTTGACACAAAGGAATGAAGTTAGCGACTTGGTCCGTACGACAGGTAAACAAGGGACAATGTGTTGCCAAATTGAAGATTGGCTCAGTTTCTTAGTTTTGATGACCGATTTATGTCCACATTTAAAAAAAAATTGATTTTAAGAAGTCAGAAAATATATCGTAAATGATCGTTGCGTTTTTGACACCACGATGTTTTCGATATATTTATTTGGAAAATAAGAAAAAATAATTAACTCGCCCAAAGATCACTACTACCATAGGATACCTCGTTGGGTGTTTGAAAAGCATTAGAGTTAAAAGGCCGAAACACCCAGTGATGCAAGGGAACACTACTGATGATGTGTCGTGCCCAACTGTCCTGAAGGTTACCCAGGCCAAGATATACGTATCCCCCCACCGATGTTGAGCGTCTACCACTCTCAACAATCAACGAATGTCGTGAAATGCTCCCCACCTATTGGCACAAGGGACTTCTTAACATGTTGTCCTGTGTACTTGATTCTGATAATCTGGATTCGTCCAGGGACTGCTGTGAAAGGACAGCTGACAACATGGGGAAAGTCCACGTGACAGCTTGGAGAGACAGCTGGCAGGAGGGAACAGACCCCACTGGGGCCGTCATGGGCTAGCTACCCATGACAGCAGTCCCCAACGCTGTTTCAGCTAGTTGGAGACACCCGCTAAATGCTACTTAAAGTAAACTAAAGAAAATACCCCTAGAGCCTGCGAGAGCGGGGGCGCAAGATGGCTCACCGATTGATAACACTGTCACAGACCCAGGAACGGAAACGACTATGGACAAGGAGAGCATGGCACATTAGACATCCACAACAGCTGTGGGGCACAAACTTCAGGTGTGCATTTGTGGTTGAGAGAAAATAACATCAGTGAAGGGCTTGAAGATCCACCCAGGGAAGAAAAAGTGCTTGAGAGAGCAGAGACATGGGCCTCGCATTGACCAGTACTTCTTACGAAGCAACCGGTTAATCAGTCGAGTGAAGCACAGCGACGGGACTCAAACCAAAGTTCGCAGAGCATCAGCACCCATGTCACTGAAGAGGGGGATACAAGCACAGAAATGCTGGTGGAGGAGCCCACGCAACAACTACAAAGACCTCCATTGGAGGGAAAGATCAAAGGGCTCAAACCTGGAGTGAAATGGCCCAAAGCTGTTGAAAAGAAAGAGTGGGAGACGGTCAACAGTGACATTATACATATCTTGGAGCAACAAGCGGGCACAGCAGTGGAAAAGCTTGAAAGGATGGGCAACAAAATCTACAGCTACGGAGAAGGACGGTTTGGGGTGAGTAAAGGGAGAGGTGGAAAGAAATTACCAACACCAATCAAGTCCAGGAGGCAGCAGGAGATCGAGAGGCTAATCAAAGAGAGGAGACAGTTGAAAAAGCAATGGAAAAAAGCAACTGACGCAGAGAGAGAAGGTATCATGCTACTCCAAGAGGACATCAAGAGCCGATTGGCAACCTTGCGAAAAGCAGAGAACTTGAGGAAACTTCGCAAGAAGAAAGAACACACAAGAACACGGTTCTACAAAGACCCTTTCAAGTTCATCAAAGACCTCTTCGCAAAGGAAAAAAGTGGAACTTTGAAAACATCAAAACGGGAATTGGAGGAACACCTGGAAAAGGCCCACCAAGACACGAAAAGGCATGAGCAGTTAGTCATCCCACATGACATCCCGCCTATTCAACCACCTGAATTCAACCTGGACACCAGCCCTCTGAGATGGAAAGAGGTAGAGAACACTGACCGGCGAGCAAGAGCAGCATCAGCTCCGGGGCCAAACGGAGTACCATACAAGCTCTACAAGAACGCACCGGATGTGTTACGCTTTCTATGGAAGCTCATGAGGGTGGTGTGGAAGAAGCAAACAATACCTAAGGCGTGGCGAAGGGCCGGCGGCGTGCTAATACCTAAAGAAAAGGATGCGTCGGACATCAATTCCGGCCAATATGTCTCCTCAACGTCGAGGGAAAAATCTTTTTCAGCATTGTATCACAAAGGCTGTCCACCTATCTGGTAACAAACAAGTACATTGATACATCTGTATAGGAAGCAGGAATTCCAGGATTTTCGGACTGCTTGGAGCATAGAAGCATGATCTGGCACCAGATCCAAGCAGCTAAGAAGGACAAGAGAGAGCTACATGTGATCTTCCTCGATCTGGCCAATGCATTTGGTTCAGTTCCCCATGAACTCCTTTGGGAATCTTTTGCCTTTTTCCATGTACCAGAGCTCATCACCACACTGGTCAAGAGCTATTTCCAAGACCTACAGCTGTGCTTCACAACAGCTGACTTCAGTACAACATGGCAGTGCTTGGAAGTAGGCATCATGGCAGGCTGCACAGTCTCACCCTTGGCCTTTATAATGGCCATGGAAGTCATCATCAGGGCCTCAAAATGGGTGATGGGCGGTGAACGAACCAGGGCTGGGCTCCGTCTGCCACCCATCAGGGCATACATGGACGACATGACAGCACTAACCACTACTGCAGCATGCACCAAGCGGCTACTTGGAAAGCTGCAGGAGAACATCAAGTGGGACCGAATGAAAATCAAACCAAGTAAATCTCGAAGCATCTCCATAGTCAAGGGGGTGCTTAGAGACACAAGGTTCTGCATCGGTGACGACCCAATACCAACAGTGTCTGAGCAGCCAGTTAAAAGCCTGGGCAGATGGTGCAACGCAAGTCTCAAGGACAAAGAGTAGGTGCAACAACTAAGGCAAGAAATTGTCAACGGCCTGGAGAACATCAATTAGGTATTTTACAAAACCTACCTGAATCGTGGCTGAGCATCTGCCCTACCCCGTGTGCGCGATTTTGGCGCTGATTAGAGGGGGCGGGTTTGTACATCAATACCAACACTTAAAATGTGGATTGCAAGTATGTTGGACACCGCTCATCTTGAGGAAATGCGATTCCTCCTAATGGATAAATCAGACCAATTCATAACGAGTTGGTCTCCATTCGTCGTTTTTTTTGGAATCATATGGTGCAACACAATTGTAAAAAATAACTGTTTCAGGACTGGACGAGGGTTGGTCAAGATTATAAATAATGATCTCCTTTTCTTTTCACTATTTTCTTTCTCAACTTTCTTCATTTACTCGTTCTCTTTCTTCACACACTATATATTTCACATCTTTCTATCCTTTACTATCTAACTTCTTTTTCTTATTCTCATCTTTTTTCAATGTAACAAAAAAAAAAAAGTTGTACATAATTTAAAAAAAAAGAAAAAAAAAAGATGGGGCGGGTTTAAAACGTGATTTTTACTAGGCTGTTCCAATCGAAAATGTTCAGCCTAGTAAATCATTAATGGAAAATCGCTGAAAGACCCCGTCGCAAAAGGTATTATTAGTTTTTATGGCCTTGTATAATATTTATAGTAGTTTAAAAATCACTCTCTCAACTCGCAACCTCTCGCAGCCCCAGGGTTTTATAAAGCAAACAAGTAAAGGTATGTACCTTATTTTTACATTAAATGGGGCTTGTATATAACCCTGTTTATAAAGTTTTCTATAGCGAGTAGTTCATTTTGGGCTCTTTATATCCCGCAGTATTTTTCTGGGCATTTGAGGGCGCAAATCCAGCGCAATGTGAACGTTCTAAACCAGCGCGTTCACAGGAACCCACTAGAAAGCCGATTTAAATTGACTTTAATTTACAGCAATTGAACACTAAATTCCTTCCATTTGGCCTATAAATTGATGTAAATGAGATTTAAAAATCATGTTTTATTGTGAATTATTTGTGAATATTATTTGGGCACTTGGGCTATTTAAAAATGTTAATCATTTATTAAGAAATGGATAGATGTTTAGATCTAGTAATTGAAGTTTGAAATTAGCTACAATTGGGTAACTAATTAATTATATGCTTTAATTTCAGGGTAACTAACTAATTATATGCTTTAATTTCAGGTCATCCAAGTAAGATTATTTTATATTTGTTTCAGAATGCTTCAATCTACGATAACTGAAAATTTCATTCAGTTCTCTTAATTTTTAAGAAGGTTATGGGCTTTTGACTGTCCACGATCACAGCTTTTTTGTTATGTCCATAGAAAATCAATAGGGAACAAGATGCTAATTTCCGAGTATGAAAATGGCCATAACGTTTTTATTACTTGAGATATGAAAGTGAATTAGGTGTCAAATTAAACTTATTGTTATGCTTTATCTGATGGGATAAATTGCAGACTTGATTTGTTAAATCTCAAAATTTTGTAACATTGCTACATCAATCAGACCCTACTGCCTGGGAAACTGAAGCTCTGGCGCCTACGGTTTGGACTCCTTCCTCGGACAATGTGGCCACTGACCGTTTATGAAGCCCCAATAACAACTGTGGAGAAGATGGAGTGAACCATAACTTCATACGCGAAGAAATGGTTCGGGGTCCCACGATGTCTAACTAACATCGGCCTATATGGCAAAGGGGTCCTGGAACTACCTCTCACTAGTCTAACAGAGGAATACAAGTGTTTTAAAGTAAGACTCCCGATGACACTGAGAGACTCTAGAGACAAGACCATCAGTGCTGTTGCGCCGCCCCTAGTAACTGGCCGGAAGTGGACACCATCTGATGCAGTACAGCAAGCTTCATCAGCCCTGAGGCACAAAGACATTGTGGGGCAAGTCCAGCAGGGAAGAGGAGGCTTTGGCCTTACGACAAGTAAACCAACTTGGCGAAAGGCCACAACATCAGAGCGGAGGACATTGGTGGTCGAGGAGGTGCGGCAACAGGAGGAGGCCGCAAGAAGTGCAAAGGCGGTCTCTCTTGCCAAACAGGGGCAATGGATGCAGTGGGAAGGTGTGGAGCGGAGGAAGATCAGCTGGAAAGAACTATGGGAAATGGAAGCAAGCAAGATCAGCTTCATCATCAGAGCGACTTATGACGTGCTTCCAACACCAAAGAACCTCCATCAGTGGTACGGCGAGGATCTAACCTGTACCCTCTGCCCCACTCCAGCGACCCTCAAACACATCATGGTAGGCTGCAAGACCAGCCTCACGCAAGGGAGATGCACGTGGCGGCATAATCAGGTACTAAAAAGCCTGGCATCAGCCCTTGAGAACAGGCGGTGTGCGACCAACTACTTGCCTCGGAGAGCAAGCAACAACCTTTGTCCGAGAAGGACAGTAAACATCTAAACATCCTTCCACCAGATCAGAAGAAGGAAACCTATGCAGGGCCCGTGACTGGAGAATGCTGGCGGACATCGGCCGACAACTAATTTTTCCACCTGAAATTGCTTCCACCAACCTCAGGCCAGACTTGGTGTTCTGGTCCCCTTCACAGAAGACTGCTTACATCATAGAGCTCACAGTTCCATGGGAGAACTCTGTTGAGGAGGCCTATGAGCGTAAGAAGCTACACTACGCAGAGCTTGCAGCAGAGGCAACACGGCGTGGCTGGAACGCCAAAGTCTATCCAGTTGAAGTGGGATGCAGAGGATTTGTTGCGTCATCTACCATCAGACTGCTGAAGGAGCTTGGAATCCACGGTCAGGCTCTGCGGAAGACCATAAGGTCACTCTCAGAGGCGGCTGAAAGAAGCGGTCGGTGGATTTGGCTCAAGCGGAAAGACCCATGCTGGGCCCCAAGTACGTCAGGGTGAATCATTGGGACGGTTTGACACGGGACACGCGCTGAGGGCTGATCATCCTGCAGCGGGCCGCTCTTGTGGAGGGTGTATAGTGTTAAAAGGCCGAACGGGGGGGGGGGTGCAGCGGGCCGGGCTTGTGGAGGGTGTATAGTGTTTGGAAAAGGGCGGAATGGGGGACGCCCCAGTGATGCAAGGGTATACTAGATTTGTTGCGTCATCTACCATCAGACTGCTGAAGGAGCTTGTGTCCTGTGATCACCAGACTGTCCTGAATGCTGGGCCCCAAGTACCCAGGCCAAGGGATGATCATCCTACTTGTGGAGGGTGTAGTGTTAAAAGGCCGAAACGCCCAGTGATGCAAGGGTACACTACTGATGATGTGTCCTGTGCCCAACCCCTGAAGGTTACCCAGGCCCCCCCCCCCCCCCCCCCCCCCCCCCCCCCACCGATGTTGAGCGTCTACCATTCTCAACAATCAACGAATGTCGTGAAATGCTCCCCACCTATTGGCACAAGGGACTTCTTAACATCTTGTCCTGTGTATTTGATTCAGAGGTTTGGAGCTTCCGTGGTTTAACTTACAGACGTACCGACCCCGATAACGGTTGTTGTGACAATGGGCACCAAGCACAACGACTGTTACAGGATCTTTACTCTACTGTATTACCTTTATGTTACTGTATTTTTCTCCTGATATTGATGAAGATATTTCCCCAGATCATTATCAAAGCGTATGTGTACGAGGGGCCATATGAAGTTTATTTATGAATTAAATATTCTTGACTAAATGTGGCAATGTTCAAAATGGTGGTTAAACAATGAAAATTTGTCTTTTATGAAAAAGGTTTTAGACTTTTGGTCTTGAAGTTATCTAAGTTATATCTGCTATTTATAAGGTTTCACCTGATGGGTAGATCTTTGTTAAGAACAGTGTATTGGTGTAAAAAGGTGAATACTAATCTTGTTCGTCAAAAACTCTCCAGTATTGTAAAAAGACATTTCCCAGATTTTAACACATTACAAAACACCAGTGCCTTTAATCAGTCACTCTGAACTTTAGTCACAATAGGGAACAATTGAACATAATCTGAATTTGTGACCCCTCAGATTCCCATTAAATCTTTTCCACATAACCTTAAACCTCTGTCCTCTGGTCCTCGATTCACCAACTCTGGGCATGAGACTCTGCATTTACCCGATCTATTCCTCTGATGATCTTATACACCGTTATAAGATCACCCCTCATCCTCCTGCGCTCCAAAGAATAAGTCCCAGCCTACTCCACCTCTGCCTATAGCTCAGTCCCTCTCGTCCTGACAACATCCTCGTAAATCTTCTCTGTACCCTTTCCAGCTTGACAACATCTTTCCTGTAACGTGGTGCCCAGAACTGAAAACAATATTCTAAATGTGGCTTCACGAACATCTTATACAACGTCCTATACAAATGTTGATTTATTTCAACAGTTTCAAGGACCGTGCACTCCATATCACCAGTCACTTCCACAATTTAAAATTGAAATATAATTCTGATTTTGATAAATTTCTGTTGGCAGAGGTGCATTGTGCAGCGATTCTTGCAGCCTACCCAGTGCTAGACCAAAGATAATTCAGAGCAGTAAAAAACACAGTGGGGCATCCATCTTGTTCAAACTGGAAGATAAGCTTTATTTACACACTTGTTCACACATCAATTACAGTACCTCTCATTGGCTGTCAATAACAGCACCTCTCTTTGGCTGTTATCATTGTCAGTCATTCACCACTTGCATCAAGATTGTCTTGAGTAACAATACAACATTAAGATTAACTTCTTTACAATTGAGAGCATATTTTTCATATATGTCAACACCCCCACTTGCTCTCGCATTGTTATCTTAACTCAAAATAAAACATCCTAAGGTTTTCTACCTTACATCATGTAGACTTTTACATACATGGTTACTCTCCAAACATAAACTTTGCAAACTCCATCAACTTAAATTTTGTTGCAGGTTTTGTCATCACATCTGCTACCATCTGGTATGTTGGGCAATACTCCAAACTTATTTTGCCATGATTCACAGTGGACCTCACAAAGTGATATTTTATGTCCACATGCTTACACCTCTGTCTACTTACAGGATTCTTTGCTAACGCAATTGTACCCTGGTTATCCTCATAAACCTTGGGTGTTGGGTACTGATGTCCATCAATACCTTCTAGTAATTGTACTAGGTACATACACTCTTGTAGTGTTGCGGCTAACGCCATATACTCAGCCTCACAAGTTGACAGTGCAACGGTGGGCTGCTTTTTGGTTTTCCATGAAATCAAAGGACCATTTTTGTTTAGGCTTACACAATAACCGGTTGTACTACGTCTGTCGGTTACATCAGCCGCCCAATCTGCATCACTGTACGCTTGTAACGCCAGTTTCTCGTCGTCACATGTCCTGTAACACAACTCTTTCTCAATTGTGCCTCTCAGATATCTCAGTACATGTTTTACAGTAGCCCATTGCTCTTCCGTCGGCTCAGTAAAGTACTGTGACAGTTTACTTACTACAAAACTGAGATCGGATCTCGTGCAAGTAGTCAGATAAATTAGGCTACCTACTACCTCTCTGTATTTTCTGACATCAGTCATCATTTCTGCATCATCAGTGTAGTTTAATTTTTGTTCACAAGGTGTTGCCCTCGGTTTACAATCTTGCATATCAAACCTTTCAAGTATTTTCTCCACATATTTCTTCTGTGACATTCTCACACAGTTATCACACTGGTCAAAATCAATGCCAAGAAAATGTTTCAGTTTGCCCATGTCTTTCATCTTGAATTTGGCTGTGAGCATCTCCTTCACAGCTTTCAGTGACTTTTCACCACTGGCAGCAATAATTAAGTCATCAACCCATATTATCATGATCACTTTCTCATTTTCTGTTTCCCTTGTGTAAACACAATGATCAGCTGGGTTTTGCACAAAGTTGTTTTCAGTCAGATACTCATGAAGTCATTGGCACTGGGGGTCATGTCAGTCTGTGTCTGCCTCTCTATAATTGTTTTGGTCACAAACTTCACCAATCTGTGCTTCTTTACTTTCCCTTTGTCAGGATAGTAAACCATGTAAGCTGGGCTATTCTTGTCGTACCCGACAAAGATTCCCTTCTCACACTTTGAGTCCAGTTTTCTCTTGTCCTGTTTATAGGCATAACACTCAGACCCAAATTTTTGCATCCTAGACAGGTTGGGCCGTTTTCTTGTCAGCATCAAGTAAGGAGTCTGCTTTGTGCGCTTGTTAAAGCATCTGTTCCTCACTACAGCTGCTGTCTGCACTGCATAGATCCAAAACTGTTTAGGTAACTCCAAAACTGTTTAGGTAACTCACTCTCTATTAGCATACACCTGGCCATGTCAAACAGGGTGCGCCAATTTCGCTCAGCAGTACCATTCTGGTGTGGTGAGTATGGCGCTGAGGTCTCATGTCTAATGCAATTTCTGCTGAGTAGTGCCTGGTAATTCTTTCCCATGAATTCAGTACCATTGTCAGACCTCATACATTTAATCTTCCCGTATGGGGCTGTGTCAGCAAGAAACTTCTCGGTGGCTTGCACTGTGTCACTCTTATTCTTTAGAAAGTACACAAACACTGCACTGGAATAATCATCAGTGAATGATAGCGCATACCTGTACCCCTCTCTGGACTCTGGGTCTATCGGTCCCGCTAAATCTGTGTGTACCAACTTCAAAGCTGCTTTGGCTCTTACATCAGGGTCCCTGTTCCTAGTTTGGATAAACTTTCCCTGAGTACACACTTCACAGTGTAGAGCAGGTTTGTCTGTTTTGCCCTTAATTGCCATACCTTCAACAACACTTGGTAATTTTTGAATATCTTCATAATTACAGTGCCCTAGAATCTCATGCCATGTCTGCATATCATAACTGCTCTTACATTGGTCATCACATTCAACGTTTACCGTGTGCAAATAGTACAGTCTGTTGTACTCATGAATGTGGAATTTTGTACCGTCCTTGTGTTGTAGGACGTCTTCCCCGTCCCTGAAGATTACGGTTGCTCCGCTGGAAGTAGCTGCTTTTACAGAGAAGATGTCCTGCGGGTATGAGGGGATGTACAACGCCTGCCTCAGTGTTGTGTTGTGGCGACGCCCTTGACTGTCGACCAAGCAAACCTCCGCGTCTCCTCTGCGCTCCGCGACTCCATCACACCTTGTTCCGTCAGCCAACTCCACGCAGTGTGTCTCGGACTGGAACATAACGTCGAACTTCTTGAACCTTGCTATATCAGTGATGATATGCGAAGTTGCCCCCGTATCGACCATCAGCCCTTTCAACTCGACTCCACGCTCTGACTGGCTCTTCGCGTCTCTTTCACTCACCAGGAATGCATATTCCTTGTTGTTAGTCTCCCCGGAAACTTGTCGTGCGTCGTCCCGCCGCTGTTTCCGTCTGCAGGTAGCGTCCCGATGTGTGGTGCTTTTACAGTGACTGCACCACTGCTTGCGTTGACATGCTCTGGCTTTATGTCCTTTTAGGCCACACCTGAAGCATACAATGTCTGCTCTCTCCGCACTTGTACTTGTCGTGTCGGGTCTCACACTCGGTTGCACACGTGCCTTCATGACATTGTCGTCGGATGCTGCTGCACGCATCTTTTCCGTGTCTTCATAGCTCCGTAGTTTAGTTTTAAATTTGGCAAAAGGCATTGCCTGCTCACTTTGCGTGACATGGATAGCAAATGGTTTGAAAGATTCAGGCAGTCCCTTCAGAATCATTGCAATTAACAGTCCGTCACTCAATACCTCACCAGCGTTTCTCAATGCTGTGATGGCTGTCTCTGCCCTTATAACATATTCAGTTACACTCTCACTGCTCAACCTTTGAAGTGAAGTCAGTTCTGTATACAGGCTTATTACACGTGGCTTTCCCTTACCCGCATAATAATCTCTCAAAATAGTTAGCGCTTTCCGCCCATCGTCTGCTGCTTCTCGCGTTACCAGCGACAAACTCTTGTCATCCAGAAACTGGATTAGCTCAGCATATGCCTCTGCATTTTTGGCCTTGTTTCCTTCTTCATTGTCGGTAGGCTCTTCCAAGATGGTATCCTTTAGCCCTTGTAACCGAAGATGGCCCAAAAATTTAGTCTCCCACAGCTCATAGTTCTTTTCATCTCCGTCAAAAACTAGCCGAGACCAGCGGCTACTGGACTGGGTGCTCCGTCTACTCATGGTGCTAGCTTAGCAAGTTAACTCTCACCGGACGTTTCTCTCGGTGGTAAATCCCTGGGTAACTGTCTCTGGGTACCTCTGGGTAACTCTAGGTAAAGCTGGGTAAAGCTGGGCCCATAACCTGTTGGCAGAGGTGCATTGTGCAGCGATTCTTGCAGCCTACCCAGTGCTAGACCAAAGATAATTCAGAGCAGTAAAAAACACAGTGGGGCATCCATCTTGTTCAAACTGGAAGATAAGCTTTATTTACACACTTGTTCACACATCAATTACAGTACCTCTCATTGGCTGTCAATAACAGCACCTCTCTTTGGCTGTTATCATTGTCAGTCATTCACCACTTGCATCAAGATTGTCTTGAGTAACAATACATTAAGATTAACTTCTTTACAATTGAGAGCATATTTTTCATATATGTCAACAATTTCCATTTAACTCGGCACATATGGAATTTCTGTGTTGTCGGACTAGCAGGAATTCCGGTCTATTGGATAATACTCCTATTTATATTCTATTCCACTTTTTAACTTGTATTTTTTTAGATAGTGTACAGCAGTATAACACTGAGTTTAAAAGCAGCATGGAAATCAGTAGTTAGCGAGCCAGATGCTAAATCATCTGTATTTCTGATCAAATGGATTGTGGATTATCCATCTTATAACCAAAATGAATAGGTTTTCTAAGGAGTAGATGATGGCAAAATAGGACTCTAAATGCAATAATAAAGCAAGACAATTGATGTCATTGATTTTGAGCTCACTTTGGACGCTCCCCAGCTTACTCAGTAATTCTATTTCATAATTTTTCAGGTCTTGCTTCAAGCACAGAAAGAACTGCTGGATTACAAAGGACTTGGAATTAGTGTTCTAGGTAAAATCACAAGTGTTTGGATTATATATTGATGTAATTTGCAGATTACATTCTAAATCCATCTTTTATTTCAACAGAAATGAGCCACAGATCAGCGGACTTTGTCAAAATTATCAACACTGCAGAAAATGACTTGAGAGAACTACTGTGAGGAAGAAGTGAACTTAAGTCCATCAGTTGTAATTGAAATGTCATATTATACATTGAACAACATTATTCATCATGCAATGGTGTATTTGAATACTGTGGGCTGAGATCAGTAAATTGAAACGTGGAGACAAGCTAGAGATCAGATGCTAACATATCTGCTCTTTCTCTGCTGTGGGCACACATGCAAGTGCATTTGAATACTGAGATCAGTAAATTGTTGCAGATTTCTGTGTATGAGACGAAGGGGGGAAACTACACGTACACTGATCCTTAAAATGCTTTTGGGTGTTAGCATTATTGGATCAAGCTTCGTGTCTTTTGATAAGTGCTTCTTGTAGAGAGTAGCCATCTGGTTTTGCACTTCATTGAAATGTGAAAACAAGCTGGAGATCTGATGCAAACATATCTGCTCTTTTTTTTTCCTGCTGTGGGCACTGAGTCCATCACGAATGCACCTGGCAGTCATAACTAGTTTTTCAATTAAAACAATTCTTAAATATTGATAAGATATATTGGTGAGTTTTCTAAAAGCAGTTCACATCTTTGACCGCAGTGAGTTGTCAAATGGGCCAACAAGGCCTTCCCGTTTTGGCATCTGTTTCCCAAGGCCTGTTTGCCACTTGCAACTTCACTGTTCTCCATTTCATTGGAAACTGGTTGGATATGAAGGGTCAGCTTGGTTGGTCATTGTACACAAACTGAGTTGATGGTGCTTCTGGCTTTAGGTTTATTATTATTATTTATTTTAGCAAGATACTGTGAAAGCTTTGTTTTGCATGCCATCCAAACAGATCAGATATACCATACATAGATACAATCAAGCCACATACGAGTACAATAGGTAGTGACCAGTTTGGGTAATGGGCTGGGTCTACTTGCATTGCACCATCTTTATACAATGTGCACCTGCAGGATTGAGGTCAACTTGAATACTGGTTCATAAAAAATGTTTGTTTAACCTGCTAATCCAAGCAGGACATTGGCAGAAAAGCGTTTTTACACAATTTTATTGGTTAGATTGTTTATGATTATGCCATCAATGAATTATTTAATGAGATCGATGGTTTATTATGTTCAATAAATACTTTTAACTGGGGCCCTACCTCCTAAGGTGGATATAAGAATTAAAAGACAAACTATTAAAAGAGTGGGTAGTTGCCCTAATGAACACATTTCCTCAAGTTTTCAGAAGAGCACTGCCAAACCAGATTATTTCTCACTTTTTTTTGTCATTGCTACAGAGTTTCCACGTTGAAGGAAATTACCCGAATTTCGGGAAATTCTGTTTGTTTTCGGGTAATTTTTTGGAAATTAATAATTTCGGGTAATTTCCGCATCCCACCCGCAAAGGGGTCCAATCCGGCATGTAGGATGATTTTGGGGGGGGGGGGGGGGGGTATATTTGCGACCTGTGCAGTTGGGGGAGGCCCTTCAGCCGCATCACAATTGAAAATGACGGCGATGACGCTGTAAGGATGCAAAATGACGCCGTCTCCCCACGCATGCGTGCGCAGTGGGCCCGCTAGCCACACATGCGCAGTTGGGGAATTTCAGGAAATACCATAAAATTCCAGGAAATTTGGGATTTTATTGAAGGATTATTTTTTTTGAGGTGTGGAAGCACTGCATTGCTATTTGTGGGACCTTGTAACATGACACTACCTTGGAATCATACCATATTGAACGTTGTGGCTGTAAACCATTTTTGAGATTACAAGTTATTTAACAATGCAATTGGTGGAACATTTATTGCCACTGAAGTGATTTTCTGTAAATCAACAATAACGTTTTGGAAAATGACTTTAAAAATGCAATCCCTCAATGAAATATTTTGTCTTTTTGTATACAAGAGGTGCTTCATCTAAAATATTTTGTTTTGTGTCCTAATATAGAAAAATCCCTGCAAACTACAAGGTGATCTTTCTCCAGGGAGGTGGAACTGGTCAGTTCAGCGCTGTGCCCTTAAATCTTATTGGATTGAAAGAAGAGAAGTGTGCAGATTATGTGGTTACTGGAGCCTGGTCTGCTAATGCAGCCAAAGAAGCAGAGAAATATGGAAAAGTGAACATTGTCCATTCCAAGCTTGATGCCTACACAGGTAAGAACCTATTCTTTGGCTGTGGACATTTAGCTGGTCAATTGTATCTGTCATGATCTATAGACTGCTTAAAATTATTTTTCTTGTACTCCAGCAATCCCTAATCCAAATAGTTGGAATTTGAACCCAAACGCCTCTTACGTTTACTATTGTGCCAATGAGACTGTTCATGGTGTGGAGTTCCCTTTTATCCCAGACACTAAGGGAACAGTCCTGGTTTGTGACATGTCATCAAGTTTTCTTTCAAAGTCAGTGGATGTCACCAAGGTAAGTCCTAAGCTCTGTTTCTTGTGTATAGTTTTGCCTGTACAGTACAATACGTAAAAAGTCCATTGGAAGAAAGTGTTTTCTGCAAATGAAAAACTTCTGTTATATGCATAGAAACATAGAAATCGGGTGCAGGAGTAGGCCATTCGACCCTTCGAGCCTGCACCGCGGGATCATCCAACTCAGCACTAAATAGATCATCCAGCTAAATAGAACACCAAATAACCCCTGCTTTTTATACTGTGGAAAAGATATTCTCGTCTCATTAAAAAGGTATCCAGAATTGTGAATAAAGATTAACTTTCCATGGCAAAGGGCCAGTGACTAAGAGGCAAATGGAAAAAGAACTGTTGACATGAAATGGCATGGGGGAAGTTAATGGAAATATTACACATTAACATGAAAAAACTGAAGTGATTACTAATGGACCCTAGAGCCATTTAGTGAGATATGGTTGATCTTTTACCTTGACCACATTTCTATCATCATTATTCTCAGTCCCCTGTTATTCTAGGGGTTTAAAATGTTTTCCATTGTGAAAATATTCTTGGGCATTGACAACTATGTAGGCTTCTGAATTCCGATGGTTCAAAATATCTGAAATAAATTTATCTTCTTAAAATGGTTAACTCCACATCATGAAAGCTCTTGGTTCTTAGTTCCAGGCTTTCCAACCAGGGACTTTCCAACAAGCCATTTGGTCTTTGTGATTTGCGATTGTGCCTGTGAGGAAGAAGTTCAATTTGTGTATTTAACTAAATATTATCTCTTGTTAACATTGAAAACCTCATACTGAATTGGGAAGTATCCCAGCGCAAGATATTTGTATGACAATCCCACTTTTGTGCTTCCTTTCTAAATTCCACAAGGCTTTGAAGTGCATTCAGTAAGATTATGCAAGATGATTGTAACCATGCCAGAGCATTTGATTTCAACCATTTGAAAAGTATAAAAACACATTTCTCTCAGATCCCCTGTCAACTTAAGCTCATCCCATCACTATTTTACCCCTACTATGTTCAAAATATTCTGAAATTCTATTTTAATTTTCTGCTTGATTTGCATATCTCCTTTTGAGGTCACTTCAGTGAAAACAAGTGCAGATATGAACTGCATTATGGCACCATTTATATATTTTCCTCCTGGTGCCAATTCCATTCACTAAACTTAGATATTACCATAAGACTGCAGCACGTGCTTAAATGCAGAAATGTACAGTTGGACTATTGGGTATTGCGCACCAATTTTTAAACATGAACTGAGTTCTTTACACCAAAGAGAGAACAGAAAATTAAGTAGGGGTGCAGGATTCATAAGATTATTCTCGGAACGTTGCAGAAATGATCCAGGGCATTTTCCCTAAAAAATGCATCTGACTGCAGCAACGACTGTTGCGAATCTAGAAGGCCTTTGCTCTATGTCAGGGACCATGTATTAGCCGTTCGCAAAATGTTGTAGGTCAGTGTCTTTGGGTAGAGTTTTGATTAATGAAGACAACTAGAATGGTGTTGGATGTTCAAAAAAGATGCGTGCTTGTCTTGAGTTAAAACATTTATACCACACTAGGCCACTGTGAAGATGTTCTGAAAGGCATTACACAAATGCAATAATGTTGTTTTGTTTCTTGTTATTCTTGCTTGTTTAGCTTGGAATTTATTTTCTTGTACTAATAAATAACTTGATCATTATTTCTGCCTGTAGGATCTATGATCTTTCTAGATCATAATCTAATAGAACACCCAGCCAAAGTGCCTGGGCAGCTGATTGCTACTTCAGTTTGTGTAAAATTGTGATTAATTTTAAACTACCGTATTTCCCGGCAATGAAGACGCTATTTTTCACCCTAAAATAAGGTCCGAAAAATTACCTGCTCCTTGGAGGCCGAATGTTAGGCTGTTCATAGGCCTATAGCAGGTGGGTCAAACTAATTTTACCTCGTTTTAGGTTACGGGCAAAATGCGACTTCATGCCCGCTCTGGCATCGGGGAAATCACTCCCCATGGCCGGATTGAACTCCATCGCGGATCGGATGCGGCCCGTGGTCCACAAGTTTGACAATGGAAATGGCCGCCACCACGGCGAATGGAAATGGCCGCCACCACGGCGAATGGAAATGGCCGCCACCACGGCGAATGGAAATGGCCGTCACCACGGCGAATGGAAATGGCTGTCTCCACGGCGAATGTTTTTATTTTTCAAAATTTAGCGACTCAAAATGGGGGTGCGTCTTCGACGCAGGTGCGTCTTCATTGTCGGTAAATCTTGTATTAATCAACTTGTTACAGTAAAACTGTTAATCCGCCATTAGAAATCCCCGTGGTTCAGCACCTTGCTCTTCAGGTGTTGTTTGCTGTGCTTCATGTCTACTCGCATTTCAGTGGAGCAGAAATGACGCATGGCATCATGAAAATAAGTGAATGAAGTGTTGTGGAGCATTTACAGAATACTAGTTCGTATTCCTAAAAATCTGATCCTTTGGAACCGCCAAAGCCTTAAATGTGCCATATTAATGGGGGTATGTTATTGGTAATTAGATGCAAGCTAAGAACAATGAAACTGTTAACTTGTTCCTTTCTGCAGTTTGGTTTGATTTTTGCTGGTGCTCAGAAGAATATTGGCTGTGCTGGGGTCACTGTGGTGATAATCAAAGAGGATCTTCTGGGACATGCACTGAAAGAATGTCCAATAATTTTTGACTATAAAGTGCAAGGGAGTTACAATTCTCTGTACAACACTCCAACAAGCTACAGGTAAGTGGTTTTGATTTTGAATTTTCATCTCACTATTACTTTTATGTTCTTAAGAATATATGCAAGTTTCTTTTGGAGAAGGCAGCAATTTCTATGTGCTTTTGACATTAAACATTACTCATTATAGACAAGTTAATGTTGAGAAAAATGAAGTTTGTGGTTATTTAAATAGTGCAAGTAACCATGAACAAGAAATTGATTCTTAAATTTAATATCCAAAGGTGGTTGTCCAAGTTGTATCATCCTTGTAGCTTTATGGAAATTATATCTCTTTTAACTTTATTGAAATTACATCTCTGACTGGTAATTTATTTGAAATGCATTGAATAGCATGGATTTGCAGTGAGCCTACAGTGGAAGCAAACTAAACTTGTCAATAAGTTAAATCTCATTATTTCAAGTGTACGTTTCCCTAAATGATGATGTTGCTGTTAATCACCTCGTGGTACTGCACTTACTTCCTTGCATGTATGCTGTAAAATTTCAGCAAGTATGTTAAGTTTTTGAACTTTAACAAATGGCAGCTTTATTTGCATGAAAGCCTTGCCCTTTTCTCTGTCCAATCTTGCTTTGTTTCTCCTTCTATTCTTGACTTAATTTGATATTTAAATTCTTCTTCCCTAATGTTTGGTCGATTTTCAATCCATTCTGACTTGAGGATACAATTCTTGCCCAGTTTACCTATGTCATATAAAGAAATTTGCCACAAAAATAATTTAAAATGAAGATCAGCGCATAGCAAATGTGCCCTGAAACTGGAATCTCTGTTTCATGGCACTGTATTCAGCACCAATCTCTACCTTTTGGTACTGTATTAAGCGAGTTTGGTATTTTGAAAAATGCAAGAAATCATGGGATTTGTCAAAGGTCACTCGTTATAAAGAAAAAGCAAACAAAGTGCTGGCAGTATAAACTGTGTATAAATTCTTATCTTTATTCATGATTTATGTGTAAAAAATATATTCAATCTGAGGAACAGAGGTGCCAAGTAGGAGAGCGAGAGAGGGAGCAGATTCAAGTGGAAGAAGGGGGGGGATTTCTCGACCGGCAGAGAGACATTCTCGGCAGCTGCATGCACACAGACACGCGCCTCATCCGCAGCCAGGATCGAACCCGGGTCCCCAGCGCCGCAAATGCTTCCGAACCGCCACTGGACCCTGTGTTCGTGTTTCCCCCTCCCCCCCCCCCGGGGTGGGTCGGAGGCGTCCAGGGCAACCCTGGACTGACGGGACAGTGGCCCACAGCCAGCGCGGAGAAGCACCAACCCCAGCTCAACTCCGCCTGCCCGGCGGGCCAACCAACAGCCCCGGACCTACGGGGCAGCGGCAACCCACAGGCCCACAGCCAGCGCGGTGGAGAGGCGCCAACCCCATCTCAACTCTGCTTGGACAAGGAGAGAGGTGCAGCCAACGGCTCCCGTCCCCTCCCACCTCTACCCGCGCCGGCTGCAAGTCCGGCCCGACACCTCCAGCAGCCCCTGGACAGGGACGGGGCATCCGGGAGGGGACGGGCGGCCCAGCAGCAACTCAACGGCGCTCGCTACGCTGGAGACCCGGGCCCCAACCTCACTCACTGAAACATAAAACAATAAAAACGACAAAATAATCTTAGCTTTTAACAAAGGGACAATAAATACAACTAATTCACGGTTTGAAAGCAGTATTTTCTTACCCAAAGCTGGAAAAAATGGATAAAATGTGTACATAGCTCCACTGCTTCCAGCAATGTTTATCCAGAGTGACCGTTGACCTGCGCTTGCACAGTCGGAACACTGAACTCACTTATTGACATGCTCTGAAATACCCATGATATAACTTGGGCTAAGTTGCCCTAAGCACTAGTATTTGACTGGAGTACAAGATGCACCTGAAACTATGACAATTTGATGCCTGCCAGTAATAACAAATCTTGTATATGTTGTCCTAATGGTTTCTCTGCAAAGATTATAGGAATTCGGTATGCTCGCGAATATAACATCCATTTTGAAATGCAGCAGTCATCTATTAATGCTGGTATTGAGTGGGAGCTGAATATCCCAAGGACCCTGCTAGAGTAATGAATAAGTAGACTAAAATAATTCCTTAACCTCTTCCACTTGTACATAAGACTTTCTCTCTGCAGTTTAAATATATCTGTTGACTCGGTCTATGTGGCTGATGTGTTTGGACATGTTCGACAGTTACACAGACAAGACAAAATGAAACTTCAAGTGTAATAAAGATTTTTTCTTTATCTTTAGCATTTACATTATGGGATTGGTCTTGCAATGGATTAAGAATTGTGGGGGTGCTGAAGTAATGGAGCAGAACAGTGCTGCCAAATCCAAGCTGATTTATGATTTAATTGATGGATCCAATGGATTCTATGTGTAAGTGTGTGTACTTTGTTAGCCTGGTGTATTAAGCATACTGAATTTAAGCTGTCATTGCATTACTGTGACAGCAACTGGTGACTGAATTACATTTGTTGCCTGATAACCCATGGATCTCATTCAAACCAGCATTGCAAACTTATAATGTTTAAATTTGGCAGTTAGTTATGGTGTTGAGGGTTATGGGAAGAAGGCACGAGCATAGGGTTGAGAGAGAAAGTCAGATCGGCCATGATTGGATGGCGGAGTAGATTCAATTGACCGAATGGTCTACTTCTGTTCCTATGACTTGTGAACTTATGAATGAAATAGCTACTGTATTTTGTTAAACTATGAATGTCATCCTGCCAAAACCCTCCTACCTACCACATTCTCTGCTAATCATTTGCTGCAGTTGCTTGTTATTTTTGCTGGTGATTTGTGTCATGCTTGCACAAATGTATTATACACAACTACCAATAGCCTTGAACTAAAGTACCCTGAGGTCTTATTGCATCATATTTTGGGATATCAATCGAGCCAACCTCGAGCATGCTACCAAAATACTATCAATATTTCTCCTGTCACACTAGAGGCCCAGCCAGCCTTGACCATTGCTACACAACCATCAAAGATGCCCACCACTCCATCTGCTGCCTGAAGTTTTGGAAAATCTGCCATCGGGTTCTACTCGTACTCCCTGCTTACAAGCAGGAACTGAAGGTGGAGGATCTGATGCAGAATTGTCTGAGAAACGGATAACTTTTTAGATCACTGCTTTGAATCGATCATCTCGTCCATATTCAAAAATGCAGTGGCTAGCCCAAGTTGATACACTGCCGCCATTCCAGACTTCATCTGTAAATCAATCTGAGGATTTCCCAACCAGAAACGATTTATGAATCCTGGGATTCTCTCCTGAGAGGTGACCAACTCTGTGGCGTTTAAGTTGGCTGATCCTGAACTGTACGGGAAATGAAGATACAACATTTGTAACACCACCAGGAACACCAATAGATTATCCCAGACCCATCTCATATTCCAGACTAACCACACAGACACGTATTGATTTGTGGCAAGGAGTAATGGGCTACAAAGTGGTGTCTGGCAGCATTGCTGGCAACACCTCTTGCTCAGATGAGGTCAATGCATTCTATCCTCATTTTGAACAGCATGGCAATGGAATGATGGTGCCTGCCCCAACAGCCTTGAGCACCTGTGCCCACGGTTGCAGACATCAGATCGGCCTTCCTGAGAGTGAACATACAGAAAGCAATTGGCTCAGATAGACTTCCCAGCCATGTCCTCAACCTGTGTAGACCAGCTGGCAGGAGTATTTATAGACACCTTCAATTTCTCTGCTCCAATCTGAGATTCTGTCATGCTGGTGCCAAAGGCAAACAAGATAGCATGCTTTAATTACTACTATCTGATGCTTCATGAAGTGCTTCGAGAGGCAAGTCCTGGTACACATTGACTCCAGCCTCCTAGATAGCCTTAATCCACTGCAATTTACCCATTCCTGCAACAGGTACACAGCAGATGCCTTCTCCCTGACTCGACACCTATTCCTAAAACATCTGAATTACAAAGATCTCTTTGCCATACTATTTATTGCAGTTCCTGCACCAAGGATTGTGCATCCTCCTCTGCAACTTTATATCCTCAGCCATAAACCTCAATCAGCAAGGAAAGGTGACAAAACATCTTCCATGTTAATTACCAATACCAATGCCCCACAAGGATGCATTCTCGGCCCATTATGCTCTCGTGTGCAGCCTAATTCTGCTCAAACTCCATTTACAAGTTTGGAAATTACGCAGCAATAGTGGGCCAGATCTCAAAACAATGTCGAGAGGGAATACAGGGAAGAGATAGAGAGCATAGTGGCATGGAGTTGAGACTCCCTCGATGTCTGGAATGACTGGGAAATGGGATGGAGTACTTGACCCAGGGGTGCTGCAGTGGATGTGGCCAAGGGCTTCAAGTTCCTTAGATTAAAATCACTGCCAATTTGTCCTGGTCCAGCCATGTTGATGGTACAGCCAAGAAAGCACACCAATGTCATCGAGTGATACAGTGTGGAAACAGGCCCTTCTACCCAACTTGCCCACACCAGCCAACATATCCCAGCTACACTAATCCAACCTGCCTGCATTTGGTCCATATCCCTCCAAACCTGTCCTATCTATGTGCCTGTCTAACTGTTTCTAAGATGTTGGGATAGTCCCTGACTCAACTACCTCCTCTGGCAGCTTGTTTCATACCCCCACCACCCTTTGTGTGAAAAAAGTGACCCCTCAGATTCCTATTAAATCTTTTCCATTTCACCTTAAACCTATGTCCTCTGGTCCTCGATTCACCTACTCTGGGCAAGAGACTCATCTACGTGGTCTATTCCTCTCGTGATTTTGTAATCTATAAGATCACCCCTCGTCCTCCTGTGCTCCAAGGAATAGAGTCCCAGCCTACTCAACCTCTCGCTTAGACCCTCTATTCCTGGCAACATCCTCGTAAATCTCTGTACCTTTTCCAGCTTGACACCATCTTTCCTATAATACAGTGCCCGGAACGGAACACAATACTCTAAATGCAGCCTCACCAACGTCTTATACAACTGCATCATGACCTACAAACTTCTATACTCAATACCCTGACTGATGAAGGCCAATGTGCCAAAAGCCTTTTTAACCCCCTGTGACTCCACCTTCAAGGAACCATGCACCTGCACACCTAGATCCCTCTGCTCTGCAACACTACCCAGATCCCTACCATGGGGTGTAGGTCCTCCCCAATTTAGACTTCCCAAAATGCAATACCTCATTTCTCTGCATTTAATTCTATCAACCATTCCTCAACCCAACTGGCCAATTGGTCAAGATCCTGCTGGGATTTTACACAACCATCTTCACTATGTCAAAACCACCCACTTTTGTACCAACAGCAAACTTGCTAATCTTGTTGTGTATGTTCTCATCCAAATCATTGATATAGATGACAAACAGTAACAGGCCCAGCACCGAATCCCTGAGTCACAGGCGACCAGTCCGAGAAGCAACCTTCCACCATCGCCTCTGTTTCTTTCCATTAAGCCAATTTTCTATTCAGCTATTCTTGGATCTCATGATATCTAATCTTCCAGAGCAGCTTGGCATGCAAAATCTTGTTGAATGCTTTGCTGAAGTGCCTTTACTTGCAATTGAATGCCTCTACTTTCTCAGGAGACCAAGGCAATTTGGCATGTCTCTACTGACTCTTATCAATTTTGACAGATGCACCATAGAAATCAACCTATCTAGATACATTACATCTGGATGTGGCAACTATGCCCAAGACTCAAGATGTCACAGTTGTGATTAGCCCAGTCCACCCTAACCAGATGCCCCTCCTTTTTGTTTTCCATTTTGCCCCCTCCCCCCTCCCCCACCCCCTCTCCTTAAATCAGGAAAGCTACTCTCTCAGCTTGTACATATTCGCTGGAAAACTCTCTTATATCCCTCTCTGTACTCTCAATCCCAAATAGTTTGATATTGTTGGTGCAATTAATTTTATGAGAGATTTCAAGATTTCATTGACAGGATGTTGACTAGTAAAATTAGGGCACATTGTGTGTTGTAAATGGGTTCCGTAAATTTTGCAGTGCTACTTGGAACACATGATAAAAGCTTGTTTTGTGTCATTATGACTAGTTAGACGAGTATTATTTGAAGATGTTAACTTGAAAATTCATTGCTAACTTTTTTTAAATTTTAGATGTTTGGCTGCTTCAGCGTGCAGAAGCAGAATGAACATTCCATTTCACATTGGGAATGTGAATGGGGACACTGTTCTTGAAACAAAGTTTCTTGACAAAGCGGTTAAGAATAACATGATATCATTAAAAGGCCACAGGTAAATATTTCAATCAATCTCATTCTGACGCCCCTTTATTTTGTGGCAAATGCGGAAATTGGTGGTCTACAAATGCTTCAAGTGGTAGGGATATAATTTGTAAAATGATTATTTTATCTAAATTAATGGTGTGAAATGCTTTTTCTCTGTCTGTGCTAGGTCTGTTGGTGGAATTCGAGTCTCCCTGTATAATGCTGTGACAATTGAAGAAACTCAAAAACTGGCTCACTTTATGATCAACTTTATGAAGGAACATTGTGTTTAAAACAAAATCTTTTTTTTCTCCAAGTACTAGGCACTAGTTTAAATCATGCCATTATGCCTTCATTTCTATAAGTATAGGCTTGTAGAGGTTTGTGTTTTGAGATGCTTGGGTGAATCTTTAATGCAGTGCCTGTACACCACAAGTTTTCTCAGCGCTGATTGCTGGTGGATCATTAACACGCAATACTTGTTTTCTTTGCTTTCCAAGAATGAACTGTAACTGATGGCAGCTGTGCTCGTGCATTAGCCAAGAATCGGGATCTTAGTCCATAGCTCATCTTTTCCTTTTCTGCTTTCTCTCTTTAATTCAAACCTTTTTTGATGTTAGACGTTTAACTGAATTGTGCCTATTGAACACTATGGAAGAGTATAATGTAATATTGAGCAGTAATTGCACAACTTGTAAATAGTATAAACTGGACATGGAACAATGTCGCTAATTTTGTATGGGGGGGAACTGGAAAAAATAACTTGACGGTTCACACAAGCCAAATGTAACAATTACAAATAAAGATGAAGCAAACTTACTTGTTCCCATTTGTGTTTTTAAATTAATAATCATGGCACCATGTGAGCTGTTGCATCAACATTTGCACTCCGTCGACTAGGACTGTGCTTTGTTTTAACAGCTCAGTTATTGGAAATGTTATTGTTGCATCCAACCTATCAAGCCCTGTCAGAATCCCACACTCAAAATTTGTCTTGTGGTGCCTTTCTCTCAACATCTATATAATTAAAACTCAAATCTTGACCACTTCCTGTTTGCACTGCATATTGATTTTAGAAAAAACGTTACCACTTACGGCTGTGATTTTTGGCCATTTTGCTCAGTCCCCCTCTGCTGCGCAGGACAAGAAGATTTTTCCCATCGATGCAAAATAAAGCTTATTAATGTTTAAAAAATGTTGAGGATCTCTCTCCTATCAATCACGCCATGAAGGCCACGCCCCTTCCGGTTGAAGGGGGCAGGGACTATAAAACCCGGAAGTGTGGACTGCCTCAGTCTCTGCATGATGGGGGAGAGAGAGGTCACAACTCTCAGTCTGAGCTGTGAATAACACTGAACACATGTCTACTAAACTGAGTGGTTTTACTGACCTGTGAGTGCCCTTAATGTAGTTTGAAAATGCAAAAGTGGTTTGGTTTGAAAATGCAGAAGCGGTGTTGCCTTTGCCTTATTGAAAAGTGGTGTTGCCTTCTATATAATTAAAAGCCTAATCTTGACCACTTCCTGTTTGTGCTGTATTTGATTTGATTTAATTTATTGTCATTGGCTTCAATGAAGTGACAATGAAATTCTTTTTCCCTTAGTCATACAAAAAAAAACACAGAACACAGTAATCCACAACACAAACATCCCCACAGCAGCACCAAAGTTCCCCACTGTGAGGGAAGGAACCAAAGTCCAGTCAACCTCCACGCTGATATTCCCCAATGTTCACTCATGGTCAGGACCACCCGAGCACCCTGTAGTCGCCACTATGGGCAGCCCGATGTTCAGGCCCTCTTGCCGGGAAACTCTCGTCGGCCACCTTCCACTGGAGTCCGTGGCTCCCCATGTCCACAGACTGCGCTGGGCGGAGATTCGCGCTGGCGACCCCTGGCAAAGTGTCCCAGGAATCCGCGATGTTAAAGTCAGTGCCGTCCGCGTTGGGAGCTCCGCACCCACAGCTCCGTGATGTTGGAGCAGCAGCCCAGCACTCTGGAGCTCCAAGCGGCAATCCCAGGAAGGCCTCGCCCACTCCGCGATGTTTCCAGCTCCTCACCGCCTCTGCTGAAGCTCTGAACCGGTCCCGGCAGGAATAGCCGCGCCAATCCAGCTGGTAGGCCGCGAGGGGGGGGGGGGATGAGGACGCGACTCGGAAAATAGCCGCATCCTCGCCAGGAAGCGACTGGTTTCAGGCTGGTTTCACCCTTACCCCCCCCCCCCCCCCCCCCCCCCCCCCCCCCCCCCCCACATAAAATACCATAAAAAAAAAAAACATTAAAAAACTAAAAAAACACACTCTAAACATAACAAAATGAAAAAAGACAGCCAGACCGTGGGCCTAGGTAGCTACCAACAGCGCCACCGGATCTCCTGTATATTGATTTTAGAAAAAAAAATCATGTACGGCTGTGATTTTGGCCATCTTACTCAGTCCCCCTCCGCTGATCAGGTGCCGAGGATTCACCTGCCACTAAGTTATGTCCTAGTTCAGGGGTGGAGAACCTTTTCATGTTGGAATGCCGCATTCAGTTAGCTGTAATCTAATAAGGCTGCATCCAAGAAACTTCAATTAAATATGCTTTAAAATGTACATTATTTTGTAAAAATCTAATTGCTATATTCGAACCAAGAAAATGAAAACATTTTGTTAATTCTAAAGTTAACTAATCTTTTAATGACTTTGTTGGGACTGCTTTTTGTGGGAAAGCATTTGAATATTTGGTTGCAACATGGGGGTACGTAGTTTCAGCTGATCTTCTAGATGGGTATCTGTCATTTGTGACCTTAAGGCTGTCTTGATTTGGGTTAGGTAGGAGAATGTAGATTCCCAGCAATATGGAGTTGAAAAGCACGTATTTTGTTGAATCTTCTTTAACTCTTTGGTATTTTAAATACGTTCATTTTAAGAGTAAAATAAAAATAAAAGATGAACAAAAACATTTAAATAAAAATAAAAGGATTTGTTCTACAAAATTTGGATTCATTCAAAAGGCCGCACTTAATGGCCGCAGGTTCCCCACCCCTGTCCTAGTTACTTCAGAAGGGATGAGGTTGCAGTAGGTAAGTGTAGTGGAGAGGTTGAGACGGTTGACGTCATGCCGGCAGTTAGAAAAAAAAAAAGGTCTAGAGAGGGTAGAAGGCTGTTCAGTCTGAAGAAGGGTCGCGACCCGAAACTTCACCCATGCCTTCTCCCCAGAGATGCTACCTGCCTTGAGTTATTCCAGTTTTTTGTTTCTATCTTAGAAATAATCTAGCATCACATTATGTGGGCACAAAAGATGCTTTGCTTGAGATTTATCTCGGATCATTTTGCTTAACTCCAAGTTAAGCGGAACTTATTTTCATTTGAAATGAACCCTGGTAGAAAGGGTTATTGCACTCACACTTTCCTGTGTGTTTCACAGAATTTGGCAATGGTGCATTTTTCAGCACTTGGTTGGTTGCTGTGGCAGTCTTAATGCAACCATTGTCGCAAGCTTGGCACCTGAAATTATTTTCCACTGAATGCAAACTTCACACAGACTTGAAGAAATGTACCAAAATGTTTGGTGTTGCGAGTATATGATACATTTTGTTATAAATGTCGCTGTTTGTGGTCTGAGCATATTTCTGTAGTGGTCATGAACCATCTGCTCGACTCCTCGCTCTGGAAATTATAGCCTGGAACCAAGCCTTTTCGACCAGGCACTCTGCATTATCAAACACCCATTTTGATAAAAACCGGTAGGTAATTCACCACCTAGGTCTATAGTGGTAAATTTCCTGGAGTTTAATACCAAAGAAATGGTATTAGAAAAAGGCCTGGGGAAAGAAGATAATGATTGACGGGCGATGTCTATCATTTGACCACGACTATGCAACGGAGGTTGTCCAGAAGCGCAAGGCATATGAGGGAATAAAGAGGGCCCTGAAGGAGAGAGGTGTCTGCTTCCAGACCCCGCTGGACAAGATGCGTATTCACTGGGACTCGGGAACATGCACAAGACGCAGTGCAGGAATTGAGGAGGAGAGGCTACTCCGTGGAGACACCTGATTACAGCGCTAAGGAGCTGGCGGACCCAGAGATGGAGCGTCTTCTCCAGGCTTTGACATGGCAGAGAGTTGGAAAGAGGAGCGAAGATGAGAGTGAGACAGCAAGAGAGCAACTACAGGAGTCTGGGCAGACCCCATCCAACTAGCTTTTATTGTGTCACAAATTCTTTTGGATTAAAAAATAAGTGCTATTGGATGACGTTGGACGATACTAGGATGTGTGAAACGGAGTGTTTCACCTCTAGTGAGGGGCCCGCTGGGAGGAGGCTTTCCCCTATACCTGCCAACGGGGACTCAGGGTGGAAAGGAATCACCCTTACTTGGAAGTCAACTGTTTTTTCTTTTCTTTTCTTTTTTTTATTTGGCACATGTTGTCCAGATGTTCAGACCTGCACAGTTTCAAGTTATCTGGAGATTTATGAATGCAAGACAGGAGTAGGTAAATTAAATGTCACATAATACTATCAAATTGGTGTCACTCAATGTAAATGGGATGAATAATCCTGTTAAAAGGAGCAAGGTCCTCGCTAAACTGAAAAAAGAAAAGGCCCAGGTACTATTTTTACAAGAAACCCACCTGCCTCAACAAGAACATGAGAAACTAAAACGCTTTGGCTTTAGAAATGCATTTTATAGTTCCTATAAAACTAGCCAAAAGAGGGGAGTGGCTATCCTTATTACAAATGCAGTCCAATTTGAATGCCATAAAGAAGTCAGGGACAAAGAGGGAAGGTATGTATTAGTTAAAGGAAAGTTGGAAAACAAAGTTGTGACACTGATCAATGTATATGCCCCCCCAGAGAGTACCAAATGTTTTTTCAAAACTCTGTTTGACATTATTGCTTTAGAGACTGAAGGTATTTTGATATGTGGAGGGGACTTCAATGTGGTCATGAATCATAATTTGGATACAACAAGCCTAAAAAAAACCCAAGATGCATCTGACCAAGTTTATTAACACATCAGTACAGGAAATGGGCCTAATTGATGTTTGGAGAGAACTTCACCCTTTAGAAAGGGACTACACACACTATTCAGTACCTCACTCAGTCTACTCCAGGATTGGCTACTTTTTAATGAATACGGGTGAAAGTCACAGGATCACAGAGTGTAAAATCGGGGTGGCAGATGTATCTGATCACAGTGCGATCAGCTTGACAGTGCACCTGAATAGTAGAAAAAGAAATACTGTTTAGAGGCTCAATGTGGGTATTTTGAATAATAAGGCAAATGTGGAACAAATAAGGGAAGAGATAAAAAGGTACATAGAAGAGAATGATAACGGGGATATGGATCCTGTAATACTGTGGGGTGCTATGAAGGCAGTTATACGTGGAAAGCTGATCGCTCTGACATCATCACAAAAAAGGCCCGGCTAGCTACGTATGAACATAAAGTAGAAAAACTGAAAGAATTGGAGAAAAAACATACAGGATCAGTTGGTACTAAAACAGATTAAGGAAATAAGGGGGGAGATAGATGAGATCCTCATGGAAAATTTGGAAAAAAGGGCAAGATTCGTAAAGCAGACCTATTATGAAGCGGGTCCAAAAGCAACTAGACTCCTGGCCAGACGCCTGCGTAAACAGCAGGCCTCTAATACAATTCAGAAAATAAGAGATCCTAAAACCAATCAAGTCACATGAGCCAGATGAGATAGAAAGAATATTTGAAGAATACTATAAGAAACTCTATTCTAAACCACCATCAGCTGACGAAAGGACAATGAGAAGTTTTCTTAACTCACTTGATCTGCCATCCATTGGTGAGACACAAAATAATACCATTACGTCACAATTTACGGTTAAGGAGCTGGAAGCTGCAATCAGTTGACTCAAGGCTAGTAAATCACCAGGCAGCGATGGGTTTCCACCAGAATGGTACAAGGCCTTTAAGAAAGAGCTAACACCTCTGCTCCTGTCTTGCTTTAACTGGACCCTTAAAGAGGGCAGGGCTCCCGCATCATGGAAGGAAGCAATTATTACCATTTTACCCAAGGAAGGCAAAGACAAAGAGCAATGTAAAAATGTCAGGCCAATCTCAATTTTAAATATAGACTACAAACTATTTACCTCAATCATTTGCAAAAGACTCGAGACTTTTGTACCAGATCTGATTAATGAAGACTAAACTGGATTTATTCGGGGGCGTCAAACACAGGATAATATTATAAGAACCCTCCACATTGTGGATAATGCTCATAAAAAGGATACAAATATGGTCCTGGTCAGTTTAGATGCAGAAAAAGCCTTTGATGGTGTTAGTTGGGTATTCTTATATGAAGTACTGAGGAGATTTGGTTTCAATGAAGATGCAATTCGGTGTATTAAAACAATATATCAGGAGCCTACAGCTAGGATTAAGGTAAATGGAAACATATCAAAAAGGATCCAGTTAGAGAGGGGCACAAGGCAAGGATGCTGTCTTTCTCCTACTCTCTTCGTTTTGTATATCGAACCCTTAGCACAAGCAATAAGGCAGAGAGAAGACCTGCAGGGGGTCAAAATAGGGGGGAAAGAACATATAATTGGTCTTTTCGCTGATGATATCATTATTTTTCTTGAACGACCAGATATATGTCTCCCAAATCTAATGAACCTATTTGAAACATATGGATACTACTCAGGGTATAAATTGAATATAACAAAAACACAAATTCTTTCATTCAATTATTCTCCATCCCAACAAATCAGAGATGCATATAATCTGAAATGGAACTCTAAAACGATGCAGTATCTTGGTGTAACTATAACCAAAACACTTTCCAACTTGTTTGAAACTAATTATAACAAAATTGAAGAAAACATCAAAAAGGATGTTGAGAGGTGGTCGACCCTTCCTCTAGACTTCAGTGCCAGAATACAAACGGTAAAAATGAATATCCTACCTAAACTACTATATTTATTCCAATCTCTCCCAATTAATGTTCCCCGAGATAAATTCATAGCCTGGGATAAAATGATCTCTAGATTCATTTGGAATAGCAAAAAACCAAGAATAAAATTAACAACACTTCAACTGCCGAAAAGCAAGGGTGGAATGGCTTTACCAAATCTGAAGAAATACTTTTATGCAGCTCAACTCAGACCTCTGGCTTGTTGGTGTAGACCTGATTATGAATCTCGATGGAAAGAAATGGAAAGGGAGATACAGGGTTACCAGACCCAGATTTTGGTGGGAGACAAATATCTGAGAGGGGCTTTGAGACATGCTATGGATCCAATAGTAGCATTTACGTTAGAAATATGGAATGTTATAGTGGAAAAATACAAATTAAAAAGAGGGGTTCACACATTGAAGTGGTTCGCATATGACTCAAAGTTTAAGCCAGGGGTGTATGATTCAAAATTCAAAGAATGGGCACAAAAAGGCATAACGGCAATGTATACAGTTTCAGAAAATGGCGAGTTTATGAGCTTCCAAGATTTAAAGTCAAAGTATGGTCTCGAAAACAAAGATTTTTTTAGATACTTGCATTTAAGAGACTACTTTATAAAAGAGATAAGGCCAGAACTAGATGAAACTTCAAATAATGTGATCAAGGTGATTGTGGATGCATACAAATGGGAGGGGTCTCGGGTCATCTCTGCTTTCTACCAAGCTCTGGTGGAAAGCGGGGGAGAATCAACACTCTACATAAAAACAAAATGGGAAGCAGAATTAAAGGTTCAAATAACAGAAGAAGAATGGTATCAAATGTGTGAAACAAAATGTTCATCCACAAGCTCACTAGTATGGAGAGAATTTTGCTGGAAGAATCTATCTCGCTTTTTTATAACACCCAAAATAAAATGCAGACAACTTGCTGTCCAACAACACTGTTGGAGGCTGTGTGGGAGTACGGAGGCAGACCACTCGCATATTTTCTGGAACTGTGTAAAGATAAGGCCATACTGGGAAAATGTTAATGCAGCTGTAAATAATATCTTGGGTTATAAAATCACAGATATCTGCCCTGTGATGTATCTGGGGCGTATTAAAGATAGTGTAAAAATAGAAGATACATATTTGATTAAAGTTTTGCTTGCAGCAAGTAAGAAGGCCATTACCAGGCAGTGGCTTAATGAAAAAAGTCCAAAATAGGAACAGTGGTTAGAAATTGTGCGAGACATCTTTAATATGGAGAAATTGACATATTCCTTGAGAGTCAAGGAGAATTCATTTGAGAAGATCTGGGAAAAATGGACCGTTTATTTGAGCCATGACACCAATTAGATAAATGCCGAGCTAGATATGGGAAGATTGCGTTATATAGAACTAGATGGTATGTTTGTATGAATGTTGAATTATCTCCAGATAACTAATCAATGTAATGGTTTTTCTTTTTTTAATTTGGTAAGTGAACCACACGGTCTTATTACAATTTTTTTTTTTAATTTACTTTTTGTTTTCCCCCCATCTACTTATTTTTTTTATTTTGATTGCTGTTTTTCTTACTTTGTTTTATTTATGGTGATGGTGTTGCACTGTTTTGAAAATATCTCTTAAAAATCAATAAAAATTTAAGTGAAAAAAAAAAACACCCATTTGTTGCTCCAACATTAATTCCACTTTATTAGTCCCACATTCTCATCTCTCCCGGATTCTAAAACTTGCCTATACTTGGTACAATTTAAATTGGCCAATTAACATACAAAGTTGCACCCTTTTTGGGACATAGAAGGAAATCAGCATCTGAAGGAAACGTGCAGTCACAGGCAGAACATGCAAACTCCACGCAGATGGCATCCAGGGTCAAGACTGGAGTTGTGGGCCAGAAGTTTTTGACTAGCTGTGACACTGTGTTGCTCCAATCTTCAGCAGTTTTATAATCCAAAGCACTGTAATACTGAAGTTTCATAGTAAATCATATAACCATATAACAATTACAGCACGGAAACAGGCCATCTCAACCCTTCTAGTCCGTGCCGAACACGTATTCTCCCCTAGTCCCATATACCTGCGCTCAGACCATAACCCTCCATTCCTTTCCCGTCCATATAACTATCCAATTTATTTTTAAATGATAAAAACGAACCTGCCTCCACCACCTTCACTGGAAGCTCATTCCACACAGCTACCACTCTCTGAGTAAAGAAGTTCCCCCTCATGTTACCCCTAAACTTCAGCCCCTTAATTCTCAAGTCATGTCCCCTTGTTTGAATCTTCCCTACTCTCAAATCAAAAGCTATTTTATCAGATGGGATGGATGCATTCCCCAGTCCCTGGTCCAAATCAGTGGGATGTCTAAATTGAAGCCGACTTGTGAAGATTACGGTTGTGGGAGTCTGCTACCCTAAGGAGAAATGTTGATTGGAAGTATCTGTTGCTTTGGATAATCTTGTTCCATTTTGGCAGAAAAAACCTTTTTAGAGAATAATGAGATGGTATCCTAGTTTGTTTTTAATGTATCTTTTCTAACCACAGAAAAGTAAGAGGCTGCAGTGTGCCATTGGAGCATTGTTTTTGAGCTTGCTCTGACATTCACCATGATCATATCTGATTATTTCAGTTTCACGTTTCTGCTCTCTTCTCTTTATGCCTTTTGTTCCGAGAAGTCTGTCTACGTCTGTCTCTGTCTACGTCTGTCTCTGTCTGTCTCTGTCTGTCAATTCAATTCAAGTCAATTCAATTAAAAAACTTTATTGGCATGATAAAAAATACATTGTTATATTGCCAAAGTATAAAACATGACATACATATTTAAGATGCATAAGTATAAATACAAGTATACAGTGCATGGATAGGTATGTCCCTGTACATAAACGCAATAGGCCTATAGCCCTTTATTGATTGCTACACGTTCTTGCAGCTGTAAGCAGAACAACACAATAGCAAGTTTAGCAATTCAATATTAATTTCTTAGTGTCAGATAATGTCAATTAGTGTGTGCGTACATATGTGCATGTTGGTCATTCACCGTCTCTCAGGTTGTGTCATGCTGTTACGTATTGTGCACCAAGATGTGCCGTATTTCCTTCGCCAAGGATTATTCTTAGATTTGATGTATCTAGTTCTTTAAAATCAGGGGTTGCCACACTGAGTTTGTCAAAGTATGCTTTCCTTGTTTTGTCAAATTTTTTGCATTTTAGAAGGAAGTGCACCTCTGTTTCAACCTCGTCTGTCAAACAGTGGCCGCATATTCTGTTTTCTCTTGGTTGCCAGAATCTCTTCTGTCTTCCATTTTCAACTGCCAAATAGTGGTCACTTAACCTGTATTTGGTGAGGGTCTGTCTCTGCTTTATGTCTCTAACAGTTGAGAGGTAGTTTGCCAATTTATAATCTCTTTTTAGGGCACGGTAACATTCTAATCTGCTTTGGCTTTTGGTTTCTTTATCCCAATGTTCCAAATACGTTTCTTTACATTGTTGGATAATTTGGTTCACTCTAACTGGTGATTGGGGATCAATATTGATCTGAGGCTGGTCAGGATTTAACTGGATAGGGTTTAACTGGATAGGAGTAGTTAGTCTCAGTACCAACTGACACAGGGAACTCTTTTCTGGGTTTCCCTCTTGTGTTTGAAGGGCTTTAAACTGGAGGGTATCTGGGGGGCTAGATTTAAGGTGATTCCAAAAATTTAGTGCTCTTTTCTGGATATTTATTATCAGTGGGTATCTGCCTAGTTCCGCCCTACATGCGTTTGTTGGTGTTTTCCTTTGGATACGGGGGATGTTAACCATATAACCATATAACAATTACAGCACGGAAACAGGCCATCTCGGCCCTACAAGTCCATGCCGAACAAATTTTGTTCCCCTTAGTCCCACCTGCCTGCACTCGTACCATAACCCTCCATTCCCTTCTCATCCATATGCCTATCCAATTTATTTTTAAATGATACCAATGAACCTGCCTCCACCACTTCCACTGGGAGCTCATTCCACACCGCCACCACTCTCTGCGTAAAGAAGTTCCCCCTCATATTACCCCTAAACTTCTGTCCCTTAATTCTGAAGTCATGTCCTCTTGTTTGAATCTTCCCTATTCTCAAAGGGAAAAGCTTGTCCACATGTTCCGACAAAATTCCGCATGCAGGGCCTCCGTTGTATGTTTTTCCCATTTACTATAACTATGGTGACTGAGCGGACCCCATACTTCACTACCATAAAGTGCAATAGGCTGGATTACACTGTCAAATATTTTAAGCCAGATTTTAATTGGAATTTGGATGTTGTAGAATCTTCTTTTTATTGCAGACAGAGCTCTCCGAGCTTTCTCTTTTCGTGCATTCACTGCCATATTGAAGTTCCCTGATGCTGAAACAGTTAGACCAAAGTAAGTATAGCTCATAGTGTGTTCGATAACAGTATCATTGAGAGTAAATTTGTATTTATCTTCCTTGACATAGGGTCTTTTATGAAAAATCATGATGTTGGTTTTCTTTAGATTTACTGCCAGGGCCCAATTTTGGCAGTACTCATCAAGTAGGTTCAACTGTTGCTGCAGTCCCTGTTCTGTGGGGGACAGCAGAACCAAGTCATCCGCATAAAACAGGGACTCTACCTCTCCGTCCAGAAGACAGAGGCCCGGCGCTGTGCTCTGGTTCAACTTTACTGCCAAATCGTTGATATATACATTAAACAGTGTCGGGCTCAGATTGCAGCGGACACCTCTTCTCTCTCTGTCTCTGTCTCTCTCTCTCTCTCTCTCTGTGTGTCTCTCTCTCTCTCTCTCTCTCTCTCTCTGTCTCTCTCTCTCTCTCTCTCTGTCTCTCTCTCTCTCTCTCTCTCTCTCTCTCTCTCTGTCTCTCTCTCTGTCTTTCTCTCTGTCTCTCTCTGTGTCTGTCTGTCTGTCTCCCTGTCTCCCCCTGTCTCCCTGTCTCCTTGTCTCCCTGTCTCCCTGTCTCTCTGTGTCTCTGTGTCAATTTCAATTTAATTTCAATTAAAACATTTTTTATTGGCATGATAAAATACATCGTTATATTATAACCATATAACCATATAACAATTACAGCACGGAAAACAGGACATCTCGGCCCTTCAAGTCCGTGCCGAACACTTATTTTCCCCTAGTCCCTTCTACCTGCAAATTGGAGGTCAATGTTCATAACGCTGGGGTGTAAACTGCCCAAACGAAATCTGAGGTGCCGCTCCTCCAATTTAAGGTGTGCCTCACTCTGGCCATGGATGAGGCCCAGGACAGAAAGGTTGGATTCGGAATGGGAGGGGGAGTTGAAGTGCTGAGCCACCAGGAGATCAGGTTGGTTATTGTGAATCGAGCGGAGGTGTTGGGCGAAGCGATCACCAAGCGTATGCTTGGTCTCACCGATGTAGGGCAGCTGACATCTAGAGCAGCGGATGCAATAGATAAGGTTGGACGAGGTGCTGGTGAACCTCTGCTGCACCTGGAACGACTGCTTGGATCCTTGAATGGAGTCAAGGGGGGAGGTAAAGCGACAAGTGTAGCATTTCCTGTAGTTGCAAGGGAAAGTGCCAGGAGAAGGGGTGGTTTGGTTGGGAAGGGACAAATTGACCAGGGCGTTACGGAGGGAGCAGTCTCTGCAGAAAGCCAACAGGGGAGGAGATGGGAAGATGTGGCAAGTGGTGGGATCCCATTGGTAGACAAAGCTGGAGAAAATCAGAGGGTGAGGCAGCATCTATGGAGCGAAGGAATAGGCGACGTTTCAGGTCAAGACCCTTCTTCAGACTGATGTCGGGAGGGGTGGGGGGGGGGGGCGGGAAAACAAAAGGAAGAGGCGGAGACCATAGGCTGTGGAAGAGCTGGGAATGGGAGGGGAAGGAGGGAGAAAGCAAGGACCATCTGAAATTGGAGAAGCCAATGTTCATACCGCTGGGGTGTAAATTACCCAAGCAAAATATGAGGTTCTGTTCCTCCAATTTGCGGTGGGCCTCACTCTGGCCATGGAGGAGGCCCAGGACAGAAAGGTCCGATTCGGAATGGGAGGGGGAGTTGAAGTGCTGAGCCACCGGGAGATCAGGTTGGTTATTGCGAACTGAGTGGAGGTGTTGTGCGAAGCGATCGCCAAACCTGCACTTGTTCTCACTGAGGTTGATCATACGCTGAATAATCCAACCAGATTTTTGTTTGGAAGTGGAAAGAGATAATAGAGATTGCATTTATTGCAATGTGTAAAAGGAGATGAGATACTGTATTGTAATTTTGCTGCATGTCATTGTGGTATATATCATGTCTTGATTGGTGAATATGTTTTGTTTGCGACTTTATTTGAAGCAGAAATAATATGTGAATGCTTCATAATTCCGACTGGTAACTACGCACTTCGTCCGAGCACATAATCGCACACGTCATGCAAGCCGTCTTAAATGACCACCTAAATTGTCATTTGGCAACCTAAAAAGCTGCCGAGGTTGCCCGGCTGGCAACAGGGAAAAAAATTAAGTGAGAGCCCTGCTGGTACATTGTTGAATGCTCTCTATTGGGCAGGATAACCCAAATACCTGAATATATCATTATTCACCTTGTTGGGAATTCAGCAGAAGCCTATGGGAATGTGTTTGGGAGATGCATAACTCCCCTGAGTTAGGAAAATCAATATATCCTTGCTGTACAAATTTTAGTTTGGTGCAAATTTTCCTGGCCTGATTTGGAATTTTTTCTTCAATGAGAGGTTACTGGAAAGGAAACTCCAGCAAATAAAAAGTGAGTACTTTTGTTGCTATTGTAAATGTGTGGCTATGAGTTTAAACCTTGAGAATAACATAAGCTGTCGAAGTCAACTCGCGTTGCTCTTTCCCCTCCAGTGATACCCTATGTCAGTTGATCTTGGTGGGACACTAACTGACCCGTGCTGCTCCTCCTCCTTATCCTAGATGTCTGACATGAAGTCCTGTTTTGGCACCAAACTGAGGCACGTGATGGTTGGATTACCCTTTTCAGATTTGCCTATTCTGCTTGGTAATGGGAATCTCGCAGTTCTATGCTACGTTTAAATCCATCATTTATCCCATGTGAAGAGGACGGAGCACAGTTAATCCAATTTGCTTTTTTGCCTTTTAAATGTGTTTTAAAAAAAATAAATAATAATCGACCTCTAAAACTTAAGTATTTGCTTTAATGTGATTGAACAGATGGTAGACTTGACAATTTTAATGTGCAGAGGGATTATTGCACTTCTATTGATGTACAAAAGGATAATCTACCTTAGCCCACCACCTGACTGTGGAAATTAAATGGTCAATCTACACTTAAAATCAATTCTGAACTATCTTGCATGTGTTTAAATATAGTGTTATCTTTACCTTCATTTAATTTACAGGCTCATATCTTGTAGTTATTTAAGCTGACACTGGGGGGAGACAGAGACTGAGTAGTTCCCTGAACACATTCATTGTTAACATTCCATACTCATGTATTTTTAATCAATGCAAATTTAAAGTTGTTTTATAAATTTATTTATGTCAAGGAGCAACCATACCAAGGAGACCATTTTATGAATTGATACATTTCCTCTCGTGCAACTTATCGTTTTAATACATTGGGCTTTTATTTGCACTGCTTTGTTCTCGGGATGTGATTCCCCAGTGGTAATGTCTTTATTTTGCTGTTTTGAAAAGGAGAAGAATTGGATATGGAATATGGAATATGGAACCTTGCAGCCAAGGCTCCACACAGATTTCTCCTCCTTCCTTCTAAATACTTAATCTTCAGTTACTCAACTGCACAAAATGAGAAGGAAGGTGGATTGGGGAGTTAATGGCCTTTGACAAAAGCAAGGAGAGCACAAACCGGAGAGCAGAACATGCCATGAGGAGTAAGGTATGGAGTTGGTTTAGTTTAATTTAGTGAAAGATGATGGGAGGTAACGAGTGCAATTTAGGCAGGGAAAGGTTCTGCAGCACCATAGTGATTGTGCTTGATGTATTTGTGCCCTGTGAATGATGTAGGCCTCCCATGCAAACACAAGCCCTGATGCAGGATTCATTGTTAAAGGTTTGCTGGCTGAGCTGGACCTGGCAATGGTATTTGAAACTGAACTTCAATCAATGGTTCAAATGGTTTATTGATACAATTTGATCACCTAGATATATTGAAATTCTTCAATATGCATTAAAATCAGCAAACGTAGTCGTCATCGTGGCTATCCCACGAGGTCGAGGATGATGGTCTAGGTTCTGTTGTTTTTATGGGCTCTCAGGTGGCTTATGAGTCCAATCCTGGCTTTGAAAGTTCTTCG
Organism: Leucoraja erinaceus; assembly: GCF_028641065.1. Lineage (NCBI taxonomy): Eukaryota > Metazoa > Chordata > Chondrichthyes > Rajiformes > Rajidae > Leucoraja > Leucoraja erinaceus. Next base: position 78,136,356 of record NC_073379.1, on the reverse strand, counting down.
ACATTCAGGACAGGTAATTCCAGATGACAGATCGGGCTTTGGTTGCTGCTGCCTCTCTTTCCGTTTTCTCTTTTCTTCTAATTGTGCGCATCTCTTGGCTTCGAAGGTCGCTGTTCCTTCTTGGATGATGGTTCGCCAGAGTTTTCTGTCCTTGGCATTGGTTTCCCAATTGTCAATTTCACATTTCTTCATGCTGGCTTTTCAGGCGACTTTGAATCTCATCTTTTGTCCGCCTCTTTTACGTTTGCCTTCTTTAAGCTAGGAGTAGAAGGTTTGCTTTGGTAGAAGCTTGTCTTCCATCCGAGCAACTTGACCGACCCATCTTGATGACGAAGGCTTCGATGCTATATGTTTTTGCTTCATTCAGCATGCTGACGTTGGTTCTTCTATCTTCCCAGCTGATATTTAAGCTGCTTCGAAGACATCGTTGATGGTCCTTTTCAAATGAAATGAAATGAAATGATTCAATTTATTGTCATTGTCAGTGTACAGTACAGAGACAACGAAATGCATTCAAGTGTTTTCAGATGGGGTTGGTATGTTGTCCAGGTTTCTGATACATACAGGAGTGTTGTGCACTAATATTCTGGTGTCTGTTCAGATGCTACGATTTTGAAAGACTCTCATTTGAAGACATCCAGCAGACTTGAGGCGATGTTGGATCTCGTCATCAAGGTCGACATTGGAGGCGAGGTGTCTGCCAAGGTACAGAAAATGATTCACATTTTCCAGGGTAGTGTCACCGTTGAATTGACAGTTCTTTCCGATTTGTCTCAGTTGGTGACGATTGGTAGATAACCTGAGTCTTCTTGGAGTTGAAGTCCAAGTTTCGTGTATGCACTGTTGAAGGCAGTCAGGATCTGTTGCAGATGATTTTCTGAGAGAGCTGCAACGCAGTAGTCGTCTGCATATTGGAACTCGATGAGCGAGTTCATAGATGTCTTAGTTTTGCACTTGCGACGGGCAAGATTGAAATGTCTGCCTTCTGTTCTGCAGACGACTTCGATTCCTCGGAGTAGGTCGTCCTTGATGATGTGGATGGTTGTCGCAATGAAGATGGTGAACAGTGTTGGGGCAATTACGCATCCCTGTTTCACTCCTGATCTGACTTGAAACGGCTCACAGTTGCTGTTGCTGGCCATGACTGGCAAGCATGTCATCGTGGAGGAGTCTCTGGATTCAAATGTACTTTTCAGGAAATCCATAGGTGGATAGGTTGTCACATAAGAGTTCCCTTGATACCGAATCAAAGGTCTTAGTGAGGTCGATGAATGCCATGTACAAAGGTTGAAGTTGTTCATGACATTTTTCTTGTAGTTGATCATGTCGGCTGTTCCACGTGATGGTCTAAAACCGGCTTGTGTCTCCGGAAGGATCTTCTCGGCTGAAGGCTTGAGTCGGTTCTTCATGATGCGGGCGAGGACCTTGCCTGCTGTTGCTAATAGGGAAATTCCACGTTAGTTTCCGCAATCAGATCGATCGCCTTTCCTTTTGTAGATTGTAACGATTGCCGAGTCTCTAAAGTCTCCTGGTACGTCTTCATTTATCCAGATTTTGATGAGAAGTTGATGCAGTTGGTAATGGAGGAGGTTACCTCCAGTTTTGTAGACCTCGGCTGGTATTCCATCGAGTCCAGCTGCCCTGTTGTTTTTCAAGGCTTTGGTGGCTTCCTTGACTCCTTCAAGTGATGGTATTCTGCTTAGGGAGTCGTCAACGGGCTGCTTTGGAATGTTGTTGATCACATTTTCTGTCAAATGAGGCTGTTTGATTTGGAAGATCTTCAAAGTGCTCCGTCCATCTAGAACTGATGTCAGCATTGCTCTTCAGGATGGTTGACCCATCTTTGCTTTTGAGAGGGGCTTGACTGTGAGTGGATGGACCAAAAATCGCTTTGGTTGCGTTGAAAAAGCCTCGAGTGTCGTTGGTTGTTGGATTTCCTGAGCTTTCTCCCACCATCATTGGTTTTTGAGATTTTGCGTGCTCTTCTGGACTACAGCCTTGTACTTCCTTTTGGTAGCTGACTGTTGGTCATTTTGTAAGGTGATGAAAGCTTTTCTCTTTTCATCGATGAGTTGTTGAAGTGTTGGAATTGATTGTCATTATCTTTGAATCAATCCTGATGGTGTTTTGTTTTTTTTACTTGAACCCAATTGTTTCCTTACAGGAGGCAAGGATAGCGTTCTTCAATAGAGACCAGTGTTCTTCGACAAAGGACAGGTGGTCCGCTTACAGATTGACAAATGCCATGACCGTATTGGGGTGATTTCTGGTCTAGCTTCGGAGCCAGGCTCGTACGCTGTTAGAGCCGATGGCGTCTCAGACGAATACTGCTACTGAACAACTTTCCTGCTTCTGTCCAAAGTTGAGCGATTGAATCAAGTAATCACTGCTTCCGTGCCGGTTCCTGACCAGGAGCTTGCAGCCATCACGTGGCCTGCTCCCATCGCCCTTCCTCAATCGACGAAAGTCTTGAGAGGTTTTGTGCTGGTCACAGAAAGAAGACGCCTGTGCGTGTGTTTGTTTAACGTGTACTTTATGTTGCTCTCCAAGAAGCAAGCGGTCCTTCACAAACCAATCAACTAATTCCAATAGCAAGGGAACCAAGACGATTGGAGCTGATAGATCTGTTGCAGCCTTCTTCCGTCTTCACAGCCATTGAGTTCAAGATAACTTTTGTCCGCCTGGTCCGCCGTTGATATCTTGTAGGTTGGATCATTCTTAGTCTGGACCCTCATCCTCGACCTTACCGCCATGGGTGGCCCTACCAGAAGCTGGTGCTTCCGACGGCATCGCTTTCGGAATCATGGGGGCACACAAACCTCTTCGCCATGACAAGGTAAACCGAAGAGGAGTAAGCTTACTATAGATAAGTGCAATCATATCCGATGATAAGAATGAAATGATTTATAGTATAAGAATAGTGGATTACACTGAGGCAGTACACATTAAGTCACCATGTTTCCAGTACCATCTTCTATCAACTTTCAAAATTCTTAAGAATATTGAGTCTTATTTTGTCCTTGAAGACACGTTTTCCTGGCAGTGGCACTGACTCGGTAATTCAGGAGTCGACCTGGCCTAGTGATGCTGTCTTCCAATCCTTACGCTCATCCGACCTCTGTAGGGCCTCCAGCGGTGCCTGATCCACATGATTGCAGGCTACTGTAGGAAGATTGTTTCCGATGTTGGGGAAGTCCAGAACAAGGGGTCACAGTTTAAGGATAAAGGGGAAATCTTTTAGGACCGAGATGAGGAAAACATTTTTCACACAGAGAGTGGTGAATCTCTGGAATTCTCTGCCACAGAAGGTAGTTGAGGCCAGTTCGTTGCCTATATTTAAGCGGGAGTTAGATGTGGCCCTTGTGGCTAAAGGGATCAGGGGGTATGGAGAGAAGGCAGGTACAGGATACTGATTTGGATGATCAGCCATGATTATATTGAATGGCAGTGCAGGCTCGAAAGGCCGAATGGCCTACTCCTGCACCTATTTAAAAAAAAAATATATATATATATATATAGAAGATTATGGTACCCTAATGTCAATGATGCTTTTATTTTCACATGTGTGAAGTGCTAGCACACAGTAAAATTCATTTTCTTACAAACAGTCCAGTATTGATCACTGATGAGCAAGTGTACGGAAATTGTCTACTGAGCCTGCATGTAAAAGGTATCATGTTTTGGCTCCATTTTCAAAGTCCATGCTTTAGTTCTTACGACTGGTGCCCGTTCCAGGTAAGTCCCAGGCTGTTGCGGGGATGTCATGTATCAGAGGAACGTATACAGTAAATGGCAGGATTCTTTGGAGTAATGATGTGCAGCGGGATCTTGGAGCAAGTCCATAGATCCCTGAGAGTGGCAACACAAGTGGATAGAGTGGTAAAGAAAGAATACAGCATGTGTAAGAAGGAACTGCAGATGCTGGTTTAAACCGAAGATAGGCACAAAAAGCTGGAGTAACTCAGCGGGACAGGAAGCATCTCTGGAGAGAAAGAAAGGGTGATGTTTCGGGTCGAGACCCTTTTTCAGACTGGAAACGAGAGATATAGATGGTGATATGGAGAGATAAAGAGCAATGAATGAAAGATATGCAAAAAGTAACGATGATAAAGGGAACAGGCCATTGTAAGCTGTTTGTAGGGTGAAAATGAGAAGCTGGTGCAACTTGGGTGGGGGAGGGATAGAGAGAGAGGGAATGCCGTGGCTACCTGAAGTGAGAGAAATCAATATTCATACCACTGGGCTGTGAATGGGGTTAGGAGGGAGAGATATGAATGGTGGAGTAGACTGATGTGTCAAATGGCCTAATTCTGCTCCTATCTTTTTTAAATGTTTCCAAAACGTTATCCAGACCTGCTGGTCAATACACCAGCATTGTGTGTTCACATTAGATAATTCTATTTTTATTTCAAAATCAGGGGAGAGCGCGAACACAGTCCCCCACTACCACAACTTTTGTAGTCGAGTATCCGGCATTTGGGGACCGCAGGGGTCAGCACACCCGAAGTGCAATGGGATAGCCTCGTCCTGGAAGAACCTTTTTTTTTATTTTTTATTTTTAATTTCAAAATTTACTTTATTCAAATAATAAATATATACAATACGTGAACCGTGCGAAAAGATTCATCCGACATTTTCGGAGGCTATACAAATTGTTCAATACAGTCTATACATTTCTCAAATCCGTCCCCCACCCATGCCACTCATGTGGCCCCCTGGCGTGGGATACCTTCCCTTATTTTGAGGGGCGTCTCCCCCATACCGTGCCCCCCATGTCCAGCAGCGGAAGGACCCTAGACTGTGGCCCTCCCCCACAGAGCCTTGGCGTCGGCTGCACCGAGCTTCAATGAGTCCCTCAGCACGTACTCCTGCAGTCTGCAGTGGGCCAGTCGGCAACATTCCCTGACGGACATCTCGCTCTGCTGGGTGGTGAACAACGCTCGGGCAGACCAAAGAGCGTCTTTCACCGAGTTGATGACCCTCCAGCAGCACTCGATGTCAGCCTCTGAATGTGTCCCTGGGAACAGTCCGTAAATCACAGTCCTCTGTGACGGAGCTGTTCGGGATAAAACGTTCCAGGGACCCTTGCATACTTCTCCAGATTATTTTTGTAAATCCACACTCTACAAAGAGGTGGGCAACCGTCTCCTCTCCATTGCTGCCGTCCCGAGGGCAGCGTGCGCTGGCAGTGAGGTTCCGACGGTGCAGGAAGGATCTAACTGGGAGGGCTCCCCTCACCGCCAGCCAAGCCAGGTCTTGGTGCTTGTTGGTGAGTTCTGGCGATGAGGCATTTTGCCAGACAAGCTGGGCAGTCTGCTCTGGGAACTACGCCACCGGATCCATCGAGTCCTTTCCCTGCAGTGCCTGCAGGACATTCCATGCTGACCACTGCCCAATGGACATGTGGTCAAAGGTGTTGGTCCGGAAGAACCTTTCCACAAACGACAGATGGGGCGGCAATGTCCAGCTGACTGGCACATTGCATGGCATCTGCGCCAGGCCCATCATTCGCAACACCGGGGACAGGTAGAACCTCAGCAGGTAGTGACACTTTTACCCCGTTGTCTGCTGACTTGTACATTGTGGCCCGTCGCACCCGGTCAATCCTCGACCCCCAGCTGAACTGGAAGACGAGGGACAGGCCACACTTGCAGAAGCCCTGAGAATACCTCACACCTGATGACCAAGTTTTTTCCGCTTATGGAGAGGGAGCGTTGCCTTCACAGCTCCATCTTCTTCCCCACCTTGACTATCCGCTCCAGCCAATTCTTGTTACTCGCCTCAGGCCCCCCGAACCAGATCCTCAGCACCTTCAAGAAGTCAGGCTTGATAGTGAAGGCGTCAGAAGATCGGTCGGTCCAGTTTCCAAAGAGCATGGCCTCGCTCTTCCTGCGGTTCACCCTGGCTCCCGTGGCCGACTCAAACTGGTCGCAGATGCTGATCAATCTGCGGACCGACCCTGGATCCGAGCAGAAGACGGCGACATCGTCCATGTACAGGGAGGTCTTGACTTGAATGCCCCCACTAACTGGCAATGTCACTCCTCTTATGCTCGCATCCTTCCTGATGGACTCGGCAAAAGGTTCAATACAGCAGACAAACAAGACAGGAGAGAGAGGGCAATCCTGCCGGACTCCAGACCTTACAGGGAAACTGTCTGATTCCCACCCATTGATTTGGACTGCACTACGGATATTGGTGTAGAGCAGTTTGATCCAACTTCGGATTCCCTCCCCAAAACCCATTTTGGAGAGCACGTCCCTCATGTACGTGTGCGATATCCTGTTGAAGGCCTTCTCCTGGTCCAAGCTGACTAGGCAGGCATCCACCCGTCTGTCCTGCATGTAGGCGATGGTATCTCTCAGCAATGCTAGGCTGTCTGAGATTTTCCTGCCAGGAACAGCACATGTTTGGTCCGGGTGGATCACCTGCCCCAGAGCAGACTTGACCCGGTTGGCGATGGCCTTAGACAGGATCTTGTAGTCTACATTCAACAATGTGATGGGTCTCCAATTCTTTATATCCTTCATCTCCCCCTTCTGCTTGTAGATTAGGGTGATGCTGCCCTTCCTCATGGAGTCTGACATGCTGCCGGCTAGAAGCATGTTGTTGTACACTTCCAGCAGGTCCGGGCCCACCCAGTCCCACAGAGCCGAATACAACTCGGCCGGTAAGCCATCGCTTCCGAACCTTTTTTTTGATCACAGTCTTTCCCCTGCCAGGTAAGTATGTTAGAAAATCATCGCTCACTCCCAGCCAACCTCTATCATTATTCTTTAAAGTAAGCACAAGATAATTTATAAAGGTTTATATGAGATTTTACCATAAATGCCATGTACCTTTTCATACCTTTTTTTGACGATTTCTGGAAGATAATGCCTTTTCAAGTGAATGCGTAATCAGCCTTTTTTTGGCGTGTTAACGTAACTTACAAGAAAATGTACACCACCGGGGCGAAACCCGGCTGCAAGTGGGTGTTAAGTGGTGACTGGAGATGGGTGCGTGGGAAAGGGTGCAGTCTTTGCAGACTGGAGTCATGCTTTAAGTAGGTGTGAAGTGGTAATTGGGGAGAAGTAGGTGGGGAAGGGTCCAGTCTTTTAAAACTGGAGTCAGGCTGTGAGTAGGTGTGAAGTGTTGGTTGGGGAGGGGGTGTGGGGGTACAAGGGTTACGTTTCTGTTTATCGAAACTGCAGTAGTACTCGTTCAGGTCGTTGGTCAGCTGACGATTGTCCAAGGAGCGGGGGGGTTTCCTCTTGTAGCTTATGATTTCTTGCAAACCCTTCCACACTGAAGAAGAGTCATTTGCTGAGAACTTGCTCCTCAACTTCTCAGAGTACCTTTCCTTGGCAGCTCTGATTCCTCTTCTCAGCTTGTACTTGGCCTGCCTGCAGAGGTCTGCAACGCCGCTCCTGTGGGATCTACCCCTGCCTAAAGCCAAGTCAACGCCTTGTAAAAAATGGAACGATTTGGTGAGAGTGTACAGGAGTGATATATTCTCTACAGATAACTGTGCTGTTTTGCAAAGCATGTGAGAAAGCAGTGAATCGTGAGAAGAAATATTTCGTCTCCCAGCATGTGCAGACAGCTAAACACAAGTCGGCGGCAGAGAAACAGAAGGTAGGAAATACACAAGCTTGTCTCCTCACAACATTTACTGCTGGCTCCAGTCGCAAATCTGATTTTTTCGAGTGATCTGTACAAAGCATTAATTGATGCTGGAATTCCACTGTGGAAATTGAAAAACAAATCTCTCAGAGGTATTTTAGAGAAATACACAGAGGAACATATACCGAGCGAGTCATCATTACGGAAAAATTATGTTGACAGCAACTTCAACACTGTTGTGCAGAAAATTAGAGATGAAGTTGCATGCAACAAAATATGGATCTCAATAGACGAGACAACCGATGCTTGGGGAGATATGTCACCAATGTGGTCATCGGTACACTGGGCAGGTCACTCATCAAAGGATTATTTGTTGACATTGGAAGTATTGGAGAAGTCAAACAGCTCAACTATTGTTCAGTTGTTTACATCTTCACATGTTGTACATTGGCCAGAAGGTACGAATTACGAGAGAGTGATTTTATCTAACAAAGATCTTGAAGAAATAAAAAACATAGCTAAGGTTCGCAAAGGCAGTTGTTATGCATAAGATATCAACATGAATATAGAGTTTGTAGCTTATTTTGGGTATGCACCAGTGACCTCAGCTGGGGTATAAAGAGGTTTTTCACAACTGAAGCATATTCTGTCAGACAGACGGCATAGTTTAACACCAGATAATTTGAAAAAAATGCTAGTAATTATGTGCAACCAGGCAACTTTGGTCATTTAATGTAGTATACCTTTATAATTTTCATTTTTAACCATATTTTGGTGGTGGAAATAAATGCCTTTTTTGTCAATAAATGCCTTGTTCGTGTCTTTTTTGTAATTTTATTTTGCCTTTTTGCCTGCCCATTTCAGAGATTTTTAGTGCCTAAACATCCTGGCTACTCATGAGCAACCTCAGAACCTAAGGAGTCGAAGTTCATTTTCGATCTTAAAGACTCGTAAAAATGTGCAGTCTGTAACCCAAGAGTCAATGATGTTACTAACATAAGATATATTTAAGAAAAAATATTAAAATAATATATTGATATTGTGAGGACCCACAATCCTGTTTATATCAAAGGGACGATGGTGGAGAGTGTCAAAAACTTCAAATTCCTGGGCGTGCATATTTCCGAAGTTCTTTCCTGGACACAGTACACTGATGCAATTACAAAGAAAGAACATCAGCACGTCTACCTCCTGAGAAGATTACGGAGTTTTGGTATGTCAAAGAGGATTCTCTTGAACTTCTACAGGTGCACAGTAGAGATGACTGGTTGCATTCTCAAAAAGGCAACCAAAATCATCAGATATACACACCATCCTGGCCACACCCTCATTTCACCATTGCCATTGGGAAGAAGGTGCAGGAGCCTGAAGACTGTAACGTCCAGGTTTAGGAACAGCTTCTTCCCTTCAACCATCAGGCTATTAAACATGACAACATATTAGCTCTGAGCTACAATAGATTATTGTTATTATTGCACTATAATTGTTTGTTTATTGAGTATGTGTGTGTGTGTGTGTATATATATATATACTGTATATATCTATATCTATATCCTGCCCTTTGTTTTCCCAATACGTACTATGTTTACATATTCTCAAGTCACGTCACATTTATTTATATAGCACATTTAAAAAACAACTCTCGTTGGCCAAAGTGCTTTACATTTGTTATAAGAATGTTATAAGAATAGTATAAACAAACAAACTACATACATATATACATATAGCCCTCGCTCAGTGGACGTCAGGAAAGGCTTGGGCCCTCGAAAAGATCATCCACAGATTTATCTCCTCCAGCCTAGACTACTGCAACTCTCTTTCCACTGGCATCAGCCAATCTTCCCTGTCCTGCCTGCAACTGGTCCAAAACGCCGCAGTGAGACTCCTGACGGGCACCCGAAAAAGGGACCATATCACCCCGACCACTGGCTCCCTGTGCGGTTCCGTATACATTTCAAGACCCTCCTCAATGGGCATGCCCCCTCCTACATTAAAAGTCTTCTCACCCACCACTCCACCTCCAGGTCCCTCAGATCGGCTGACTTGGGGCTGCTGTTGTGCTGCAGCAAGTAAGAATTTCATTGTTCTATTTCTAGGACATATGACAATAAAACACTCTTGACAAATCTTGTCTTGATAAAACATGATGAAATATGGTAGGGAGAGAAGGCTTTTCAGCAATAAATGCATGCTATATGACTGCTGGACAGAATGGTCTATTTTTGTGGTAGAAATATCATGAGAAATATATCAAAAATATTTTTTAATGTTTGTAATATTAAATAAAACTGCAAATGATAGAATCTGATGCACGGCCTCATTTCCGAAACAAATTTCTTACCCTACTCCCCCACCCACCCGACGCTGCTCAACACAGCAAGTTCCTCCAGTTTGGTGGAAGAACTGAGTCCGTCAAGTAGCTTTTGTGGAAAGAAAAAAATTTTGATGAAGGGTCTTTAACCTGTAATGTTAAATGGTTAAATAATTTCCCAGATAATGTTCGACTGTTCTTTAGCATTTCTGTTTTGGTTTGGTATCTTACCTGTTTCTCCGAGACCAGGCTGATAGTAACTCCTAACTGCAAGAAAAGCTAAATGTCTGTTAATTCTGATGGAATTGAAAATTGGTGTCCACTCAGGCAGCTTGATTCGATCACCGTTAATATCCAGGACACCGCTATATAAGTTTGCCTTCACTGATTTTAACGGAACCAGGTCATGGAGTGCACACAAATGTTCATAATGTGATTCAAAATCCAAAGACCCTCGCTGGCGCAAATGAGTTGATTCAATCATTTTATATAAGAGCCTGTGGAATGAATGAAAAAACATAATTATTTCAGCTGAAAGTCTTCAAACCTTCCAAGCAATAAAATTAGTACAAAGCAATGTAGAAAAAGTTAAAGATTTGCATTTCGTTTTATAACAGCATAAAATATGCAATAACTATTTCTCAGATGCAAGGAAAACATCACTCATTTTTTTACAAACTCAAGTATCTGAGACTATAACATTTATTGCCATCGAAGGATTATTCACTGCTCTATCCTTAACGCACCTCTTGAGTTGCACTGCACTCTGGTATTTCTCTCTTTGCACTACCTATTGTACATGTGCAGGATTTGATTGTACTCGTGGATAGTATGACTTGGCTGGGTTACATAGTGTTTCCAGTGGCGTAGCGTGGGGGGGGCCAGTGGGGCGGTTGCCCCGGGCGCTAAATTTTTAGGGGCGCAAAAAAATTGTTGCTCCGAGGCCAGGCCGCCGCTGTCGCTGTCCCCGCTCCGAGGCCAGTTCGCTGCCCCAGCTCTATGGCCGGGCCGCCGCACCCCCCCCCCCCCCGCCCACCCCGCCCCCCCCCACCCCCCCCCCCCCCGCTAATGAGGAGGCGCAAAACTTTAAACTGCCCCGGGCGCTCAAAACCCACCCTACGCCACTGAGTGTTTCCACTGTATCTTTGAACACGACAATCAAAGCAATACCAAAGATGTACCATGCTGACCAAGTGTGAGTGGGGATTCACTCTGACAATGGAGGAGATCGAGGACAGAGAGGTCTGTGTAGGAATGGGAAGGTGAATTAGTGCCCAGCAACCGGGAGAATACGGCATGATTGCTTTCATTGGTTGGGGTACAGTGTATAAAATTTCCAATCACCAAACTAAATGCCCTCTTCTACCCCCTCTTGTTACAGCAATAGTTAGCGATCATCTGCCCTTAACAAATCCATGCTGACTATCTATGTTGACTTCCCCTGAATAATTGAATACTTTCCAAAATATGGTGTTCTGCCCCATAGAATGGATTCCAGTAATTTTCCTTCCACAAAAGTTAAACCAACATGCTTGTAACTACTTAGTTTAGCATCACCTTTCTTAAAAAAAAAGCAGCAGTTTTTCAATCCTGTTGCATCACTTGTTGAGCCAAGGAGGATAACAATTGTTAGGACCCTTACAATTTCCAAATTTAAAAAAATGTTTTTTAACAGCCACGCCATAATTGATTCAACTTTGACCATTCACCCGTTTTAAATCCTTTAATAGTACTTCATCTATTACATTTATCCCATCCAATATTCCTTCATTTGAATTCAACACCAGCATATTTGTGAAGATGGCTGAAAAGTATTAATTAAGAACTAAACAAACTCACACATGCACAACCATTTTGCTTCCTAATCATATCCCTTATAAGTGTGTGTGCGTGTGTGTCTGTGTCTGTGTGTGTGTGTGTGTGTGTGTGTGTGTGTGTGTGTGTGTGTGTGTGTGTGTGTGTGTGTGTGTGTGTGTGTGTGTGTGTGTGTGTGTGTGTGTGTGTGTGTGTGTGTGTGTGTGTGTGTGTGTGTGTGTGTGTGTGTGTGTGTGTGCGTGCGTGCTTTTATGTGAAGGGGGGGTTGCGTGTGTGTGTGTGTTCTCGATCACATCCACTGGAAGAAACGCAGTCTCACGCACTCCACGAGCTCCTGCGATAGATAGTAAGAATAAATATTCCAGTCTTAACTAATTGTTTGTATTACCTCAATAAAAAACAATCAAATAACATAACTTTCTGTTCTTAATCGTTCCATTCATGTCATATAAATCATAAAAACTTCTTTCTTCTTGGCCTTGATCTGTGGACCCCACTCCAATGTGTGACCACCTTGATCTCTTGGCCTTGAGTTCGTTGATCTTTGCATAGGCTGCTGCAATCTGTAGATCAAACTTTTCCAAGAATCTTTTCAATTGTTTATCTAATGCCTCAAGCTTAGCATTGATTGCTGCCAGGGGTGTCTGTCTCCTCAATTGTATTTCTCATACTTTTCTCTTCAACTGTTCTTCTTGAGCCTCTCTCTTGTGCTTTCTCTTCAAGGCGGCAACCCGTTCCAAGTAAGCATCCACTTCAGCCTAAGCTTTAATACGAGCAGAGACCTTTGAAGATGCACATGATGAAGAATTAGATTTGTGGCTTGATCTTCTTCTTGAGACATTTGAAATACTCTCAAGTATTCCTCTTTCAGAAAAGGAGTATGTAGTTTGCTGTCCAGCATTGGCACCTTGTAGCAGCACTTTAAACATACTGACAGCTGCCCCTTTAAGTCGTGTTGAAGGGATAACATTTCGGTGTAATGACGTGTTTACGTCCAGCTGTATGCTTAATCGGACTGGAATACTTATTCTTACTATCGCTGGAGCCGGAGCTCATGTAGTGCGTGAGACTACTTTTCAAATCATTCTCGACAAATTAGTGGCAATTGAAATTGGATTTTAAGAATGTTGTAAAAACTGCCGCTACATTGCCTGGGTTTCAACAACTAAGTTACAGAGAAAGGTTGAATAAGTTAGGTCTTTATTCTCTGGAGCACAGAAGGTTAAGGGGGGACTTGATAGACGTCTTTAAAATGATGAGAGGGATAGACAGAGTTGATGTGGACAAGCTTTTCCCTTTGAGAATAGGGAAGATTCAAACAAGAGGACATGACTTCAGAATTAAGGCACAGAAGTTTAGGGGTAATATGAGGGGGAACTTCTTTACTCAGAGAGTGGTAGCGGTGTGGAATGAGCTTCCAGTGGAAGTGGTGGAGGCAGGTTCGTTGGTATCATTTAAAAATAAATTGGATAGGCATATGGATGAGAAGGGAATGGAGGGTTATGGTATGAGTGCAGGCAGGTGGGACTAAGGGAAAAAAGTTGTTCGGCACGGACTTGTAGGGCCGAGATGGCCTGTTTCTGTGCTGTAATTGTTATATGGTTATATGGTTACATTAAGTAAAAAGCTGTTTCAACCCATGGCCTCTACCTCAAACTGAATCTGAGCATCTGCGCAAGAATCTTCTAGCCAAAAACAAGTCTCAAACTACGTATAAAATCCCACGCACATTAACACAGGCAGATAATAATTAAAGGCAACTAGACATGACTATAATAAACTTACTTAAGCTTAATGGCCCCAACAATGGGCATAAGTCATTTCTTTATGTAACATTTTGGCATTTACCCCTGTAAAAAAACAACCATGTTTTGCAGGAATCTACTTACCTTCCAATACTTCTATCCAAGTACCCATCCAAGTGTCTTTTAAATATTGTTATAGTATCTGTCTCAAATATTTCCCCAGGCAACTCATTCTATATATACAATTAATGCAAATTGGATTTCTGTACTGAAAATGGTGTAGCTTCCAGTTTTAAGAAAAATATGGCACTTCTGACATTAAGCATTTTTTAAGAAACAAAATTCGATGTCAGCTTTGGCTTCAGGTCTCTCTTGTAGGACCAGCAGGTACCATTTTTGAAATCGTAACTGTTAATAAAACTAATCCAGATTAAAAATTGAATGAGAGATTTTTGTTTGCAATCTTGCCTGATATCAAATAGTATGTATTGGGAAATGAGGTAAAATCAGACAGCAAAGCTCACCACCCTTGCATGGAGCTTGTGAGTTTGTTTAGTTCTTAATGAATACTTTCAAGAGAGAGTTAGATTTAGTTCTTGGGGCTAAAGGAATCAAGGGATATCGGGGGAAAAGCATGAAGGGGGTACTGATTTTAGATGATCAGCCATGGTGCTGGCTCGAAGGGCCAAATGGCCTACTCATAGAAACATAGAAAATAGGTGCAGGAGGGGGCCATTTGGCCCTTTGAGCCAGCACCACCATTCATTGTGATCATGGCTGATCGTCCCCAATCAATAACCCATGCCCGCCTTCTCCCCATATCCCTTGATTCCACTAGCCCCTAGAGCTCTTGCTAACTCTTTTTAAATCCATCCAGTGATTTGGCCTCCACTCCCCTCTGTGGCAGGGAATTCCACAAATTCACAACTCTTTGGGTGAAAAAGTTTTTTCTCACGTCAGTCTTAAATGGCCTCCCCTTTATTCTAAATCTGTGGCCCCTGGTTCTGTACTCACCCAACATTGGGAACATTTTTCCTGCATCTAGCTTGTCCAGTACTTTTATAATTTTATCTGTTTCTATAAGATCACCCTCATCCTTCTGAACTCCAGTGAATACAAGCCTAGTCTTTTCAATCTTTCCTCATATGACAGTTCCGCCATCCCAGGGATCAATCTCGTGAACCTACGCTGCACTGCCTCAATCACAAGGATGTCCTTCCTCAAATTAGGAGACCAAAACTGTACACAATAGTCCAGATGTGGTCTTACCAGAGCCCTATACAACTCTGAAGAACCTCTTTACTCCTATACTGAAATCCTCTTGTTATGAAGTCCAACATTCCATTAGCTTTCTTCACTGCCTGCTGTACCTGCACGCCAACTTTCAGTGACTGGAGTATAAGGACGCCCAGATCCCGTTGCACCTCCCCCTTAACTAACCTAACCACATTGAGATAATAATCTGCCCCCTTGTCTTTGCCGCAAAAGTGGATAACCTCACATTTATCTATATTATACTGCATCTGCCACGCATCTGCCCACACACTCAACCTGTCCAGGTCACCCTGCAACCTCCTAACATCCTCTTCACAGTTCACACTGCCACTCAGCTTTGTGTCATCCGCAAACTTGCTAGTGTTGCTCCTGATTCCCTCTACCAAATCATGAATATATATGGTAAACAGTTGCGGCCCCAACACCGAGCCTTGTGGCACTCCACTCGCCACTGCTGTAGGGGTTTTGTTTCCCTTTACTCCACTTCGGGCCCAACTGCCCGAGTTATTCTCTCCCTTGTCGGAGGGTCAAACGGCCACCACTCCACTTGAACGGTTCCCAAGAGAGAGAATACAACAAAAGGGATTCCCCTAGGTTCTAGACCTCGGAATTATGGTGGGATATGATAAAAGGTTGATTTGACCAGAGTGTGCTGATGAGAGAAAACAGAAACCAAGATGGACTCAAAGCAAGTCTAAAATTTACAGGCTTTATTAAACAATGAGAAATCGAATCTCACCAACACTACATAATACGTGGCTAAACTTAAGCTTTAAACTAAGACTATGGAAGGAAAACTATCGGGCACGTCGTAAAACTTACTTTACTCAATTTTACTTGCATGTACACTCCCCCTTTCCCTTTCTTCTCTCAACCTCTATCCTATTTCGGGAACTTCACCAGGTCACTGGGATACTTACAGCTAGGTTGATGCAGGGTCACGAGCCGTCCAGCAGAGCAGAAAGAGAGCAAGTTTTGGCTTGACTCCGGCTTTTTATACCTGAGTTTCCTTTGAAACCCCCAGGTGGTTCTCTGGATAAAAGGGTTCTTTTGATGATTCGCAGTTTCGATCTGGCATGAACAATAGGCTTCCGATGATAAGGAGTTTGCTGATGTCATGATCCCTCAGCCTGATCGTTCTCCCATCGCCTACATGGGCTCCCATTGTCCTGATGGATGGGTCATCCACGATGGTGATTGTGGTTGCTGCTGGCCTGTTTACTACCGTCTGCTGAGGCTCGGTACCTTCCTTTGTGTATCCAAGATAATCTCGTTATCTCCGTCTCAGCCTTTCCTGTTCACACCATTCGCCTAGTTGTGTGATGCCCAAGTCCACAGGCCAGACAGGTTTGAAACTTGAAACTGATTCTTTCTTTGTGGATTGGTTTTTTTCCATTGCAGCCAGCAAGTCTGTCTTTTTTTAAATGTCCATGTCCTTATCCGAGTTCTTCCATAATTTTGGAGGATTTTCCCCAATAACTTACACTGCCTGCCATTCTGAAAAGGACCCGTTCACTCCTACTCTTTGCTTCCTGTCTGCCAACCAATTTTCTATCCACGTCAACAGCCTACCCCCAATACCATGTGCTCTAGAGCCTCTAAATTTAGTCACCAGTTTCCCTTATCAAAGGCATTCTGAAAGTCCAGATACACTACATCCACTGGCTCCCCTTCATCCATTTTACTTGTCACATCCTCAAAAAATTCCAGAAGATTAGTCGAGCATGATTTTCCTTTCATAAAACCATGCAGACTTGGACTAATCCTTTTACTGCTATCCAAATGCCCCAATATTACCTCTTTAATAATTGACTCCAGCATCTTTCCCACCAACGAAGTCGGGCTAACTGGTCTGTAATTCCCCGTTTTCTCTCTCCCTCCTTTCTTGAAAAGTGGGATAACATTAGCTATCCTCCAGTCCACAGGAACTGATCCTGAATCTATTGAATATTCAAAAATGATCACCAATGCGCCCACTATTTCTAGAGCCACCTCCCTGAGGACCCTGGGATGCAGACTATCAGGCCCAGGGGATTTATCACCCTTCAGTCCCATTAGCATACCCAATACTATTTCTCGCCTAATGAAAATGTCTTTCAGTTCCTCTACCCCCTTAGATCCCCTGTCCTCCAGTACTTCTGGGAAATTGTTTGTGTTTTCCTTAGTAAAGACAGATCCGAAGTACCTGTTCAACTCTTCTGCCATTTCTTTGTTCCCCTTAATAATTTCACCCGTGTCTGTCTTCAAGGGACCCACATTTGACTTTGCTACTCTTTTTCCCTTAACATATCTAAAGAAGCTTTTACTGTCCTTCTTTATATTCCTGGCCAGCTTCCCCTCGTACTTCATCTTTTCAGCCCGTATTGCCCGTTTTGTTTCCTTCTGTTGCACTATGAAAGTTTCCCAATCCTCTGGCTTCCGGCTACGCTTTGCTGTGTTATACATCTTTTCTTTTAGTTTTATTCTATCCCTAACTTCTCTTGTCAGCCACAGTTGCCTCCTACTCCCCTTAGAATCTTTCTTCCTTTTTGGAATGAAATGATCCTGCATCTTCCGGATTATGCCCAGAAATTCCTGCCATTGCTGTTCCACCATCATTCCTGCTAGGATCCCTTTCCAGTCTACCTTGGCCAGCTGCTCCCTCATGCCTTCATAGTCCCCTTTGTTCAACTGCATCACTGACACTTCCGATTTAACCCTCTTCTTCTCTCAAATTGCAGATTAAAACTAATCATATTATGATCACTACCTCCAAGCAGTTCCTTTACCTTTAGTTCTCTTATCAAACCTGGTTCATTGGACAACACTAAATCCAGAATTGCCTTTTCTCTGGTCGGCTCCATTACAAGCTGCTCTAAGAATCCATCTCGGAGGCATTCTACAAACTCTCATTCTTGGGGTCCTGAACCAACCTGATTTTCCCAGTCTACCTGCATATTGAAATCCCCCATCACCACAGTGGCATTACCTTTGTTACATGCCAGTTTTAACTCCTGCTGCAACTTACACCCTACATCCGGGCTACTATTTGGGGGTCTGTAGATAACACCAATTAGTGACTTCTTGCCTTTGCAATTCCTCAACTCAATCCACAGTGACTCTACCTCGTCAGACCCTATGTCTTCCCTCGCAAGGGCCTGAATTCCATCCCTCACCAGCAGAGCTACCCCCCCTCCTCTGCCCACCTGCCTGTCCTTTCTATGGGATGTATAACCCCGAATATTAAGTTCCCAGGCCTGATCCTCCTGCAGCCATATCTCAGTAATCCCCACAATGTCGTATCTACCAACCTCTAACTGAGCCTCAAGCTCATCTACTTTACTTCTTATACTTCGCCCATTCATATACAATATTTTTAATTCCTTACACGTCGCACCTTTCACATCGATCCCTATTACACTTGGCCATACTCTCCTATCACTTTGTGAGCTTTCTTTCCTGTTAATTCTGGGGTCATTAACTATCCCTTTACTTCATATCCCTTTAACTCTGTCCTTGACTATCCCATTTGACCCCCCTCCTTATTTAGTTTAAAACCACCTGTGTAGCAGTGGCAAACCTGCCTGCCAGAATGCTGGTCCCCCACCTATTAATAACACATTATATTATGGTATATGGACACACTGATCTGTTTTGTAGTAAATGCCTACTATGTTCTGTGTGCTGAAGCAAAGCAAAAAATTCATTGTCCTATCAGGGACACATGACAATAAACTCTCTTGATGACTAAGATGCAATCCATCCCTTTTGTACAGTTCCCCCTTACTGCAAAACAGATTGCAGTGGTCTAATAATCTGAATCCCTGCCCCCTGCACCAGTTCCTCAGCCACACTCCTGCGCCTATTTTTCCATGTTCTATGTTTTCTATGTTTACTATCAAGACTGGAATACAAAAACAGAGATGTAATGCTGAGACTCTATAAAGTGCTGGTTAGGCTGCATTTGGAGTACTGTGAGCAAATTTGGGCCCCGTATCTGAGGAAGGATGTGCTGGCTCTGCAGAGGGTCCAAGGAGGTTTACAAGAATGATTCCAGGAATGAGTAGGTTAGCAGATGATGAGCGTTTGACAGCACTGAGCCTCTACTCGCTGGAGTTTTGAAGGTTGAGGGGAAACCTCATTGAAACTTACAGAATAATGAAAGGCATAGATAATGTGGAAAGGATGTTTTCACTGGTGGGAGAGTCTAGGACCAGAGGTCATAGCCTTAGAATTAAAGGGTGCTCTATTAGAAAGGAGCAACTTCTTTAGTCAGAGGGTAGTTAATCTGTGGAACTCATGGCACAGAGGGCCATGACACAGAGGGCCATGGAGGCGAAGTCAGTGGATATTTTTAAGGCAGAGTTAGACAAATTCTTGATTAGAACGGGTGTCAAGGGTTATGGGGAGAAGGCAAGAAAATGGGATTAGGAGGCAGAGATCAGACATGATTGAATAGCGAAGTTGGCCATTGAATGGTAAAGGGCCTAATTCTACTCCTAGAACTTGTGAGGTTAAAATCCAGATCATTGTGTCTGCTTGGATCACAGCTGTTTCCCAAACTTCAGATATTGTGAACGTGTGGAAGGGTCAGACCTGGATTTTTCCCTTCATCTGAGAATACTACCAGACCTCCGAACCACAAGGAAAATTATGTTGCATTCCCTGGAGTACGCCATAAATTGTTTGAATGAATGGAAAAGCTCAAATGCAACATATTCAGCTGAATTCTGCTCACAAACTTTTATATTGCTTTACATTTCCTTCTGTTTCTGTGTAGAGATGGTCACATTGCCAGGATTTCCTTCTTTGGTACAAATAGTTTCCTTGCTATCAAGTAATCAAATAATTTCTCATAGTCTCAGATCACATAAAGACATTCAGCCAAATGTACCCATGTCAACTCCTGAAAGTCTCTGCAGTTACTTCTATTTATTTGCCATTTTCTTAGCTTTCTTTTTCAAGTATGTGTCCAAATCCACTTTTCAATTTGAATAGAGTCATTCCTTTCTATTTTTTTTTAATGAGTTTTGCCATCATTTTGTCAAATACAGATCTTATTGGTTGAAAGTTGGTTTCTACTTTAGCATTTATCATTTAAAATGCAACATTTTTGGTGCCAGGAATCCTGCTCGCCACCCATCTTGCATGTTAAATAAACCCCTGCTCATGAAAATATTTTGTGATCATTCTGGGATTGAAGGGATGGGTAAATATCCTGTCTGTTTTTCCCTGGCAGAAGGAGATGAATCCAAACATATAGTCTCAGAAATAATATTACTTGGCTCTGGCTAAAATTAGATCAATTTGTTACTAAACTGTTTGTCTTCCAGAACTCTATATGCTGCCGTTATAGAACCCTTTAAATCTTCAATTTCCGCAAAGGAGGCTTTGAAGTCGCCAGCACAAGTTTTCAATTTACTAAGAAATTGGAAGGTTTGATTTATATAACTCCTTTGTGTGATTGTGGAGGTTGGAATGAAAATGATTTGCTTTAAATTAATACTGTTGAACCTTGCCTGAGTTTTCAATTTTCTGATGTTTGTGTGACAATTTCAGTTGTGTTTCATGAAACTCAACTGCTTTTTGTTTGTGATTTGATCAATGTGCCTCACTGCTGGCAAATTAATAGTACTGCAATAAAAGTGTATGCCATTCAGATTGTAATTTTATTATATCTCATCTATCTTTCCATTCCAATTTTTCAGATGTTATCTCCACTCGGGGTTCTTGCTCCATGAACCCACAGCATTATCTGATTCTGTACCAGTGTGACTATTATTCAATTACAATGCGCCATAGAGATTCCACCTTTCCTCCATCGACTGCTCCAACTCTCAGAACTTCAAATACAACACTTTGAATTGAATAAGACATAATAGTAAATTAACATGTTCTTTTAAGTGAACAGGAAAACAAAAATTCTTGTATTGTTGTATTCTTGTATTCAAATGTTATTGTCGTTGCCTCACTTTGAGACAACGAAATGAATTTCCCGTACAGCAGTATCGTTAAAAAAAATCACAAGAAAAATAATAAAAATAAATAATAAATAAATAATAAAACATATTAAAAAATAAAATTGAAATTGAATTAAAAATTTAACAAAAGCACAAACACAAAAAGTCCACAACACAACATAACATAAATGGCACCCAGGTGAGGACGGCACCATAGTCCAGCCAGCCTCCCCTCCGTGTCCATCCGTAGTCGGGGCCTTCCGAGCACCCGCAGTCGCCGCCCCGGGTGGCCCGATGTTCAGGCCCTCACGCCGGGCTGGTGGAACGCTGACGCCGAGCCCCGACGGTGAGCATCCTCCTCCTCAGCGGCCCGGACCTCCTGATCAGCCGCCTCCCGCTGCCGGAGTCTGCAGCTCCTGAGTCCACAGGCCGAGCCGGGCAGAGTCACAGGACCCCGCGTTGTTAGTCAGCGCCGCCCGCGTTGGGAGCTCTGCAAACCGCAGCTCCATGATGTTGGTGCAGCAGGTCCAGCACTCCGGGCTCCAGACGGCGACCCCCGGTAAGGCATCGCCAGCCCCGCGATGTTCCAGCGCTGTCCCGCCGCTGCTGGAGCTCCGGTCGATCCCGGCAGGAAAGGCCGCGCCAATCCAAGTAGGTAGGCCGCTGTGGGGGGGGAGGACGCGACTCGAATAATAGTCGCGTCCTCACCAGGAAGCGGCTGAAGGACGGTATCCCCCGCACCGTGCCCTCTTCCCCCACATAAAAACACAAAAAAACACAAAAAAATACACTTTTAACATAACAAAATAAACAAAAAAACAAAAAGATACCGGGCTGTAGGTGGAGGCTGCTGGCACCAGCGCCACCGGAAGTACAAGAGTGCAAAATGTATCTGGGACCGTTGCACAAAATGAAATCACATTTTACATTGACCTAGGAGCAAAGGATTTCAGTATAGGAGTAAAGAGGTTCTTCTGCAGTTGTATAGGGCTCTGGTGAGACCACATCTGGAGTATTGTGTCCAGTTTTGGTCTCCGAATTTGAGGAAGGACATCCTTGTGATTGAGGCAGTGCAGCGTAGGTTCACGAGATTGATCCCTGTGATGGCGGGGCTGTTATATGAGGAAAGATTGAAAAGAGTAGGCTTGTGTTCACTGGAGTTTAGAAGGATGAGGGGGGATCTTATAGAAACATATAAAATTATAAAAGGACTGGACAAGCTAGATGCAGGAAAAATGTTCTCAATGTTGGGCGAGTCCAGAACCAGGGGCCACAGTCTTAGAATAAAGGGGAAGCCATTTAAGACTGAGGTGAGAAAAAACTTTTTCACCCATTCGGCCCTTCGAGCCAGCATCGCCATTCATTGTGATCATGGCTGATCGTCCCCAATCAATAACCAGTGCCTGCCTTCTCTCCATATCCCTTGATTCCACTAGCCCCTAGAGCTCTATCTAACTCTCTCTTAAATCCATCCAGTGACTTGGCCTCCACTGCCCTCTGTGGCAGGGAATTCCACAAATTCACAAGGTTCATTCCCGGGATGGCTGGACTATGCTGAGAAAATGGAGCGGCTGGGCTTGTATACTCTGGAGTTTAGAAGGATGAGAGGCGTTCTTATTGAAACATATAAGATTATTAAGGGTTTGGACATGCTATAGGCAGGAAACATGTTCCCGATGTTGGGGGAGTCCAGAACCAGGGGCCACAGTTTAAAAATAAGGAGTAAGCCATTTAGAACGGAGACAATGAAACACTTTTCACAGAGAGTTGTGAGTCTGTGGAATTCTCTATCTCAGAGGGCGGTGGAGGCCGGTTCTCTGGCTACTTTCAAGAGAGAGCTAGACAGGGCTCTTAAAGATAGCGGAGTCAGAGGATATGGGGAGAAGACAGGAACGGGGTACTGATTGTGGATGATCAGCCATGATCACATTGAACGTCGGTGCTGGCTCGAACGGCCGAATGGCCTACTGCTGCACCTATTGTCTATTGACATATTTCACCAAGCACAGCAAAATAAATGGGTCACTAGCACTTTCTCAGCGGTGGCTGAGCCTTGTGGCATACTAATGAAGAGGGCAGACAGAGATTTTGAAAAAAATATATCATCAAGGCCATTTATGATAAAGCTCCTTTGTATTCATGGGATATGAACATTTTAATTGTAGCCAAGTTCAATTAAATTTAAAAATAAATGGAATAAACCAAAATAATGCAATGTAAACTGAAGCTACCGAGTGTACTGTACATTGTTGAGGACTTTAACTTAGTAATACTGAAGAGTTTTCCCTTACGTTCCTTATCGCTGCTTTAACTGAGATCTAATTGTGACTTCTTTATGTTGGCAGATGCGACTGCTGCAGAACAACAGTCCAGGCAGTGTTCCTTGATTAATGCCTCCAGCTGTCATATGTCCCATTATTTGTACATTTGCATAACTTAATGCTTTAGGACACGGCAGAATGGATACTTAATTTAATGTTTAGCAGACTCCTGATAGGCGAATAATTCAAAACTGTCATGTGAGGTCAGTAATACAATAATATGGCAATGCATTTATGATTCTGCATATCATTAAAGTTCTAACATAGAATAAATAAAGAAAATGCTAAATGCAGTTAGATACAGAAGCTATAATGCCCAATAAAAATAGGGGTGATATGCATTATTTTAAGCCCAACATGGAAGGTTTTGATAAACTCTAAAATGCTATAATGCTCTCAGGTTGATTAAAAACTGAAAAAGAACAAGATCTCATTTTAGGTAGGGCCCTTCATCCTAGTCCCGTGAAGACAATTTTGCAACTTCCTCATTTATATTTCACTTCAAATTAGATGAATTGTTATAGTCATAGAGTGATACAGTGTGGAACAGGCCCTTCGGCCCAACTAGCCCACACCTGCCAACAATGTCCCAGCTGTTATGATATGTGTAATGTGCTTTAACGACTTAATAAAATCCACGCATGCGCGGGGTTTCCAGGCGTGCGTTGGAGTTTTACTTACTGGAAAAGCTTGTCCTTGAACATGGTGGTATCGGTGGTGCCTTAAAGAATAACTTTTCTGCCACAACCTGAAGCTCCCGGCTGGAACAGTTAGCAGCTAAGGACTAGTGAAACTGTCAAGCACCGTAGGATTGGTGAGTGAGCAGCATTTACGGCACGGAAAATATTAAAACTGCCGGCAAACGACATGGCTACCCGAAGGGTGGGGCAGATGGCCGCTCAACAGCGAGCCAAGTCAAGTGCGGACGAGGAGACGGGTGACCAGCGGCCTACGCAGACGTCCACCGATAATACTCCACAGCACGCTGCTGGTCTGCATCCGTGAGCGGTATCCGACCACCAACCCCATTAACCGATAACTGCGGAGTGATTGAGGGTTGGAAAATGGCGTCGGACGTGGGCAAAATACTTAGGTGGTCTCACAGCTCGACCTGAGTGAGTTCTCACTGTTTTGTTTATGTCAATGTCCTTGTTTTTGTCAGTTTGCTCAGTAGATGTTTTCTTTTCAGTAGAAACAATCTATTAGTCTACTACAATCCCAGCGAGGAGCTGATGATTCAGTGTGATGTGAGCAACAAGGGACTGGGGGCAGCCTTGCTCCAAAAGGGACGTCCCATCGCAAATGCGAGCAGAGCAATAACTGACAGCGAATCGCAAAATGCCTCGATTGAGAACGAGATGCTCGCCGTGGTATTTGCAATGGGGCGTTTCCATCAGTATACATTTGGTCATTTCATCAGCATGATCAACGATCACAAGCCGCTGGAAATGATAGCAAAGAAGCCGCTAGTGAAATAACCAAAGCGTCTTCAAGGAATGCTACTCCACTTACTCCGCAGTTAGCAGTACTCCGAGCAGAGAGCAAGCATTCGAGGAGATAAAATATGGTAACACACTTGCCAATTCGAGATGAGCGTCTCGAACAAATTTGCGATAAAACAACAAAAGAAGACACACTACAGATGCTGAAACGTGTCATTATCAGTGGTTGGCCTAGTGAACGAGATAGGCTACCAGAGCAGCTCATGCCTTATTACATCTATAGGGATGAGCTCGCAGTCCAAGATGGTTTGATCTTCAAGGGCGAGTGCGTGATCATACCGATAAGCTTTAGAAGAGACATGAAAGAAAAGATATACTCTTCACATCTAGGTGTCAAAGGCTGCCTGCGACGAGCATGCGAATGCCTATTCTGGCCTGGCATGAGTAGCGACACCAAGCAGTATATTGCTACATGTGATGTGTGCCGCACCTATGAGGTGAGCCAGCAAAAAGAGACGCTCATTAGTCATGAGCTACCGACAAGGCCATGGGAGGAAGTCGGCACAGATCTCTTTACATGGGACGGGAAAGATTATCTTGTCACCGTAGACTACTATAGCAACTTTGTCGACGTAGACCGGCTGAGAGACACGAGCAGTCCAACCGTGATTCGCAAGTTCAAAGCTCATTTCGCGAGATACGGCAGCCCGACACAAGTTGTGAGCGATACGGGCTGCAGTACACATTGGTCGCATTTCACCAATTCGCGAGGGAATGGGATTTTGAGCACCTGTGCAGCAGTCCCAGTAATAGCAAAGGGAACGTGAAGGCAGAATCAGCCATCAAAGCAGCGAAGCGAAGCATGACGAAGAGCAGCAAATCACGATCCTACTGCTACTTAGTGATGTTGGATCATCGTAATACGCCTTCACAAGGGCTAATCACAAGTCCCGCTCAGCGCCTCATGAATCGTCGCAAGCATACACTTCTGCCGATGACAGCGAGACTACTTGAACCCAGAGTTGTGTACGAGCATGAACGCATGAACGCATTAACGCGATCAGCAGCAAGCTGACAATTACAATGTCAGCTAAAGACCTTTCCAGGCTTCATGAGGGCCACACAGTAAGAATGCAACCACTCGTACAAGGAAAGAAGAGTTGGGAGTAAGCCATCGTTTCTCGCCAGCTTGACACATGTGGTTCACAGCCCATCTTGCATATACCATCGCAATCGCGTACATCTCCGCAAGACCTGCGAAAATCCACCAGACGAACTAGTCGCACGTCAACACGTGAAGCACGGCCAGACCATCAAAGACCAGAACAAATCTACTACACCGACCACAACTAACGGGACACAGGCATTGAAACAGCAGCCAGCGCCTGCTGAAAAGAAAACAGCTACTGAGTGGACTGACAAAGACAAGGACATTGACATAAACGAAACAGTGAGAATTCGCTCAGGTTGAGCTGTGAGACCACCTAAGTATTTTGGAAATTATGTAACCCATTGATTTAGTTCTTATCAATTATTATGTCTGTATGGGATTGCAAGTATGATAAAACAAATGTATGTAAATAAGATAGTGAGAAGGAAAGGAACATTTACTTTAAAAACAGGTGTTCTTTTCTCACTTGGACAGATATATGCCAAGTGAGCATACATTGTACATCTGTGCGTTTTACTCTTTTGGAAAAAGGGGGGATGTTATGACATGTGTAATGTGCCTTTAATGACTTAATATAGTCCACACATGCGCAGGGGTCCCAGGCATGCGTAGGAGTTTTACTTACTGGAAAACCTTGTCCTTGAACACCAGCTACACTAGTCCCACTTGCTTGCGCTTAGTCCATATCCCTCCAAACCTGTCCTATCCATGTACCTGTCTAACTGTTTCTTAAAGGATGGGATAGTCCCGGCCTCAACTACCTCCTCTGGCAGCTTGTTCCATACACCCACTACCCAAGTTAATTAAGTTAGTTATTTTCTAATATAACACAGTGCAGCAGAGAAACTGTCTCGGAGCCTGCTAATCCCGCTGCTGACCATTGATTTTTTTTGCCTCCCTAATTGAGGCAAAGAAAGGTTAATTGCAAAACACATGGCTAGTTTGACCTTAATCACCATGCACTAGAGAAAGTTACTTCATCGTCTATAGGTGACATTCCTAGTTTATACGGCTCAGGTGCTCCCTGGCTAGATTGATTAAAAACATTGTCCAATGAATCTATGGCTACATGGTACCAAAACCTGTTCAGGTCCTGGGGGTGGCTGAGTGAGGGAAAAGCATCAATGTTAGGCTTGCTGAATTGAGGGTAAATTGGTGACCTCGCACCAACTCAGCAAGTCCACCCATGAGTGAGTCAGTGCATGATGGGGTGACCACTGGGCCATAGGAGATTGGTGAGTCTCTGGGAAGTCATCGATTTGGAATGAGCTCAGTGAGTCGGGGAAGGTCACTGAGTTAATTTGACTTGCGTGGATAGTGAACCAGAGGAGGCTGGTGAGTGAGGGAAAGTCAATGAATCCGGGAAGTCACTCAGTGAGGGCCAGTTTGGCAAAC
Organism: Leucoraja erinaceus; assembly: GCF_028641065.1. Taxonomy (NCBI): domain Eukaryota; kingdom Metazoa; phylum Chordata; class Chondrichthyes; order Rajiformes; family Rajidae; genus Leucoraja; species Leucoraja erinaceus. The sequence continues at coordinate 78,109,337 of NC_073379.1, read as the reverse complement.
CTGGGGAGATCAGTGAGTCTGGCGAGGTTATGAATTTGGGGAGGTCAGTGAGCTAGAGGAGGTTGTGTCTTGGTGGGAGGTCAGCAAATTGGAGAGGTTGGTAAATAAGTGAGAACTTAGTCCGTAGGGAGAGGTCAGTGACACAAGAGACTGCAGATCTTGGAAACATGTAGATTAAACCAACTGGTAGACCAACTCAGTGGGTCAGGCAACATCTGTGGAAGTGGCTTCCCCCTCATTCAATGAACTCAAAACTTAAACCAATGAATGGACGATATAAGAAAATACTTCCTTCCATCAGTCCCGTGGATGTACTGATTATGGACAAGGCAGTTGACGGGTGACCCTACAAATATGCACTTCAGATTTCTTGCTAGGACAAATGACCAAAATGAGAGCTGGTAGTTATGGCACTTTGCCAATCTTCCCTGGCCTGTTACGGATGACCCTACAAATATGCACTTTCCAAAGAGATGCGTTAAGATTCGTGGTAGTGTAAAGTTACTGCCGTGTAAAACTGTAACTGAATGGATGGCTCCATCCATTAGAAAGCTTAGTAGCATCAGCGAATAGTGATAGACAGAAAATATTGGCACAACTCAGCATGTAAAGCAGCATCAATACAGAAAAACTGTTCATGAGAATTGGAAAAAGATAGAAATAAAAAATGATGCTAAGAAGTGGGATCAGGAGGACGAAGAACCAAAGGAAAAATCTGCAAAGGATAGTTTACATGACAGGTTAAATGATTTAAAAAAAATAAGCAGTGCAAGAAGATGGAAAGGCAATGGGACACATAAAGGGAAAAAAAAGCTTAGACTCAAGTTCATAATGAGAAAGGAAAATTTATATCTTAAAATATGAAAAGGAATTTGAGTGATTTATATTTGTTTATAATGCTATAAATTGTGATTCTAAAATTTACAGGGACTTTATTAGGTTGTTAAAGTGAAGGGATCAAGGAAGAGAAACCTGAAATGTAGTACATAGAATTTTTCCAATATTGCAAAACTTAAACTAAGTTGAGACTTCTCAAATAAAAAATAATTTTGGAGAATTGTGTTAGGTTATAGGATACAGGCCCCCCAAAACACTGGTTCTCAGATTATTGCTTTTTTTTTTAACATTTTAAAATTGGCACTTAAACCTTGGTGCCTTTTACAAAATATTAAAGAAAATCATTGCATTGTGCGTAATACAGAATGTTACATGATTAGCCTACTTTCCTTCAAATCAATTGCTGCCAAGACCCTTTGCATTAAAGATTATAACCTAATCACTCTATACAGTCAGGCATTTTACTTCAGTTTAGTCCTTATGTTTTTAATTATTTGCCGATTCTCGGTTCAGTTTATTAAATAATACCTATTGTGAATTCGGCATCAGCCAGATAATCCTTTATATATTAAAAAATATATATTTGAAAGAAACACAAATAGAATTGCATTCCATTCACTGCTATAGCTGCAAACCTAACTATTGGGTTCACACAAGTAAGAATTCTTAAGAGTAACGGCATGGATATTTTAAAGATAAAATAATAAGTAAGAAAATATTTAAATGACCTCTCTGCAAACTGTTGAAATTTATAATGTTACATAAATTTAACCCTAATTTGATAATATTAATTTAACATTTATGATAACCCTGTCGCTAAGAAAGAATGCAAATGTTTGTCTTCCATCTTATTCTTAGAATACACCGAATAATTAGTGGAAGCTAAATGCATATTGGCTGCGGCTGAGCTGACTGTTAGGCATGTTACCCTGCATTGACCCAAACCTGCTAAAAACTAATTATTTTTGAAGTTTATGGTTTTAAATAATCCCACCGTATAAAACTCTTCCCTCTTCAACAGAGGCCTGACGGCTCTAAATCCTTTTTTTAATACCTTGTTGGTTTTTGCAGCAAGGGCTTCCTTAAGCAGCCATAATCCCTCCAGTGTTGAAAACTTGAAAGACCTTGAACAAATCAAGCTTTCTCCATGGAGAATTTTGCTAATCCTGTGCTTAGCTTCGAACAAGGAAATCCACTTCTTCACCAAGCACCCATTACTATAACTAATTCCTGACTTGAATTACAAGCAAATTACTCCTCATTAATTGCAGCACACTATCTCACGCAAAGCTGCTGAGAGGAAAATAACAAACTTCTTCCGTATAGGGACACCACACTTCTTATACGGAAAAGCAACTGAGGTCAAGGGGTCAATTTGATTATATACCAACAATATGTAGTAGTGCTGTTGAGAAATGGTTATTGTGGATGCCATTTACCATAGAGTGCACATATTCATTAACAACTCTAAACAGTCCATTGTTCCCAAAGCAACACTGCTTTAGTAAATACCCATTCAATCAGGACTGAACATTAACAATTTCGATAAGTTTGAAAAGTGTGTGACTGTGAAACTGGACTGCTTAGTAATGTTTATTTCTGCGCCATGGGCATTGAATTGCTTTCAGTTTTGATCATGAATTGCAAGTGCACAATTTTAACAGGGCTTGTTCTTCATGGCACATTATCTAACACTGTCAAGCATGCACGGTTGAAGTATGCAGAACAGGCAGTGGATAACATCACTTCTTGCTCGGCACTAATTTAATGCCAGTCCTTCTACAATAACCCTGCTAATTCTATGTACTAATCACTCACAAGAAGCATAGTGTTTGGCAGCAGCAAGATCGTCTAATCCTGAACTATTTAAAGCGATCCTTAATGATTGGTAGATTTATTGTTGTGTGATTCGGATTTGACTTTGTGAGAGAGATCTGCGTTTATTCCCTAAAAGGCACTGCATCAGAACAATGTACCGTGTTGGAATTACTAAAACCAATTCAATCAGCACTGGACATTAACAATCTCGATAAATGCTTGTGAGTGCTAGAGAGTCGAGGAACACGAAGATCGGTCAGATTAATGCGTGGCTGAGGAGTTTGTCTAGGGGGGCAGGGTTTGAGATTTTTGGACCATTGGGAATCTCTTCTGGGTCAGAGATTTCCTGTACTAAAGTGATGGGTTGCACCTGAATTGGAGGGGAAGCAATATCCTTGAAGGCAGGTTTGCTGGTGCCACGCAGGTGGGTTTAAACTAGATTGGCGGGTTCCAATGCAGGGCTGCGGCAGGTGAGAGGCTGATAGTCGGTATGGAAGATGATGAAAAAATGTTCAGTGTACAGATAAGGCAGGAGCATGGCGGGAAGCGAGGAAGACTGTTGGATTGAATTGCATTTATTTAAATGTGAGAGGCATAATGGGTAAGGTGGATGAACTTGGGGTGTGGATAGGTACGTGCAACTGGGACTAGGTAGTGGTTATGGAAACCTGGCTAAGTGAGGGACAGGACTGGCAGCTTAATATTACCAGTGCTACAGGTGTACTGGTGCTACAGCAGAGATGGAAGTGTGGGGAAAAAAGGGGAGGGGTGCTGTTTTATTGATTAAGGAGAAAGTCACGCCGGTAGTTTGAGATGACATTACTGTCCCCAATTCACAGGCTCCTAATTCCACTGAGGGTTCCATAATCAGGAGCAGGATGCTCTTAATCTATATTACTAAAAGTCTGATCTTGACCGCTTTTGGACCACTGTGCTGCGATTTACTAGAGAGCTCCGCCACCTACGGCCGTCATTTTTGGCCACCTCGCTCAGAGGCCCCCTCCGCCTTCCTGGACTGGTTGATTTTTCCCATCGATGTCAACCCAGAGAGATATTAATGCTTTTTTTTTTAATCACCATTCTCTCTGGTGCCCCTGCTGGAGGGAGGGGGAGGGACTATAAAACCAGGAATTGGTGTGCCTCACTCAGTCTCTGCAAGATGGATGAAACCAAAGGGTCACATCTCTCTGAGCTCTGAATAACACTGAACACATGTCTACTCAACTGTGAGTCCCCTTAATATGGTTTGAAAATGAAAATATGGTTTGTTTGAAGTAAAAAGGCACTGTCTGCAAATGGTTGTTTGGGTGCTTTGGCTTGAAGTTTAAGGCACTACTTACTGCAAATGGTGGCTTGGGTGCTTTGGCTTGAAGTTAAAAGGCACTACTTACTGAAAACGGTGGTTTGGGTGCTTTGGCTTGAAGTTGAAAGGCACTACTTACTGCAAATGGTGGTTTGGGTGCTTTGGCTTGAAGTTGAAAGGCACTACTTACTGCAAATGGTGGCTTGGGTGCTTTGACGAAGTTGAAAGGCACTACTTACTGCAAATGGTGGCTTGGGTGCTTTGGCTTGAAGTTGAAAGGCACTACTTTCTGCAAATGGCGTCTTGGGTGCTTTGGCTTGAAGTTGAAAGGCACTACTTACTGCAAATGGGTTCTTGGGGTGGCAGCTCAGTCCCCCTCAGTGGCTTGGGTGCTTTGGCTTGAAGTTGAAAAGCACTACTGCAGATGCACTTCCTGTTTGCACTGTATATTGATTTTAGATAAAACGCTACCACTTACGGTTGTGATTTTTGGCCATCTTACTCAGTCCCCCTCTGCTCAGCAGGTGCAGAGAATTCTTCCCATCAATGAAAAATAAAAGTGTTATTAATGTTTAAAAAAATGTTGAGAATCTCTCTCCTGTCCATCACGCCATGAAGGCCACACCTTTTCCGGTGGGAGGGGGCTGGGTTATAAAACCCGGAATTTTGGATGTGGCTCAGTCTCTGAATGATGGGGGAGAGGTCATGACTCTGTCTGAGCTGTGAATCAACTGAACACACTGAATGTCTACTGAACTGTGAGTTTGGTGTTTTGTGTGGTTTTATGGTGGTTTCATCCTGCATGAAATGGTATGAAGCTGCATTTGAATTTGGTGGCCTTGCACCCTGCTTGAAATGGAATGAAACTGCACTTGAATTTGGTGGCCTTGCACCCTGCTTGAAGTGGAATGAAACTGCAGTTGAATTTGGCGGCCTTGCATACTGCTTGAAGTGGTATGAAACTGCACTGAATTTGGTGGCCTTGCACCCTGCTTGAAGTGGTTGGAAACTGCACTTGAATTCGGTGGCCTTGCACCCTGCTGAAAGTGGTATGAAACTGCACTTGAATTTGGTGGCCTTGCACCCTGCTTGAAGTGGTAGGAAACTGCACTTGAATTTGGTGGCCTTGCACCCTGCTTGAAGTGGTAGGAAACTGCACTTGAATTTGGTGGCCTTGCACCCTGCTTGAAATGGTAGGAAAATGGATTTGAATTTGGTGGCCTTGCACCCTGCTTGAAATGGAATTTCAAGGAATAGCCATGAGTCAACTGCCAGCCCACCAGCCGTGAGTGAGCTGCCAGCAGATCAGGCTTGAGGGACTGAGCTGCCACCCCAAGAACCCATACCAGCGCTCCAGAAAGCCCCCCCTCCCCACTGGCCACCAATATTGGAATTGGTGGAGGTGGAATATTGCGTCAGGGGACCAGCCCTCCCGTGTGAACATGGGGCCCAACGGGTCCCACTTAGTTTAGTATTTAATAAAAATACAACCACTTGCAAAACAATCAAGCAGATCATTGGTTTGGTGATGAACTGGTCTTGCTTCCTAGACCACTGTGGAGATGCTGTTCTTTACACTCCAGGGAACGCTTTAGATTGTTGTTGACTTTCTGCACCTTCCAAAGCATGGTCTTCATAAGGACACAACTGTTGCCAGCAGCTCTACAGGATGTGGTTGAGGAGGAGGTGATCACGGCCTTCAATTTATTTACACTTGGGCCACTTGTAAATGCACCAGGCAGGTAACAAATCTGTTGTTTGCAGCTTGCATGTACATCAGAATGAGAGGCCACTCAAGTCTGTGAGTCCGGCTAACCTACAGACACAAGAGCTCATCCACTGAACTCAGCCCTGAATAGACTGGATTATTCATGACTTGGAGACGATTTCATGAATGTTCAGCAGATCTGAAACCATGGTAGAAACATCTTCCAGCAGTGTGCAACTTATCTCAGAAACCTGCCACGATCTGTGACACTACATTCTCCACAAAAATCTATTCAGTCTTCCATGCAATAAAAAAGTGAAACTGTAGCGTTATGAACCCCAGGGAGAAGTCCAGAGCACTACGACCACTGCCATCTCTCCACCAGAAATGGTGTTTAACAAGCAAAGTGAATTCTAAAATATTGTTGAGATGTTTGACCCAGCTCTGTAAGGACTCATGAAGCAAGGAAAACATAATGAACCTTTCTAAAACATTGGTTCTGTCACAACGGTAGTGAGATGCTCAATTATGAAGACATTTTTCTTCAGTGATTTTTCTACAATGATTCCAGGGATAACAGACTTCAGTTATTTAGATATTCTACTTGAGGAAGAGGACAGTGTGATGAGTAGAGCCAGGATGTTTAGGCGCTAAAAATCTCTGAAATAGGCAGGCAAAAGGGCAAAATAAAATTACAAAAAAGGCACGAAAAAGGCATTTATTGACAAAATAGGCATAACAAGGCAATTATTTCCATGATCAAAATATGGTTAAAAATTATAATATAAAGATATACTACATTAAATTACCAAAGTTGCCTGGTTGCACATAACTACGAGCATTTTTATCAAATTATCTGGTGTTAAACTATGCTGTCTGTCAGACAGAATATGCTTCAGTTGTGAAAAACTTATTTCTACCCCAGCTAAGGTCACTGGTACATACCTGAAACAAGCTACAAACTCCACATTCATGTTGATATCTTGTGCATTACAATTACCTTTGAGAACTTTAGCTATGTTTTGTATTTCTTCAAGATCTTTGTTAGCTAAAATCACTCTCCCACATTTTCCTTGTATGTCTTTACCTACATCGCCAGGAACTTTAAGTACAAAGTACAGCAAGTGAAGATGTAAACAAGAGCAATAGTTGTGCTCTTTGACTTCTCCAATACTTCCAATGTTCTAAGTAAAATGGTTGACCTGCCTCCAGTGTACCGATGACCACATTGGCAACATATCTCCCCACAGCATCAATTGTCTCGTCTATTGAGATCCATATTTTGTTGCGTGCAACTTCGTCTCTAATTTTCTGCACAACAATGTTGAATTATCTGTCAACATAATTTTTCCGTAATGATGACTCGCTCGGTATATGTTCCTCTGTGTATTTCTCTAAAAAACCTCTGAGAGATTTGTTTTCCAATTTCCACAGTGCAATTCCAGCATCAATGAATGCTTTGCCCAGATCACTCGAAAACTCAGATTTTCGACTGGAGCCAGCAGTAAATGTTGTGAGGAGACAAGCTTGCTGGGAGACAAAATATTTCTTCTCATGATTCACTGCTTTTTCACATTCAACATTGTTGTGCAGAAAATTAGAGACGAAGTTGCACGCAACAATATATTCTTCTAGGGGCGCTGCACTAGCAGCAGCCTCTACCCACAGCCTGTCTGTTATTTCAATCTTTTTAAAACATTTTTAGTTAGTCTAAAGTTTTGTGTTGGGGGAAACTTTAACTTCTACGTGGGGGAGGGGGGCAGGGTAAAGGGGAAACCGTTTCCCAGTCTCTTCCTGGCGGGACGCGACTATTTCTCTGAGTCACGTCCTCGCCCCCCACCTCGCAGCCTACCAGCTGGATCAGAGCGGCCTTTCCTGCCGGGGACCCGGGAACCGGACCAGGGCTGCTACAGCGGCGGTGCAGCGCTGGAGTCACCGCGGAGCGGGCGATGCCTACCTGGGTTGCCGTTTGGAGCTCCGGAGCATTGGGCCGTTGCTCCAACATCGTGGAGCTCTGGTGCAGAGAGCTTCCAACGCGGGCGGTGCTGAACAACATCGTGGAATCCTGGGGCGCCTTGCAGAGGGTCTACAGCAGCAGTCTCCACCCGGCGCGGCCTGTGGACTTTGGAAGCCGCCGACTCCGGTAGGAGGGGGCCGACTCTGTGTCCACGCCGCTGAGGACGTCCCGCAGCCCCAACGTCGGACTTGTATCACCCCGGCGAGCGGTCCTGGACATCGGGCCGCCCGTAGCTGCAACTGCGGAGGGCTTGGGGAGGCCCTGACCACGAGGAACAGTGGAGGAAGAGACTGACTTTTGTGCCTTCCCACTCAGTGGGAAACTTTGATTCTGCTGTGTGGGGATGTTTTATGTCAAATTCTATAGTGTGTTGTGTTCTTTATTTTTTTATTGTATGGCTGTATGGGAATTTCATTTCACTGTGCCATCCGGCACATGTGACAATTAAATGTATCTTGAATCTTGAATCTTGCTTTGCAAATCAGCACACAGTTGTCTGTAGAAAATATATCACTTGCGTACACTCTCACCAAATCGTTCCGTTTTTTACAAGTCGTTGACTAGACTTTAGACATTTTGACGCTTGCAGGGGTAGATCCTACAGGAGCGGGGATGCAGACCTCTACAGGCAGGCCAAGTATAAGCTGAGAAGAGGAATCAGAGCTGCCAAGGAAAGGTACTCTGAGAAGTTGAGGAGCAAGTTCTCAGCAAATGACTCTTCTTCAGTGTGGAAGGACTTGCAAGAAATCACAAGCTACAAGAGGAAAAAAACCCGCTTCTTGGACAATCGTCAGCTGACCAACGACCTGAACGAGTTCTACTGCAGGTGCGATAAACAGAAACTTAACCCTGGTACTGCCACACGCCCTCCCCAACCAACACTTCACACCTACTCACAGCCTGACTCCAGTTTGAAAAGACTAGATCCTTCCCCACCTACTTCTCCCCAATTACCACTTCACACTGCAAAGACTGGACCCTTTCCCACGCACCCCTCTCCAATCACCACTTCACATCCACTTACAGCCGGGTTTCGCCCCGGTGGTGTAAATTTTCTTGTAGGTTACGTTAAAACGGCAAAAAAAAGGCTGATTTAGGCACTCAATTGTGAAAAAGGCATTATCTTCCTGAAATCATCAAAAAAGGCATAAAAAGGTGCTTATGGCATTTATGGCAAAATCCTGGCTCTAGTGATGAGATGTGATGGAGATATTAAAAAAATGATGAGTAGAGTGAAAGGAGATAGGGGGAAACTATTGACAGAGAACATAAAGATTGGCAAAAGAACCTCAAATGACGTAAGGACATTATTTATGCAATGTGAGTGGTTCAGGTCTGGAATAATCTGCCTGGGGCAGTCCATAAGATTGCATCCCATAAGAATTGCACCGCATACAGACTTGAGCACATGCCAGAGAAGACAACGTTTCCTTGAACAAGGCACAAGAGGAAGATACAGGTAGAGTTGCAGATCCTGTGTACATCATTGTGCAGGTGTTTGGATGTATGCACAGCTTTGAGGTTCAACTGGCCTTCACCTATGGGGTTTGATGAAATATAGATGTCAACACGTCTTTGTATTTTCCATTTCCACCAATCAGTTCTAAGACCCATGTACTTTATATTTTGGCCATTTCCCACTGTTCAGTGCCAATCCATGACCTCCCCATTGCACAAGGGTTAAAAGGCCATTTGCCATGCAACATACCATCATGCACCTTCATGTGGAACTGTTGTCAAACTTCCTAAAATGCCTCTCATACATTTTTTGGGACTATCTGTATTTTGACCATTCTAGATTGTCCAGTCAGGGGAAATATCCCCACTGTAATTACCCAATGAATTTCCCCAAAATAGCATGAAGACTTCAATTAAATCCTTTTAAACTTCGGGGAAAGTGAGTCCATTTTATTTTACTTTAATGCTTTAAATGTTGTTTTGATAAATGTTCCACTCCAATATACTCCAATAGATGTTCCACTCTAATATACTCATCCTAGTTTAAAACAAAACATGTTGGAGGTTGTGTAGCATCTGTGGAAAGGGCTGCAGAGCAGGAATGGAATCTGAATATCTAAGTATTTTCAGCATTTTCTGTTTTTATTTCAGATTTCGAGCAACTGCTGGCTTTGATAATCATCCTCACATCAGAACAGCTTAAAGTAGTCAAATCAGTGTTTTATTGTGCATGACAATAGCTTTTACCCCCTTGTGTCCTGGTCCTATTAATTTCAGGGCTATTATTCCATGTCTTTTAGGTTAGTTTCTATATTTATCCACAAAATAATACATTCTAATCATGCACCGAAATAAAAAATTGTAAAGAACGTTTGATTTAAGAGAAGCATTACATAAAAGAGTCAGGTAGAAAAGGTTTGAGGGATATTATCAACGTAAAATGCTAACTCTGGTTCTCTGACCACAGCTGCCTAACCTGCAGAGTATTTCTAACACTTTCTGATTTTATGTTTTTAAAAGTATCAACACTAATTGCCGAGGGAGAGAGTTTCAATTATAAAATTCAGTTTTCAGGGTGAGAGGCTGTTTAGCAGTAAATTTAGTTAACTATGCCATGAATATTTATTCCCTCCTAAATGTGCCTACACTAACATTTTCTTGTGCCTTTCAATGGATTTCTTTCAAGCTATCATGTGACAAAGAACTGTTAGTCCAGTGACAATAATTTTCTTTATGATTCACACTTGAGCGGTTTTTATAATAACAAGCTTTATTACATTGACTGGTAATGATCTTCCATTTATATTAGCTGACAAGATGACATTCAAATAATGAAACCTTGTCCCCAACCTCCTACAATCCTGAAAATGTGCTTCTATTGAAGAAAGCAATACAATTCATTCTTAAGCCTGGTAGCAACCAACCCTCCAAGCTCACCACATCGTTGCACTACACTTGACATTGAGAACGTTTTGCCTTGTAGAAGATGCAGATTCTGGTCCTAAGCAAAACAAAACATTTGTTCAAACGTTATATGCTCATGAGTTCTAGGAGCAGAATGAGGCCATTCTGCCCATCAAGTCTACTCCGCCATTCAATCATGGCATCCATCTTTCCCTTAACTAAGTCTTTACTTTCAGACACTAACCCTTCACCCTCACGAATCTGTCCAGTACCTAAAACCACAGCTTGGTCTACAACACATACTGCAATGAAACTCAACAGGGAGGGTTTTGTGCACTTTCTGAAGGAAACATGACAGATACTACACCGTTGGATACATACCTCATGTGGGCAGGGAACAATATGCTAATGAGGTAGTTACATATATGGTTGCATGCATAACCATCTACAAAAACATTTGTTCAAACGTTATATGTTCATGAGTTCTAGGAGCAGAATGAGGCCATTCTGCCCATCAAGTCTACTCCGCCATTCAATCATGGCTGATCCATCTTTCCCTCTCAACCTCATTCTCCTACCTTCACCCCATAACCCTTGACACCCTTACTAATCAAGAATCTGTCAATCTCCACCTTAAAAATATCCGTTGACTTGGCCTCCACAACCGTCTGTGGCAATGAATTTCACAGATTCACCAGTAGTTCCAATCTAATGTGGTTTTGTGCACTTTCTGAAGGAAATATGAAATATGACATTTATATTAGACCACCGTAAATTGGAGGAGCAGCACCTCATATTTCGCTCGGGAAGTTTGCAGTATGAACATTGACTTCTCTAATTTCTCTAATAGTCCCTACTTTCTCCTCCCCCTTTTCCCCTCTCCCTCCAACCCATTGGCTCTTCCTCTTCCTTTCTTCTTCCCTGGTGCTGTGAGTCAGAGGCTCCCCCCCCCCACCCTCACATCAGTCTGAAGAAGGGTTTCGACCCAAAACGGTGCCTATTTCCTTCGCTCCATAAATGCTGAGTTTCTCCAGCATATTTGTCTACTTTATATTAGAAAGTGGGATAGGCAGCACCCCTGGATGGAAAAGTTTCACTCCAATTCGAAATCGGTAAATAATTATTATCAGTATGAAAAAGGTCTTGACCTGAAACCGTGTCTGTCTACTCCCTCCACCGATGCTGCCTGACCTGCTGAGTTCCTCCAGCACTTTGTGTTTTGTGCAATAATGTGGTCACCCAGGATTCGCTTGATCCGGCGATAAGATGCTTTTTATGAAGGGAACCAAGGTCAAATTGATGAATGGTTTGTGCTTTCTCGTGCTGTGAGCCAGCTGAACGTCCACACCACACTTGGAATTCGGAAACATTTTAATTATGTAACGGGAGCTTGTGTATTTCATGGCTTTAATTTCCTTTTCAGGCTTTGAAAGAGAAATGAAACATTCATGAATGAAGAAATGAACTAAAACAACACCCTTCATTGTAGATGGTTGAGGAGTGTTCATAAACTCCTTGATGTCTACGTAACACCAACATTTTAATTGTCACTGAAGGAAATATTACCCCTCATACATGTTCTGCAATGGTAGAAACATGGAGATACTGTTTAAGGTCACTATATGCTCACTTTAAATATAGATGCTTAATGCCAGGTAAGTAAGAATGACTGCAAAGAGTAAAAAAATGAACACCATGTTGCTTATTGAGATAAATGACCACCACAGAGAGAGCAGAATAATGCCCAATGCACATCCATGTAGAGATACATATTCCTATCTCGTGCCATTACGTGAGGCCAACTCATCATTATCTGAAAATAGAGAAGGAATATACCAGGCTGGAGAATAATTATCTGTTTCAGGTCTAATGATTAAAGTGCCAGCAGGCTAGATTAATTGGCATTTAATTGACATTGCAAGGTGCAAGTTATGGGGAAATCTACTTTACTATCAACCTCTACATTTCAGAATAATTTCCTAAATGGAGACAATCGAAAATAATGAAAAGCTGACCCCCATCACAAGCCAAAATATTTTATGACCATTGAAACAATTGTGAAAACAGCAATATTTTCACTGAAATATTAGGCTTGTTCTCTGAAAACAGATCATTGGAATAACTCCAATAGTTAATTAAGAGATAATAAAAGCTGGCTGTGTGTAAATGATTACCTAATAACATAGTGCATGATTAATTTTATTAAAGGATAAATTACCTACTGCCTGTCTCTAAATGAATTCTATAAAATTAAAAACGTTTCTTCATGTTTTTAACTTAACATCCATTGGAACTGGAAGGTGTCGTGTGGCCTTGTGTGCTCTGGAAACAATGACATCCTGGAAAATAGCCAAAACGTGAATAATTTGTTTTTGTTTGATAGATCAAGCCAGTAGGGATTAATATGAGGACATGAATAATGGTGAGATTAAGGAGGAGGCGTTAGGCATCTTGAAAAACATGTAGTGCAGTTATAATTGAGTTCAAATTTGTGAAGAGTATAAAATGAAGGGGTCCAGGTTGAGGAGCATTGGAATAATTGTTCGCAGAGGTAAATGTGACATGGGCGTGAGTTTCATCAACACTTGGTCAGTCACGGTGGGGCAGCGGTAGAGTTGCTGCCTTACAGCGAATGCAGCCCCGGAGACCCGAGTTCGATCAACACTTGGTCAGTCACGGTGGGGCAGCGGTAGAGTTGCTGCCTTACAGTGAATGCTGACCGACTGTACTGCCAGGAGACGGCCAGGATGAGTTCGATCCCAACTACTAAGGAGATGGGTTGCTGACGGGGAAACATCACCATGCATCTCTGCACATCGACGGAGCTGATGTGGAAAGGGTCAGCAGTTGACCTGTACGTGGTCAAGAGAGCCCCCGACTTGACCCCCTGAAGACTGGGACTTTTTACAGGGGGACTGTCCGAGATCACTTCTGGTTCGGGAGCTGCAAGGCTCCCACCACTGGACAGGATAAGGACCGCAAGCGATTATTGGTCTTTACCTTCCTTGGCTTGGTAGAGCCATCTCCATCATCAAAGACCCTTACCACCCAAAATTGCCCCTGGGAAGAGTACAGGAGCATCAGCTGGGATGTCAGGCTATAGACTGTTAATGTGCAAGGGGATCGCCACTGTTGTCGGCGCCGGTTCCAGTGGGCCAAAGGGCCTATTTCCGCACTGTATCTCTAAACTAAACTAAACTGTATCTCTAAATTAAACTAAACTAAACTTGGATTGGGCTAGACTCTCGCTGGAGAAAAATGTATTTCATTCAGGACTAATGCCCAACAAATACAGAATGCCTGGCTATATGGTGACAGTGGTGAGCAGGTTGTGTGCTGGAGCTGAGTGTTCTCAACATATTCGAGACATCTATGTTGTTTTGAAACCTAGTACATTGCGCTGGTGGAAAATAGCAACAGTTCATCCTTGGGAGCATCAGAAGTACAGGGGAAGAAGCCCATTGCAAGAAGAGTAATGTCAGATTATGACATGATATATAGTTGTGATGGTGAACAAGCCCTGTACAGTAGCTGAACCCTGCAGCCAAAAAGCAGTGAAAAGCTTTTTAATCTCTCTCTCCGAACAATGGTAGTCAGAATTACAAAACAATGAGTAGTTTTGAAATATTACACTAGATGGTGCTATCGATCTTCCAAAACGCACAACTTTTTGTTCTTCCCCAGTTTCATTCAGAGATCAGTGTATATGCCCCATTATTATGTTTCAGTTGAGCTGTCAGTTGTTATTTGATTAAAAACAAATGATTCCCACCCAATTGAGCTATGCCAGTTTGTAATATTCATTTTACTACTTACTCTATAGCAGCACTTTCTCACCAAAGACAAATGGTTTGTTGTTTTCAGCAGAAATAATCAGACTTGTAAATCTTTCTTCATCCACTGGAAATTGTGGATTGCGAGTGGTTGCATGAGTATACCAGATAGACAATGCTCTCTCAACATCGATAGACCCCACGCACAAGGCAGGCACCCTGATAACTTGGAAAATATCACTTTGCAGGTCGATTACTGTACCAGAGGTCTTGGAGTAGAACAATGGGAATTTTTGGTGCTTCCTGTAGGCTGCACATATATCCATTTATATACACACTCACATGTTGTTGGAGCTTGGAGGAAGGCTGTGTTAAAAGTGACTGTTTAAGAGGCATTTAGACAGACACATCAACTGGCAAGGATTTGAGGGATATAAATTATGTGCAAGCAGATGTGCAGTTTAAATTGACATCACTGGATAGACTCGGCTTGTACACGCTAGAATTTAGAAACTTACAAAATTCTTAAGAGGTTGGACAGGCTAGATGCAGGAAGATTATTCCCGATGTTGGGGAAGTTCAGAACTAGGGGTCACAGTTTGATAAGAGGGAAATCTTTTAGGACCGAGATGAGAAAATCATTTTTTACACCAAGAGTGGTGAATCTGTGGAATTCTCTGCAACAGAAGGTAGTTGAGGCCAGTTCATTGGCTATATTTAAGAGGGAGTTAGATGTGGCTAAAGGGATCAGGGGGTATGGAGAGAAGGCAGGGATGGGATACGAGTTGGATGATCAGCCATGATCATATCGAATCGAATGACGGTGCAGGCTCGAAGGGCCGAATGGCCTACTCCTGCACCTATTTTCTATTTTCTATGTTTCTATGGTGAGCACAGGCATCATGGGCTGAAAGGCCTGTTCCTGTGCTATGTTCTACAGTATATTCTATACATTTCCACTTTTAAGCCTTTCTCTTTGACCTGGTTGTTTTCAGTCAAATTGCACCAACCAAATTCCTGCAAATTATATAATGACCAGATAATCAAGTATTCAATAACAAAGATGAAAGAAATAAGTTTTGGCGTGGACATTGGCCCCCCTGTTCTTTGAAATTGTGAATAGTGTCATGAAACGTGTTTGTCCTCTATGGAGAACAGCTGGACCATGGGTTCATGTATGATCTGGAAGATAGAACCTCTGTCAATCTAATACTGTGTGGAAGCATCAACCTATATCGTTGTGCTCAGACCTACGGAATTGAATTTAAACTTTATGATTGAAAGAAAAATAAGCCGGTTAAATGATAAGTATTTTATGCTTTTGAAAGCAATATATTTATGCAGTAACCTTGCAATATTAGTGGCATGAATAGCAGTATTGATCTTTTGAAAAATGCAATTTATATAAGGGCAAAAGAACTGAAAGAGACATTGCATGTGCAATTAATAAAGGAAGTAGAAACTGTTTAGCTCAAGTGATCTTCATAGAGCAACTGTCAAAGAGATTTGCCTCCAGGCAAGTGTTGATGTTTCTCTGATTCTTCATCGTGCATGTCATCTGTGTCATCCATTTAAAATGTTGTTAATGCAAAATAGTGAAGCAAATAGCAATTAAGTTTGAAATGTAACATTCTGACAACAGCTGTAGTGTGCAGCATCAGTCCCGGACACCCCTTAAAGTTTGGTGTCAGCCCACTAATTCTACCATCGTAGAATGCCTCAGATGCTAGCTTCTTACTTACTGTGAAACGCAAAAACTTGGAAGGACAGATGTATGAATCTACCAGAAAATGAAGAAGCATGTCAGCCACCAATGTCTATTGCATCCTAGTAGGAATCTAAAGCTGTGCAATGTTGATTGCAAAAGTAATTCTGTGTAGGGGGTGGCAGTGGAATTCCCCTTCTGATTTCCTGCCTAATCATCTTCGGCTCACCACTTCATTTCAAAAACTGCAGATGATGGAAATTGGAAACAAAAGCCAAAATGTTTGGCTTTTGGCCCCTGGCACAAAGACCGGTCCTGTTGCTCAGAAGGGTAAGGAAAAGACGAGGAGGGCAATAGTAATAGGGGACTCTATAGTCAGTGGGTTGTATAGGCGATTCTGTGGACGCAGACAGGAGACCCGGATGGTAGTTTGCCTCCCTGGTGCCAGGGTCAGGGATGTGTCTGAATGTGTCCAAGAAATCCTGAAATGGGAGGGAGAGGAGCCTGAGGTTGTGGTACATATAGGTACCAACGACATAGGTAAAAAAAGAGAAGAGGTCCTGAAAGAAGAATTTAGGGAGTTAGGTAGAGAGTTAAGGAGAAGGACTGCAAAGGTAACAATCTCAGGATTACGGCCTGTGCCACGCGACAGTGAGAGTAGGAATGGAGCGAGGTGGAGGATAAATGAGTGGATGAGGGACTGGTGCAGTGGGTATGGATTCAAGTTTCTGGATCATTGGGACCTCTTTTGGGGAAGGTGCGACCTGTACAGAAAGGACGGGTTGCACTTGAACTCGAGGGGGACCAATATCCTGGCGGGGAGATTTGCAAAGGCTACTGGGGAGACTTTAAACTAGTATGGTTGGGGGGAGGGACTCAAATTGGGAAAGCTAGCAGTCAGTGTGTGAGGCAGGAGGCTGAGAATGGTAGCACTCTGACCCAAAATGTAGGGGAGAGAGAAGAAAAAGTCAATAAACAGAGAATAAGAGAGCCTGGATTGACCCCTGGAAGTATGATGTTGTGGCGATCAGTGAAATATGGTTGCAGGAGGGCTGTGATTGGAAACTAAATATTCCAGGATTTCGTTGCTTCAGGTGTGATAGAATTGGAGGGGCAAGAGGTGGAGGTGTTGCATTGCTTATCAGGGAAGATATTACAGCAGTGCTTTGGCAGGATAGATTAGAGGGCTCGTCTAGGGAGGCTATTTGGGTGGAACTGAGAAATGGGAAAGGGGTAGCAAGACTTATAGGCGTGTATTATAGACCGCCAAATGGGGAGCGAGAATTGGAAGAGCAAATATGTAAGGAGATTGCAGATATTAGTAGTAAGCACAAGGTAGTGATTGTGGGAGATTTCAATTTTCCACACATAGACTGGGAAACACATTCTGTAAATGGGCTGGATGGGTTGGAGTTTGTAAAATGTGTGCAGGATAGTTTTTTGCAGCAAACATAGAAGTACCTACTAGAGAAGGGGCGGTGCTGGACCTCCTGTTAGGAAATGAGACGGGTCAGGTGGCAGAGGTATGCGTTGGGGAACAGTTCGGGACCAGTGATCACAATACCATTAGTTTCAATATAATTATGGAGAGGGTCAGAACTGGACCTAGGGTTGAGATTTTTGATTGGAGAAAGGCTAACTTTGAGGAGATGCAAAAGGATTTAAAAGGGAGTAAATTGGGACATTTTGTTTTATGGGAAAGATGTGAAAGAGAAATGGAGGACATTTAAAGGTGACATTTTAAGAGTACAGATTCTTTATGTCCCTGTTCGGTTGGAATAGGAAAATTGGAAAGAGCCATGGTTTTCAAGGGAAATTGGACACTTGGTTCGGAAAAAGAGAGAGATCTACAATAATTATAGGCAGCATGGAGTAAATGAGGTGCTTGAGGAGTATAAAGAATGTAAAAAGAATCTTAAGAAAGAAATTAGAAAAGCTAAAAGAAGATATGAGGTTGCTTTGGCAAGTAAGGTGAAAGTAAATCCAAAGGGTTTCCACAGCTATATTAATAGCAAAAGGATAACGAGGGATAAAATTGGTCCAATAGAGAGTCAGAGTGGACAGCTATCTGCAGAGCCAAAAGAGATGGGGGGAGATATTGAACAATTTATTTTCTTCGGTATTCACCAAGGAGAAGGATATTGAATTATGTGAGGTAAGGGAAACAAGTAGAGTAGCTATGGAAACTATGAGATTCAAAGAAGAGGAAGTACTGACACTGTTGAGAAATATAAAAATGGATAAGTCTCCAGGTCCTGACAGGATATTCCCTAGGACATTGAGGGAAGTTAGTGTAGAAATAGCAGGGGCTATGACAGAAATATTTCAAATGTCAATAGAAACGGGAATAGTGCCCGAGGATTGGCGTACTGTGCATGTTGTTCCATTGTTTAAAAAGGGTTCTAAAACCTAGCAATTATAAACCTGTTAGTTTGACATCAGTGATGGGCAAATTAATGGAAAGGGTACTTAGAGATAATATATATAAGCATCTGGATAAACAGGGTCTGATTAGGAACAGTCAACATGGATTTGTGCCTGGAAGGTCATGTTTGACTAACCTTCTTGAATTTTTTGAAGAGGTTACTCGGGAAATTGATGAGGGTAAAGCAGTGGATGTTGTATATATGGACTTCAGTAAGGCCTTTGACAAGGTTCCTCACGGAAGGTTGGTTAAGAAGGTTCAATTGTTGGGTATTAATGGTGGAGTAGCAAGATGAATTCAACAGTGGCTGAATGGGAGATGCCAGAGAGTAATGGTGGATGGTTGTTTGTCAGGTTGGAGGCCAGTGACTGGTGGGGTGCGACAGGGATCTGTGTTGGGTCCACTGTTGTTTGTCATGTACATCAATGATCTGGATGATGGTGTGGTAAATTGATTAGTAAGTATGCAGATGATACTAAGATAGGTGGGGTTGTGGATAATGAAGTAGCTTTTCAAAGTCTACAGAGAGATTTATGCCAGTTGGAAGAGTGGGCTGAAAGATGGCAGATGGAGTTTAATGCTGATAAGTGTGAGGTGCTACATCTTGGCAGGACAAATCAAAATGGGACGTACATGGTAAATGGTAGGGAATTGAAGAATGCAGGTGAACAGAGGGATCTGGGAATAACCGTACACAGTTCCCTGAAAGTGGAATCTCATGTAGATAGGGTGGTAAAGAAAGCTTTTGGTGTGCTGGCCTTCATAGATCAGAGCATTGAGTATAGAAGTTGTGATGTAATGTTAAAATTGTACAAGGCATTGATGAGGCCAATTTTGGAGTATGGTGTACAATTTTGGTTGCCTAATTACAGGAAGGATGTCAACAAAATAGAGAGAGTACAGAGGAGATTTACTAGAATGTTGCCTGGGTTTCAGCAACTAAGTTACAGAGAAAGGTTAAACAAGTTAGGGCTTTATTCTTTGGAGCGCAGAAGGTTAAGGGGGGACTTGATAGAGGTCTTTAAAATGATGAGAGGGATAGACAGAGTTGACGTGGATAAGCTTTTCCCACTGAGAGTAGGGAAGATTCAAACAATGGGACATGACTTGAGAATTAAGGGACAGAGTTTAGGGGTAACATGAGAGGGAACTTCTTTACTCAGAGAGTGGTGGCTGTGTGGAATGAGCTTCCAGTGAAGGTGGTGGAGGCAGGTTCGTTTTTATCATTTAAAAATAAATTGGATAGTTATACGGACGGGAAAGGAATGGAGGGTTATGGTCTGAGCGCAGGTATATGGGACTACGGGAGAATACGTGTTCGGCACGGACTAGAAAGGTCGAGATGGCCTGTTTCCGTGCTGTAATTGTTATATGGTTATATCTAAGGGTGTCAGAGATTATGGGGAGAAGGCAGGAGAATAGGGTTAGGAGGGAGAGATTGATTAGCCATGATTGAATGATGGAGAAGACTTGATGGGCCGAATGGCCTAATTCTGCTCCTGTCACATGACCTTATGACTCAACCATTCAGCAGTTCAGGCAGCATCTGTGCAGAAAGAAACAGAGTTTACATTTCAGGTTCATATTTTTCTACATTGTAGACCAAGCATAGACAAGGTGTCCATCTTGCCACATACTTGCACTCTCTTTGTGGAGGCATGCCGAATTTTCTCAGTTTCTCCCAGGAAGTAGAGGCGTGGTGTGCCTTGTTGGCTATTGCATCATTGTGGTTGCATGAACATTACATTTTTCCAATTTTAGGTAAATCATGCTCAATCTACTTTTCATCAGTTTTTTCATCACCTTTCTTTCAATTCTCCATACACTTGTCACCCACTTTCCTTCCCTCCTCCAACTCCCCTGTCTGCTCATCACCCACCCCTGTGTACTCATGATTCCTAGTGATGTTTCGGGTCGAACCCTTCTTCTGAAGAAGGGTCTCGACCCAAAACGTAACCCTTTCCTTCTCACCAGAGATGCTGCCTGACCTGCTGAGTTACTCAGCATTTTGTGTCTATCCCAATTTTATGTCCCCGCTCTCACCCCATTACCTACCATCCACCATTCCACTTGTTCTACATTTCACACCTCACCTTGCTTTCTAATCAGATTCCACCCGTTTGTCTTCTCCACCAATCATCTTCTGCCTCGGTTACCAATGATCCTATAGCAGAGGATCTTTGTCGGTTACTACCTTCACCCTTTTCTCCCCCATCTGCCTCTCTGTCAAATAATTCCTCCATAGCTGGATCCATCTATCACCCATTTTCCCCACCTCTTTCTACCAGCGATCTCCCCTCTACTCCTTTATTCTGTAGAAAGGTCCCGACCCAAAACGTCACCTGACCATTTCCCTCCGCAGATGCTGTCTTACCTACCTGTTTCCTCTAACACTTTGTTGTTTGTTAAATATTTCAGGTGTCCTCTTATCAAAACAATTTCTGATTTTTAAGTCATGATTTCTCTTTCTTCTTATAAACTGCAGCCTACATTACTTTTTCCTCTTTCATAAGATCAGATGACGATATCATGTGATGGGAGCAGCATTAGGCCATTTGGCCCATCAAGTCTACTCCACCATTCAATCATGGCTGATCTATGTTTCCTTCCTAAACCCATAACCTCTGACGCCCGTACTAATCAAGAATCTGTCTATCGCTGCCTTAAATATATCCACTGACTTTGCCTCCATAATCTTCAGTGGCAAACGGTTCCACAGATTCACCTCCCTCTGACTGAAGAAATTCCTCCTCATCTCCTTGTTTTTTCCTTGTGTATATATTTATATCATGGTATATGGACACACTTATCTGTTTTGTAGTAAATGCCTCTATGTTCTATGTGCTTAAGCAAAGCACGAATTTCATTGTCCTATACAGGGACACATGACAATAAATTCACTTGAACTTGAACTTTTCTGTCCCTTTCTGCAAAAATATTGTTCAGGTTCTTTTTCGAAAAATCACCTCATGGAAATATTTAATAAATGAAATCATTGCATCTGAACCTTGACTGCAAACAACTTTACTTCATAAACACTACAGATATTCTTTCATCTACAAGTCTCAAGCATTCAAATCTATCTAACCTTAAATCCTGGCAAATCTTTTTAGACAATAGACAATAGACAATAGGTGCAGGAGTACGCCATTTGGCCCTTCGATCCAGCACCGCCATTCAATGTGATCATGGCTGATCATCCCCGATCAGTACTCCGTTCCTGCCTTCTCCCCATATCCCCTGACTCCGCTATTTTTAAGAGCCCTATATAGCTCTCTCTTGAAAGCATCCAGAGAACCTGCCTCCACCGCCCTCTGAGGCAGAGAATTCCAGACTCACAACTCTCTGTGAGAAAAAGTGTTTCCTCGTCTCCGTTCTAAATGGCTTGCTCCTTATTCTTAAACCGTGGCCCCTGGTTCTGGACTCCCCCAACATCGGGAACATGTTTCCTGCCTCTTGCGTGTCCAAGCCCTTAACAATATTATATGTTTCAATGAGATACCCTCTCATCCTTCTAAACTCCAGAGTGTACAATCCCAGCTGCTCCATTCTCTCAGCATATGACAGTCCGGCCATCCCAGGAATTAACCTTGTAAGCCTACGCTGCACTCCCTCAATAGCAAGAATGTAATTCCTCAAATTAGGGGACCAAAACTGCACACAATACTCCAGGTGTGGTCTCACTAGGGCTCTGTACAACTGCAGAAGGACCTCTTTGCTCCTATATTCGATTCCTCTTGTTATTTGGGCCAACATGCCATTCGCTTTTTTCACTGCCTGCTGTACCTGCATGCTTACTTTCATAGACTGATGTACAAGGACCCCCAGATCCCGTTGTACTTCTCCTTTTCCCAACTTGACAGCATTTAGATAGTAATCTGCCTTCCTGTTTTTGCTACCAAAGTGGATAACCTTACATTTATCCGCATTAAATTTCATCTGCTATGCATCTGCCCACTCCCCCAACCTGTCCAAGTCACCCTGCATTCTCATAGCATCCTCCTCACAGTTCACACTGTCACCCAGCTTTATGTCATCTGCAAATTTGCTAATGTTACTTTGAATCCCTTCATCCAAATCACTGCTGTATATTTTAAATAGCTGCGGTCCCAGCACTGAGCCTTGCGGTACCCCACTAGTTACTGCCTGCCATTCTGAAAGGGACCCGTTAATCCCTGCACTTTGTTTCCTGTCTGCCAACCACTTCTCTATCCATGTCAGCACTTTACTCCCAATACCATGTGCCCTAATTTTACCCACTAATCTCCTATGTGGGACCTTATCAAATGCTTTCTGAAAGTACAGGTACACTACATCCACTGGCTCTCCCTTGTCCATTTTCCTAGTTACATCTTAGTCAAGCATGATTTCCCCTTCGTAAATTCATGCTGACTCGGACCTATCCTGTTACCACTATCCAAATGTGCGGCTATCTCATCTTTTGTAATTGACTCCATCTTCCCCACCACCGATGTCAGGCTAACTGGTCTATAATTCCCCGTTTTTTCTCTCCCGCCTTTCTTAAAAAGTGGGATAACATTAGCTACCCTCCAATCCACAGGAACTGATCCTGAGTCTATAGAACATTGGAAAATTATCACCAATGCATCCACGATTTCTAGAGCCACTTCCTTAAGTACCCTGGGATGCAGACCATCAGGCCCTGTGCAATGTACCAAAGTTAAATCTAACAACACAGGACAAAGTTGAAAAAACTCAGGAGGCAAACCTTGCTGTTTTTTTTCTTTTTTAATTATTAAGTAAAGTAGTTCAAGAACATCTGTTTGTGTTGCATTTTGTGCTTTCCTTGGTTTGTCCCTGTCAAACAGATAATATTGGTCTTGTATATGAAGCTGCAGCATAAGACTGTAATAATGAAAAATGTTGGCAAACATATCAATTGTTATTCAACAGTCCCATCAAAGATTACTTTTTTGTCAGCTGCTTTCAGGAAATGTATTTTCCATCAGATATGATTGCATTCCTCTTTGAAGTGCTCCATTCTCCTGGTAGATTTAATGTGACTTTCAGGCACTTTTCAGTCCCTTGGCCTCAGAGGGAGTTCAGAGAGGCACAACAAGCCCTTAGAGATTTAATCTCAAAGGGCAGCACTGTCTGCCTGATTTATTGTAACTTTAGGAGACAGCTCGAGTAAAGCATGTGTTTTTTTTATCCTTCATTGTCACTGCACTTTCCTATTCATCAGTATGCAACCAGTCCAACCTTCAGCTAGAAGCTTTATGCCCACTCACAGGAAATGCAAAAATTTGTGCCCACATGCAACATTTCAATGGAAGAAACATTTAATTGTTGCGTTTTTAACAACAATATTTATTGCCCATCAGCTTGCGATTTTTCTGTCTGTTGAAATAAATAGAGGTTATGGGAAGAAATATGAGAGCTTTTTATTTTAGGTTTAGTTTAGAGATACAGTTTAGTGGAAACCGGCCCTTCGGCCCACCAAGTCCGAACCGACCAGCACATTAAAGGGGCTGTCCCACTGCGGCGACCTAATCTGCGAGTTAAGAAGAGTGTCTTCGACCTTCAAGCTCGAGGGCACTCGCCTGAGAAACCTCGAGCTGGATTGACTTTCCGCGTTGAAACCGCGAGCTGGATCGACCAACTATACACACACACGCACACGCACACGCACACGCACACCGCAAAGGCGGGGGCCAGGGAAGGCGAGGGCCAGGGAAAGCGGGGGAGCACTGTCTGAAATTCATACCTGCGAAGAAGAGGAAGGTTAAAGACGGCTGCACAGTGTAAGGTAAGTCCTTTAGGGAGAGGGGGGAGAGAAGGGGGGAGAGAAGGGGGGAGAAAAGGGGGGAGAAGGAGTGGAGACACTTTTAAGAAGTATAATAAAGTTTAGCGGGCATCTTACCTACCGGTCAGTTTTCCCTGGTCCTGAAAACTCCAATGAGCCAATCAAAATGCCCGATCAGCGAAGGAGATTGCCTACGGCTGCCCTCAACTGCCTGTATCTAAATAGCGACCCCATTCCACTGCACTACGAGTTAAAAAGAACCATGCTGAACAAGTTTTACTCGCGGAAATTTTTCAATATGCTGAAACAATTTCCGCGACCTAGCTGAGGCCGAGTATTCGGGAACTTCCCTCGAGCATGAAGGGGAGTTCCAGTGACCTCATAGGACCTCCTAGGACCACCTGTCGACCATGCTGCGAGTTTGAGTTGAGGGCAAACGCGTCTAAACTCGCAGATTAGGTCGCCGCAGTGGGACAGCCCCTTAACACTATCCTACACACATTAGGGACAATTTACATTTATACCAAGCCAAATAGCCTACAAACCTGTATGTCTTTGGAGTGTGGGAGGAAACCAAAGATCCTGGAGAAAACCCACGCGGTCACGGGGAGGACGTACAAACTCTGTACAGACAGTACCCGTAGTCGGGATTCAGTACCACGCTTTACCAGCTTCAAATTCCTGAGCAGCATATATAGTTAGCTGGTTAATGAATGTGAACAGCTAGAGCAATTATCACAGATCAATTGCAAAAACACTTCAAAAACCAAGTGTTGAGGTTTAACGGTATTGTTAGGATTGTATAGGTTTAATTTTAGATCATTATGTCAGTCATTACCTAATTAATAGAACTTCATGACATAAAATTCTCATAGTCCAGTTTATGAATCTTGCCAGTAGATTCTGAATTTGGTAAATTACTACCAACCATATTCATGGATAGACTGCCTAATGTTTTTCAGAAGAATGTTAGAAACACATTTTCCATCAAAAATGTTTCATGTTCATTTACATGTAAATTGTTGGCACATGTATTCTTCAAATATGTATCAAACAAAAGAAAAATGCCTTTAGCACAATAATTATAAATTCAATGCCTTTAGCCTGTCTATATCACGGTTCTGATAGTTACCATGGAGTAGCAGTGATGCAACTTTGGAGAAATTAATGGAGAGATGCCATGGCATTTGTGCTTGGGAAGGGGCTGAAAGCTCTGTTACAGTCTCTCTTTGCCAAATTCCTGTGACCGACTACCCCTTCCCAATGGCTGTACTCTTCAGTCATTGCCACTATTATATACCCATTTATAACTTTTATAACCATTTATACCCATTTATAACCATTAATAACTCATTTCTCACTAACTTCTTCCTGTTAACATTTTCAGTTGATGATGAGTTATTACATTAATTGTTCCTTTGTGTAATGTGTTCATACATTACCATGTATATGTTAATGAGTTGGTGCTCAATGTGAGCAGGGAATGCTGGGTAATAAATCTCTCTCTCCTGATTCGGGCAACCAGTGTGCACGTATAGTTCTTCATTCTGCCGTCTGGAATATAACAAAATTGGCGACGAGGACGGGATAGAGTTTGTGAACTCATCCTTTAAATATAGTGTAGGACTGTTTTGCAACATGCAGTATTGTTTAACATTTTAATCAGCAAACACAGAGCTGTGTCGCAGTTGTTTGCGAACTGGACACGATGGGCCGCAGATCCTTCTATGCAGTTACTGTAGTTTAAAATAGCAGCTGTACAAATCATCGAGAGTTTGTCAGGCTATCTCTCTATGTTGTGTCTACGTGGCAAGATGGATTGTATAGGATTGTAGAGTTCTGTCGAGTTCCTCCAGAACAGGCAGGAAATCAGGGTTTTTGAATGGACTAAAAATAAAAGAGAACAACACAATGGCACCGTCCACGGGCTACATCGGAAGCCTTGGCAATTTCGACAAGAGTAAAGAGCCATTCAGATCCTATATGGAGAGAGTGAATATGTTTTTCACGGCAAACAATATAATGGAGATTAGCCATGAAGGAGAGGTAGTGACTGAAACAAATAAGGCCGTTTGCGATCGCATGAAAGCGATTCTGCACATGGAGGTCAGTCCTGAAGTGTACGGCACACTCGTGAATCTCCTTGCGCCCATAAAGGCAAAAGACGTGCCATTCAATGACATTATGAAGAAGTTGGAGGAGCACTTCAACCCAAAGCTTCTGGAAATTGCAGAAAGCTATAATTTGGCACTAAAAGCCAGAAGCAGGATGAGACAATGAATGAGTACGTTGTTGCCTTCAAAAACTTAACTTTGCACTGTAACTTTAGAACCTTTCTCAGATGCACACTACGAGACAGATTTGTTTGTGGTCTAGTGGATGAACGGATTCAGTCCAAACTCATGGACACTCCAGATCTTACATTCGAGAAAGCATGCAAGATTGCTACTACAATGTAGATGGCTTCAAGAATGTTTCATCCACCACAGACTGCAGTGGCTGTTTACAGTCACAAGGCAGTGCCTATGGCCAAACCAAGAGGCACTAAAACAAAACCAAAGCATGGCAGGGAGCCGAGTTCAGCCAGTTGATAGCATTGCAACGGTAATCACTCATCCCAATTTTATCAGTTCAAAATGGCCAAGTGCTATAACTGCCAGAAGAAAGGCCATATCGCCTCAGCATGTCGGGCCAAGCTTAAAGCCGGAAACCAACAATCTGTGGGAAACAAGCGACAACACCAGAAAGGAGTTAACAACTTGGAAATGAACTTGGGTTGAATACCATTTTTGCAACCAACATCGATACGCCTACAACCAGAAAGGCAAGGACTTAAGAACAAAACTATTGATAAATGAACAGTTAATCGATATGTGTATTGACATGGCAGCAGATTGTTCGATCAAGAGCAAAGACCTGCACAAAACATAGTTCCCACAGACACCATTGTTTGAGAGTAAGGTCAAGCTGAGAACCTACTCGGGCAAAGTTTTGGAGACATGCGGCCAAATGAATTGTAAAGATCAGTATAATGGTTAGTCAGTAACGCTGCCCATCATAGTTGCCAGCTACAGTTTCCAAATACACAGGACAAGATGTTAAAAAATCCAAAGTGCCAAACGTCAACTTGCTCCCGGTGGTGATGGGAGCCTTCTGCACTCACCTATGCTCCTCCGACGTTGAGAAAGGCTAGGCAGACACATCATTGGGGTTATCAAGTGGGAACCTACTTTCATCGACGTTTCGCTGATTGGACCTACGACGTCTCCAGTAGGCTCAGCGGTGCATTCTGGCGTCTCAGACCACCCCCCTCTGCATCTGTCTAGTTGGTTATTTGGGAGACAAAATGGGGTCTTTCCTCTTCAGCCAGAGCCACTGGCTACTCCGCTCTGCCAGCCGTGATGTTTCTTTGATGGCCTGGCGTAGGGCTTGTCCGCTGATCCCCAGGTCCTTCATCAGTCTTAAGGTAGATGTTGCCACGAATCCTCGACATCCAACTTCTACTGGGCAGATCTTAGCTCTCCAGCCCCGCTGTTCTGCCTCCGCTGCAAGCTCTGTATATCGCAGTTTCTTTCTTTCGAAGGTTTCCTGCACAGCATCCTCCCAATGGACTGTGAGCTCCACAAGATACACCAAGCGCTGAGAGTTCGACCAGAGCACAAGGTCAGGCCTCAAGTTGGTGATGGCTATCTCTGATGGAACTATAAGCCGTTGGTCCACATCCACCGGCATCTGCCAATCCCAGGCTGCCTCCGGCTGTCCAAACCTGGTCCTTTGCCATTTTCCATTGCTTTTGTTCCCCCTCCCGAATAAAGGCAATTGGCTTAACTGGGATGGTTGTTCTGGGCGGCAGGGCATTGTTGGTTGTTCTCCTGCTTTCCAGAGTCACTGCCAGGCATTTGAGCACTTGATTATGTCTCCAGGTGTACTGTCCTTGGGAGAGGCTTACTTTAGATTAGATTAGATTAGATTCCTTTATTTGTCATTCAGACCTTTCGGTCTGAACAAAATTTTGTTGCCTGCAGTCATACACAATAATAATAACAAAACATACAATAAACACAAATTAACATCCACCACAGTGAGTTCACCAAGCACATCCTCCATGTGATGGAGGCAAAAGTCTTAGTTTCTGTCTCTTCCCTCCTTGTTCTCCCTCTGCGCTGAAGCGATCCAGGCCGAAGATGCCGCCCTCCAATCCAGCGGACCGCCGCCGCCTCAGCTCCGATTCAGGCCGCTGTCGAAGCCGGAACACCGCCTCAGCTCCGGGTCGGGCCGCTGCCGAAAGCTGGAACACCACCTCAGCGAGTCGGGCCGCCACCGCCTCAGCTCCGAGTCGGGCCACTGCCGAAAGTTGGAATGCCGCCTCAGCGAGTCGGGCCACCGCTGCCTCAACTCCGAGTCCCGAAGCCTCAGCACCGAGTCGGGCTGCTGCCAAAAGCTGGAATGCAGCATCAGCGAGTCGGGCCGCCACCGCCTCAGCTTCAAGTCCCGCTGCCTCAGCTCCGAGTCCCGAAGCCTCAGCTCCGAGTCGGGCTGCCGTTGCCTCAGCCCCGAATTCGGCCAGCCTGTCCTGGCTGGCTCTGCCTCTGGAGCCTCGAGGTCGGCCGCGGTTGGAGACTGCCAGCTCCGCCATTAGGCCTCAGCGACGCCGGAGGCAGGGAAGGGGAGAATGACAAGAAAAAGTTGCATTCCCCCAAAGGAAGAGACAAAAAAACATTTCATCCCCCCCCCCCCCACACATAACACAACCTAATAAACTAAAATGTAACTAAAACAAGACAAAAAAAAAAAAAAAAAAAAAAAAAAAAAGTAAAAACAGACGGACTGCAGGCGAGCCGCTGCTGTTCAACAGCGCCGTCACTTCCCACTTCCCCTTTACACCCAGTGAGTAAGTGTGGCTGGTGTTGAACGCAAAGAGCATGATGGATCTGCGCCCAACCATTGGTTGAGAATATTTGGGCTAGGAAGGACATCATAGGTTGCCCGAATGAGGAAACTTATCCTGCTCGCCTCCATCTCCCACATGTCCTTCCAGCTGATCTTCCTCTTTTCCACATTCTCCCATCTCATCCACTGGCCCAGTTTAGCTTGCGACACAGCCTAGGCACACCTACTCAACTCGTGATGATGCCTTGTTCCAGCAAGGTCGCTTTCTGCCAAGCCCCAAGCCACTTATTCCGTGTTGGATTTGCCCCATCATGTTGTTTTCGTGGAGAGCAGATTTTGCCTGCTGTGTCGCATTCTTAGCCGTCCACTTCAATCCTGTTGCCAGGGTTGGAGCAGCAGCTCGGATGACAGTGTCCCTTGATTCTGCCAGTGTCATCTCTAGTCTGACTTTAGTTCACTTGAACTCCTCTGTGAGGCTAGAGAGAGGCAGCTGGAGTACCCCCTGACCATACAGGCCTTCCTCAGGCACTGAAGAACACCTAACTTTCTCACAAAAGAGCTGATTGTTCTTTCCATCTTCTCGACTCTTGTGAGGGTGATATCATACATGGTTAGTGGCCACATAAGGCAAGGTAGTAACCCAAACTGCAGGCACCAGATTTGCAGCTTTCCAGGCAGCATGGATCGGTCGATGTTCGCCAGACGTTTGATAACTTCTTGCCTAAACTCGTTCGCCTGATCAGTGTCCTTCAATTTAGAGTTATACCATCTTCCCAGACTTTTGATTGGCTTCTCTGGCACAGTTGGGATAGGTTCTTGATCAATGAAGAACTTTTGATCTGTCAGTTTGCCTTTGATTATAGAAATGCTTCTTGATTTGGATGGCTTGAATTTCATTTTGACCCCAGTGATGTTCTCTTGAAGCACAGAGAGTGGTGAATCTCTGGAACTCTCTGCCACAGAGGGTAGTTGAGGCCAGTACATTGGCTATATTTAAGAGGGAGTTAGATGTGGCCCTTGTGGCTAAAGGGATCAGGGGGTATGGAGAGAAGGCAGGTACAGGATACTGAGTTGGATGATCAGCCATGATCATATTGAATGGTGGTGCAGGCTCGAAGGGCCGAATGGCCTACTCCTGCACCTAATTTCTATGTTTCTATGTTTCCCTAAATGGCGCCTGGCGCAAGGTGCTGTTGTTGTTATGATTGTCATGTAATCCATGTAGGCCCTGATCGGTGGTAGACGGACTCCAGACTTCAGCCACTCTCCACCCACTACCCACTTGGAGGCCCTTATGATGATTTCCATAGCCATTGTAAAAATCAATGGGGAGATGGTACACCCCCCCATAATGCCAATCTCTATGCATTGCCATGTGGTCGTGAAGTCAGGCGTGGTGAAACAGAGCTGCAGATCTTGAAAATAAGCCTTGACAAGGCTTGCGATAGTCTGGTATCCTGAAGAAGTCAAAGGATGCCCAGAGGAAACTGTGAAGGACAGTTCCGAACGTATTGGCAAGGTCAAGGAAAATTACATGCAGATCTCTCTTGTCTGTTCTTGCAGTCTGGATTTGGTGCCAAATTATGCTGGTATGGTCAAGACATCCAGAGAACCCTGGGATGCCTGCTTTGTGGACTGTTGTATCCACAAGTTTGTTTCTCTCTAAATAGCTGGTCATCCTCTGAGCTATGATGCTGAAGAAGATCTTACCCTCTACATTGAGGAGACTGATAGTGCGGAATTGGCTGATATCTGTGGATTCCTTCTCTTTCGGAATCAGGATTCCTCCTGCCCTGCGCCATGCTTTGGGCATGACTCTTTTCTACCAAGCCACTCTCATTAGCCTCCTCAGGAAGTGAAGAACATAGAAACATAGAAACATCGAAAATAGGTGCAGAAGTAGGCCATTCGGCCCTTCGAGCCTGCACCGCCATTCAATATGATCATGGCTGATCATCCAACTCAGTATCCTGTACCTGCCTTCTCTCCATAACCCCTGATCCCTTTAGCCACAAAGGCCACATCTAACTCCCTCTTAAATATAGCCAATGAACTGGCCTCAACTACCTTCTGTGGCAGAGAGTTCTAGAGACTCACCACTCTCTGTGTGTGAAAAAAAATGTTTTTCTCATCTCGGTCCTAAAGGATTTCCCCCTTATCCTTAAACTGTGACCCCTTGTCCTGGACTTCCCCAACATCGGGAACAATCTTCCTGCATCTAGCCTGTCCAACCCCTTTAGAATTTTGTAAGTTTCTATAAGATCCCTCCTCAATCTTCTAAATTCTAGCGAGTACAAGCCGAGTCTATCCAGTCTTTCTTCATATGAAAGTCCTGACATCCCAGGAATCAGTCTGGTGAACCTTCTCTGTACTCCCTCTATGGCAAGAATGTATTTCCTAAGATTTGGAGACCAAAACTGTACACAATACTGCAAGTGTGGTCTCACCAATACCCTGTACAACTGCAGTAGAACCTCCCTGCTCCTATACTCAAATCCTTTTGCTATGAATGCTAACATACCATTCGCTTTCTTCACTGCCTGCTGCACCTGCATGCCTACTTTCAATGACTGGTGTACCATGACACCCAGGTCTTGTTGCATCTCCCCTTTTCCTAATCGGCCACCATATAGATAATAATCTACTTTCCTGTTTTTGCCACCAAAGTGGATAACCTCACATTTATCTGCATCTGCCATGCATTTGCCCACTCACCCAGCCTATCCAAGTCACCTTGCAGCCTCCTAGCATCCTCCTCACAGTTAACACTGCCCCCCAGCTTCGTGTCATCTGCAAACATGGAGACATCAGGAGCACCCTTGTAGAGTCGATACGGAACCCCATTTGTCCCTGGGGCCTGGGGCTGAAGATGCTCTTGCTCGCTTTACTGTCTGTTCCACATCCCTCCACTTTGGAGGACTAATGTCCATCTGGTGCTCTGGTTGTTCAATTTGTGGAATGTCCGATGGAATAGCTGTCTTCTGAACCAGAATGTAGATTCCTTCAGTTCCTCCGTCACCCCAGATCCTCTGGCCACTACTATATCAGGAAGATTGTTTGTGTCCTCCTTTGTGAAGACAGCTCCAAAGTACCTGTTCAACTCATCTGCCATTTCTTTGTTCCCCATAATAAATTTACCTTTTTCAGTCTTCAAGTTTGTTCTTAACTAATTTTTTTCTCTTCACATACCTAAAGAAACTTTTACTATCCTGCTTTATATTCTTGGCTAGCTTACCTTCGTATCTCATCTTTTCTCCCCGTATTGTCTTTTTAGTTATCTTCTGTTGCTCTTTAAACATTACCCAATCCTCTTGTTTCCCGCTCAGCATTGCTATGTTGTACTTCTTCCCTTTTATTTTTATACTGTCCCTGATGTCCCTTGTCAGCCACGGTCACCCCTTACTCCCCTTGGAATAACGGTCCAAATCAGCATGAATTTACGAAGGGGAAATCATGCTTGACTAATGTTCTGCAATTTTTTGAAGATGTAACTAGGAAAATGGACAAGGGAGAGCCAGTGGATGTAGTGTACCTGGACTTTCAGAAGCCATTTGATAAGGTCCCACATAGGAGATTAGTGGGTAAAATTAGGGCACATGGTATTGGGGGTAGAGTGCTGACATGGATAGAGAAGTGGTTGGCAGACAGGAAACAAAGAGCAGGAATTAACGGGTCCCTTTCAGAATGGCAGGCAGTATCAAGGCTCTGTGCCGGGACCACAGCTATTTACAATATATATCAATGATCTGGATGAAGGGATTCTAAGTAACATTAGCAAATACAGATGACACAAAGCTGGGTGGCAGTGTGAACTGTGAGGAGGATGCTATGAGAATGCAGGGTGACTTGGACAGGTTGGGGGAGTGGGCAGATGCATGGCAGATTACTTTTTATGTGGAGAAATGCGAGGTTATCCACTTTGGTATCAAAAACAGGAAGGCAGATTACTATCTAAATAGTCAAGTTGGAAAAAAGGGAAGTACAACAGGATCTGGGGGTCCTTGTTCATCAGTCTATGAAAGTAAACATGCAGGTACAGCAGGCAGTAAAGAAAGCGAATGGCATGTTGGCCTTTATAACAAGAGGAGTCGAGTAAAGGAGCAAAGAGCCCTAGTGAGACCACACCTGGAGCATTGTGAGCAGATTTGGTCCCCTAATTTGAGGATGGACATTCTTGCTATTGGAGGAGTGCAGCGTAGGTTTACAGAAAATGCAATGAGCTGTTCGGCTTGCCCTGTGCTTGAAATTAAAATGGAAATGAAATGAAATGAGTTGTTTGGCCTGCGTGAAACCAATGAATTTGGCCCACAAGGACCCTATTATTGGGGAAACCAGTCCCTTTTGCCCAAAATGCCCGTATTAGCCCAGAGGGAGCATTTTGGACCAAAAAGCCCATGCTAGGCCAGGAAGAGTCCAGAAAAAGTGCCTTTCACTGTGATTTCACTCTTTTTTGAAGAGCCCCTTTGGCCCATCAGGCCTGTATTAGCCCAGGAGATGTCCCTTTGGCAGACCAATAAGTATTCCCCCTGCAAATATTAAACCTTACCTCAGTATTTTTCTCCCTTCCTTCATTGGCTCCCTGTGAGATCCAGGCTAGGATAGACTTTCCTCCTTCATTGCTGTGATCTGCGGAAAAAGATGAAACATGTCTAAAATTGATTCTCCACCTCTCCCCCTTCTATTTCACAGTGTCTCACCTGTTTTGGGCAGAATTTCTGGCAGTTTCTGAGCTGCCAGCCCACCAGGCTTGAATGACTGAACTGCCAGCCCACCAGGCTGAGTGGCTGAGCTGCCTGCCCACCAGGCCTGAGTAACTGAGCTGCTAGCCCACCAGGCCTGAGTGACTGATCTGCCAGCCTACCAGGCCTGAGTGACGGAACTGCCAGCAGAAGAATCCATTCGACCCACAATGTCCATAGTAGCCCTCTGGAAACCAGTCCCCCGGCCACCAATATTGGAATTGGTGAAGAGGTTGAATATTGCGATGGGGAACCAACCCTCCCATGTGAACATGGGACCCAACGGGTCACACTTAGTTTAGTTACTTCCTAAATGGCGCTAACTATAGAACATTTATTGTATACATTCTCTAAATATATATTATAGCCTGTAACATGTCACTCAATGAGTTCCTGATTTTGCTCATATTTATTATTTTCTCACAAACCATTCATAAATTATCTTTCAATTGCTGATATTTTCAATGTCTAAAATAAGGTAATATAAAAGTAAATTATATCACCATGATATAATTATATTTATTACTTGAATTGTATTTTGTATCTTCTAATTCGTTTGTTAAAGTTCATTCATCCTCAAGAGTTTGAGTTAATACTTGATCATTTCTATCCAGGGCTTTCATGCCCCTGGCCAACCAGAATTTGGATTGTGAATTGCAACCAATTTTCAAGGATGTATTAGCAGTGTTCAGTCAACTGCAATGATAGAATTTTTAGTTTACATTCTCTTAGTTGATGCTCAGCTGTTTTTAACAATTAATTGAGGAAAAACTAGGCAACAAATTTCAAAAAGCTTATTTAAGTGCAGTGGCCTAGAAATTCAATCACTTAATGCATTATATTCTTAAACACAATGTAATTCATGTACAGCTCAATCAGATCTCCTCTCAACCTTCTTTGCTCCAAGGAGAGCAAACCCAGCCTTTTCAGTATAACCATTTAATAGATGTCCTATTTTGAAGAATGTTTTCGACTTTCACATAGTTTTTAATTGTTGGTGTGGTCCCCGCATTTGAACTCTATACCTCAGTTTATGAACACGAGGGACCCTCATTTTTTTAAAAATCAGCCTCTCTTGAGACAATCCTGCCACTTTCAAAGATTTAACCAAACATGCGTGTTTTTTTTCTGCCCCAGAGTCATAAAGTCATAGTCAAACAGCACAGAAATAGACCCTTCAACCCAATTTGTCCAGGTCTACCAAGATGCCCCATCTAAGCTAGTCCCATTTGCCCCTGCCAGGCCCATATTACTCTAATTTAGTTTAGTTTAGAGATATAGCTCGGAAACAGGCCCTTCAGCCCACCAGGTCTGTACCAACCAACGATCCCCTCACACTAACACTATCCTACAAACCAGGGACAATTTTACACATACACCAAGACAATTAACCTACATACCTGCATGTCTTTGGAGTGTGGAAAGAAACCGAAGATCTCGGAGAAAACCCCCGCGTTCATGGGGAAGACAATAGACAATGGACAATAGACAATAGACAATAGACAATAGACAATGGACAATGGACAATAGACAATAAATAGACACTAGACAATAGACAATAAACAATAAACAATAAACAATAGGTGCAGGAGTAGGCCCTTCGGCCCTTCGAGCCAGCACCGACATTCAATGTGATCATGGCTGATCATCTCCAATCAGTACCCCGTTCCTGCCTTCTCCCCATATATCCTGACTCTGCTATCTTTAACAGCCCTATCTAGCCCTCTCTTGAAAGTATCCAGAGAACCGGCCTCCATCGCCCTCTGAGGCAGAGAATTCCACACTCACCACTCTCTGTGAGAAAAAGTGTTTCCTTGTCTCCGTTCTAAATGGCTTACCCCTTATTCTTAAACTGTGGCCCCTGGTTCTGGACTTCCCCAACATCGGGAACATGTTTCCTGCCTCTAGCGTGTCCAAACCCTTAACAATCTTATATGTTTCAATGAGATCCCTCTCATCCTTCTAAACTCCAGCGTATACAAGCCCAGCCACTCCATTCTCTCCGCATATGACAATCCCGCCATCCCATTAACCTTGTAAACCTACGCTGCACTCCCTCAATAGCAAAAATGTCCTTCCTCAAATTAGGGGACCAAAACTGCACACAATACTCCAGGTGTGGTCTCATTAGAGCTCTGTACAACTGCAGAAGGACTTCTTTGCTCCTATACTCGACTCCTCTTGTTTGTTTGTTTCTTTTTTAAATTCATTTTATTAGAAGCAATTGTACAGGAATAAGGTAATCGACATGACAGTTATACAATTTTTGTGCCGCTTCATTTTTAACATTGAAAACTAAATTAAAAAAAACAAAAAAAAAAGAGAAAAAAGGAGAGAATGAAGAAAAATAAGTTAAATCAAAGAAAGGAAGGAAAAGACCCCCTAAACTACCAAAGAAGTGCAAGAGGAAAAAAGAGAAATAAGAAAAAGGAAGATGGAGATATACCTTCCACCCCCCCCCCCCCCCCTCACCCATCCCTAGCATCAGTTTTAAATTTGTGTTCAACCATTCTGTTGTTGCAGAAATTCAGTAAAAGGAGACCATGTTTTGAAAAATTGATCTGTTTTTTCAGCAAAAACAAGTCTAATATTTTCTAAATGTAGTGTCTCACACATGTCAGTAATCCACATCTTCACTGTGGGAACTGTTGTCATTTTCCAAAATTTGAATATGAGTTTTTTCACAGTTATTAGGCTGCAGTCAAAGACAGGTCTTTGAAATATCGTTAGCTTAAAACAGGCCTCTGACATACCTAATGTGATCAGTTTTATATCTGGTTCCAGTTTAATTTTAAGTATTTTAGAGAAGATATCAGATAGAAACATAAAAACATAGAAAATAGGTGCAAGAGTAGGCCATTCGGCCCTTCGAGCCTGCACCGCCATAAATATGATCATGGTTGATCATCCAACTCAGTATCCTGTACCTGCCTTCTCTCCATACCCCCTGATCCCTTTAGCCACAAGGGCCCCATCTAACTCCCTCTTAAATATAGCCAATGAACTGGCCTCAACTACCTTCTGTGGCAGAGAATTCCAGAGATTCACCACTCTCTGTGTGAAAAATGTTTTCCTCATCTCGGTCCTAAAAGATTTCCCCCTTATCCTTAAACTGTGACCCCTTGTTCTGGACTTCCCCAACATCGGGAACAATCTTCCTGCATCTAGCCTGTCCAATCCCTTAAGAATGTTGTAAGTTTCTATAAGATCCCCCCTCAATTTTCTAAATTCTAGTGAGTACAAGCCGAGTCTATCCAGTCTTTCTTCATATGAAAGTCCTGACATCTCAGGAATCAGTCTGGTGTACCTTCTCTGTACTCCCTCTATGGCAAGAATGTCTTTCCTCAGATTAGGAGACCAAAACTGTATGCAATACTACAGGTGTGGTCTCACCAAGTGCAGTAGAACCTCCCTGCTCCTATACTCAAATCCTTTTGCTATGAATGCTAACATACCATTCGCTTTCTTCACTGCCTGCTGCACCTGCATGCCTACTTTCAATGACTGGTGCACCATGACACCCAGGTCTCGTTGCATCTCCCCCTTTCCTAATCGGCCATGTTTTGAAAAATTCCCCTCCAGAAGTTTTGTGTCTTTATACAGGAAGCAAAAGAATGGGTTAAAGTCGCTTCTTGGAAGTGGCATTTACACAAATAGGAGAGACGGTTGGGAAGATCTTATTCAATTTAGTCTTTGAATAGTAAAGCCTATGCCAAATTTTAAATTGTATCAGGGAGTGCCTGACATTGAGCGAGCAGTAATGTATGTATAGCAGACTTTCCTCCCAGATATCCTTTGAAATTAATAAACCAACTCGTCTTCCCATGCTCGCCTATACATCTCAGAAGATGAGGTATGTGCAATTAAAAGAGTATTATAAATGTAGTGTGTTAACTTGCTAGTGTGGGCATGTCTATTCATACAATCGTCTAGTATATCTGGACCCATAAAACGACAGTCTTGTGTATATGTTTTCACATAATCTCGGATTTAAAGATATCTAAAAAGATTGCTTGCTTTCAAATAATATTTCTCCTGCAGTTCTTGAAACGAGAGGAAAATCTCCTTCTCATTGAGATCTCCCACCGTTTTAATTCCTGAGTTTTTTCCATTGTGCAAACGCCTTATCTAAAGTAGACGGTTTAAACAAGGGATTGTTAGCAATTGGTAGAATGAGAGAGGAATTTCTCAGTTTGAGACTTAATTTCAACTGTTTCCAGATACGTAGTGTACTGTGTATTATTGGATTTTGCACATACGTTGATTTATTCAGATGAGTTGGAGAAAGAAGAATCGCGCCTATGTTAAAAGGCAAACAATCTTCCCTCTCCATTTTTAACCAATTTACCTGTTGACATGTATCATCCATCCAGAAAATTATGTTTTTAATATTAGTCGCCCAGTAGTAGAAAAGGAAATTAGGAAGTGCTAATCCTCCATTTTCTTTAGATTTACACAAATGTATTTTATGTATTCTGTGGCTTTTGTAGTCCCAAATTAAATTTGTAATAATAGAGTCCATTTAAAAAAAAAACTTTGTGGGAGATATATCGGTATTGATTGAAATTGATTGATCATCTTTATGGCATTTACTCTACCTATAAGGGAAATAGGGAGTGTTTTCCAGAATTGAATGTGGGCATTTAGTTTAGTGGTGGGAAATTTGTTTGAAATAGAGAGGTGTATTTTCTAGTCACGTAAACTCCAAGGTATCTAAATTTTTCAGTAACAATTCAAAAGGGAAATGTTTTGAGTTGTGAAGGGTCTTGAGCTTTTATTGGCATAATTTCACTTTTATTCCAGTTTATTCTATATCCTGAAAAGGCACCAAATTGTTTTGGGATTTGGGATACTAACTTGGGAGTTGGTGATGTATAAGAGTACATCGTCTGCATATAACAAAATCTTGTTATTGGTATGTATCCTTTTGTTATAAAGGCCAACATGCCATTCGCTTTCTTCACTGCCTGCTGTACCTGCATGCTTACTTTCATAGACTGATGAACAAGGACCCCCAGATCCCGTTGTACTTCCCTTTTTTCCAACTTGACTATATAGATAGTAATCTGCCTTCCTGTTTTTGATACCAAAGTGGATAACCTCGCATTTCTCCACATTAAACGTAATCTGCCATGCACCTTCCCACTCCCCCAACCTGTCCAAGTCACTCTGCATTCTCATAGCATCCTCCTCACAGTTCACACTGCCACCCAGCTTTGTGTCATCTGTAAATTTGCTAATGTTATTTAGAATCCCTTCATCCAGATCATTGATATATATTGTAAATAGCTGTGGTCCCGGCACAGAGCCTTGATACTGCCTGCCATTCTGAAAGGGACCCGTTAATCCCTACTCTTTGTTTCCTGTCTGCCAACCAATTTTCTATCCATGTCAGCAATCTACCCCCAATACCATGCGCCCTAATTTTGCCCACTAATTTCCTATGTGGGACCTTATCAAATGCTTTCTGAAAGTTCAGGTATTCTACATCCACTAACTCTCCCTTGTCCATTTTCCTAGTTACATCCTCAAAAAATTCCAAATTCCCAGATTAGTCAAGCATGATTTCCCCTTCTTAAATCCATGCTGACTCGGACTGATCCTGTAACTGCTATCCAAATGTGCAGCCATTTCATCTTTTATAATTGACTCCAGCCTCTTCCCCACCACCGATGTCAAGCTAACTGGTCTATAATTCCCTGTTTTCTCTCTCCCGCCTTTCTTAAAATGTGGGATAACATTAGCTACCCTACAATCCACAGGAACTGATGCTGAGTCTATAGAACATTGGAAAATTATCACCAATGCAGCCACGATTTCTAGAGCCACTTCCTTAAGTACCCTGGGATGCAGACCATCAGGGATTTATCAGCCTTCAGTCCCATCAGTCTACCCAACACCATTTCCTGCCTAATGTGGATTTCCTTCAGTTCCTCCGTCACCCCAGATCCTCTGGCCACTACTATATCAGGAAGATTGTTTGTGTCCTCCTTAGTGAAGATGGATCCAAAGTACCTGTTCAACTCATTCGCCAGTTCCTTGTTCCCCATAATACATTTACCTTTTTCAGTCTTCAAGTGTCCAACTTTGGTCTTAACTAATTTTTTCCTCTTCACATACCTAAAGAAGCTTTTACTATCCTGCTTTATATTCTTGGCTAGCTTACCTTCGTACCTCATCTTTTCTCCCCGTATTGTCTTTTTAGTTATCTTCTGTTGCTCTTTAAACATTACTCAATCCTCTTGCTTCCCGCTCATCTTTGCTACATTGTACTTCTTCTCTTTTATTGTTATACTGTCTCTGGCGTCCCTTGTCAGCCACGGTCGACCGTTACTCCCCTTGGAATCTTTCTTCCTCCTCGGAATGAACTGATCCTGCACCTTCTGTATTATTCCTAGAAATACCTGCCATTGTTGATCTACTGTCATCCCTGCTAGTGTATCTTTCCAGTCAACTTGGGCCAGCTCCTCCCTCATGGCCCCATATTCCCCTTTTTTCAACTGTAACACTGACACCTCCGATCGACCCTTCTCCCTCTCCAATTGTATATTAAACCTGACCATATTATGGTCACTACCTCCTAATGGCTCATTAAACTTGTTCCTTTATCAAATCCGGTTCATTACTTAACACTAAATCCAGAATTGCCTTCTCCCTGGTAAGCTCCAATACAATCCATCACAAAGGCACTCTACAAAGTCCGTTTCTTGGCGTCCAGTACTAGCCTTATTTTCCCAGTCTACCTGCATGTTAAAATCTCCCATAACAACCACAGCATTACCTTTGCCACATGCCAATTTTAACTCCTGATTCAACTTGCACCCTATGTCCAGGCTACTGTTTGGGGGCCTGTAGATAAGTTCCACTAGGGTCTTTTTACCCTTACAATTCCTTAGTTCTATCCATACAAATTGTACAAACTCCATATAGACAGCACCCGTAGTAAGGATCGAACCCGGGTCTCCAACGCTGCAAGCACTGTAAGGCACCGCCACACCATGGTGCCACCCTAGATCTGCCCTATCCATGTACCTGTCCTAATATCATTTAAATGTTGTTCATGTTTCATCATTAGATTCGTGCAGAGTTTATCCAGCAGATTTATGACCAG
Organism: Leucoraja erinaceus; assembly: GCF_028641065.1. Taxonomy (NCBI): domain Eukaryota; kingdom Metazoa; phylum Chordata; class Chondrichthyes; order Rajiformes; family Rajidae; genus Leucoraja; species Leucoraja erinaceus. Next base: position 78,068,382 of record NC_073379.1, on the reverse strand, counting down.
GCTTTCCACTGGAAACTCAAATGTGCTGCTGATTATGCTAAGAAACGTCAGTATTTCTGCATGGAATTGTCAGCAGTTCTCAACGGGTTCTAGCCTAGTATTGTTGGAAATAATTGTATGAGCCTGAATATTTAAGTACAGGCTGGTGTTCTGAAAATCGTAGGAACAAAGTTTAGGAATTTTCTGCCATGCGTTGACAGCAGGAAAAGTTGCATGTTGCTAAAGTGAGCTCAGCTAATTACACACATGGAATTACCTAATGTTGTATTTGTGAAACTGCTCCTGTGTACCCTGCCTGCAGTTATGACCTTGACCAAAAATTACAAGCGTTATAATATAAACCACATTCCCTGCTTCTTTCTATCCCCCAGCTCTACAAATCTGAGGTATTCCATCACTTTCTGAATGTTTACAGCTGTGAATGTCAGTACACTCTATGCTGTCAGGACAATGAGTCAATGGGTGATTTGTTTGAATGAGGAGCATTACCTTTGCCACATATTGGTATGTGCTACTGTTTGGGGCCCTTTTTGATTCCTTAGTGGATACATCCGAATTAGCTATCTGTATAAATGTTGTTCATGTTTCATCATTAGATTCGGCAGAGTTTATTTGACCAGGCTTTCCACTTATCTCTGCTGATTTAAGAAACGTCAGTATTTCTGCATTATCAGTTCTCTTAAAATAATAATAGTTAAGTACAAACAAGTCTTTCCATGGTGATTACGCACATGTATTTGTGAAACTGCTCCTGTGTAGCCCTGCCTGCAGTTATGACCTTGACCAAAAATTACAAGCGTTATAATATAAACCACATTCCCTGCTTCTTGACTTTTCCCCCTGTATAACTAATTTGATTTTATCTCTTTTAGTTATCAATCTTAAAATAATAATAGTTGAAACAAGTCTTGTCCATGGTGACATAAGGAGAAATATCTCCCTTGACTTTCCCCCTCTCAGTCACATATAAGAAACACGTTTGACAGTTTCAACAAATTACTATTTGCTCGAACAACTATTTCCACAGAGATCTTCAAGGACTGAATCTGGAGTTCATATTACAGTGAATACAAAATCCCTATCTGAAAAATTATTCTTCATATCTACAATTCATACCAGACCATCTCATAATCCAATGCTTGGTACACAGTATTACTTACTGATGGCCCCATGGGGAAAATAAGCTTAGGATATTGATGGAACACAAATAAAAATAAGAGAAATCCTTACGGCTGCAGCAGTTCACTCAATTTGCATTGGAAAATATTTAATATTTAAAAATAGCACAAAATGACTTTTAATGAACTTAATCATGATACAAAAAATAAAATTGATTATATTTTAGTTTTATGGACATATCTGGGTACAGTGAGATGGAGTGTACAGTAGCTGATATAACATTTAATCACATTGTCGTAGGTTGAAGATGATATAGATGGTCACAGCAAATCAATGGTGTTTGGGGTGGGATGGGGTGGGAAGGGCAACATGGGGCCAGGGGGGTCACTGTATAGAGTCATAGAGTCAATGCGTGGTGACAGGCCCTTTAGCCCATGGCCACACGGACCAACATACGATACAATACAATATAACTTTACTTATCCAGGAGGGAAATTGATCTGTCAACAGTCATAAAATACACAATACATGAAATTAAAGTGTTGAGTGGTAAGGGTTGGGGATGTGCAAAGATTGGGGAATGGGGGGGGGGGGGGGGGGGGGGGGGGGGGGGGGGGGGGGGGGGGGGGGGGGGGGGGGGCATCAGTTTTGGACACATCGCCCAACATACCCCTTCTACACTAGTCCCACCTGCCTGTGTTTGGCCCATATCCCTCTAAATCTATCCTATCCATGTACCTGTCCAATTGTGTAGGAAGGAACTGCAGATGCTGGTTTAAAGCAAAGATAGACACAAAAAGCTGGAGTAACTCAGTGGGCCAGGCAGCATCTCTGGAGAGAAGGAGTGGGTGACGTTTCGGGTCTGAAGAAGCATCTTGACCAGAAACGTCATCCATTCATTCTCTCCAATTATTTATGATATTTTTATATTATCTGCCTAAACTATCCCCTCTGGCAGCCTGTTCCATATACCTACCACACTTTGTGTAAAAATGTTGCCCCTCAGGTTTGTATTAAATCTTCCACCTCGCAAAGGTCACCCCTCATCCTCCTGCATTCCAGCCTGCTCAACCTATCCCTATAGTTCAGGCCCTTTAGTCCTGGCAACATTCTAGAAACATAGAAACATAGAAAATAGGTGCAGGAGTAGGCCATTCGGCCCTTCGAGCCTGCACCTCCATTCGATATGATCATGGCTGATCATCCAACTCAGTATCCCATCCCTGCCTTCTCTCCATACCCCCTGATCCCTTTAGCCACAAGGGCCACATCTAACTCCCTCTTAAATATAGCCAATGAATTGGCCTCAACCACCTTCTGTGGCAGAGAATTCCACAGATTCATCACTCTCTGTGTAAAAAATGATTTTCTCATCTCGGTCCTAAGAGATTTCCCCCTTATCCTTAAACTGTGACCCCTTGTCCTGGACTTCCCCAACATCGGGAACAATCTTCCTGCATCTAGCGTGTCCAACCCCTTAAGAATTTTGTAAGTTTCTATAAGGTCCCCCCTCAATCTTCTAAATTCTAGCGTGTACAAGCCGAGTCTATCCAGTCTTTCCTCATATGAAAGTCCTGACATCCCAGGAAACAGTCTGGTAAATATTTCCTGGCATCCTTTCCAGTTTAACATCTTTCCTCTGTTAGAGGCAAACACTGAACACAATACTCTAAATATAGCCTCACCAATTCTTGTACAGCTGTAACATGACCTCCCAACTTCTATACTCAATACTCTGATTGATGAAGGGAAATGTGCCAAAAGATTACTTGACCCACTCTATTTACCTGTGACGCCACTTTCAAGGAAATGTGTACATGCATTTCCAGATCCCTCTGCTCTACACTTCCTAGTATGCACTATTGGTTGTAAAAACATATTTTTCTTTAAAGTTGTTATTTCCTGTGATTAAATGCTCTGTTTACACAATGTCAGGTAGCCAGTGTGTGTGGTTACCTTATGCAAAGAGGATATGGCTTGCTCTGAGCTCCTTGTGTCTCATGCAATTATTTATACATCTACTAAAAGACTTATTTTAGGAATGCATGGAGATTACAAATCCCACATTGGTGATGAGGATGGAAAAGATACATGGCCGTCTAATGTTCCAAAATTTGGTGTTGGAACTCACTCTTGGTAGTGGTGAATACAGATGTAGGCATAAAACAGGGCTTTAATAGCACTTTAATCAAGTGCTTCATGGAATCAATAGAAGGTCATAAAATGGGTAATCAGGTAATCTGCAATTGGAGTTTGGGGAGACAATCAGAGACTGTAGATTGTGAAAAGCCTTTCACCGCATTGTAACTTTGATGAGATTTGGACAGCACGCCGAGAGATTCACCCATACGTTATGGATGAAACATGCACGGTCCAAGTTACAAAACATGCATGATCTAACATTTAATCAGGCATGGGAGGTAGCCACAACAACCATGGAAATGGTCTGTAAAAATGTTAAAGAAATTCAGCCAGCACAGCATGTTAATGTAAAGGCAGTGTATGGATGATTGCAGGAAAATGGTTGAAGTTCAAACAGTGAGTCCGGCTCACATGAGCACAAATGCCTGGACACACTGCAATGGCAAGAATACCCGTGTCATGAGTTGTCACTACATTCAAGCTCACCAATTTGGAGATGTAAAATCAATTTTAATTGAATTTAAAACATTTAAAAATACTTAAAAAAAAATTAGACCATGTTTATACCTTTGCTCATTTTTTTTTGCTTTGGGTATATCAGAGATGTTGGCTAATAATTTGGGTAAACACATATATTTTTACGCTATGTTTACAGAATTCACTTTCCTCCTCTACCCATTTATCCCCCCTCCATAACATTCTGGAGTCCCAGAGCAAGACAGGAACCCTGAGCATTGTCTGCGTTTTATTTATCTCCAAATCTCTACTATTTCAACAGTCCAATACAGCTGAAAGGTCCCAGCAGAGCTGGATCACCAAATGGCGGGGCTGCTATCTGATACAAAGGCCAGGGGTTTTGTGGACCCAACAGAGTGCTGACGGACTGGTCTTGCTGAAGAGTGGGGAGTTTGAATGTGACCAGCTCTGTGATCGAGAAGCCAGTCTGCTGATCCAGCCACCCTCCTAATGGAAGTGAGGCTAAGCAACAGGTACTCCTCTAGCTATCTCTATTTAGGTCAGGCGATAGACTTATTGAATCCTGGATTAGACAATACTTGAACAATATTTACTTAATTTAGGAGTTCAATACTGTGGAGATGGTGTGGGGAAGTTGGGCCAAAGGGTCTGTTTCCACACTGTATCATTACGTCAGACGTATTGGTGCAGGCAGCTGCTTGGGGAGCAGGAGCGTCTCCAACACGGGTAAGTTTAAACTCAAGGTAAACTTGTTTCTTACCTGTTTTATTCCCTGCAGGAACCTCTTGTTCCAGAGGTTTTCTGTCGGTGGATTCGCGAGGCCCGACGAGGGAACCAGCTATGGGCTGTGGGGAAACGCTGGTTCTTGCCACCAAGAGCGGGTAGCTGGAGAATGTCGGGGGTCAGTGGCGTCCAGGCACTCCGGGTGCCGGGAGGATTCACTCCGATAGGCACATAGATGCTGGGGTTCCCAGGGAGGAGACCTCCAGCAGGCCGATATGAATATGAATACTGGGGTTTCCCGGGGAGGGGACCACCAGTAGATCTGGAGTTGGGAGGGGGTTTCCCCTCCAACAATATAGGGTGATTTCATGAAAGGTCACTGGAGCGTAGATCCGCACCCACGTGACCGAAAATCTCAAGTGGAGGACATGCTAGACATCCGGTACATGTTAGTGGATGGGAAAACACGCACTTTCCCACCCGTTAAAAACATAGAAAACGGCCAGGTTTTGATCTGCAATTTATTGTGCCAGTCGGGGTGACCGTGAGGCACAGCTACCTAAATTTACAGTTAAAAAAAAAGATAGAAACTAAGGTAAATTATAGAGGGAGCTGAAGGTGCCAATCCAGCGGAAGTGAACAGCGGACATTTGCCATGGAGATTTAAAGGTCCAAAATATCGGGAATTATCGCGTTTGCTCGCTGAATTTCATCAAAAGTAAGGCATTATTGACTGTAAATCTAGGTAGCTGTGCCTCACGGTCACCCCGACTGGCACAATAAATTGCAGATCAAAACCTGGCCGTTTTCTATGTTTTTAACCGGTGGGAAAGTGCGTGTTTTCCCATCCACTAACATGTACCGGATGTCTAGCATGTCCTCCACTTGAGATTTTCGGTCACGTGGGTGCTGATCTACGCTCCAGTGACCTTTCGTGAAGTCACCCTATAGAGGGCTTTTCCCTCCGATATGAAAGTTAATCCTGGGGTTCCCGTGGAGGGGACCTCCAGTAGGACGTGATATAAATATATATTCCGGGTGTCGGGAGGTTTTTTCCCCGATATACATATAGAGGCTGGGTTCCCGGGTAGGGGAATCCAGTAATTATGCGGGTTTCAGACCGCAGGGGTGCCCAGGAAAGGGGTTAAACGGACCGGAACGGTCAGCCCTGGGGTCGGTTGGGGTTTTCCCTCCGGTAATATACGAGGGTGCTGGGATTCCCGGGGGAGGGGAAATCCACCAGCTATGCGGTGCCCAGACCGCAGTGGTCCCCAGGATATGGGGTAAATTGACTCAAGTGGTCAGTCCTGGTGCCGGAAGGGTTCCTTCCCGGTAAGAAATAAATAATGTGGAAGTTGGCCAGGATGGAGCCTTATTGAGAGGAGGCTCATTATAGATACACCCTAACATCAGGAGATATGGCAGTGTTGGGCAGATGGGGAGCCCTTGCCAGCAGCGCCTTGTAACAGGGCTGCATAATGGGGATGCCGAATATATGGCAGCACCGACCTATTGCTCTAAGCCGTGTCAGCAGCGCCTTGCATAGGGCTGTTTAAATGTATGGCAGCAGCACCTGGAGAAGGGCTGCAATGATGTCTCCCTCATGGAGGAGGTGAGCTTACAGGGGCATTTTCTGACCCTGAAGGGTGGACCTGTTGGAGAGGTCATGCCAGCAGTGCCTTGTAGTAGGGCTGCTTAATGTCTCCCTTATGGAAGAGGCGAACATGCCGGGTCAGTGTGATCTGATGCCGAGGCTGAGGGTATAGCGTGGAGCATACCTCAAGGGATGAAGGGCACATGTCAGAGGTACGATTCTGGCAACAAGGTTGCCATAACAACACAATGCAGTGAACACCGCTATCAGGGGAGTTAGAGCCACCCGCCGAATATTCTATTCAGGTGAGACATATTCCACAGGCAAAACCTGAAGGGCGAAGCACATAGTTTAGGGGGAAAACGCACCCCACGGCTGCATCGGCAGGAAGCGGTTCACTGAAGCTGGTAGCAGCATTAAGCTGATCAGAGTTACTCTACAACTAAGTGACCACGAACAAGTTGGTAAGATTTACAATTGGTTGGGCAACACACAAATAACTGAGACATTGTCATCTACTCGGAGGCATTTTAACCAGGTAACTGGACAATACTAGTATTCAAAGAAGGTTGGAATTTGGCCAGAAGAGTGTTGAGCCAGGTCCAGTATTTTAGCCAGGTTGCCTTCGAGACAGGCTCGGAGATATGGGGAATTGTCTTTCAAGGCAAGGTCAGAATTATGGCAAGAGTTGTCTTGGGACATGTGAGAATTATCAGGACCGGGCCAGAGTTGTTGTCAGGGCTGACTCAAAATGATGGCAGGTGTGGCCTGTTCATTAAGAAAGAAGGGTGATCAAACTGATTTCCTAGGGGTTTTTCCATGTACCATGATCATTAGAGATGTTTGAAGGCATTGTTATGATGAGGCAAGTTAAACAGTATGATAACAATAAATCATTCAAAGGACTACTCAGAGTTCAAAAACAATTGTGATGTATTGGCTGGATTATATTTTGATGCTGTATTTGACTAAAATCCGCTCAGTTTCAAGCTAATTGAGGAATTGTTCTCTCCTATCCAGTAAATTAGGTTGTTATCAAATGGATAGTTGCCATGTGACTCCGCCCTGGGCAATAGATTGGAATCAATAGAAACCTGGAACAGCCTTGTGGTTATAAAGGAGTTCCTATTCAGTAGACTAACTGATAATGTAATAGATGTGATGCACTGTGCATTTGGGAGAACTGACAGCATGCTTAATGACAAACAATGAGGCTCATGAAGATCATTGATAATACAACTTGCTATTGCCAGCTGAAGCTAAGAAAGCCACTATGATGGACAAACAGTATTCACCATTGCTCCAGTAGTTGATCAATAAATATGTCATTATATTGCAAAAAAACATGCTATGGCTTAAGCTGGGAACATGCGAATATCATCTCTAGTTGCAATGAGTTATTAACTCTTCAGTATTGGTATCAACTATCTATAGACCCTAAGTGTATTATGGGTTAAAGAGGGATTGAGTGAATATGCATAGGGGCATGCTCAACTTCATATTGATACACTAAGGTGTGGCATATGATAAGCACGAGGGTGCAATCAGGGAAAAGATCCTGTAAAAGGTACATCATCTAATTTGCCACTGGAGTATCATTAAGTACAGATCAATGACAACACAGAATGGGTGTGGACCATGCAGTATTTATGAAATTCTGATTTAATGCAACACCGAATATAGAAATATTGTTTTCATGCTAATTAAAGGTTGCAAAATGTGTGGCATAACAGTGGCGAAAGATACATTCTCGCTACAAGCATGAGGAATGGTCTTTTATGTCTTCCTCCAAATTTGCTTTATGAGTCGGGTCTTGGAATAGAGTCATCAAGAGTCGCTTTAGGTTCCAGCTGTGGAATTGGCCCATGCAGTTTAATTCCCGATTTGTCGGGAATAATAATAATGCAACATTATATGGTTATTTAAATGTAATTTGCTGGTCCAGCCTGCGGCTTGAAAGATCAGCCGTTGCATGATAAAATCAATATATGTTCTACAGATTCTCAATAGACTGCTTACGGCTTGGGTTTGTCATTCCTATTTTTGTATGTATTCACCGCGGTACCAAAAAGCGGTACTTTGCTGCTTCAGGAGATGGGAAGCGTTTGTTTAATGCTCATGTTAGATTTAAAATGGTACAGTTTCTGAGTTATTGCAGTTCATTTAAATGGTCTTTGACAATATTGAATTATAGGATTATTAACTGTGCCAAGGGGCTTTCCATCAGACTTACTGCAGCTAACGAGGTCTAGGTTGTTGGGTTCACCTCAGATATCGAGTTAGTAAAGGATATCTGTTACACAGGTTTCCCAGGCCAAGTACAATGCAGTATGGGAGATTGACATTGTGTAACACTATTTGAAGCAGGGGGTTCCAGCTACATTCTTAGCTTTGATCGGACCTCATTAGGTAGTTATCCTCCTGGTGCTGGCTAGCACAACAGGTCACTTGCTACATTATTGTGACAGGAGAGCATGATTACATCTGCAAATATATGCATAGTATTTTATGCTATAATTAATTTAAGCAGAGCAGTAGGGGTGTCGGGTCTTAAAATACCTCAAGACGTACCCAGGAATTTCTCGTTATGTGGGGACACACATATATAACAATACGTCAAGGTCACCAAGAGCCTTTGAGACTCTGAGCTAACTATGATTGTTAGTTACAAAGGACGTTATAAGAACCTATCTGCTCAGATCTTGTCAGGTGTTAAAATGGAGTTGAGTTATGCAGGAGTAGATACTGATCTGGATCTCGCTCCATCAGGGCTGCTATAACAGCAGCAGCAGCAAGGGTTAATTACGTTCCACTGGACCACATCATAATGGCTGTAGTGTGGTCAAACGAACAATATTTCAAACATGTTATAATAACCCATTGCCAGACCAGAGGTATTCTCAATTTATTTTATGTTCTGTTATAGGTTCCATCCGGATGAGAGATGTGACTATTGTTATTGGTTATTTAACAGCATCAGCAAGTTTAAATCTATGTCATGACTGTATGCATTATGAATGTTTTCCCTCATTTTGTCAATGAGGCAGTTGTGGTTGTGTAGACTTGTTTTCTCACAGCATGAAATCACAGAGCTTTGAAATCTTCACGTAGCCACTCACGTGACTGAAGTAAAATAGTAAGATTAAACGAGAACTTACCAGTTTGAAGTTTGATCTTTATTTTATGATGAGTTACGATGAGGGAATAAAAAGTTGCCCTCCGCTCCCAGCCCTCGTTAAGCTCATCTGGTAGTTCTAGTCTTCTTTCATCTTACTATCATACTCCAGTCACTGTTATTATTATCTGTGTTTTCACACCGCTGCTTTGAAGATTGACGCACGTGCGGCTGAACGGGCCTTCTTCACGTATTCCCTCATCGTAACTCCTCATAAAATAAAGATCAAACTTCAAACTGGTAAGTTCTCATTTAATCTTACTATTTTTGGGATAAACTGTCTTTTGCTTTAACAAAAAGTGAGTTAAAATTTGTGTTGGTTTGAATACTTATCAGTGATGTTTTCTGTCGTTTTCATATGTGTTACCACCAGTAGGAAATTATATGGAAGAATTTTTGCTTCAAAATTGTGGGCATGAAATAACACAAAATACCTCAAAAGGAGTGCATATTAAATTCTGGAAACTGGCATGCTGGGAATACACAGCTGGGTTGTCCGTCTCTACAAAGTATAATCATTACCAACTGTTTTAATTCCAACAAAGAGTCTTTAGCATGTTTCAGTCGTTGATTAGCCTCTTTTGCTGTTCCGGCACTTTCCGCTTTTATTTCCAAAAGAATTAACCTGGACCTGTCAACAGCAACTAGCATTTAAGTGCTACTTTTTTAATGTAGTCAGACACCTCAAAATTGTTCACAAACGCAGCAAATTACTGCAACTGTCACAAACAGCGGCAGGTTAGGGGGCATAATCAAAGGCATTGTCAAAGGAGGGAGTCAAAGCAGGAGATAAATGAAGCATGGCTTCATTTGCTGGTGAAGAAAATTGCCAAGCATGGTTAAAGGTAATGTGGCAGATCGAGTGAGGTAGAGCTGTATGGTTTGGACTTGGAAGCACAATAAGTGTTTGCTGGCAGGTACACAAAAATGCTGGAGAAACTCAGCGGGTGCAGCAGCATCTATGGAGCGAAGGAAATAGGTAACATTTCGGGCCGAAACCCTTCTTCAGACTGATAGGGGAGAAGGAAGGAAAAAGGGAGGAGGAGGGGGCTGGGGGATGGGAGGAGACAGCTCGAGGGCTAAGGAAGGGGAGGAGACATCAAGGGCTAACAAAATTGGGAGAATTCAATGTTCATTCCCCCCGGATGCAGGCTCCCCAAGCGGAATATTAGGTGCTGTTCCTCCAATTTCCGGTGTTGCTCACTCTGGCAATGGAGGACACCCAGGACAGAGAGGTCGGATTGGGAATGGGAGGGGGAGTTGAAGTGCTGAGCCACCGGGAGGTCAGGTAGGTTCTTGCGGACCGAGCGGAAGTGTTCGGCGAAACGATCGCCCAACCTCCGCTTAGTCTCACCGATGTAGATCAGGCAACACAAGTAACGTAAAAGTGATGAAGCAAGGAATCTTATTGAGCTGCCAGTATCCATGTCCTCAGCCTGGCCAGTGACTAGTAGCAAATGTAAATTGATAACCGAGCTCGAGTGTAGTCAGTACTTCTGTTCTCAATGTTATTGATTCTGAATCTATTGTATTGATTCAAGGTTTATATTTTGATTGCCTCATTTGATAAAAATCTTGTGTCTGAGTCCAAATCTGCATTATTCATGCCCCATAGTAGCATTAGAGCATAGAACAGTACACAGCAGGTATAGGCCCTTCAGCCCACAATGTCTGTGCCAGACATGATGCCAAATTAAACTAATCTCCTCTGTCTGCATATGATCCATATCCCGCCGTTCCCTGCATATCCATGTGCCTATCTAAATGCCTCTTAAATGCCAAAACCCTATCTGCTTCCCCCGTCATCCCTGACAGTGTGTTCCAGACAACCACCAATCTGTGTAAACAAAATAAAACCACATATATCTCCTTTAAACCTTCCTCCTCAGATCCTAAAGTTATGCCTTTTCATCTTTGGCATTTTTATCCTGGATAGGAAGTTCTACCCCATGTCATAGAGTCATACAACGTGGAAACGGGCCCTTTGGTCCAACTTGCCCTTGCCATCCCACATGTCCCATCTACACTAGTCCCACCTGCCTGTGTTTGGTCCATATCCCTCCAAACCTGTCCTATCCATGTACCTGGCATGATTGCATTTATGTATAGTATTATTTGATCTCATTGGATAGCCTGCCAAGCAAAGATTTGGTACGTGTGACAATAATAAACCTAAAAGTAAATATTAACAGATCAAGGGATAACTTACAAGTACATAAACTGTCCCTTGTGTTCTACAGTAAATTAATCACTTTGGAACTTTAGTTCTTGAAAAATTATGGAAAATATGATTTTGTATATGCTAACGTCCTAGATATAATAAATGGGAAAACATTTGGTTATTATATTTTATTGACTTTGATTGAAAAATATTTATTTGGAAGGTACTAAGATACTTGTACCCACCAATTAATATAATGAGAATTTTATATTTCACTATGAACACAAAATGAAAGTTCATCAATTTAAAGCGACAGGTATCAATTGGTTGCATATTAGGTAAGGTGGGGGGGGGGGGGGGGGGGGGGGGGGGGGGGGGGGGGGGGGGGGGGGGGGGGGGGGGGGGGGGGGTTATAGAGGATGATGACCAATTATTCTTATTAGGGCTATCAATACATACAATTTAACATTTATATGTTGGTAGTTTTATTGCATCTCTTAATATGAAAATAATAGTTTTTGTTTAAAGTAAAGAGTAAGATTTTGAATAGTATCATCCCATCTGATCATATCTCAACCCACAGATGATATCCCTGTCATAGATAGACACATAATGGGGGAGGAGAAGGGGTGTGGGGAGTAGGGGGGAGAAGGCAGGGGAGGAGAAGGGGGGAAGGAGAAGGCAGGGGGGGGGGGGGGGGAGAGGGGTAGAGGGGGAGGGGGGGGGGGGGGGGGGGGGGGTAGAGGAGAGGAGGGGGGGGGGGGTAGAGAAACTTTTAAGAAGCCAGACCGTTTAAGAAGTCAGAGATACACAGCTATGAAGTTTGGCAGGCATTTAACATTACCGGTCGGTTCTCCTTGGTTCTGAAAACTCGTGATTACTTTTTTCCCCCCAATGAGCCAATGACAATGGCCAGTCAGCAAAGGCAATTAACTAAAATTAACTACGACTAGCTCGACTACCGATAACTACATGGCGACCCCACTACAACTGCACCTACGACTACAAATGTATCGATTTTCTTATGGCAACCAATTTTTGGTCACAGAATATTTTTCATCAAGTTGAAAAATTTGTGGCGACCATACTTAGGCCGCGACTAGTTCCCAGAATGCGGGAACTCCTCGCTACCATGAAGGAGACTCACCAGAGACCACCAGCGAACATGTGGCGATCATGTGGCGAGTACAGTGTCTCCTACACTCTCCTAAAAAGTTGCCTAAGTGGGACAGGCCCTTAATACTTTCCCTGCAGTTGGACCACTTTCTGTCCTTACCCCATCATGCTGACGGTGGCTCCTCCCTATCATGCTGTTGGATTATCCATCATTTCCATATCATGACCTATCTCCCTCACCCCCTCTGTCAGATCCTGGGCTCCACCCCATCCCACCACCCTTGCTCCCTGCCTCACTTGAAGATCTTTCTCCTGCATTGATGTCGAGTGACAACAGATCAAGAAAATGGGAGAGGGAGGGTACTCTGACACCAGGATCAATGAAAACCTCCCTGTTTATCTGAACCCCAGTTATTTATATTTGAACTACTTGGCAGCCTTAGTTCTTATTCCTAAAATGGATTACAGTAAAAGAGGAATGGTGTCTAAATTTGCAGATCATTGAAACTTTGAAGCACTTGGGCAGACTTATCACCTGAGCAAATGGCTAGATGTACAACAGATGAAATTTAACCCGTGAGAAGTAAGGAGATGAATTTTGTATGATGGAAGAGAAAACTTCAGGTAAATTGATTGATACAATTTTAAAGGGGGTGCAGTGACTTTACCTGGGGACTTTTGCATGTAAATTTTAAAAGGTGAAAGGGTAAATTGAGTAGGCTGTTCTTGTTTAAAGAAAGTATGCCTGTTATGCATCTTTATTTATTACAAAGAGTGCAAATACAAGGAAGCTATGCCAAACTTTTATTTTGAAATAACACTGGTTAGGAATTACCTGCTATAACCTTATTGAATTCTGGACACTGCAAGTTGAAAGGCTGGCAAGTCCACAGAGAGATGCAGATGAGATTTACTGGAACTGCGCCCGGGCATGAGGGACTTCAGTTTGAATGTAGAAATAAAGTTGTTTCTCTTCAGAGCAGAAATTTTGAAAGTGTTGAAAATCGCTCAAAGGTCTGACAGAGAAAATGAGGAATAACTGTTTGCTGTGGCAGAAGGTAGACACAAAAAGCTGGAGTAACTCATCAGCACCGGCAGCATCTATGGTGAGAAGGAATGGTTTGACGATGGGTCGCGACCCAAAACATCACCTATTCTGTTTCTCTAGAGATGCTGCCAGTCACGCTGAGTTACTCCAGCATCTTCAATGTAAACCAGCATCTTATACAGATGTTGTAGTTCATTTTTAAATTTGCTGCCTAGTTTAGTTTAGAGAAACAGCATGGAAACAGGCCCTTCGGCCCATAGTGTCCACCCCGAATATCGATCGCCTGTTCACGTTAGTTCTATGTTATCCAACTTTCTCATCCACTCTCTACACACTTGCGGGAATTTACTAAAGATAGTTAACCTACAAACCCGCTCATCTTTGGAATGTGGGAAGAAACTGCAAAGCACCTGGAAGAAAGCCATGCAGTTACAGGGAGAACGTGAAAACTCTGCACAGACAGCACACAAAGTCAGGATTAAACCTCAGTCTCTGGTGCTGTGTGGCAGCCCATGTAAGTAGTGACAGCAGAGGACCTCAGTTATTCTGGATAGCACATGTGGTACACCACAATCAGGTCCCCTGTAAAATCCAAGCAATTTAAATTCATTTAATTAATTAAATCTAGATTTATTTTTAATTGTAATCATAGTAATGCCTAATAGACCATGTAATTGCCTAATTGAGTCTGTGGTTTTCATTTCCTTAAGTCCCAGAATTGGACAGACTTAGCTACATTTATAATAGAAATATTTAAAACCACATTGATCTTCATGGACACTTCATTAACATCAGCTGAACCAGAGTGGGAATGACTGCGGTGGAGATGCATCAAGCAGTGAGTTTTTGGCAGGAATTGGAAGAAGGTTTCCTGTCTTCATAAAGAATTGCTGTCACTTTGTGCTGCTGGCAACACTGTCCTTGAACAGAGCAAGCTGTGTACCAGAACTGTAAACTGAGTTAGTTACTTTGGTCTCCAGAGGGCTTGAACTCACCATGACAAGATTTTTATCTGTTTGCACGGTGCATTGAGTGACAGCCAATGCAGACAGCAGCATGTGCCCTTGTTCCTTCCATCAGGATCCATAGCAGAGAAAAGCGATCATGCAGTCAGGATGAGTTAATTCAAGAGCCGGCTGTAATAATGGTGGGCCTCTGGAGATGGCGCTGTGACATGAGCACCAGGTGGGAGCCTGGGACTGATTGAAGGATTTATAAGAAAAGTTATTTTCTTTTTCAGTCTGGTTTTTTTTTTTGCTGACTTAAAATGTACTTTAGTGACCATAAATAATATTGTTGTTGGCTTAGTTTGATTCTGCTTGCTAGAAGAAAGAGACTAAAGAAATAAAAATTGAACTGGAAAATCAGTCACCCTCATATTTTGTTTTAACATTCACTACACAGTTAAATTGTGGCACAATTCTTGAAGTGCAATCAGTCTTATAATGTGCAGGAGTTACATTAATTATTGTGCAATATAAAGCTGATGGCTGTGCTGTGGAATTGTATGTGTGTCCAATTAGCACACCTAAGAAATGATCCTCAATGATGGTGGAAGATTGCTTCTCAGACTGGATGTCTGCCACTAGTGGTGTGCCTCGGGGTTTGGTGCTGGGCCCGTTACTGTTTGTCATCTACATCAATGATTTGGATGAGAACATATAGGACAAGATTAGCAAGTTTGCTGATGATACAAAGTTAGTGGTTTTGCAGATAGTGAAGTTGGTTGTGAACGATTGCAGCAGGATCTGGATCGATTGGCCAGGTGGGCAGAGGAATGATTGATGGAATTTAATAAAGAAAAATGTGAGGCGTTGCATTTTGGGAAGTCGATCAAGGGCAGAACCTACAATGGTAGGCCCTGGGTAGTGTTGTAGAGCAGAGGGATCAAGGAGCATGGTGCATGGTCGAGTCGCAGGTAGATAAGTTGGTCAAAAAGGCTTTTGGCACTTTGGCCTTCATCAGTCAGAGTATTGAGTATAGAAGTTGGGAGGTCATGCTGCAGTTGTATAAGACATTGGGTGAGACCGCATTTAGAATATTGTGTTCAGTTCTGGGCACCATGTTATAGGAAAGATATTGTCAAGCTTGAAAGGGTGCAGAGAAGATTTACCAGGATGTTGCCAGGACTGGAGGGTGTGAGCTATAGGGAGAGGTTGTGGAGGCTTGGTCTCTATTCCATGGAGCGCAGGAAGATGAGGGGAGATCTTATAGAGGTATACAAAATCATGAGAGGAATAGAGTGAGTAGATGCACAGTCTTTTGCCCAGAGTAGGAATCGAGGACCGGAGGACACGGGTTCAAGGTGAAGGGGAAAATATTTAATAGGAACCCGAGGGGTAACTTTTTCACACAAAGGATGGTGGATGTATGGAACAAGCTGCCAGAGGAGGTAGATGAGGCTGGGACTATCCCATCGTTTAAGAAACAGTTAGACGGGTACATGGATAGGACGGGTTTGGAGGGATATGGACGAATCGTAGGCAAGAGGGACTAGTGTAGCTGGGATATTATTGGCTGGTGTAGGCAAGTTGGGCCAAAGGCCCTGTTTCCACACTGTATCACTCTAGGACTCTATGACTTGCAATTTGTTGAGTTGAGAGATTGTTGTGGATGAATTGCTGAGATTCTTAGAGTGCTTGTTTTAAATCATGAAATGAAAGCTGCCTTTAATATGTCAGAATATAAGCCTGTTTCGACTACAATTTGACCAGGTAGCAAAGAATTGGAGCCAAAGACAAGATCATCTTGGAGCGGCAGTCAAAGGAGTTGACTACATCATGCAGTGCCAGGCTGACCCCTACATCACTGATCCAGTACAGCCAGGATACTGGGCCTTAAAGTAAGACATTACATATCACCTTTGGCCAAGATTGGCCAGTACGTGGTGATTCTCCGTGTGCTGTTCCCAGAAGAGGATATATTGTACTTGTGTATAGTATGATTTGACTGGATAGGACACAAAACAAGAATTTCACTGTATCGCAGTTCATTGACAATAATAAACTCAGCTAAAGTAAAGATTGCTGAGGGATGAAGAAAAGATGGGCACTAGCCAATCCATTGATTCCTCTGTGCATTCCCATAAAGTTATTAGTTTACAGCAATAATCAGTAATATTTATTTCAAATACCAAAGTTAGCAAGTTATCCAAAAGTAAATCTAAATGGCATTGTAAAATGCAGATGGGTGATTTTCTTTATTGGGTAGTAATTAACTTCTCTACATCGGTGAGACCAAACGCAGGCTTGGCGATCGTTTCGCCCAATACTTCCGCTCAGTTTGCCATAACCAACCTGATCACCCGGTGGCTCAGCACTTCAACTCCCCCTCCCATTCTAAATCCGACCTTTCTGTCCTGGGCCTCCTCCATTGCCAGAGGCCCAGCGCAAATTAGAGGAGCAGCACCTCATATTTCGCTTGGGTAGTTTACACCCCAACGGTATGAACATTGACTTCTCCAATTTCAGGTAGTCCATGCTTTCTCCCTTCCTCCCCTCCCGTTCCCAGCTCTCCCACAAGCCTACTGTCTCTGCCTCTTCCTTTATTTTTCCCGCCCTCCTGACATCAGTCGGAAACATCACCTATTCCTTCTCTCCATAGATGCTGCCTCACCCGCTGAGTTTCTCCAGCATTTTTGTCTACCTTAGATTATTAGACGTGTTCACTCACATAACTGGCAAAGCTAAAACTTAATTTTCATCTATCTGATGCAATCATTTGATAATTTTTACATTACTTTTATTTATTTCTCAGCCAGTACTTAGCACCTTCTCTAATATTTCATATTTGAAAGCAAAGCTTTGGTAGCTAATTGATTTTCTTTTGTAGTTTACATTGACACGTGTGATAACCACACAATGATCTCACCACAGAACACGATAATTTAAAGATTCATCCACATGGTATGAGCACCATGGTCTAATGAATAAGAATGTGACAAATTAAGAACAATAGGCAGTTTGTTAAGTTTCAATATAAACAAACAGAATAATAGCTAAAAAGCAAAGAGTTGACTTTTCAGCAATTTCTCCACAACTGAGATTTTGAAAATTACTTTGGAATGTTTTTTTTTTTAACCATTGTCACTATATCTGTCATGTTCATTGTTCTACATAATATGAAGCAGTGTTTGAAGGCAGCTAAAAGGTATAATCTTCCCTGCATATTCACATTTTTCACAGAGTATTGACCCCATCCATTTACGCTTCAAATGACAGAACAAAGAATTACAAATTCCTGGAGTGCGAAGCCCAAGTAGATTCTGAGGTAAACCACAGTCACCGCTGGAGTGGCAATATAATGCCGCTGTTACTGGATTAATGTTTTAGCTGCATCAGTTCAAATCCCACTACAGCAGTTGGGGAATTGAAATTCGGAAAATTAAAACAAATCTGTAATAGAAGGTTAATATGAGTAATGGTTGCCATGAATCTACTTAATCTTATTTCCAAGTATGTTAACATCCAGTTGACTAATTTTCTTTAGGGAAGGAAACCTACTGTGATTGTGAAGACTGCCGGTATGTAATTGTAGATCTACATGAATGAAATTTATAATCTAACACTTTAAATTAGATTATAAACTACATTCTAGAAATGGCCTAGAAGCTACTTGCTTGTATTAAATACGACAAAGTGGGTTGAGTAGGCAGCTCACCAACACATTTTCAGAGGAATAAGGAGCTAGCATCAGATGTTAGCCTTACCAGTGATGCCCATATCACTAACCATATCATGAACAATTAAAAAAAAACATGACTCTATAAAACTCAGCTGAGAAGACGAGGCTGCTTTGCTCAGGTTTTGACCTTTAAATATTGGCATGCAGTTGCTTCTTGGAACATTTTTGGGGTGGGGTAGCTCAATTTTAGTTTTTAATGGAGGGGTGAACCAGTCCCTAGTTGGAGAACCCGACCACAAAGCGAATAGATGAAAATACTTCCCTGCCAGTGATAAATTCCTGCAAGGTTTCCATGAAGTTAATTGGGGGGATGCATTGCATTCAACAATCACTATCCAGTCAGAGAGATTCATTGCACTGGCAATGCATTCAATTCATTGCACAAGCAATTCATTCAATTGATTGAAATGGGCAGGTTACCAGAGCTATATATTGTTGTGTATACTTGCTCATATCAATAACTCTAATTCTTATTTCTAATACATTACTTCCCCTGGTTGGAAAACCAAGTACCATCTAGAGATAGACTGGTTACAAGGGCAAAAGAAGCAGAAAATCATTGAAATATTAAAAGCTTATACCATCAAGACAGATAGCAATGTATTTAAGTATCATTATTCCCCCTTTATTTTGATGTTATTAAAATGTCTTGATTTTTTTTTATGATAACACTAAAAAAGAATGTCCTTTTTATCTTTGCACATAAAACCCATTGAAGTAATGACACAAATACATCTCCTTAATCAACAGAACAAAATTATGCAAATTCACATTTTTTATCCTGCAATTTACATTAATAGAGTAGATGTGCTCTAATTCAGTTTTGTTTAGAACTGTATAAATAAGAAGGGAAAAATATTATAAATTTATGATACATGGATTGTAATAATTATGTTGCTTATTACCTGCTGCTTTGTGTTCTATAACTTAATATAAACACATTATAATTCTCTGGAATTGCTGAGTAGTTATATTTATGATAAGGTGTAGCAACATTTTGCAACCCTGTTGATTTCGTGGCATAATAATCATGAAATTAAATACATAAAACTGCTGAAAGGATTTACAGTAAAAAAAAAACTACCTCAAAAGCCTTTAATAGATTAACACAGTCGAATGGAGAATATTGCAAATGAAGTACTGCTGCTGAGGTGACTGCAAATTTGAAGACTTGAAAGCCTGCGGATTATAGGAACAAAACAGGGTGAGAGGTTGGGTGTTGCACAATTTTGACATTGAAATTGAAATGAACTCCAAAAGGAAAGCGAAAAGCTAGGGCGTAAAATGTTGGTAGTTGAAAGAAATGTTCAAGGCATATAGGGAGGTGTAGAGGGACATGGGAGTTGAAAGCAGAACATTAGAAGGCCAGAGAGGGAGTTATTGATTCTTTCAGAGCAATAGATTAAAAATGAGTTCGGCACCACGTCAAGCCTTAATGCATTTCTGTTTCAGTAGCACAGGCTGGTTTTGGGTAACACAGGCACCTAAGCTATTAGACGTTCTGTTGGTGTCTGCAGCCAGTGAGAACCCTGAAGAGTAACACCCACAGATTATAGAAGTAAGGAACCTACATGAATTTGAAGCCCTGCTTCGTCTTCTTCTTTCGAGTACATCTTGTTACAAATGTTGACCTCGCTGTCATCGTCCATTCTGAAAAGGACGTAAGCTTCTGGCGACAATCAGTGGGAGCCATCATTGTCACAATAGATGATGGTGTTAGCAGAATTAGCTCAGGATACTGCCAGTTTCCAGCCCTGCGACGTGGATGCTTCTGCTATTGGGCCTGAAGCCCTGCTGACATTGCCAAACATGGAGGCCGCTATTTGCACATTTTCATCCCAAACCACTTCATGATGATCAGCCATGATCACATTGAATGGCTGTGCTGGCTCGAAGGGCCAAATGGCCTACTCCTGCACATACTGTCTATTGTCTATTCACGATTTTGCACAATGACTCAATAAGAATTTAATGGTGCATTCAACCATACAATGATGACAGGGAGGGGACATATGTTCTCACCAAAGTTTGTATCTTAAATATGCACACTCTCTCAATGGATTAAAAATAGCCAATCCAAAAACATTTGTTTCAGAAGAGATGGCATAAATCTATATTATTAAAAGTCTGATCTTGACCACTTCCTGTTTTTCTATTTCATGATTTTAGAAACAATGCTGCCACTTACGGCTGTGATTTTTGGCCATCATACTCGGAGTCCCCCTCTGCTGCACAGGACAAGAGGATTTTCACCATAGATGAAAAATAAAGGAGTTATTAATGTTTAAAAAATGTTGAGGTTCTCTCTGCTGCCCCTGCTGGTGGGAGGGGGGAGGGACTACAACACCTGGAAATGTTGTGCCTCAGTCAGTCTCTGCAAATGGGTGAAGTGAGAGAGTCACGCCTCTCAGTATGAGTTGTGAATAACACTGAACACATGTCTACTAAACTGTGAGTGTGGTTTTACTGACCTTGAGTGCCCTTAATGTGGTTTGAAAATGAAAATGTGGTTGGTTTGAAATAAAAACACTGCAAATAGTTTGAGGGGTTTGGGTTAAAGTAAAAGCACTGCAAATGGTTGGTGGGGGGGTGGGTTGAAGTAAACGCACTGCAAATGGTTTGAGGGGGTTGGGTTGAAGATTGCATCTCACATTTAAACCTATATCTTTTGATTCTTGATTCCCCTACAGTGCAATTGCTCAACAGTATCTATTCCCCTCACAACCTTATACACCTTGATGAGAACACCCCTCAGCCTCCTGCATTCCAAGGTATAAAGTCCTAGTCTGACCAACCTCTCCCCATAGCTTAGGCCCTCAAGTCCAGGCAAAATCCTCTAATTCCTCCTAATTATTTCCAGCTTAACAATGTCCTTCCTATAAGCAGGAAACTGAACATAATACTCCAAATGTGGCCTCGCCAACATCTTGTACAATTGTGACATAAGATTCCAACTTCGATACTCAGTACTCTGACTGGTGAATATCAATGTACCAAAAGCATCTTGAGCAGCCAACTACCTGTTACACCACTTTTAAAGATCAGTGGACCTGCATGCAAAGATCCCTCTGCTCCTCCACACTCGCAAGGCCCTTGCCATTCACTGTGAAGGCCCTGCCCTGGTTTGACTTCCCAAAATGCAACATCTCACTTATTTGCATTAAAGTCCATTAACCATTCATCAGCCATTTGCTCAACTGATCAAGATCCAGCTGTAATTTTGATAACCATCTTTGCTATCAACATTACCACCCACTTTAGTGTCACCTGCAAACTTATTTATATTCTCATCCAAAGGTTTATCTACCTGTACGTGGATAAATAGCTTCCTGTCGGGTCGCAGCCAGAGAGTCAGAGTGGGCCATCACACATCCACGGCCCTCAGCCTCAGTACCGGCTCTCCACAGGGCTGCGTACTGAGCCCCCTGCTCTACACCATCTACACACATGACTGCACCCCCGCCCACCACAGCAACACCATTGTCAAATTTGCGGATGACACTACAGTGGTGGGACTCATCTCCGGGGGGGACGAGTACGCCTACCGGGATGAGGTGGAGCAGCTGACAGTGTGGTGCGAAGAAAATAACCTGCTCCTCAACACCTTAAAGACAAAGGAAGTAATAATAGACTTCAGGAAGAACAAAACGGACATGGTACCATTGACTATCAGAGGGGACTGTGTAGAGAGGGTGGCGGATTTCCGCTTCCTGGGAATCCATATTGAGGAGGACCTGACGTGGAGCGTGAACACCACTGCGCTGCTGAAAAAGGTCCAGCAGAGACTGCACTTCCTGAGGGTGCTCAGGAAGAACAACATCACTCAGAGACTGCTGCTGTCCTTTTATCGGTGCTCCATTGAGAGCATACTAACATACTGTGTATGTGTGTGGTACACCAGCTGCACAGCGGCTCAGAGGAAAGCGCTCCAGAGGGCCATTGACAACGCCCAGAGGATTGTCGGCTGCCCTCTCCTTACCTTGGAGGACTTACACAGTTCCCGCTGCACCAAAAAAACCCAGAATATCATAAAGGACATTTCCCACCCCGGACACTCCCTGTTTGAACTGTTGCCGTCAGGCAGACGGTACAGATCTACAAGGACAAGGACGAACAGACTAAAAAACAGTTTTTACCCCACTGCTATAAAAGCACTAAATGTAGCCGCCAAGGAACGCAGGGGCGATACAGACTAAGGGACTGTGGTAACTGTGAAATCGACAGAAGGATGGAGGGTTGGGTGTGTATGCGTGCTGTGTTCGTGATATTTATTTAGTTGTTTATCTTTATTATTTTACCGTGTATGTATCGTTAGCTTTTAGAAATGTTTGAATGCTGCACTGACTGGCTGACATTTTAAATTTCGTTGTACATGGTCCATGTTACAATGACAATAAAGAAAGTATTCTATTCTACTATTCTATTCTATTCTTTACATATCTTATGACATCAAGTACCTCCTTGGCCATACTATACTGTAGATTGTCCTCAAGGCATTAACTGTCCCAAATTCCCTAGTTTTCATGTCTCTCCATGGTAAAAATATTAATTGAGGATCTTGCCCATCTCCTTTGGCCCCACACAAAGATGACCTCTTTAGTTTCTGAGGGGTCCTATATAGGTTATATTGTTAACCTCTGATACAGATAATCCAAAGATTACTTGGGTATTGATTCAATCAAACTACACATTTGATTTATTTTCAGAAAATAATATGTTTGAATACAGAATATGGATATTCAAACAGATGTGTACAATGGAATTATTTCGTGATTACATCTGAAAATAGCATGCATGGGGAGAATGGGTAACTTTAGATCAGTGGTTCAAAAATTAAATATCATTAAAGAATTTCTTGCATCCTTTCTAAGATTGTGATAACTGATGATATGTACTAATCACTATAATAAGCCAGCAACTCCATTATTATCACATCAAGTAACCACCATGATGAAATAGGAAGGATTGGATGCGCTATGGTCTTTGTCTGGCAGTTCAAATGCTCCTACATCCTGAGATATACATTTAACATTGTTGCAGTTTTTTTTTGTTTTTTTTTGAAAATATTTTTTATTGGAGATAGGTACATAATCTATTACATCATTACTGTCTTACATTTTTAAATTGATAATATTGTCAGTTATTATTACATTGTCTCCAATACTTTTTGCCTTTTTCTTCATTTTTTTTTAAACTAGATAGAACTAAAGAGATAGATGAAGTAGAGGAAGAAAAGAAAGGAAAGAAAAACAAAAACAAAAAAACAAAAAAAGGGGAAAGAGATAGTTAAAGAAGAATGGAAAAAACAGTTCAAATGCTCCTACATCCTGAGATATACATTTAACATTGTTGCGTTTTAATACCTCAGGGACTCTTTTAAACAAAATAAGGCTAAGTATTTGAACCTTGTGAAACTCTTTGATAGGCACATTGGAGTTCAATACGTTTGTTAGATTATGTGCAACTTGTTTATTTTGTAATAACATTTTGATATTGATTTTCTGTTTGTATTGATTCTCTTGACTCAACAGCAGAAGCGTTGGTAGAAAACAATAAGAGACAGTCTGAAAGCTAGTGGGAGACAGCTGGAAAGACACAACAAATGAATTCTAAAGTGGGCGTCCGCACAAAATGTTGGTTGTTTCACTTTGGAGATACTGGCAGATCTGTTGTGTGTTTTCAGCCTCAAAGCTTTTCAGATTCCCTCCAACCTAGATTGACTTAAAAAAAATGATTTACACTGCAAAGGTGAGATATGTCAGAGATTTGAGCTGACTGCTACACTTCAATGGAAGGGAAAGCAAATGGATTTGTTGGAAGAGTGAAGCTTAATGATGAACAAGGGAGCGAGAACATGGGTAGCAATGTTTTTAATTAATGTTCAGTCCAAACTTCTTAGTGTATCTGCAGAACTCTGAGGGATGGAGAGGTTTTGAGGTTGGACTTTTGATTCATGTTATTTGCATTCACCTTGATCAGTTTCCCGATACTCTACCCAGCTTTAAAAAAAAAAGTATTTTGCAGCAAGATAAAAAGCATTGGCTCCTCGTGGATTTTTGTAGTTGGAGGGATTATTTGTTTATCCATACAAGGATTAGACTAGGTGCCAATAACAAAAGTATGAATACGTTACTGGGTGAATGAAATGTTAACTGACTGCCTCAATCCGTAGAGATGATATTGAACTTGAAATTCCAATGTAACTGAAGACTATTATTGCATTTATGTACCAGTTAAGATTCAAGGAAGATTAAGACTCAAGGAAGACCTGAAGCAGAAAAACATCTTCTATAAATCTTTCCAGATAAATATTTTCAACTTTGTTACATTTCCACGTCTTTAATGAACATAATTCATTTCTCATTTCACCATCTCCAGGGAAGATTAAAAACTGATACAAGGTGTCCTTTAATTTAAATGCCATTAGAAATGTGCTTTATCATTGCAGTAATTTGAAATGTACAGGCTTTCACACAAAATAATATCCATTAATTCTTGTTGTGGGTATTAGATGATGATAGATGTGATTGACAAAGATGAAAAGCATTCCATACATTGAATATATTTATCATTACAGAGACATGGCTGCTGGATAATTCAGATCATGACATGAATATTGAAAGTAGTGCAACATGGCATTTAGGAGAGACAAGAAAAGATGGAGGAATGGGCTATTAACTAATGCTGATCTTGGAACAAGAGAGAGGCATTGCCTATGCTCAGAAAACCACGCAAACAAATAAAACTGCAGAATCTGAAACAAATGCTGTCTAACCTACTGAGTTACTCCAGCACTTTGTGTCTTTTAAAATTTTTTTTTGATGTTGTTCTTATAAAATTGCATCAGGGAAAATGAAAATGGCAAATAAGGAAATGGCAGATGAATTAAGCAAATAATTCTGCATTGCTCTTCACTTAATTATTACTAAAAGTCTAATCTTGACTGCTTTTGGCTCGCTGTGCTGTGATTTCCGAGAGAACGCCGTCACCTATGGCCGTCATTTTTGGCCACCTCGCTCAGAGCCCCCCTCTGCCTTCCGGGACCAGAGGATTTTTCCCATTGGTAAAAAATCAGAGAGATATTAATGTTTTTAAATCATTTGCCATTCTCTCTGCTGCCCCTGCTGGAGGTAGGAGGGACTATAAAACCAGGAAGTGGTGTGCCTCACTCAGTCTCTGCAAGATGGAGGAAGCCAGAGGGTCAAGTCTCTCTGAGCTCTGAATAACACTGAACACATGTCTACTCAACTGTGAGTGCCCTTAATGTGGCTTGAAAATGAAAATATGGTTGGTTTGAAGTAAAAATGCATTGCAAATGGTTATTTGGGTTGAAGTAAAAATGCACTGCAAATGGTTGTTTGGGTTGAAGTAATTGGTGGAGAGGTGGAATTGGTGGAGAGGTGCAATATTGCGTCGGGGGATCAGCCCTCCCATGTGAACATGGGACCCAACGGGTCCCACTTAGTCTAGTAAGAGGCTATAAGTAACTTCAGAAATTTGGACACGAGTACGATGGAGGAATTTGAATATGTTGCATTAAAGGAGAAATTGTCAGAGGTATGGGCTGACAGGTACCTGGATCCCGAATCTAAAACCTGATGTGTAATGTTATAAAATGCCTCAAAATTCTGGAAAGATACCTTTTGAGTTTATGTAGGAAGGAACAGCAGATGCTGGTTACACCAAAGATGGACACAAAATGCTGGAGTAACTCAGCGGGACAAGCAGCATCTTCTTGACCTTCGGGAAAAGCAGCATCATGACCTCTGTCAGAGAAGAGGGATATATAGAGATATGGGAGATAAGGTGAAAATGAGAGATCAAAGGGGATGGAGGTCATGGAAAATGTTGAATGGATCATTGTTAGCTGAGGGGAAGGTGACAACGAGGGGATGATCAGCCATGATCACATTGAATGGCAGTGCTGGCTCGAAGGGCCGAATGGCTTACTCCTGCACCTATTGTCTATTGTCTGTGGTTGTTAATTTTGCTGTGTGCACCAAGATACTTGGGAACGGAAGTTATAATGGGGACACTTAGTAGCTGCATAGGGATGTCAATAGGCTAAGCATATGGTTAAAGATAAGACAAAATAGACACAAAGAGGAATTTGATGTCAAATTATTTTAGTGAGGAAAAAAAAATATTATCTAAATAGTAAGAGATTTCAGAGCTCTGTAATGCAGAGGGGTCTAGGCTAACTAGTATATGATTTTCCACAAGTTAGTCAGGTACAAGAAACAATTATGAAAGTCAATAGAATGTTATCTTCTATTGTGAGTGAAATAGTATAGGATACACAAATAAATGGCTTTGTTTCAATTATACAGCATATTGATGAGAACACGTTGATTACTATGTGAAATATTGATCTCTTTGTTTACGGAAAGAGGTCAAGGCATTGAAGCAGATCAGAGAAAACTTACTAGATACGTTGGACAGGCTGATCTTATATCTGCTGGAGTTTTTTGATGAATGAGAGACGACTTGATTGAAGCATGCAAAAATTCTGAGAAGTTTGGCAGGATAAAAGTGGAGAAGATATTTTCTCCTTTGGGAGAATCGAGAACTATGGTCCAATGTCTCAATGGTTCTTTTATTGTCACGTGTTCCAAAGGTACAATGAAATACATTTTTTTCATATAGATCAGTGCGATTATTGTTATACATAAAGACAATCCCTGATTAAGTACCCCATGCTTAGAAACAGCCTATTGAGCCCATATGCAACCGTCACCAGATTTTGGCACCATTGTACACAGTCACTCATTTAAGATTGTAATGCGATGATATTCTTTCTGGGAGTCACAGACTGTGGAACTCTCTTCCTCAAAAATTAATTAAAGCAATGTATCTAAATTCTAATTAGATTAATAGTATTCATTTATTCATGTTACTCCAGAGATGCTGTCTGACCCTTTGAGTTGCTTTGTGTCCAGTCAGCAGTGGTGGTGATTACTACTTCCACAGGAAGTGCATTTGCAGCATAACCTGCTGCCCAGATCAGGCTGTTTGAACTGCAGCTGGACTCGGCAATCCCTCCACTGTAGCTTGTAGCAACCAACATCAGTTAATGTCAGCCATTCAGTTATTACAATTCAAGCCATTATTTTGTGGTCATGCCATCTTGATTTTGGTGATGTGGCCTCACAGTTTAGCAATGCCTACATTTGATGGTTCATCATCCCATTGATACTTAACAACAGCAATGGGTGTTAAAATGTACTAGACCAGGTGCGGACCCGTTGTGCCCATCCCCCAAAGCGATATTCCATCACTGACCCATAGCGCCCAACAGCGCAGGCGCAGCTGACGGGTTCTTTTTGTGACGCCAGAGATCCCCGTTGTGACGCAAGTCACAGCAAACCTCCCCCAACTGTGCAGGCGCGAGGGAGTGGGAGCAAGTGGGAGCACGAAAACGTTTTTAAAGTTCAAAATGGCAATAACCTGTAAAATATAAGATCAATGTGAACAGATCTCACTCTCCCTCTTCAGTCCCCTATTCCCCTCCTCCATTATCCTCCCTCTTCCCACTCTCCACCAACCCTCCACTGAGGCAGAATGAAGATCAATTAAGATGGAAATAAAAACAGTCAAAAGACATAAGAGAGAAAAAACAAAAGAAATGTGGTGTAAACAGTTAAAAAAACCTATGAAAATGCTAGTAAAAAAGGACATAAAGTGCTGGAGTAACTCACCGGGTCAAGCAGCATATCCGGAGAACCTGGATAGGTGACATCTCCAGACTGTTATTGTTTTGTAGCCGTTCAGGAAGATAGGTGCTGTATTACCATATCGGTTATGCTACTGCCTCACTGGGCTCTAGCAGGTTGGGACCACTGTGCCAAATGCCTTTGCTTAAATGAAAAAAATAAAGCATGTTAGATTTCTTTGCTCTTATTCCAGATTATCTATTCTGATAAATTGTTCTAACAATGAAAATCTTGAATTGGGATATTCAGTAATTTACAATGGCTTTTCATGATAAATCTACCACAAAAGGAGTAATTATTCTTACTTTTTTCTGTCCTGTATCCCTATTCCATCTACATTATTTCATTATCCACACTCTGATGCAAATGAAACTACAAAAAAAGATGGATGTCTTGCTTTGGAACTTTATATTGAAAGCAGAAGTTAATTTCTGAATCTTATTTATGTGATTTCACTGTTAAATTGGATTTTCTTGCTATCCTTTTAAAATTGCTTGCCCCAGCTTATCTCATCAGAAGCTTTGCGCATTCAGAGTGCAATTTCCAAGTTACATAGGGTACATAAAAGAAAAGACACTCATTACAAATTGCAATATATTGTTCACTGGGCAAAATTAGCAGGGAGCGGAATAAATGTCACATTCATTTACTGCTAATGTTTACTTTTATGTTTTGAGATTTCTAACATAAATAATTTTACATTAAGTAATTCTTCACATATAGTGAAGGTGTGAAACAGGTATAGGCAATGCCAGCTTTTCATTTACTTCTTTTGAATAACTGTAAAACAAATTTGACAAAGTTTATCAATTATATTATAAAAGCAAGGATGTTCAATAACAAGTGTGAATCATTTGTGTTTTCAATGAATCAACTAGCTTCTACGATCTTCTGTAAACCCGCAAACAACAAATTTACTGAATTCAACTTCATATTTTGTGCTGATGAGATATGAAGTTGGATGTTAGTCCAGTAAGAAAAACATATATAAAGTTGCACTCTGAAAATTAAGAAAAAATATTTGGAAGACAATCTGATAATCTTTGTGTTTTTTGCTCAAGATTCCAGCATCTGCAGCTTCTTGTGTCTACGGTTTGTATGTTCCTCAGCATAAAAACTGACAAGTAAGAATTATCTATTTATTCTGGTAATTAATAAAAATCAAAAGCAAAACAAATTATTGATTATCGGAGAAATTGAATAGGATATTGTATTGTTAGACAGAATCAGCTTAAATTGTTCCATTATAGTGTTGCGAGTACAAAGATGTGTATCCCATTATGTTTGGAAGGGAGACCTATACAGCGACAGGGCTATCTATCAGTTATTTCTGGACTGCCCTAATTGTTCTTTAGTTGGGGATAATAGAAACCATTACTGAAAAAGAGCAGGGGAATGATCCTTTGTGTCAGGGTTGTTATTTATCCCTCAATCAAAATCACAAAAAGAACAGAGCATCTTGTCAAAAGCACATCATAGTTTGTCGGAGCTGATTGTGCAAAATTTGGGTGCTGCATTTTCAACTTTTCGAATCAGTACCTGCACTTTAAAAGTACGTTATTTCCTGTGAAGGGCTAAGGAAGAACCAATGTCTTAAAAGGAATGTGATAATCTTTTATTTGATTTAAATTGCACCCCCTTGATTTTTGTGCCGGCTGCCGTTTTCCAAATCAAAGCTGAAAAGGAATCAGCCAATGTCTCATATCTCGACTACTGCAGAACAACGACATTCTGGAAAATCTCCTCTGCACATGTATGCAGAGGTAAAAGTGCAAATCTTCAGTGGGAAATGCCTATGACTTTGTTCATTATAATAGCGTGCTTCTTGGACAAATACTTTTAAATGCGATTTCGTCGTTTGATATTTTTAACAGAAAAGTTAAATATTTCTAAAGCTAG
This sequence comes from Leucoraja erinaceus, assembly GCF_028641065.1. NCBI lineage: Eukaryota > Metazoa > Chordata > Chondrichthyes > Rajiformes > Rajidae > Leucoraja > Leucoraja erinaceus. Next base: position 78,038,532 of record NC_073379.1, on the reverse strand, counting down.
TTTATGCTGGTTTTTGTTTCCTTAAATAACAAAATATAGATAATAACAGTATGCATTTTAACGGATAAATTAATTGCAATTAATTTGTAAATCAATTATAAATGTTATGTCTTTCCTTGGTAAACCAACATCTGCAATTCCTTATTTCTACACTTCCTGCATATATTGCTTATTTAAGCAGTTGTATCACTCCTAGATGGTGTTAATATTTATAACATACCTACTGTAAGTTAATGTATACCCTCAGAAATTGTTTATTTTCTATCCTGATTGTCTTTCTTTGTTTTTTTAATAATGAAAATTCATCACTGTCTCCAGGGTTAGAAGGAGGTAATTTACATAACTGAAGCCTAAAGTTTCAAAGCAGTTTCATAACTTGCCCGATTTTCTCCTTTTCTCCAGTAAATATGGTGAAAGAACTGAAAAAATGTATTACCTCAGTTCTCTATCCATCTCAATTTCTCCTTTCAGCCTGGTTCCATATCAACAGCCTTCTGGCATTTTTTTAGAAATTACTCCCTCATGAACCTTTGAATTCTATTAGATTTGGGGTATTGCTTTCCAACCAATATTTTTACCCCAATCCTATTATTTTGATTTAAACTGTAAAATGTCAGGTAGTAGTCCCAAATTAATTGAGTTGCCTCTTTTTTTTCTTGAAAAGCTTTTTTACCGTTTTACCCACAAGGTTTAGCTGCAGCACCAGTGCCTTTGGTAGTTGTAATTAACTAAGCTTTTCTACTTCATCTACAGGGGAGACCAGGCATCAGCTATCCGTCTTCTGTTTCAGAGGCATAATGTGATAATGTTGGATTTGAGGTCTTCTATTACTATTGTAATGTGATCTATGTCAATATACTGAGTATGCAAGATCGACATGGGCTTCATTCCTTGAATGGACTTGATAATGCAATGATGATTTTTTTCATTGACTTTTTCTTTTTCTTGAAAAGAAATGTGGTTATAAACCCCTGAAGGAAATGTTATTGCTTCTGCTGCACTAAATTGAAAACTAGTGATTTTAGAGACAATGCATAATGTCATTATAGAGAACAGACCGGTCAAGGAATTATGTTTGGGAATTTATAATGATAGGCCAATTGGGCCTAATATCACTTTAAGTGAGTATGAGAACATGAGAAAAATGTGGGGGAAGGAAAAGTTACAATTCAATGGAAATTTGGAACTATGGATATATAAAATGGAAGAGGGTAGCTCGGCTAAATGTGGATATGGAAAAAAACCCCAAATAATTATGATCACTATCCCAAAAATGCTCCTCCTCTGATACTTCCACCATTTGCCTGGCCCCATGTCCCAAGATTTGATCCAGTATAATCTTGTTTTTAGGAGGAGTCCTGTGGATTCCAGCTACGCCTACAAGTTTTGGTGGAGGGAAAAGATATGTGTTGGGACTGCAATATTAAGTATGTTGGAACCTATCATTATGGAGGTACTAATATTTCACTCAATGCTCACATCAAGCCAGTCGATGTGGATATATTATATTTCATTTGGTCATGTCCTAGGAAACCAAGGCACCTCTTCCTCCATTACATTTGCCAATTTTGAGACCTACTAAATGTCTCTCCTTAGTCTTTTCGTGCTGCCTTCTGAACTGAGTGGGTGCAATGGCATGTGCTTTATTAAGGGCTTTATCAAGGGCTGTACAGTCTACCACCAATGAAGGATGTGAAGTTGCATAATGTTGAGGTGGTGTTACTGTATTGAATGAGTAGATGGAGTTATGAGAAGTGAATAGAAAAAGATGGGGGGTGGGGGTTAGTGGGGAGAGTGGTGCTCGTGCAAGACAAGAGGGTTAGCCTCATGATATGTTGGTGTATGTTTGACTAGGTATAGTAAAGGTATGGGGAAATACACAATGTAAGATCTAGATGATTGACCTAACTTTCCTGACCTAGTTAGGGCACTGAATATAAAAGCGTGGGACAATGCTCCTGTTAATGATTCATTGTGCCGCAGACACCAACTCCCTTGTGGCTACAATAGATCTTTTGTTGCTGAGAAGAGTAAAGGGCTATTTCAATTCCAACACTGCAGCCTTTGTGGAGGTGCTTTTGAAACATTGTGTACACTATAACATTCTGAATCATACAACAAGCCTCTTCCTCCTTTGCTTCCAGTCGCCAAACTGAAACTCCACCATTGTATTCTGTAACTGACAGCATTTTGTGTTCCTCTATGCCCATTTACATGTTAGATGCAAATGGGAACACAAATTCTGGTTCAAATATCAAAATTCATAAAACTTTGTATAAAAATAGGAATATAAATAATTGCATCATTAATATTGAAACAAAAATGCAGAGTGATGCTGCATGCCAAATTGAAGAACAGCAGCTTGCTTGGTTGGCTTACAATCCAACAGGCCATTTAATTCTCCAATTTTAGGAAAACAAATGTTCCCTCCTTCGCTCCCCTTCCCCCCCCCTTCTTGTTCCCCTTCTCCCCTGTGCCTCACCTGGATGTGCACCCATTTCTCCCTTTCCCCTCCATTCCCCATCCCCATCCCCTCCCACCTATATTCCTCACATTTCACGCATCTTCTATCGTTATCTCATCTTACACTTTTTGTCTTTTCATCTCTGGCTTTTGTCCAACCACCTGCCACCCCCCCCCCCCCCCCCCCCCAAGTGCCCACCCATCACTTGCTAGGCTTTGTCCCACCTCTCTTCCAGCTTCCTCCCCCCCCTACCACAATCAGTCTGAAGAAGGATCCCAACCCAAAGCTTCACCTATTCACATTCTCCAGAGATGCTGCCTGACCCACTGAGTTGCTCCAGGACTTTGTCTGTTTTGGTGACCCAGCATCTGCAGTTCCTTGGGTCTTCCCCAGTCCAAATGACCACACAAGCAATATAAGGCAAACCAGGTGCAATGGTGCCATTTTGCAGAACATCAAGTTGAGCCTTTAATGTGTATTCACAATTCCAGACTTTGTATATTTTGTTGCACTTATGCAGAAGAAACTTTCTTCAAGTTCCTTTGTTCCACCTCCCCAGATTTGGCCATTTCCAGGTTGCACAAAATGTTTTGGAGGAAGGAGAGTAATTATTTGCATTAAGGATTAAAGCATTGTGATATGAAATGGAATACCGGGACCCATCGAAAGTGCACTCTTTTTTAGATGTTGACTCCTGTTTTGAACAAATTTGTTTTGAACAGTACAGGCATATTCAAATAAATTAATAGAATAGGAGATTAAAAAGCAAAGCGCAAAATGCTGTGGAGCAGAAATTAAGTACACAGAAATATTGTCAGCAATCAATTCCAGTGGTTGAACAAGTGGTGGACACTTGATACCTTTTATTTAATAAATAAACTGACCAGAATTTTGGGAAAGGTATTTAATAAATCCATTACTGGGCTGGATTCCAGACCTCTGACTCCATTTCAGTAACAATACGTGATTCCAAAAACAATGGTTCATGGTATTGGCTAATCAACAGAGGTAATGAATGAAAATAAAATAATATAATAATAATATGCATTAATATACTTTAATCATTACATTGATTAAAAGGTGCTTTGTTACTTGTTTCGGTAAATATTTCAATTCTTTTCAACAACTTTCACAAAGTGTCGTGCTTGGTGCTGGTTGGGAAATTAGCAGCTATAATGAAGAGTTTTACTGCATCTAATGGTTCAGTTAAGTGAAGTCTCATTATATTGTAATGGTGCCAAGCTAATTGATGTTATTATTAGTGCCAGCACAGAATCCTTGAAGCAGAGGTCGCTTAAATTATCTGTAGTCTAGAAATGTCAGTTGTGATAGTGTAATTATACCTTGTAAATGCTGACTGTCATAAGACATCATGGTTAATTGAGGTTTACAGAGAACTGCTTTTTAATGCTCATTTGAGTGTCTTTTTTATCAGGTTTGTGACAGCAGTGCAGGACAGCAATGGGTAATTTATAAAAATAAAATTCTTGCAACAATATGTAATTATTAATAAAACTAGTTTGGAAGATTTCAAGTGTAAAAATGAATGGATGTCAAATTAAAATGAACAAAACATTAAAAAAACAAGTGCGAATTTAAATGTTTTGTCATTCTTGGCGCAAAATTAAAACAAGTAAAATATTAAAATCACATAACTGTTTCAACTTAGCACAAATTTCACCCTTTAAATAGAATAATTGTATTCTGTAGTGATTATACTATCTAATGTTGTTACTTATATTTTAATTATTACATAATTCAAATTTGTTCCTTTTCCAGAGCTTACAGAATGGATTTTGGTGAACATTTATCACAGATGCATAATAACCAGTGCCTTTCCTTAATGAGTGAACAAGTTATGCATGGAAAGATGGTCAATGAGTCCTTCCCTCCCTTTCTGGAGGATATGCCCACAAACATCCACTGAAATTAGACCTTCTCAGATCTTGACAGGACCATGCATGATTGAATGCAACTTCCAACAATTTTTCCACACTTCTTTGTAAGAACATCAGAGCTTTATGGCCCTGTCCCACTGTACGAGTTCATTAAAGAGCTCTCTCGAGTTTAAAAAAAAAATCAAACTCGTGGTAAGCACGTAGAATGAACGTAGCGGGTACGTTGGAGCTCGGGGACGTCTCTTAGCAGCTCGTAACGCTAATGGCAGGTGCTCGGGAAGACTCGCTAATGGCAGGTGCTCGGAAAGACTCGCTAATGGCAGGTAAGCTCGGGAAGACTCGTAAAGATTTTTCAACGTGTTGAAAAATGTCCACGCGTGCCCCGAGTACTTACGAGCGGCCATTACCGTAAATCTCTGAGTTCGAATCAGGGAAAACTCGGGGAGAACTCTTGAATGAACTTGTACAGTGGGGCAGGGCTTTAAAGCCACATTCCACTTGGAAACTAGATGCCAACAAGATATGGATGATGGCTGCAGTGGACGAGAGAATGGGAAAGAGCTCCATGGTTTACTGAAAGAGACTTGGCATTCCCATAATGATACAAATGCCAAGATAGATGGAGGTGAAGCTCCCAGCAGAGCAAATTACAGCCAAATCTAATACTTCAATAGTTAACTGGACCCACTGATTGGAAGCCACATAACAGCTGCAACCCAGAGCAGGCAACGCAACTTAAAATGTGCCACCAGCATCCAAGTCCCTGCCTGAACATGTTGTGGACATAGTCACACAAGCTGGAGGTACTAAGCGGGTCAGGCAGCTGGGCTGGGAAGAGAAAATGACATTTCAGGTCAGGACCTTTCTTCAGATTCCTGCAGCTGCTGTTTCGTGTGCTTCAAGATCTCAGCTATCATTGTTGGTGCTAAGGGAGCTTGAGGACTTCTTTGAGAAAGGGAATCAAGAGATGAAGGAGCAGTGGTGGAGATGGCCAGTGCAAAGAAGCTGAGTACCAAAAATAGTAGTCGGACATCGTGAGAGGACATAGAATATCCTATATGATATAGAATACAGGATATTCTATATCAGATAGGATATTTTATATCATATAGGATATTCTGTATCCTCTCACAATATGCGACTACTATTTTTGGCACAGCTTCTGTATATTCTTCTTGATCAGCTTCAATATTGAATATTGGTAGAACTTGAATACATCTTCAAGGAAATTAATGGTGGTTATCCAATGGAGATTGTGACAGGTTCAGAGAAATGTGAGCATGGGAACCATCCATGTTGCATTGTCTAAAGATTTATTATTCATCAACATTCTGCAACACATTCAATAAAACAAATGTGTACAAAAAAGGAATGAAAAAGTTGCAGTGCGTCATCTGCCCTGATTCTCTCCTCCATTCACGGTCTCCACCAGCTAACCCCTATCTGGGTTGGTTGCAGACAGTCACGCAGCATGGAAATAGACCCTTCAGCCGGACTCATCCATGCTGGCCAAAATGGCCCAATTTACCTAGTCCCATTTGCCTGTTTGGCCCATATCACTCTAAACCTTTCCTATCCATACTTGTATCAGATCTACAGTAAGCATATCTGGGATGTACTTAACTGGGATCAACTGAAGAGCAGCAATTTGCAATTTTAATTACAAAGCAGTTGAATTGGTTGAATATATTTATGATTTCTCCTTCTGCTTCTCCCCTCCCCCTCTTTCTGTCAACAAATAAGGATCAAGCTATTATTCTTTATTATGTCCAGATATGAAAAGGTGAATAACTGGAAGAACTTGGAATTTCAACAGACAAAATATAACTTGAGCAACAGAGGCCTTTGAAATAAGGGTAACAGCAGGAATTTGACAAAACCAGTTACTGCTGTTATTACGTCAGCATTTCAGAACCCCAGCAGAATCTGCAGCCGCTGAATGCAGGAGAAACAACAATCTTCAACAATGTTTTCTCAAAAATATCAAAGTAATTTTTTGAGATAAATGAGTCATCAGTCCAATTCACTGAAGCAAGCTCATGGGGGTCAGTATTTCTGTGAAGGGCTGCTTTTTTTGTTAGCTTGAAAAAAAAAGTTTTGCTTTGATTCTATGATGGGTGAGAAAAGTGCTATTATTTGTGTTTTAAGTAATGAAGGATCTTGTTGTAATAAGCCTTACATCATCTTTAGAAAGTTATCAAAATACTAAAGATTGAGATTAATAATCTTCTCACCGTGCAACAATTAACCAACTTTTTGAAAAAGCTTTCATAAAAATTGCTGGTTCCTTTTGATTCTTGTGATCTTATAGTGTTTGCCAAAATGTCAATTATTTTTTTACATTGTCAACATAATTGTGTTTTTAGTGCAATACTTTGATTATGAAACCTAATATTTTTGCATGATTTAGCAGTGGTGGGACCACATGTCCAACTATACAAGAGGTTGGCCATTGTGCAAAGCAGTAGCATTTATCACTCTTAAATAAATCTTAATATACTGGGCAGAAATATGTTAGAATTCCTATAGGCCACAAAATGTTCCCATATTTTAGAGGAATAAATGTTGGTGTTCTCGCTATTAGTCATGATCCCCATTGAAATCCACATTGATTGATGTGTTTTCTTATGTTCTGGGGTAAAATGCAATAAGTATATCAAATAGCAAAAAACAGCCCATGCTGGAAATATGAAATAAAATACAGAAAATACCAGAGATACTCAGCTAATCTGGCAGTATCAATGGAGAGAAATACAATGATTGTTTCAGACTGATGAAAGATCATTGACCTGTTAACTCTGTTCTTCTCCCCAGAAGTTACCTCCAGCTCCCTCCCGGTTACACCGTCCGCCGAGCCTCTGGGCGGGTTCCCGCCAACCACTGAACTTTCGGGTGAGGTCCCAGTAGCCCTCTGGGGTGATATCCCTCCCTCATTTGAGCAGCGTCTCCACCTAACCTGCCCCCCAATGAGCAGCAGCGGAAGGACCCTAGACTGTGGTCCTACCCCACTTTCTCTTGCAATGCTACCCAACTGTGAAATGTACTGCGTGTAGTATATCAGTGATCTCTTGTTAAACTGTGGTGAACTGCTGCCTGCTTACTTTGACAAACCTCACTTATGGCTTTGCCTTTAAATCACATTGCTCAACATCATGACTTTTAATGTATGGCACTTCAATGCAGCAATATACAAAACAGAATCCCTATAACTTCAGAGATTTGTTATTTTTTTCATGGGTATGCAAAATAATTTCTCAGTATTAATTGTCACCTTCCATTTATCTCTAATTTTCCCCAGGTTTTATAAGACAGATATTTGCAGTTTTAATTATTTTATTGCCCAATTACCATCAGTGAATAACTGGAATTTAAGTGATGAGAATACTTGGAGCAGTACTGGCATCAGTGTGCTTATTCAAATTCTATCACATGAAAATGATTGCCATTAGGGAACCAAACATGGTAATCTGGCTAATTATAGTTTGAGGGATCCAATTAACTTAATGAAGGAGGGAAGAAGGAATGAAACTTATTCCTGTATTTCAAAAACTCCAAGTCAATAGTGCTCTGAAACCAGATTTTATAAGCACTGATGGACTTGAGGCATTATTTTTAGTGACATCCTTTCTCATACCTGACAGAATTTTCAATTAAAAATAAATGTTTAAACTGCACTATTACATGAAGCAATGCTAATAGGTTTTCTAGCACCACTACTTAATTCAATGTAGCAGGAAACCCATTTGAGTAACATTGTACTATTGCAATGTTCTGAATAAACACCAGGAAGGAACTGGAATAGCAAGCATTGAAATGGGACTTTTTTGTGACCGTTTTAATGCCGTAGCACCAATTTCTGATAGAAAAATCCTGCCATTGGAAAATTGGACCAGGCACCATCAAGTGTAAGCACCCCTAAAGCTTTTCACTACCTCAGTACATGTGACAATAAACTAAACTAAACGTGGCTATCATTTCCTAATTTTGTGAATAATTGTTATGATTGTTGCATCAATGCTCACCTATTCCTTACCAACAAACAAAGACAAATGATGTGCAATTTATACGTTTTGTTATAAAGTAAGGAGCAAATGCTGCTTTGATTGTGAACTGAAGGGTTCTAGCTGGGACATTGAGGTATTGACTACAGAGAATGCCACCATTTCATTGCTTCACTTTTGTTCAAAGGTGTCAAAGGTATCACCAACAGAAACTATGAAAAATTGATAACATTTTTCACTGCTAAATGTGACTTACAAGATTCCCATTGTTAATTGATTCTTGCTAATTGATTCAAGGCTGCTCTGGTGCAAATAATTCACTCATAATAATTCATAATTTTACCTAAACTCATCTTCAGACTGCTGGACCGAGAATTCAGCGCCTCCTCTGCAACTGAATCCTTGGCTTCCTGATCCATGGACTGCAATTAATAAGAACAGGCGATAAAACATCCTCCATGATAATTCTCAGCACCAGTGCCCTGCAAGACTGCACCCTCAACCCCTTACTATATGGCCTATATACTCACATCAGTATGGCCAAATTCTGCTTGACTCCATTTACAAGTTAGCCAATGACACCACTAAGATGGAGTGCAGGAAGGAGATGGAAGTCTTTAGTAGCAAGGCATGAAGCCTCCTTGAACATCACCAAAATTAAGGAGCTGGTCATCGACTTCAGGGAGTAGAGTTGAGTACAAGCCTGAGTACAGAAGTGGAGATGGTTGGGAGTTTCAAATTACCAGGTGTAAATATAACCAACACTTTGTCCTGGTCCAACTACATTGATAGGATGACCAGGAATGCTTTTTCTCTGCTTTTATAAGAATCTTGAATGAACTTTCTGTAGGCCAAGGGTGAATTCCTGATCTTCCAATCTATTTTGTTGCAGCCGTAGCACTTTATTTATATGGACTTTCTCTGTAGCTGTAACAATATACCTGGCTCTTTACTTTAATTTTTACACTACCTGATATACTCATGCACGGTATGATCTGCCTGCATAGCAAGCAAAATAACTTTTTTTTTACTGTATCTCATTACACACAGCAATAATAAACTAACATCAATACCAATGATTGCCTCCTTGTGGGATATGGGGATAGACACTTGCCTAGTCAGCTTTGACTGGGAGCAGGTCTTTGACAGAATATAATATACATGTTGTATGTACTCTACATAAGGGGATATTGTGAGGGAATCCACAGCTGGATCTACTGGATCTTGCTCCTTAAATGAAGACAAATATAGTGTTATATGCATGCAAATATTTTGAATAATAATTTTTGGAAAACAATCTTATATTATGCCCCTCAGTGCAAGCTGATGTGAACACTGATTGTAGTTTACGGATCTGACTTTCTTCCCAGTGGTCAACATGGACAAGACACGACAACTGCAAGTTCTGCCACTGAGAAATACAAAGCTGCTGTATAAATGGATAAATAAGGGTGAAAAGAAGACTCAACTCATTCCACCTTAGAAGCATCCACCATATCCTGGGCATATGGTGGCAAGACAGAGTGTCCAATGCCGAGATCCTGTCTCGCACTGGCCTTCCCAGTATGTACACTCTACTCAGGCAGCGCAAACTGCGGTGGCTGGGCCATGTCCACCGCATGGAGGATGGCTGTATTCCAAAAGGCATCCTCTATGGAGAGCTGACATCTGGGAGGAGAACCATCGGCTGCCCCCAGCTACATTACAAGGATGTCACCAAGAGAGATATGAAGGCGCTCAACATCGATGTGAAGTCCTGGGAGAGCCTTGCAGCTGACCACACCAGGTGGAGAGGTACCCTGAACCAACATCTCAAAACGGGGGAAGAGAAACTGTTGAACGCAGCGGCAGACAAGCGGGCACGCAGAAAGGAGCGCAGCAACTTCAACAAACCAGAGACCACACACAAATGTGACCTTTGCTACAGAGGCTGTCACTCCTGCATTGGTCTTTTCAGCCACAAGCGACGCTGCTCTAGCTGAGGTTTGGAGCAAGCAGCCAACAACTAGGATGCATCACCCATGGCCAGTCATGACCGAGGGGGGGCCTACTATGGGTGAAAAGCACCAAATTATTTTTTTACTGGATTTTCACTTCGAGTACTCTAAGCAGTTCATATTTGTTGCACTAAAAAAAGATGAACAATTTTTTTAGTGAAGAAAATGATTTATATTTTTCAATTGGTTCAAGGCTAGCCATGCTTTACATACATATATTAATGTCAATAGTCATGTAAGATAAAGGAATCTCCCATGTGGCATTAACTGTGGAAGCAGCAAGCAGTAAAGCAACATCTTCTAGAGCTCATTTCTATATATTACATGTGAGTGATTCACTGGCATGAAGAAGACGGTGAATAAAGACAGGATAAAATGAATCGAATGACCCTAAAAATATCTCAAAGGGAAATGAAAATCTTTCTTTAATACAAAATATGCAAATGGAGGAGTACTGGCGAAATTTTGTGCCTTCCACCACAGTGACGAATGCTGTGGTGGGTGTTTGTGTTAATTTTTTTTGTGTTTTTTTGTGTGTTCTTTATCATTGTACCGCTGCTGGCAAATTCATTTCACTTGCACTTTACGTGTAATGTGACGAATAAAACTGATTGTATTATATTGTATTGTATTGAATGTTGGTAAATCTTATTTACTCATTGTTATTTACTGCCATGGAAGTATTCTTACAAACTTTTAATCAATTCATGGAAAACAATCTATTTCCCTCATTTTTTGCAACAATGGTTCCAATGAGCAATTGGTCTTGTAATGGAATTGGATCTGTGCAGCTGCATTATGATATGCAGTAGATTGTGCAACATAGAGAATGTGAGCTTTATCAAGAGCATTGCCCAAAGGCATGAATGAGGGATGATTGTAGAAGAAAAGGGCAAGGGTAGGTAAAATAACAGATAAATAAGCAGGGAGTATGGGAAGGAAAAGATAGTCTTTTCTCCAACCCCCCCATCCCCCCCTCCACCATAATGTTAGAATTGCATGTATTAAGATTGTAATTTGATATAGGTTTTTAACTTAATGGTGGTATTGCGGTATGGAACAATGTGGATAGAGACTCTACTGTGACATAATAATGGTAATTTATTAGCAAAGTATGTTTTGCAAAATACGAAAAATTTGGTTTGCCAACAGACATACCAAAAAAGCAACAAGCCACACAACTACATAAAAATTTGACATAAGCATCCACCACAGCGGCTCCTCCCCATTCCCCACTGTGATGGAAGGCAATAAAGTCTTATCTTCTTTCCTCCTTTTCTCCCACGGTCTGGGGAGTCGAACCATCCGCGATTGAAGCTCCCGCAGCCGGAGATCAAAGCTCCCACGTCGGGGCGATCGAAGCTCCCGCAATCGGGGCGGTTTAAGCCCCCGAGGTGGAGCTCCCGGAGTTGGTCGCTAACCAAGGAATGCGAGCACCACGTTGTTAAAGTCCACAGGCCTCCACGGTTAGAGCTCCAAGGTCGAACCCTGGCAAAGGGATTGCAAGCTCCGAGATGTTAAGGCCGTAGGCTCCTGCGGTTGGCGTTCCCAAGGTCACAGCAAGAGGCCGCCAGCTCCATGATGTTAGACCACAGTGCAGACGGAGATAAGACATGGAAAAAGTCACATCTCTGTCGAGGAAAGAGATTAAAAAAAGTTTCCTTCACCCCCCCCCCCCCCCCCCCCCCCCACATAACACAAAATAAAAGATAAACTAAGACACATTTTACAACAAACTAACTACACAAAGAAGGAAAAGGACGAGACAGACCGTTGGCGAGGCAGCCATCATACGGCGCCCCCCTGGTGGTCGATTAAACAATTCTTTCAAAGACTTGGCATATTCCTAATCAGACGAGAGGCTTCATTCCCTGCTAGGAAATGTATGTTCTATGATCACATACGCTGTAATTGAGTAGCAATGTCAATCAAGTATTTTTTAAAGAATGGGCACACCACTTCTACAAGGCTTTGTATGATGGATGTGACTTCCTCAAAATGTAACTGAATGTATTACTTCTGTCTGGTTTAGTTTTACTTTGGAGATACAGAATCAAGTCATTTGGCCCAACGAGTCTGCACCGACCAGCGATGCCCGCACATTAATACAATCCTACACACACTAGGGACAATTTACACATATACCAAGCCAATTAACCTACAAACTTGTACGTCTTTGGAGTGTGGGAGGAAAACGAAGATCTCGGAGAAAACCCATATGGTCACGGGTAGAACGTACAAACTCCGTACATACAGCACCCGTAGTCGGGTTTGAATCCGGGTCTCTGGCGTTGCAAGCGCTGTAAGGCAGCAACTCTACCGCTACGCAACCGTGCCACCCACCATGCCATCTATTCCTTCTTCCTCTCATTTGAACACATTTGCTTTGACTTTCATGATCTTGTTGAGGATCATAGAGTGATCCAGTGTGGAAACAGACCCTTCGGCCCAACTCGCCCACACTGCCAACAATGTCCCAGTTATACTAGTCCCACTTGCTTGTGCTTGGTCCATGTCCCTCCAAACTTGTCCTATCCATGTACCTGTCTCGTAAATTTTTTCTGAACCCTTTCAAGCTTGACAATATCTTTCCTATAACATGGTGCCCAGAACTGAACACAATATTCTAAATGCAGTCTCATCAACATCTTATACAACTGCAACACGACCTCCAACTTCTATAATCAATATTCTGACTGATGAAGGCCAAAGTGCCAAAAGCCATTTTAACCACATCATCTATGTGACTCGACCTTCAAGGCACCATGCACCTGTACTCCTGGATCCCTCTGCTCTACAACACTACCCAGAGGCCTGTGTAGGTCCTGCCATTGTTCGACATCCCAAAATTCAACACTTCACACCTTTCTGTATTAAATTCCATCAACCATTCCTCTGCCCACCTGGCCAATTGATCCAGATCCTTCTGCAATAATTCGCAAACATCTTCACTATCTGCAAAACCACTAACTTTTGTATCATCAGCAAACTTACTAATCTTGCCCTGTATGTTCTCATCCAAATCATTGATGTAGATGACAAACAGTAACGGGCCCAACACCGAACCCTGAGGCACACCACTAGTCACAGGCCTCCAGTCCGAGAAGTAACCTTCCACCATCACCCTCTGCTTCCTTCCATGGAGCCAATTTGCTATACTTTCAGTTATTTCCCCTTGGATCCCATGCGATCTAACCTTTCAGAGCAGCCTACCATGCGGAACGTTGTTGAATGACTTACTGAAGTCCATGTACACAACGTCTACAGCTCTGCCCTCATCAACCTTTGAAGCTTTTGAGAAACTTCCAGCCATAGTTAACATTTGTACATAAGCACACATCTATTTTATATTTACTACATGACTGCAATAAATCCTGAGAAGTCTGTGATTTGCACCACTTGTATTATAGATGAATTTCAAGCTTATTATTGAAGCCCAAGGGAAAGCATTTTGTTTTACCATCACCTTGATTCTTATTGCAAATGGCTAGATGGAATATTTTTTGATTTTTGCAATGAAGTAGTGTTATTGAAGTAGATCTTGTGATAATTGCTGTCACTTCCACTTGCATCTAGCAGGAGCCCAAAATTAATATACAAATCCTGCAGCAGGACCTGTTCTCTGCAAACCAGTGAGCAAGGAAATAGTAGGATGGAACAAATTAATGTATGGCTGAAAAGATGGTACAGGGGAGAGTGCTTTAGATTCTTGGGGCGTTAGGATGTTCGATAAGAGTTTGTACCTCTGCAGTCAGGATGGATTGTTCCACACCAGAGTTGGGACTAGTGATCTTATGGGAGAGTTTGATGGTGCTGTGTGGAGAGGTTTAAATTAATGCAATATGGAAGTTGGCACAGGAGAAATAGAGAAAAAAGAAAAGGCACAAAAAGAATCATGAAATATAGATGGCACCAGGATGAGTGATAGAGTGTGTTTGAGCAGAACCAGGCAGAGAGAGCACAGGAAGGTTTAAAAAAGAGCAGAAATTGATTATAAATATCACGACACAAGAGTCTGCAGATGCTGGAATCTGGAGCAACAAACAATCTGCTGGAGGAACTCAACGGGTCAGGCAAGGAATTGTTGACATTTTAGATCGAAATCCTGCATCAAGATTGAACATGGAGAGGAGAGGTGGCCAGTATAAAGAGGAGAGGGAGCAAGAGATGATTGGCAGTCCAGGGAGAGGTGAATGTAGAGGAGGGTGGAGTTGGGAGACAGAGGCTGGTGGATGGAGACCTTTGAGAAAAGAGAAAAAAGAGGTGTGGGGGGGTGGGGGGAAGAGTAGAAAAAAGTCAGGTTAAGGAAGTAGAGGGTGAAGGTGGAGAGAGTTACTGGAAGGTGAAAAGCAGAATTGCAAAGGTTTTAAATCTGGAATCTGATAAGTAGGGTAGATGATAATGGGAGCCATTTGGGGAGAGGTGAAAGACAGAGGGAAACAGAAGATGGGCTGGGGGTGAAAAACCCTATATGTGATATATAGGTGTTTTGGAAAAAGAGAGGAGAGGTTGAAAATGTGTGAGGGGGGCCAAGGGGTGATGATATGGAAAAAGTGATGAAAAAAAAGACCAGTGGACATCAGGCCTTATTGCACATTGCATCAAATACCTTTCTGTCAGGCACTTCAGGTTCCCCTTCTTCGCCCAGATCCTTGTGTAGATCTGGAAGGTGAGGAGAGTCTCTTCTAGCATTAAGATTGGGCTGGGGCATAGTGTCATGTAAAGTGAGCGAGCCACCAAGTTCAGTGCACATGGCGGAAGAAGGATTTGACCAAACACTGCTCTTTGACCTTGTGCACCAGTTTTGCTCTTGGTGGCATTACCTCTGCCTGTTCTGTTATTGTCAACTTCTCCCACTGACCCAAGCACTTGTGCTGATGTTAGACCTCTTACAGACTTGCTGTCTCCCTTTTGTTGAACTTAAATATGAATATTTTAGCTAACATCCACTTAAGTAATTTAACCTTCAGCCAGTGCTGAGCTGCAGACTTGGAACGTTCAGCATGAGAAGCTTGGCAGTCAATTTGTGTGACTTCCATCAGCAGACTGTTAAAGTGCTTCTGTATGAGATAATTGATTATCTATCTGTGGATTTAAAAAATATATTTCTTCTCTCAAAAAATATTTTCTCCTACCGCATGATATTTCTTAGTTTTAATTCAACCGAAGCAAATAATCATCTTAAGCACATTTACCAATATTAGAAGATCAGAGCATCCCCTTGGGTCAGTGGGAAAAGTATATTATTTTCAAGTAGGCTTTGAGCACATTCTTGGAGGTTTTTTTTTGTCTAACTGGTAATCATTCTCTGTGAAGAAACTGGCTGTTTTGGTAGTCTGATGTCAGGCATGCAAATGACATGTTCTGCCCAACAAGGTCCCCCAATACAGTGGATGTTGGTCTGGGAAAGGACACTGACATTGGTTTGCCTATTCTTCCAGTAGTTTTGGAAGCTTTAGTTTAGTTTAGTTTAGAGATACAGCGCAGAAACAGGCGTTCGGCCCACCGATTCCGTGCCGACCAGCGATCCCCGCACATTAACACTATCCCACACACACTACGGACAGTTTACAATTTATACCTAGCCAATTAACCTACAAACCTGTATGTCTTTGGAGTGGGACAAAACTGAAGATCTCAGAGAAAACCCATATGGTCACAGGGAGAACGTACAAACTCCGTAAGCACAGCACCCGTAGTCGGGATCGATCCCGGTTCTCTGGTGGAGTATGCACTGTAAACCAACAACTCTACTGCTGCGCCACCGTGTCGCCCTTTTTTGAGGCAGCAAAGTTTTGCCGAGGCACCAATGATATGTGTGGCTGTGTGTCTGCTGTAGATAGTCCAGCTCCTGAAGCATAAGCAAGGGCAGGGATCACTGGAGCCTGATGCACCAGCCCTTTTGGGACAGGCCTGAAATCTTTAGCTTGTGTATAAAATTATGTGAGGCATAGGAGGGTAGACGTTCAGAATATTTTTCCCAGCGTGGAAACGCCCATCACTAAAGGGCACAGCTATATCGAGAAGTGGAAAAGTTTAATGGAGATGTGCAGGGCAGGTATTTTTGCCCAGTGGGTGGTGGGGGCCCGGAAAGCATCGCCAGGGGTAGTGGTGGAGGCATATACAATAGTGGCTTTTAAGAGGCTTTTATATAGGCACATGGAAGTGAGGGAATAGAGGAATATGGATCATGTGCAAGCAGATGAGATCAGTTCAGCTAGGCATCATGTTCGGCACAAACCCTGTGGGCCATACGGCTCTTATGTTCTATCTTCAATTCACATATTTTTCTTCAATTAACCAAGGTCTGTGCTGGCACATTGAATGATATTTAAACACTCTTGACCCTCTTGTGTTTTGATATTTGACCGATTGACCGAAATGTAGCTCCTGAAAGGTAGGACGTGATCCACACTTTCCAGGGTTTTTCTGTAAACCTTTATTATTGGAACACGTTGTGGTGTAACAATGGCATGTTGATGGACTTCTGTCTTGCAGATTTTGAACATAAGCCAAACCTTGTGTATGCTTCAATGAATGAATCACCAACTCACTCATTCATTGATAGTTTGACTAAATCCTAGGTATTTGGCTTGACTATTGGGATCCAGCGACTGGATGCTTTCCTATTAATTAAAAACATTAGTTCTGTACTTCTGGGAAATGTATTGGAAGTGAAATTCAATGTTCTTGTGAGAAAGATAGACAAATATGTTGGGCTATCTTGACATCAGTCTTCACTGAGATTGACTCTGTTGGAAACGCGTTGGTCAGTATCACAGTTTGCAAACCAAGAAACCAATATAATGTAGTGATGGATTTCTATGGGCAGCTGAATATTATGCAGTTTGGCTGTTGGAATACATTATCTGTCGTGTCAGTTAATAGTGGAAAATTTAGAAATTTACTTGCATCTGGAGATCAGTGAAAACTTTGGAGTGGATAAAACTGTACACTTAAAAAGTGGTTTACACCATACAACATTTCAGGAGGAACTGAGGTATCACATTTTTAATCTACTCGTTTGACCTTGTTTAATCTAATTGAGTTTCCGGCTTGTTGGAAATAGATACATTGGTAAAAGATATGTTGAAGTTTGAAATAAATAAATCTGAATTTTGAAATGTTCCTCGAAGGTTTTAATAATGTAAGAATTTATAAGAGCATTTGTAGACATTTGACAGAAAAAATGTTTACATATAAAAAGACGGTTTAAAGAAATTATGGAAGGAAAATGAAAGTTATCTCTCTGAAAACCAAATCATTTAAACAGTTATGTTGATAGAAATTGATTGTTTTTCTGTACATAATGTAACAATTCAATAACTTGAAATTATGGAGCTTGTTAAATAGACAAAAATACTGTGAGTATATGGGTAACAAAACTGAATTGATTAAATAGATACAGCACACTCCAAAATTACAATGGTGAGAGAGGAGGCACTTGCCCTACAGCAAATATATTTGAAAATATTATCTTCAAAGTAATGATATGCCATTCCTCTCCGTTTTAACTTAAATGTGTTTGCTATATCAGAATAGGCAAAGCTGACACAGCAATGTTTAAATTGAAAATCTGAAATTATATATACAATTGGATGCAGTGTTAGAGTAATTTATAGGGAAACCACAAATTTGCCTGCTCTGCACTTCTTCTGAAATCATTTTATACAATCAGATATGAAACTGGTGCCTTTTCTAACGTGTGGTTTTACTGGCAAACTGCCAACATCTTGCTGAAGTCTGTGGAAATGAAAGGAGAGACTTGGGACTTGAATACATTTAGAGTGATTCTATGTAAACCATCAGAATATGAAATTCAATTTGATCATTACATCTTAATGAGATATCACAGTATAGTTATGCCCTTTTGCTTTCTCCTTAAAAATGTTGTACCTTTTTGATGGTTTTAAGAAAAGGTTGTTGTTCAAGATATTAATAGCATTATCTGTTTGAGGCAGCTATTTCACATGTAAGTATCTGGAAAATAATTTAGTTACAGTCTTATGGAGAATTCTGAAAGGTATTTGCAATATTTGCACTGATGGTATTACTTGAAATATGTATCAGCATACTCCATACTCCGCATCATTATTATTTGTCCAAATTGTGGTATTGATTCTTTTCAATGCAGGATCATGTTCATTTTACAACAACCTCTATTTTAAATTATCCCCCTTAAGACATAATGTTCGTGTGTAACATAAACAATATATTTAGCATACCCTCATATTTCATATATTCAGTCACATTTTGGGGACCATTTCTACTCACTGAATGTGATTTTATTGCTTGAGGATCACAAATGGTTAAAGTTGTCAGTCTATCTATTGATAGTACAAATACGGTAGACTGTCCAACCTTCAGCCAACACTCTTTCTTTCAGCAGTGAGTCTATGGCAACACAATGAAGGCCATATTTGATATGTTCTGTAACTAATCAGATGCCAACGTTAAGAATAATCACAGACCACAACGTCATCCTCCCTCTCTAAATGCATACCAAAACAGGTAAACAGTCAGACCTTGAGATTATGTGGAAGAATGGAGAGGGGAACAGTGGAAGAACAAATTTGACTTAATGCATTTGTGCAGGAGCTGTCAAAGTGCGATTTCTGCAGAATAAGAAAATGCGTATATCAATACTGACAATTATTTACTTATGGTTACATTGATTTAGTGTGTCTGAATCAGACCTGTCAAGTTTCACTCACTTCAGTCGGGGTTCAGAAATATGTAATTTTTTGTTATGTGTCTATGAATAAATATGAAGAACACTTTGTATATTTAGTTTTTTTTCATGTGTCTCTCACATTATGTGCATGAAATCTCAGTCCTGGTAATTTGATGATTGTTGGCAGCTTTGAAAACTCACAGTATATAAAGCGATCCCTAATGATGTCAATCATAGGGCCTTCTGTTTCCCTCATGCAGTATCTCTGATCCTCAACTCTTTTACCCAAATAACATTGTTCAAAACGTTATCACCTAAGAGGCATGCTTGCACCCAGAGTGCCCCTTTCCCAACTTACCTTAAAATCATTAAGACATTCTCTATGTTTCAATGCTTTCTGTTGAGCACATTCACATTGGCAGGACATCTATTCATGACAAAAAATGTAATTAAATAAACAATAATTCAATTTTCAGGACATTTCCATAGTTTTGCATGACTGCTTCATTTTGACTCAGGAATCCATCTGGAACAGGGATGGAGTTATTTGCAGCACACCATTCCTGGGGTGAATTTGCAACATCAGTTGTGCATGTTTCTGTTGCTGTTGAGTTCAACTTACATAATTTTACACTTTGGACTTGTTTATCTTTTACTGCAGATAGTTTGGGCTTCAGTGTTGCAGACTACTATTTTTTCTTCATGTCTTTACAGATCAGGTATGTTTTGATGGGCATGCAGGATGAAAAAAATCAACCAAAGCTTTTGGCATGTGATAGCTGATGTAAATATTTATCTAAAAAAGCCAGGTTGATTGGAATGGCACCACTTCTGTCTGCTGCAATTATATAATTACAGGCAAGAGTCAGATAATTGTAGTAAAGTCCAAGGCTAAGGAGCAGAGTCTGAAGCTTTCAGGTGAGATCATTTCAATCAGTGCAATCATCACCACTCACAATTATTGTCAGTTTAGAACTAAAAAAATGTTTCATTTTCCAAAAGGGAAAGTAAAATCCACTAACTTGCATATCTAACAAGAAACCGGGGCAATTACAGCAGCAATTTTAAACCACAGCAAGAAGGAGGACTTCATTGATTGGAAGTTCATTCAGACAAAGAGGAACTGAAATCATATAGGATCTATTTCACAAGCTGTTATTGGCTGCAAACAGACTCTCAAGTAAAGGTGTTGATTAACAACCAGTACATTGACATGTGAACTGATATTGTTACCGACTGTTCAATAATGAGCTAAGGGTCTTTAACAAGTTTAATGGAAAACACTGCTAAACTGGAAGCATATGCTGCTGAGAGTTTGCAGATATTGGGGCAAATGGAATGCACAGTGAAGTGCAATGTACAGTGAGCACAGCTACCCCTCATTATTGCAAACTGTGAAAATAGGCTATCTTAAATGATGAGGGACTAACTCTGACAACTTGAGCTAAATTAGACATATGTTTTCAGCACTGATGCTACAAATTCATTCCTTAACAATTCTTGGAAAAGTCTGCCAAGAGCAATACCATGGCATAGTCTATTTATTTGTGAGGATAGTCCAGTCCAACGTGCTCTCAATAATCAATTTGAGAGGAATCTGGATAGGCCAGTTTAAAATAGTGATCTTGTGAAAACTGACCAAAGTGGCACTTATCAAGAGTGGATGTGCAAAGGGAGACAACATGGTATGGTTGTGTGAAAATTAAAACAAAGATGTAGATGGAGAATGATATCCACAACCCCCATAGAATCAGGATAAAAAATGTCACAAACGGTGATCTCTCTCATGCTCTCGCACAATTGAATGTGGACAAGAATGGTCAGCAATATCAGAGCATTAACATTCAAAGAAGCATCTACTCATACACATGTACCCTTAAGTTTTTGCTCAAGGGTTTCCAGACCACAATGGATGAAATCCTGCAAAGAGTGGAACATGGATTGTGCTGATTGCTTTGAGCACAGAGAAGTAAATCATCTCTTTTGAAGCAAATGTGCCATTTCTATAACAAGAATTGAATTATCTTGGTTTGAAGAGTAATGCTAGTGGCTTAGAACCTTTGAAGGAAAAAGTAGCGGCTAGCATTATTTTGTTAGCTTCAAAATGTAACATGAATATCTAAAGATATTCTTAAAAAGGATAGTTAATGAGGGTTAATTCGGCAGGAGAAATTACTGGGGGATAAGGAAAAGTTGAATAAATGTTTCATGTTTATCCCCACAGATAAACACACGGACACCCTCCTGCAAATATTGGAGAGCACAACAAAAATGAGGAGCTCAAAGAAACATTTTCAATAATAAAAATATTAGTACCAGAAAAATTAATAAGGTCATGAACAATATACATCCAGGATCTAATGTTCATCACACAGTTCAGGAGAGATGGCCATGAAGATAATAATGGCCACTCGCTGCATCAGTCAGTCTTGTGTACAAAAACAAAGTGGTGGAGCAATTCAGCAGGTCAGGAGGTCTCTGGGAAGAGAAATCTGTGAAGGGAAATGTTGAGACAATGTTTCTGTTGGGCCTTCAGTTCGTAGAAGGGTCCTGGTGTGAATTTTGTACATTTCCTTCCACAGATTCTGCCTGACCTGTTGAGTTTCTCCGGCACTTTGATTTTTGCACAAGATTCCAGCATCAGCAGTTGCTTGTGTCTCCATCATGCACCAGAGTTGGGGCATCATGTTTGAGCTTTACAAGAAAATGGCGAGACCCCATTTGGAATATTGTGTGCAGTTCTGGTCACCATGATATAGGAAGAATGTGACTAAGCTGGAAATGATGCCTAATAAATTCATATCAGTGTCCTGCAAGGATGTGTTCACATATACTCTCTATACTGTCATGACTGTGCAACAAACTTCAGTTCTAATTCCATCTACAAGTTTTCAGGTGACAGCACTACAGTTTGCTGGATCTTGAACAATGACAAGATGGAGTTCAGGAAAGGGAGAGAAATCTCAGTAACATGGTGTCAAGAGCACAACCTCTCCCTCAATGTCAGTAATACTGAAGAGCAAGTCTCTGTGGGATGATGGTATTAAACGCTGAGCTAAAGTCAATGTACAGGATTCTGGCGTATGTGTTCTTGTGTTCCAGATGCGCGATTACTGTGTGCAGCGTGGTGGAGATGGCATCCTCTGTAGAGCGGTTGGGGCGATAGGTAAACTGTAGGGGATCTAACGATGAGGGGAGGCTGGCAGTAATGTGGGGTTTCACCAGGCGTTCAAAACACTTCATTATTATTGGGGTCAAGGCGACAGGGCGGTAGTCATTTAGGCAGGCAACCACTGGTTTCTTCGCTATGGGGATTATCGTGGAAGTTTTGAGGCATGTGGGGACAATGGCCTGACTAAGGGAGATGTTGAAGATGTCTGTTAGCACATCTGCTAACTCCTCAGCACATTCCTTTAGCACACGTCCTGGGATGTTGTCGGGTCCGACTGCTTTCCACGGGTTGACCTTAGACAGGATTCTCCGTGTGTCCATTGTGTCTATGGTCAGGACTGGCTGGTCGGTTTGTAGGCAGGGGCTGGCTCTCCTCTTGGGTGTGGTGTTTGCTGCATCAAAACGAGCAAAGAAGTTGTTTAATTTATCTGGGAGAGAAGTGTCCGTGTCGGTTACCTGCTGCCTTGCCTTGTACCCCGTCAATGTTTCGATTCCCTTCCACATCCTCCTGGTGTCTCCTGTGTCGCAGAGGTGTCCCTGGATTTTCCCCGCGAAGGCACGTTTCGCTGCCCTGATTCCTTTTCCCAGTGCAGTCCTGGTGGATCGGAGAGCGGCTGTGTTACCGGCTCTGTAGGCTGCATCACGAGCCCTCAGCAGCGAGCGCACCTCTGCTGTCATCCATGGCTTTTCGTTACCACGTGCAGTGAAAGTTTTCATGATGGTGACATCCTCAGTGCACTTGGCAATGTAGCTGGTTACAGTCTCTGCGTACTCCTCGATGTTGATGAGGTCATCATAGGATGCTGCTGTCCTGAACACATCCCAGTCAGTGTGCAGGAAGCAATCCTGCAGTGCTGAGGCTGCTCCCTCTGGCCAGACCCTGGTGTGTTTTCTCTCCGCTCTGACTTGTTTTTGCAGAGGTCTGTAGGCTGGTGTTAAAAACACTGAAATGTGGTCCGAGTGGCCCAGGTGAGGGCGTGGGGCTGCCTTGTAAGCCTCTGGGGTGTTGGTGTAAACCAAGTCCAAGATGTTCTCTCCCCTGGTCTCAAAATCCACATATTGCTTGAATTTTGGGAGCACAGTCTTAAGGCTGGTGTGATTAAAATCACCGGCCACCACAATGAAGCTATCAGGATGTTTGGTCTGGAACTCACTGACGGCGTCATGCAGGGCTCCCAGTGCTTCGTTGGCCTTGGAATTTACATTTGCACTTGGTGCAACATATACAGCCACAACAAAAACAACGGAGAATTCCCTCGGCAGATAGAAAGGCCGACATTTCACGATGAGGAATTCTATCAGCGGAGAGCAGTGTTTCCCGGCTATTGTAGCGTTCACACACCAGTCCTTGTTTATGTACAAGCACAGGCCTCCACCTCGGCTCTTACCAGAGCTAGTGGTGGGACTCATCAGTGGAGATGACGAAACAAGGTACAGGGAGGAAGTAGAACAACTGGTGGACTGGTGCGGCAAAAATAACCTGGAATTGAATGTCGAAAAAACTAAGGAGATGGTTGTCGACTTCAGGAGGGCGCAGCCAGAGCATACACCGCTCAACATTAGTGGCACTGCAGTGGAGAGAGTGGAGAGCATAAAGTTCCTCGGTGTGCAGATAACGGACAACCTCACCTGGTCCAGGAACACCACTGGGACCGTCAAACGGGCCCATCAGCGACTGCACTTCCTGAGGAAACTAAAACAGGCCTCACTCCCCACCAACATCCTCAGGACTTTCTACAGGGGCACGGTGGAGTCTGTACTCACGTACTGCATCAATACGTGGTACTGCACCTGCAACTGCTCGGACAGGAAGGCTCTGCAGAGGGTAGTGAGGGGAGCAGAGAGGATTATTGGCGTCTCCCTACCCTCGGTACAAGAACTGTTCCAGAGCCACTGTCTGAAGAAAGCACAGAGAATTGCCAAGGACAAACTGCACCCCCTCCACACACACCTGGATCTCTTGCCATCAGGCAAGAGATATCGAAGCATCAAAGCCCGGACTACGAGGCTGCTAAACAGCTTCCTACCACAGGCTGTGAGGCTGCTAAACAGTCACTCTGCACTCACAGTCACTTGACTTGACTCTGCGGCTGGCACGGACACTTTAATAACTGGCACTGGCCACTCAAATCAGCAGCCCCGGACATTTTTTTTATGATTGGTTTACTGTTTTTAACATTGTGTTTTTTACCTGATTTTAACTATTTATTCTGTTCCATCAGGGACTGGATTGTTTTTTTTAGTGTTATTATGTGAGAAGTGTTTTAAATTTCATGTGCGAGGCTCCGCTATTCACTGGGAAACGTCTTTTCATTTTGCACTGTACTTGTTGCTTGCAAGATGACAATAAAGGTTGATTGATTGATAGTAACTGACTAAGGTTTAGTTTTAGGTTTATTACGAAAGGTGGAGAACATGTCCAATTAGCATCAATGGTGTTGTAATGGAGAAGGTCAAGTTCTTACTAACCTACAGTTGCAGAGTGGAAAACATGACAGCTAGATTGGGCAACAGCCCACCCCAATACTGCACGAAATCGCAGAGGGTTGTGAATGTAGACCAGCCCATCAAAAAAACAGACCCCACACTATCAAATCTATGTACACTTCACACTCTCTGGGGAAAACAGTCAACATAATCAAGGACCTTTTTCACCCTTGTCATTCCCTCTTTCCCCTTCTCCTATCATAGAAACATAGAAACATAGAAAATAGGTGCAGGAGTAGGCCATTCGGCCCTTCGAGCCTGTACCGCCATTCAATATGATCATAGTTGATCATCCAACTCAGTATCCTGTACCTGCCTTCTCTCCATACCCCCTGATCCCTTTAGCCACAAGGGCCACATCTAACTCCCTCTTAAATATAGCCAATGAACTGGCCTCAACTACCTTCTGTGGCAGAGAATTCCAAGAGATTCACCACTCTCTGTGTGAAAAATGTTTTTCTCATCTCGGTCCTAAAAGATTTCCCCCTTATCCTTAAACTGTGACCCCTTGTTCTGGACTTCCCCAACATCAGGAACAATCTTCCTGCATCTAGCCTGTCCAACCCCTTAAGAATTTTGTACGTTTCTATAAGATCCCCCCTCAATCTTCTAAATTCTAGCAAGTACAAGCCAAGTCTATCCAATCTTTCTTCATATGAAAGTCCTGACATCCCAGGAATCAGTCTGGTGAACCTTCTCTGTACTCCCTCTATGGCAAGAATGTCTTTCCTCAGATTAGGAGACCAAAACTGTATGCAATACTCCAGGTCCAAGACCCTGTACAACTGCAGTAGAACCTCCCTGCTCCTATCTTCAAATCCTTTTGCTATGAATGCTGACATACCATTCGCTTTCTTCACTGCCTGCTGCACCTGCATGCCTACTTTCAATGACTGGTGTATCATGACACCCAGGTCTCGTTGCATCTCCCCTTTTCCTAATCGGCCACCATTCAGATAATAGTCTACTTTCCTGTTTTTGCCACTAAGGTGGATAACCTCACATTTATCCACATTATACTGCATCTGCCATGCATTTGCCCACTCACCCAGCCTATCCAAGTCACCTTGCAGCCTCCTAGCATCCTCCTCACAGCTAACACTGCCCCCCAGCTTCGTGTCATCTGCAAATTTGGAGATGTTGCATTCAATTCCCTCGTCCAAATCATTAATATACATTGTAAATATCTGGGGTCCCAGCACTGAGCCTTGCAGTACCCCACTAGTCACTGCCTGCCATTGTGAAAAGGACCCGTTTACCCCTACTCTTTGCTTCCTGTCTGCCAGCCAGTTCTCTATCTACATCAATACTGAACCCCCAATACCGTGTGCTTTAAGTTTGTATACTAATCTCTTATGTGGGACCTTGTCGAAAGCCAAATCAGGCAGTGGATACAAAAGTCTGACAGCATTTACCACCAGACAGGAACAGCTTGTTTTCCACTGTTATTAGACTACTGAATGGCATTTTGGACCTTTCCCATTTCTCTCCACAGATCGGCCTGACCTGCTGAGTTCCTCCAGCACTTTGCTTTCTGATCAGGATCCCAGCATCTGCAGTCCTTTGTGTGTTTATGAGCCTGAACGTATTGTTCAGAATAGTTCTCAAGAAATAAGTGTTGCAACGATATTCAACCTCAGTATGAAACATTGCTTGACCGCTTTCCTGGCTGAGGTACAGAAGGATTCTACACACAATCACAAATTTTTGAATGGTTGTTCAATGATTGAGTGATTGGCATTGCAATAATGGTAACTTGTCATTTTGTTTGGGATCTCGTGATCTTTGAGTAACTGCATCAATGAGGAATTCCATCAGCCTCCTACTGCTTTACAACAAGTGCCATGAGCTGTCCATACCTCCAGCCTTGGTATTGACAACGTTTATTTTGCTGATGTTGTGTTTTAGTTGATCATGGCCACCAACTATGTGATCTTACATTTTTGTTTTTCTCCACCTATTTAGTGAACAACTCTGAGGGCCCATCCATGCATGTGTATTTTTTAGCTTAACCGTTTAGTTTAGTTTAATTTAGTTTAGAGATACAGCACGGAAACAGGCCCTTCGGCCCACTGAGTCCACGCTGTCGAGAGATCCCTGCATATTAACACTATCCTACATGCACTAAGGATAATTTGTTTACATTTGCCAAGCCAATTTACCTACATACCTGTACGTCTTTGGAGTGTGGGAGAAAACCGAAGATCTCGGAGAAAACCCACGCGGTCACGAGGAGAACGTACAAACTCTGTACAGACAACACCTGTAGTCGGGATCGAACCCGGATCTCCGGCACTGCAATCGCTGTAAGGCAACACCTCTACCGCTGCGCCACTGTGCCACCGCTCTGGGGGAACATCTGGAATTTGGCTCTTACTCTTGGCTTGGGTAATGATCTTACTCTTAATTTGTCTACAACGCCCTCTGTAGTTGGATCAGCTGCTGAAATTCAGTGCCTCATCTTATCTGTACGGCACAAGAGGTCAAACGGTATCAACTGTAAGAACTATTCTCAACAACAATCGCTATCTTTGGGTATGACCATCCGCTGCTTGAAGTTCTGAAGGTGCTAGAACACTGAGCAGTAACTTCATAAGCCAAAAGAACATTCTGACATGTAAGAAAGGGTGGTGAATGGAATGAGCTGCTGGTAGAGGTAGTTGAGTCAGGGTATATCACAATGTTTAAGAAGCAATCAGCCAGACACATGGATAAGACAAGTTTAGAGGGGTATGGGCCAAATGCAGGCAAATGGGTTTAGTGTAGATGGGACATGTTGGGCGGTGTGGGCAAGTTGGGCCGAAGGGCCTGCTTCCACATTGTATGACTGTGATTCGATGACTCTAAATGATACATGCTGCTCACTCACCTCACCACCTGTCAATGCTTTCCTGGGTCCCCTGTTTGTTTGCTCTCACTTGATCCCATGTTTTCCAGTTTGTTTTCCCCTCTTTTCCTCATATCTCCAAGAATCCAAACATATACTTACTAAGGATCTACAGATCCTTCGGCATAGAATTCCAACCTTCTAAACACTCAAGGAATTTTCCTAATATCATTTGCAAGTGGCCAAACTCTTATTCTTAGAATATACTCCCTGCTTCTTGACTCTCAACTCTTGACTTCTATTTGACCAAAGGCCTCCTTTATTCAAAGGCTTCACATAGGACAGATATCCCTGTTCATGAATCAATGTTATAAGGCTTTACTACAAACCTTCTGTGATAGAATCAGAGAGACATAAAATGATACAGTATGGAAACAGGCCCTTCGGCCCAACTCTCCCACACCGGCCACCAATGTCCCAGCTACCCCAGTCCCACTTGCCTCCGCTTGGTCCATAACCCTCCAAACCTGTTCTATCCATGTACCTGTCCAACTGTTTCTTAAATGATGGGATAGTCCCAGCTTCAACTACCTCATCTGGCACCTTGTTCCATTCACCCACCACCCTCTGTGTGAGCAAGTTACCCCTCGGATTCCTATTTAATCTTTTCCCCTTTACCTTGAACCTATGTCCTCTGGTCCTCGATTCCCCTACGCTGGGTAAAAGACTCTGTGCATCTATTGATGTATTGTTAGAGTAGGAATGGCTGACATTATTGTTACTATTTTCAGCAAATGTCCAACACATCCTTCTCTGACTTTCCAGCACCTTCAATGTGATCCCACCACCAATCATATCCATCCTCACCCCTTCCCGCTTTCCACAGAGACTACTCCCCCCACAACTCCTCAGTTCACTCATCCCTTTCCACCCAAATTATCCACTCCCTAGGTACAGTACTTTCCCGTGCAACCACAGGAGAAGTAATGCGTGTCCCTATACCTTGTCCTTATAATAATAATAATAATCTTATTTATATAGCACATTTTTAGTCAACTTGCATTGACCCCAAAGTGCTTCGCATAATTACATTACATTAACACACAGGCAAAGGTGGGTGAAGTGTCTTGCCCCAAGGACACAACGACAGTATGCACTCCAAGCGGGATTCGAACCGGCTACCTTCCGGTCGCCAGCCGAACACTTAGCCCATTGTGCCATCTGCCCATTGTGCCATCCATCATCTTTATTTATCGACTTTCGCAGCCCCTGGTGGGATAGGTGAGACAGAGGTTTACCGGCACCTCCTCTAACCTCATCCATGGCATTCGGTGCTCCTGATGTGGTCTCATTTATATTGGCAAGATCAAGTGTAGACTAGGCAACCATTTCTCTGAACAATTGTGTCGGTCTGCCTGAGCCTCCTGGATCTCCCAGTTGCTGACTATTTTAACTTCCCTTCACATTCCCATACTGACTTTTTGGCCTGGGCCTCCTCCGTTGCCCCACTCAAACTGGAGGATCAGCACCTTATATTTTGCTTCGGGAGCTTATAACCTAACTGAAGCTGTCTCCATTGCCTCAATTTTACCCTAAACTGCTTTGTGGGAAAATCGTGCGTGTGAGTCAGCCTCCTGGGTGGTTTAGTTGATTTGTTAATCAGGGGTGGTTGAGTTGTCCATGGGTTTCCCAGCATTAACAACTCTTCCCTTGATGTTCCAGTAAATTAACAGATGAAAGGAAACTTGAAAAGCAAAACTGAAAAAAAGTGAAAGCACTCTGTGAAATGAAATCAGAACAAGCCCACTGTAATGAAATGCCCTCCCACGGTTCAACACAAATTAACACTAAATTGACAACCTCACTTGCAGCCTACAAAAATATCTAAAGTTTGGAGTGGAAAATCAGCCATCTGCTAGATCTGTGAACTCACAAGATTCTATTTCTTCCTTTTCAACCTTATTCAATTTTTAATCTACTGCTGTTCTTATAACTTTACAGTGGGTACTTGTGCTGCTGTTGTACAAAAAAAATGGCACCAATTTAAAATAAGTTGGTGGGAGCTTTAGTCTCAAAACCGATAGAGAAAAGTTTAGCCTGAGATAACTTTGCACCATCTTGAAGTGAGACAAACAAACCCTCTGATTTATGCCAATGACTAACTGGAAGATAAAGAGACTTCCACATTTAGTTTCTCCCCTGGCAGATGATCAGTCTGAAGAAAAGTCCCAACCAAAATGTCACCTATCCACATTCTCCAGAGATGCTGTCTGACCTGCTGAGTTACTCCAGCACTTTGTGCCTTTTCCCATGTACCTGTTTAAATGTTGCTATTGTACCTGCCTCAATTACTGGTAGCTTTTTCCATATTGTATCTGCCTCAATTACTGGTAGCTCTTTCCATATACCCATCACTTTCTGTGTGGAAGATGCTGCCTCTCGGGCACTTTGTGTCTTTTTTTTGTAAACCAGCATCTGCAGTTCCTTGCTTAAATTTTGTTTGGTGCAATTGGAAATTATTCAAAAACAATTTATCCTTTACTTACAGTGCTAATAAATGGTCATTCCCTTTGAGCTGACCTCATGAGCAGTTAACAGATAAACTATGGTGATTATCAATTCCATTCTTGTGTGTTAAAAAAAACAGACATTGTTAGAGTTTGACAGTCAGTCTGTACAACCATTACAAATAACTTCCAGCAGTCGAAACCAGATAACAACCGTTTGACAGGGAGATTATTCATAATAGAAGCTATTTTAAAAATAATCATTATACATAATTGAACCTATTATAGACTGTTTCAGAAACGGCCAAAACTGCCTTTGCCGTGACAGTGACATGTAGAAGTGACACTTTATACAAACCACTACTTCACATTCAGCAATGGGAAATATTTCATGGTAGAAGAAATCTGTCTAAAATTGGCAGGAGCTGTCTTTATGTTTAGGAGATTCATAAGGGCATAGAGAGCCTGGTGTGCTAGCACATTCAACGATTTTCATCTGAAGGAACTCTATATGTTGCCTTGTTCAGAGTGCATTTCAAATGTAGCAAAAACTATCCTTTGGAAAATTTTCTTTCAAGAACAATATTCTTCTTATCAGTGCCTCATTTTCTGAAGGCATAAATTGAAGGAAAGCAAATGGTGGAACATCCATCTCTTTGAAATTGGGGCTTCTATGTGCCTCACTCAGAAAGCAAGAAGAAAACAAGGCCCCTTTAGGCTCTTAGTTCTCAGCAGGCCTAAAGCTTCAGCGAGTTAATCTGCTCGCTAATAACATGGGAAATTTGTATACATATGTTTACTATTAACCTACATACTGCTTTTCCTATTGGCAGTGCAGCAGACTGAAGGATCAGAAATTCTTGTCATTCATTAGGGTTGCAAATGCAATACAACTTTGTCCTCATTCTTGTTTTGGGTGGTACTCGGAAGTATCAGGGGAAGTAGAGATTGTATAAAGTTCCTTGGGGTCTTGTTTGAAGGCTGTTTAAGGAGAGATCAACACTTGTGAATCCACATTTGTCACTGCTAGATTCCATGTCTGCATAAGCAATCTCTGGAATTATACTAATTTGTTTATTTTTAAATTATACCAATTTCTTTATTTTTAAATTCCTCACAAATGCTGTTGAATAAAAATATAATTTTTGTCTCATTGCACCCTTTATTCTTTTAGAATTTCTAGCAGTGAGTAGTCACAGTTAAAGGCAAAGATTTATGTTTGGAATAGTTCCTGGATACTGTAAGAAAATGTAGTAGCCAAGTATTAACTTATTCTATTACTGATTATAGTATATTTATTTGTTATATTATTGCATTAATGGGCCTGTAAAGCTGCAACAAATGAGAACGTTATTGTTCTGCGGACAGGGCATATGACAATGAAACACTCTTGAATCTTGAATCTATTGACAGATGACAGATGGTATAAATTCCTTCTTCTCTTCTCCTTTTACTTAACATAAGTGATTAGTTCCTGACATCCAGTTCAGCATCAAACTGGGTGAAGGCCTTTGCAAAGTCTAATATTCTGGATATTAAAGCTGTATATTAAGGAATACATAATATAGTTATTGCCTTACATTTTATTGTACACAACCTTATAATATTCAGGAAAAAATAAAATTTATAACCTTTGAAGATGATGAAAGATTTTTGAAACGGACGAGCATGATCTCACTCACCAAAGCATAATAAGGTGATAAAAACTACAAAAATAATCTTAGCTTTTAACAAAGGAACAATAAATACAACAATTTCACAGTTTGAAAGCAATAGTTTCTTACCTAGAAGAATCAAAGCTGGAAAAAACAGAAGAAATGAAAGTCCACTGCTTCACAGCTCCACTGCTTTCCAGGGCTGTTTATGAATAGTGACATTTCACCTGGGCATGCGCAATTGGAATACCGAACTCACTTATTGTCAAATTTATTTATATCGAGAAAATGAAAAGGAAATAGTTATCTGATATTTTGTTTCCTTTCCATTCTCTTAACAAAAGCAGTAATTATATTGATGGTGGAAACTGAATATATATACATATATATATAACATAATGCCGTCACAGCCGCTCCATTGTATTGCTTTATTATAAGATCCTATACATTAGTGTGTTCATCAGAGTGAAACCGTGTGGTAAAGGCATTCATCCTGAGGTAAACACACCTGCTCCATCACTGAAATACACAGCACCCATCCACCAATTTGTCATGTGCATCTTTGTGGCTCTGTCTCTGCTCCTATGGTGCTGGCCTGCATGCAGCAGGATGGTTAGATGTGAGCTTTCCTGACAGATACGGCAGCACTTGCTGAATTATTCATTAGCGTGTTAATGGCAGGTGATGAGATCTTTTCACGCTACATCCCACTCAGTAGGTGTTTATTACCCTGTT
Organism: Leucoraja erinaceus; assembly: GCF_028641065.1. NCBI lineage: Eukaryota > Metazoa > Chordata > Chondrichthyes > Rajiformes > Rajidae > Leucoraja > Leucoraja erinaceus. The sequence continues at coordinate 78,006,116 of NC_073379.1, read as the reverse complement.
CAACAGCAGCCTGCTATTACTGTTGGGGAAAATAACTGTCTACACGAGCTTGACAGGTAATGGGAAACGTGCTCTACTCACTTTGCTCATAAGTGCAGCTGAAGGTTATTAAAGAAACTGTGTTGTTCTAGGCACAAACAAGATGGTTGCTCTTCACTTTGGCTGAACAACTTAATCCTTAAAAATCCGCAGATATGACATTTATCCCTCAATGATCCAGTTTTGACATTTTCAAATCATTTTAGCTATTATTATCTATAAAGGTTCATTGGATACCAGTAAAAAGGTAATCTGCCCCTTTCTATTTGACCTTAACTTTAAGGGACATGTTTGTTTGACGCATGCTTTGCTCTAATATTCTTTGATTTCTTATCAGCTTACTGTTCATGGATTGGCAAAAAGATTTTTGTTGGTATGTTTGGATTTATACTGTGTATTTCTAGTAAGAAGTTGTTCATTTCAGATCAGTAGTAGAATTGGGGGATATTCCTGTTGTAAAAGATTAACTTGGCTTCCTATTCACTGAGTGACAATTTATTATTACCCTGTGTTGTGTTGGCCATTCCTCTAAACTGTACCAGAAAAAAACATTGTAAATTCACACATAGAATTGTGTAAAACAAGTTGTGAAAAAAGCCCGGCTGCACATTGATCTTAGTTTTATTTTATTGCAACAGGTACTTTGTTAGAAGTGAGATTGAAAAATTGTTGTGTAAAATTTGTTACTGTATCAAGTTTCACATTGCAAATATTTTATATGGAACTAACAGACAAGAAGGTAACAGAAAGTGGAGTTGTTTATGTTTTCCTAAAGCTAAATTCTTATTAAACTTCATGAAATATATTTAAAAAGTGCCACAATGTTTATAAAAAGTTAAAAAAATAGGTTTAGTCGGAAGAGGAAGTGTGACAACTATCTGCTGTAATTGAAGCTGTTTCTGGATTGTGCTGATTAGGTAACAGTTTTGTTCCAAAATTAGGCATGTTGATAGCAACACTGATTAAATTAACTACATTGTTCTGATTGTTCAACTTGGAGCAGTGTTTAGCAATTAATTCCTGAATGATCCATTAAAGAGATTCCCAAAGGTAAATCAAATTGTGCAAGTGGATTGATTAGATTTTAGCTGAGAATAGGTGAGCAACTGGTCTTAATCTGGAAAGAGGTCTTTCACCAAGTTTAAGCAGGCACAGAAGAGGAGGAATTGTAGCCTGGAGCAGGGAAGCAAACATGGTACCAAAATTGAATCGACAGTGGTACTAAAATATGTGTAGAACTATGACTGAAAAACTGTGTTGGATAGGTAAAGAAAGGTTCTCGACCGGACAGGTAAGATGAAGGGTCTCGACTTCCTTATCTCCAGAGATGTTGCCTGACCTGCTGAGTTACTGCAGCATTTTGTGTCTATCATCACTCAAGGTCCTTTCTAACAATTGAAACACTTTCTCTCTACCTATTCTGTTGATACCCTGCATAATTTTTAACACTTCTATCAGACCTTCTATTCAGTCAAAAGAAGCGTCCTAACCTGAAATATCACCAATCCATTTTCTCCAGAGACTCTGGACTTGCTATGTTTCTCCAGCACCATGTGTCTTTTATTTTTGTAAACCAGCATCTGCAGCTCCTTGTGTACACTTCTATTTGATCTCCAATTCCAAGCAGAGAGTCCCCTGTCGTCTAGTCTATCCAGAGACCACCAGGGTCGCCAATTCAAGCCTAAATTGAGCTGCCAGGAAGAAAACTGTACCAACAGCATCTCCTCTGGGGGAAAGGGTGAACTGCAGGAAGGAACCTGAGTTTGCCACGCCTCCTCGTTCGAAGACCAGGACTAAGCTGCTGGCACAAGCCTGGGATCGCCAGTATCTTGGCACATGCGCTCTAACTGTGAGGGACAGTGTATCCATGTGGTCCTGGACTTTCTTACCACTGCAAATGGAACAAGTACGAGAGTCGGTGTGGTCACTGCGAAACCTAGCGTTATCACCAATGCCACACTTCATAAGTTCATAAGTGATAGAAGCAGAATTAGGCCATTCAGCCCATCGTCTATTCCACCACCATTGGTTATCTATCTCTCCCCCTCAACCCCATTCTCCTGCCTTCTCCCCATAACCCCTAACCCCTGCACTAATCAAGAATCTATCTATATCCACCTTAAAAATATCCAATGACTTGGCCTCCACAGCCTTCCGTGGCAATGAATTCCACAGATTTACAATACTCTGAATAAAGAAATTCCTCCTCATCTCCTTCCTAAAATAATCTCCTTTTATTCTGAGGCTATGACCTCTGACCAGCACCTTATAAAGTCTCAGCATTACATCCCTGGTTTGTATTCTAATTCTCCCAAAGAGCCTTGATCCACTAAAATTTACCTACCGTTGCAAAACATTCACTGCATACACCATATCACTGGCACTGCACTAGTTCCTGGAACATTTTGGAGAATATGCACATTTACGTTACACTGCTATTTAGTCACTATAGCCCCATCTTTAACACCATAATTCCAATTAAACATCTCCAAACTACTGGAACTAGGAAGTCAATACCCCATTTACAATTGGATCCTTGATCAGCATCTGTGGTTCCTTGTGTCTACAAGATTTGTGCAAATTGGTTTCCAAACATAATATGACCACAATGGAGTAATTAGTGGACGTGATTTAAAATGTTTAGTATCAGATCCAAGTTAGTTATCTCCCAAATAGGGTTCTACGTTACGGGAACAGGCCCTTTGGCCCAACTTGCCCACAACCACCACCCTTTGTGTGAAAAAGGTTCCTATTATATCTTTCCTCCCTCACCTTAAACCTATGTCCTCTGGTTCTCTATTCCATTACTCTGGACAAGAGTATGATTTAGATGAGAATGTACTCTATAATTAATGATTTGGATAAGAATGTACATGGCAGGTTTAGCAAGGGTGCTGGGTACATGAAATGAGCTGCCGGAGGAGGCAGTTGAGGCAGGGACTATTGCAACATTTAAGAAGCAATTAGACAGGTACATGGATAGGACAGGGATATGGGCCAAATACCGGTAAGTCAGTCTGGTGTCGATGGGACATGTTGGTCGGTGAGAGCAAGTTGGGCCAAGAGGTCTGTTTCCACCCTGTATGACTATGATTGTATGTTTACCCAACTTGCTCTCATGATTTTGTACACCTCTCTAAAATCAAGGGATGAAATCTGAGCCTGCTTAACCTCTCCCTCTAGATCAGGCCCTCAAGTCCTGGCAATATCTTCGTAAATCCTCTCTCCAGCATGATACTTTGCAGCATGACAACATCCTTCCTATAACTTGGTGTCAAGAATGGAACACAATACTCCAAATGCCTTATATAGATGCAACATGACCTCCCAACTTCTAAATAGGGGGGTTGCACGTAAGGTAATCGGGTCGAAGGGCGTGATGCACGGAGCAGCTCAATCCATGCGTAGTACATGGCAGCTTCCGGCATATACTGTTAATACACGGCACACCACAGAGCTGTGTACTGAGCCCCATGCTCTACTCCCTCTTCACACATGACTGTGTTCCTGCATTCGACACCAACACCATCGTCAAGTTTGCAGATGACACAACGGTGATCGGGCTGATCACCAACGGTGATGAAACAAACTACAGAGCGGAGGTGCAGAACCTGGCGGACTGGTGCTCACATAACAACTTGTCACTAAACACCTCCAAGACCAAGGAGCTGATTATCAACTTCAGGAGGTCACAGAAGGAGGAATACGCCCCAATCTCCATCTACGGGGACAGTGTGGAGAGAGTGTCCAGCTTTAAGTTTCTGGGCACTCACATTTCAGAGGACCTCACATGGTCCACCAACACCGCTGCGCTGGTCAAAAAGGCACAGCAACGACTGTTCTTTCTGAGAACATTGAAAAAGACTGGTCTGCCCCAACAGCTGCTGACAACCTTCTACCGCTGCACGACAGAGAGCATACTATCGTATGGCATCTCTGTGTGGTATCTCAGCTGCACGGAGGCGGAGAGGAGAGCTCTTCAGCGCATCATACACAGACCGCAGAAGATCATTGGGACACAGCTACCAGCCTTGGAGGGCATCTACCGCACACGTTGCCTCAGGAAGGTCGTCAGCATCCACAAAGACTCCTCACACCCTTGTAATGGACTGTTTGAACTACTTCCTTCCGGCAGACGTTACTGGGCGTTCGACGCCCACACCTCCAGACTCAGGAACAGCTTCTTTCCCAGAGCTATAGCTGCTCTGAACCGGCCCTGCTGAGTGCCCCCCACCCCCCATGGACTGTCTCCCTCGGATGGTCACGTCGCACAGACACATCTGCACTTTAGTCTGTTTTGACTATTTTACTGTTGTAATGTTCTTTGTACAAACCATGTATCTAAACCTAAATTTTAGTAGTTACTTAAGTTATGATGTTGGATGGAAGCTGCATACCCAAATCACGTTGCACTTATGTGCAATGACAATAAAAGATATTATTATTATTTTATTATTATTATTATTATATTACACGAAACGAGTACTTTCTTACCCGTTCAAAACCTCCGAAATGGTCCTTTTTTGCGCTCTAAATAATTGTGGAAATCGAGGTAAGCATGAGAGACATTTATCCCACTTCAGAATTCCAAAAGTGAGGAGAAATTATGGTAAATTACCTAAAATGTTTCAAAAGTGATAAATCTGGTTGTAAAATTTTAAAATCGCCTATGGTTCTGAAGTGGGTTTTTACATGCAAAACGAAAACGCTTCTGAAGCTAAATTTATCATTAAAAAAATTCTCCAGACTTGCGAGTGATGTGTGGAAAAGTAAGTTTTCTATCATTATGTATTGAGATGTATATTTTGGCAATTAGTAAAATGTCCTGACAGCTTAAATACCCACTCCATTTCAAAGATATTGTCAATTTGCTGAGGTCGATTAACAGCTAACAATTATGCCATTCCTTGGCTTGCATCTGAGTAAAATATAATTCAAAACCCACGTATGGTTTGCGATTTTTTTTTTTTTTTAATGATAAATTTTGCTTCAGAAGTGTTTTCTTTTTGCATGCAAAAACCCACTTCACAACAATGGGTGATTTTAAAATGTTACAGCCAGATTTATCACTTCTGAAACTTTTTAGATACCAAAGGAATCAAGAAAAAACACAAATAATGCCTTGCTGTTGATAAAATGCAGTGAGCAAACGTGATAATTGCCAATATTTTCAATCTTGATATCTGCATGGCCAATGTTCGCCAACCACTTTAGCTGTTGTTGTCCCTTCAGCTCTCGCTTCTCTCTACCATAATTTCTCCTCACTTTTGGAATTCTGAAGTAGGATAAATGTCTCTCACGCTTACCCCGATTTCCATAATTATTTACAGAGCTAAAATTGACCATTATAACGGGCCCACTAGGCTGGAAACAATGGTAAGTGCTTACCTGCAGTTCATCGCGTGTACTCCAGTTGGCATTGCGTGGCAACAGTACGGGTCATGGGTCATGACCTGACTGCCATGCAACCTCCCAATATACAATTTCTTACTGTTCATACATGATAATTCACATATTCATCCTCACAGGCTGCTTGGCCTCTTCCTCTTGCTATAACCAATCTGTGATTCTGTCATTGCATACTCAATAGAAGGCTGTCTACAGCTCTGTACACACAATGTGGATAATCTTATTAATTTACTCAAATCTTCTCACAGTATTAGATTTTCCCAAAGGCAACAGTTATTTTGCTGTGGATATGTTTTCACAATTTTGGCTTGTATACATACAGTATGTTCCAGACAAAGAAAATCTCCATCGGGCCTGCTGAACTTGAATTAAATTAAAAAAAACACAGGACACAGCAAAAGCTCGAATCTTAAACAATAAACAACTGCTGGAGAAACTCAAGAGAGACACAAAAAGCTGGAATAACAGCGGGTCAAACAGCATCTCTGGAGAAAAAGAAAAGGTAATGTTTTGGGTCGATATCCCAGCCACCAATGCTGGAGAAACTCAGCAGGTTAGGGAGCATCTGGAGAAAGAACTGGGCAGGCAAGGTTTTGGGTCAAGATCTTTCTTCAAAACTGGATTCTATTCAGTTCCATTGCCACTGGATCAATTCAAAGGTGTTCTGGAATAGTGCCATGTATCAAATTAGTATCTTGTTCAGGTTCTGTACTCCACCCTGAGAAGAAGACATTACATGGGAATTTAGCCAATTACTTTCTTGTCAGTTTAATGTGCTCAAATGGACACTTTATCTTTCCAAATTAGAAAATTATTTCTTGAAGATAATCGATATTTGATATATACATTTTCACAACTAAGGTAAATAAAATTGGTTAGGTGAATGTATTAATGTAACTATTATCTTGGAGGATTAAAAGATAGGTAAAATGGATTAAAGATAGGTTAATGGAATTGGTCAGTTATGATATAATTGAGTGGAAGAACTGACTTCAAGAATAAATGGCTACTGTACTTCCCATGTACCTCTGCTAATAAAAAACATGTTAAAGTGGCAATTACTCCCATTGCAAACTAATTATTGATAGCATGAGTCCGGTCACTGAACTTCCTTTCAGCCACAAGCTTGGGAATGTGCCGTAACCTGAGCCACACTTAATTTTCTTACACCAGAGTTGCAAACATGTGGGATGCAATCATGAACACCATGTTTATTAAGCCTGGAGTTAATAGCGCTGGTCTGGAACTACAGAATCCAGGAGGCTAATCATTTGGCGGAATGTGCTTCGTACCCGTTGAAAGGCTGGAAATGGAAGCCATTATTTTTTAATTTATGGCCTTTCCCAGCTCCGTTTTCAAAGCATGAAATGGGAGTGATGTTAATATAAAAGGTAGTCTGCGTGTGGCCAGATGTGTTTCCTAGGGCGCTGAAAGGTTGCAGAAATGATATACACTGTAGATATTTAAAATGTTAGTAATGCATGAAATTGCCTCATATGATCTGTAAATGTTTGCCTAGAAGCAATTAAACTTATGCTCACACTAATTAAGCACCAATTTTCTGGTATATTGCAATGAGGTTGTAAGTGGTGAACATAAATAATCCCTTTTTATGTTAATTACATATTTCCCGCTGTATGTACAACACTTGATTGTACAAATAGTTTGCTGAAGCACATTGCAGTGCACTGTACAAAACAAAGACCAAGGGTCGCCTCTTTCTGATAATATGTCACCAATTTAGGTCAAACTTGTGCACACTGCATTTAAACCCATACTAAATCAAAACCTTCCAGGGAAGCATCTACTGATTTGCTGAATGTTTTAATGGGAAGCTTGTGTATGAAATATAGCTTAATCAGAATTCTGTTGAAATTATGGTAATATGTCTGGATTGTTCTTAATAAAATTCTCCCACCGTACGTATAATCCTAACAATGAAACAATGGAAATTTGCAATCAGGAAGGTGTTCTTTGGCCTTTCCTCACTTTCTGGGACATGAATTGAAAACTTATTCCATTGTTCCTGTTTCTGGCGCTACATTCAGAATGTCTTTTCTTTCAAGTCATTATTAGCTATTTCAGTATGGTGGCATTTGCGCCGAGGAAATTCATTCCTCAACAGATCTCTGCTGGAAGACAGGACTCGTGGGTAAGAGTCCAACAAAAGAACAATGAAAAAAAAGTTGTTAAACTTCAGAAGAACTCATCAGATTGTGTTTGAGTGAAGTGATTAGTATAGAGGTTTGGAACAAACGACAAGATAGGGGTGAATCAAGAAAACTGGAATGATTGGGATTTGTAGTAGAGCTGGAACTATCAATTGCAGCAGGAAAATAAGTTGCAATTAACAGATGGTTTGCTTGAGAGGCTTGTGAGAAGTGTTCTCCTCCTTCTTGCTCATGAAATTGCGATTAAATTATCATACCCTTTGAGACCAGATGCCTCTGCCTCAATTTCTGTAAATGTTGAGTGATTAAATATATTCAGAACTTGGATGGATAGATTTGTGGATTATGGGGGCAATCAAGAGTAATGGGTACTAGGCAGGAAGGTAAAACTGATGGACCATGATCTTGAAGAATGGCATAGAAGGTTCCAGATTTAAGGCTAAATCTGCTCCTATTTGGTGTTGGTATTGTTTATAATCATCACGATTGTAGAGATATGGTGAAAAGCTTTTGTTGTGTTCTATTCATTCAAAGCAAATCATACTCTACAGGAGTACAACCAAGCCACACACAAGTACTACAGAGACACAAGAAAATGCAGATGCTTGAACATTGAGCAAAACAAAAAATGCTGGTGGAACTCGGGCAGCATCTGTGGAATGAATAGACAGATGTTGTTTCAGATCGGGCTCCTCCTTCAGACTGATTGGACTGGGGTGGGGGGGAGAGGGGGAGGGGGAGGGGAAGAAAGCTGGAAAAGAGAGGAGGGGACGTGACAAAGCCTGGCAAGTGATAGGTGGATACAAATGAGGAGGGGGGTGACCTTCATACGGGTGGAATACATGACAAGGTAGAGTTGAAAACGGGACAAAGGGGATGTCAGACATGGAGAAAAGAGGACGGGTGAAATATAAGCTAGAGTGAGGTACATGAGTGGAAGATGTCAGGGGCAAGGAGGCAAAAGTAGTGGGATAAAAGGGACATGAAAGAGATTGGAGATCAGAGATGGGTTTGGCAAGGAGGATAAAGGAGCTGGGTGACTGTGGCAGTGGGAGATAGTGGGAGCAATGATGTATACAGGGTGGGAGGGCACTGGAAGGAGATGTAGCAGGTATATTTCTTGGTATTGGAGAGTTAATGTTCATACTGTTGGGTTATAAGCTGTCCAAGCAGAATATTAAGTACCGTGTGTCCAGTAAGCATGTGGCTTTACTCTGGCAATGGAGGAGGATATAAAGGTCTAATACAGAGTGTGTAAAAAAAATATACAAACTCATCAGAAAGAAAAGCTAGTGAGATTTTTAGTTAAAATGTTGATTAAATCCAAAATATAAATCAAAATGCTGGAAAAATGCACTAGACCAGGCAGGCACTAGAGGCTGGTTAGCCACCCATGTGTGTAGCCAGCCATGTGTGTAATGTGCTGATTGCATTAGAAAAGTGTTCTTTGTTCTTGGGCTGGGTTGTTTATGAGTGAATAAAAATAGATCAACGCTGTTTGACTTTATCACTGATTTGAAAGCTGAATCCAGAGACATTGGACTCCATGCATAGCAGAGCTGGGATGCAACGTTAAGGAACTAGAGGCAGGAAGGGGGCTCTGAGCTGGATAGACAGATCTCTGGAGCAGCTCAGCGAGTCTCTGGAACATAGACCTGATGCAAAGCAAATTCCACAAATTCCTTGGATGCAGACGCACTGTGGCTTGGTTTTAATTCTACAGATACGCAAACCTTTGTGAATCTATGTCACAACTAGTCGGTGGGGAAACACAGAGCGTACAAAAGGGCATTCTGGATACGTTAATAGATGAAGGTAAATTAATGGATTAAATTAATTAAGGAGTGGGGGTGGAGAAACAATGGATGCAAGTGAATGGGTAGAAACGTAAATTAATAAACGGTAAATTAATGGGTTCAATTATCTTAATGTGTTTAATACTGAACATGACTGAAAAGATCACTTGTATGTTAGTGAACAGACAGACAAGTAAAATGAATGAAAATAAAACTGATGGGGATTTCTTGTGGAGGCATGGTAGTGTGATGATGTGAAAACCTCTGGTGATTTGCAGCTAAAGTCTCACCCCATTGGATTTAGAACTAGTCCTGAGTTACTTGGGCATTCTGCTGTTGAAATGTGGCGAGAACTTCATAAAACTGTTGACGTCATGATCCCGAACAGTGTGTAGTTACATCTGATTGCATTTTGGTTCTCTACTAAGCTGAATGGAACAGAGCAATGGATGAGCAAGCCAGCAGAATAAAGGCTGCAACAGACTACTTAAACACTGAGAAAATAACAGTATTTTTCCAGTTTCCTTCCCCTTTTTATTTAATTAACGATTATCACAGATAGATTTAAAGGGCAGGCCTGTTCCATTTCCTGCATATCTCCATATTATATAGTTATATTTTAATTTCAGTATCAGTGTAACAGATGTATTGTTTGTAATGGCATGGCATTTGGATATGTTGACTCCTTCTCCATCCCCATTCCGCTCTCCTGCCCCATTGTGAAAACAAGCTGTCAATAGACAATAGGGCAGGAGTAGGCCATTCGGCCCTTCGAGCCAGCACCACCATTCAATGTGATCATGGCTGATCATCTCCAATCAGTACCCCTTTCCTGCCTTCTCCCCATATTCCCTGACACTGCTATTTTTAAGAGCCCTATCTAGCTCTCTCTTGAAAGAATCCAGAGAACCTGCCTCCACCGCCCTCTGAGGCAGAGAATTCCACAGACTCACAACTCTCTGTGAGAAATAACTGGTAGGATTCTGAGAAATGCAAAATGACAAGGAAATCTTGTGAGATCACATCCATTGACACCTGAAGGTATCAGAATGAAGTAGAGGAGATGGTTTAGAAGAATATAATAATAGGGAAGCTACATTTGCATTGTATGAATACTTGTTAGGCTACAGGCAGCTTACAGAGTACAGTTCTGATCCACACATTGCATGATTAGGGATAGTGGAGTGGGAAGTAGAATTGGCCCCATATAGTGACCTGTATTAACTCAAATAATTGTAAAATAGATTTTAAAGGTTGTTGCAAAACTGGAGAGTTTGAATAGTGAGGAGAGATTAGGGTGGGTCTAGTTTCTCTGGAGATGGTGGGAGATGCATCAAAGTGTGAGAGGCCTAGATGATGGGAAAGAAAATACTTATGCCCCTTAGCAAGAGGATGTAACTATAAAAATCAGATATGAAAGATGTTAAGAAAGGATTTTTTTTCACCGGATGTGGATTAGGGGGTTTTGAATTCCTTGTCTGAAAGGATGGCATCGACAAGAATTCTCTTCACATTTAAAAACAGCCTGGATTAACTTTTGCTGTGCAATGATAAAAGACCTTACTAAGACCACATCTGGATCATTGTAGACTTTGGTCTCATTACAAGTAAACGTGAACAAGTAAACTCCATCATACCATTTATTGGAAAGGTGAGTTTGGCATATTGAAGAGATTGAATAATCTGGGGCTATCTTCACCAAAGTTTAAAAGAATGAGAGATTATCTCATTGAAATTTACAATGCAGATGCAGACACGATGTTCACTTTGAATAATATGTCTTGAACAGATTTCACAGCCTTGGAGTATGGGATAAGCCATCTCGGACTAAGATTAGGAGAAAACTCTTCACTGAGGAGATGACAAATCATTGGAATTGTCTACCTTGGAGGGCTCAATCACTGTTAATTCAAGACAGATTAATATTCTCTAATAGATGAGAGGTGTAATGCTGTAGATCAAATATAAAAAGGAGGATGTGTCTGAATCTTGCCAATAGAGAGTGTGATTGCTACCAATGAAGTTTAGTTGACAGCATCTTAGCGATTGTGTGTGATGGCTGTGGATTGACTTCTCACCGCAGAAAACTAGGTCAAACGTCTAGGTTAACAACTGAAGAATTGAGGGACTGTTGGATTGTTGGCAATGTTCTTTATAGATTAGATGTTGAACCATCTTTGATGATTGAGATGTTGAGTATCCTTTCTCAAGTAAATTTGTAAGATGTCATGTGACTATACCAAGTAAGGGCAAGGAAAATATCCTCATGGGCCAAACTAATATTTATCAATCAATCACAGATTATCTCATCATTATTGTTTGTAGATGCCTGGAGTGTGCAAATTGGCCATTGTTGTGTTTGCACTTCACTAATAATTCCTACTCCTTAAATTCACTTAAATTCTGTGAAAGGTGCAAAAAAATTTAATTCCCTCTTTCATTCTGAGTGAAATTCATCCCATGGAGAATATTTCCCAGTTTGCTTAATCACATGATGAAACGAACCACCACAGGTGATATTCTATCACATCCTTCCAAGCTTCAGGTTGTCTTTTCCTCATTACAATCCACATAATTGCTGGGGCTGTTAATATTCTAAATATTCTTTCTGCATTTCAAAAGGACGAGATTTTGTATGTTTCATGACAAGGGTGACCATATTTATGAATATTCATTTCTTTGGTTTCATCATTGATTTTGTTTTGGTACCATTTAAAATATATATTAATGCCACATCCGGAAGTGGCGGCGCTGCCTGGCAGCTGCGGCTCGCCTGCAGTCCGTTTGTCTTTTCTTTTCTAGGGGCTGTGGTTGCGGTGCGACCCAACTTCCGACCCGACTTTGGAGCCTCGGAGGCTCAGCCGCGGGCCAGTCGACGACATCATCGAGAGCTCGCAGGTCACAGGTTGTTGACCTGTTTTTTCGGAGCTCCCGCAACTACAGGTGCGTCTGCTGGACTGGAGGGCGGCAGCTTCGACTGCCCCAGGCCGCGAAGTTTGAACCGGCCCATTTGCAGAGTTCGGATTCAGCCGCGGGACTTGCTCACCATCACCCGGCGGGATCACAACATCGGAGGCCTGGATTGCCTCAGCGTAGGGGGCGACCAAGGAGGGAAGAGACAATGACTTTGAGACTTTAAACTGTGTTGAGTGTTTGTTTTGTTATTTATTCTATGTTATGACTGCAGGCTAAACCATTTTGTTGCACTGAAAAGTGCAATGACAATAAAATTGAATCCAATCCAATTAAACACTATTGACACGTTCCGATTCTACATAAACGTTTGCAAAAGAGGTTGTGAAGTTATAAACCATAAAGTTATAGCGATAGAAAGATAGGCTTTACACTGATGTTAGAGACTTATTTTTTTAAATATATATTAAAATCAGTACTGGGGTGAATTAAGATGGTATTTAGCAGGTAGAAAAATTCACAATAATTCAAATCAGTTGAAATAACTCACATACATGCAGAATTTTTAGGGAGAACCTAACTGATTAATTTTTGATTCTGCTGTGGGGGGACGTTTGTGTTGAACTCTATAATGTGTTGTGTCCATTTTCTTTATTTTTTTTAACCTTTTTCTATGGTTTGTATGGAAACTTATTATTTAATTTATGTAAATTACTTTGGTGTCAATGCGAGTTGACTTAAAACGTGCTATATAAATAAAACATACTTACTTACTTACTTACTTACTTAATTGTTCAATTAAGTTATTTGAATATTTATGCTAAATATTTACATAAAAATCATAGCTCTAAAAAATTTATAAAATTCAGTCAATATTTCACCTTTCTCACAAACTAGCAATGGGCAAATCCTTGGATGTAAAATATAGAATTTAACTTTTACAAATTACTTTAAAAATAATATGAACTTTGTATTTTATCTTATTAACCTTGAATTCATTTGTGAATATAAATGGGTGTGTTTTGAAACTTGCCTAAAACGGCTCTTAGTGTTGAAAGTATCAATATTTTAGTTCATCTGAAGTGTCAGATGAGACATTTCCAACCTCACTGCTATATTGTAGCACATGCTGGTTTTTTAGCATTTGAAAGTAAAGTGGAGTAAATTGACATGAGACCTTTTGACTGGAATGATTAAGCAATTATTTCTGCTGTGGTAAGTACTATAGCAGGTAATTAATGTGTTGCTGTGAGATCTAGACTAACCAGCAGGTTTCCGGCTAGTTCATTGGGAAATGAAGAAGCAACATCCACTAATTTTCATAATTTTACACTTAGAGAGGCCTGTGCGGGTTTAGTGTTGTTGATAGGTGAGAGAAAGTGTGTGGGGGGCAGGGAGAGGAGGTGTAGTGGGTAGGAGAAATGTGTGAAGATTCATAATTGTATGTTTCTATATTTGGTATGGTTGAAAAAAAATTGCGAAAACGGCTATTAGAAGCTTGAGGGGAAAATATCTAATAGCACGCAAGGTTGTTACATTTGAACAAGTAAAGTGCACCGATATTCCTGATGTCACATTGCTCGATCTAAGTGGAGCTTCATGTGTTGGGAGGAATCAGGACGTTTTGCAGATCTGCTCAAATATTGATTGCTCAATGTTCATATTTATTTATATTGAAGGCTGAATTGGCAATGATAACGATCCAAAGCTGTTGGAGTTCAATGACCTGAAATTGTGGTCCGTGGTACAGTGGTCTACCCAACTGCGATGACAACTTTTCTTTTCTGTAACATCTACTACTATCTGGCTTTAGGCCAAACAATCCCTGGTGTTCAGCAACTGATTGAGTGCCTAATCACAGACCAACATAGGAGTGAGGGGCAGGTGTACACCACTAGAACCTCTTTTACCATGTAGAAAGAGTACAGCTGAATTCTCATGAAAGTGATTTCTTTTTATGTTACAAGATGGCGCCAGAGAGATACAACATTTTGCAGGCAGCATGCAGGAGAATACTATTATACTCACGGTTTGCCCTTTTAAGTTTGAAATCTGCAGGCAGAAGGGCTGTAATTGGAAATTGACATCGTTTAGTTTAGTTTACTATTGTCATGTGTTCCAAGGTACAGTGAAAAGGTTTTTTTTTTCATGCTATCCAGTCAGAAAAAAGATTATAAAGGTTATAAAAGATTATAAATCAAGACATCCATAGTGTATAGATAAAGGATAAAATGTACAAAATCTAGTGCAAAGATATAACATTGAAGTCTGATAAAGTCTGATTAGTTCAACAACCTCCAATGAGGTAGATGGGAGGTGAGGGGAAAATATCTAATAGCACGCAAGGTTGTTACATTTGAACAAGTAAAGTGCACCGATATTCCTGATGTCACATTGCTCGATCTAAGTGGAGCTTCATGTGTTGGGAGGAATCAGGACGTTTTGCAGATCTGCTCAAATATTGATTGCTCAATGTTCATATTTATTTATATTGAAGGCTGAATTGGCAATGATAACGATCCAAAGCTGTTGGAGTTCAACGACCTGAAATTGTGGTCCGTGGTACAGTGGTCTACCCAACTGTGATGACAACTTTTCTTTTCTGTAACATCTACTACTATCTGGCTTTAGGCCAAACAATCTCTGGTGTTCAGCAACTGATTGGGTGCCTAATCACAGACCAACATAGGAGTGAGGAGCAGGTGTACACCACTAGAACCTCTTTTACCATGTAGAAAGAGTACAGCTGAATTCTCATGAAAGTGATTTCTTTTTATGTTACAAGATGGCGCCAGAGAGATACAACATTTTGCAGGCAGCATGCAGGAGAATACTATTATACTCACGGTTTGCCCTTTTAAGTTTGAAATCTGCAGGCAGAAGGGCTGTATTCGGAAATTGACATTGTTTAGTTTAGTTTACTATTGTCATGTGTTCCAAGGTACAGTGAAAAGGTTTTTTTTTTCATGCTATCCAGTCAGAAAAAAGATTATAAAGGTTATAAAAGATTATAAATCAAGACATCCATAGTGTATAGATAAAGGATAAAATGTACAAAATCTAGTGCAAAGATATAACATTGAAGTCTGATAAAGTCTGATTAGTTCAACAACCTCCAATGAGGTAGATGGGAGGTCAGGACTGCACTCTGGCTGATGAGTGGACTGTTGAAGTGCCCAAAAACAGTTGGGAAGAAACTGTTCCTGAATCTTGCCTGATGGGAGAGGGGATAGGAGGGAGTAACTGGGGGGAGACTAATCCTTGATTATGCTGGTAGCCTTGCCAAGGCTGCGTGAAGTGTAGATGGAGTCAATGGAAGGGAGGCTGGTTTGTGAGATGGTCTGGGCTATGTTCACAACTCTGCAATTTCTTGCAGTCTTGGATGGAGCTGTTCCCAAACTAGGGTGTGATGCATCCCAATAAGATGCTCTCTACTGCAAGTCTGTAGACATTGGTGAGTCTATGTTGCCCTTGATGCTGCTGCACGCAAGATTTTCATTGTACCTCTACCTCACCGTACTTGTGCAATATGACAATAAACTCAACTTGACTTGTTCTTTGAACTTTGTAAAGATTATTCAGGTTGCTAAATGTAGATTTGAATGTAGATGTAATTAATGATGAATCTGAATCATGAATTAAAAAAAAATTAAAAAATGGTTAAATGCCGTATATGTTGAAACAGTCATGTGAGGAAATCACAGTGCAATTCGACAAGGTAAAGTTTCAGGGCCAGATGGTTTTCTCAGCAGTAATTATGGCTTGGCATTCCATGCAAACTTCATTTAATCCTTCCAAAACTAGTGGTAAGATTTGCAGTGCAATTTACAATAGGATTGAATCATTACTGGCTCGAGTCTTAAAAATTCAAAATTTAAAGGAGGTGCGTGGGAAAAGTTTTTTTACACAGAGGGTGAATGGGGCCTGGAATGTTGCCAGTGTTGGTGGTGGCAGCATGTATGATAGTGGCTTTTGAGAGGCGTTTAGTTACACGTACGCCTATGCAAGACATAGAGGGAGGTGGATCATGTGGAGGCAGAAAAGATTAGTTTAACCTGGTATCATGTTTGGCACAGACAATGTGGGCCAAAGGGCCTGTGCCTGTTCCATGTATGTCATTTCCTGTGCAGATGCCTGACCTGCTGAGTTCTCCACACTTTGTTTGGAATTGATTGAGGCTGCTCAATGGGGAATGATGTGGACTGCCACATTCAAGAGTCAAGAGTGTTTAATTGCCATATGTACCGAAAACAGCACAATGAAGTTCTTATTTGCAGCAGAATAACTCAGTACTCAGTACACAGAACACAGTACTCAGACAATACAAGAAACAAAAGATAACAAAATTAACAAGAGTTCAATACATAGTTTGTAGTTTATAGTCATAGAGCCTTACAGCATGGAAACAGGCCCTTAGGCCCAACTTGCCAACATGCCCCATCTACACAAGTCCCACCTGCCTGCATTTGGCCCACATCTCTTTAAACCTGTCCTATCCAGGTACCTGTCTAAATGTTTCTTAAATGTTGTTTAGTTGGTGCTTATAGTGTTCAAGACGGATGGTTGTTGGGAAAAAGCTGTTCCTGAACTTGGAGGTCATAGTATTCAGACTCCTACACCTTCTACATGATGACAGGAATGAAATGAGACTGTGGCCAGGGTGGTGTGGATGTTTGATGGCACCTCCTATAAATCCTTTAGATGGCGGGGAGATCCGCGATGGACCGGTTAGTATCCACCACTTTTTGCAATCTTCAACAAGGGGTGGCACAATAGGGCAGCAGCAGAGTTGCTGCCTTACAGCGCCAGAGACCCGGGTTCAATCCTGACCACATGTGCTATCTGCACAAAGTTTGTATGTTCTCCCTGTTTTCTCCGGGTACTCAAATTTCCTCCACATTCCAAAGACGAGTAGGTTTGTAGGTTAATTGGCTTCTGTAAATTGTTCCTCGTGTGTAAGATAGAACTAGTGTATGGGTGATGGTTGGTCGGCGTGGAGTGGGTGGGTCACAAGGACTTTTTTCCACACTGTATGTATAAACCTGACAAATGTTCTAAGGATGTAGAGGCATTAATGAGCTTTCTTTATGTGCTGAGCCCAGGACAAATCTTCAGAGACAAGCAAGCCCAGAAACTTGAAATTGTGGACATTCTCTACCATCGATGAAGATGGATTTATGGACCCTCACCTTTCCTCGTCTAAAGTCGACAATCAGTTGCTTGGTTTTAATGGTGTTGAGAGCAAGGTTATTGTTCTGGCACTATTCAATCAGACGGTCGATATGCATCCTAAATTTTGAATCATCATTACTTGTAATTCGTCCAACAATGGTGGTGTCATCAATGAATTTAAAGATGCAGTTGGACCTTGTCCAGCTACACATTCATGGGCATTCAGTGAGTGGAAATGAGCACAGATCCTTGAGGTGCCCTGTGCCGATGGTTATCAAGGTAGGAGTTGATATGCGCCATAACCAAGCCCTCAAAGCACCATCACCATGGGCGTTAGTGCAACTGGTCAATAGTCATAGAGGCGATCACCTTTTTCTTGTTTTGTTGATGGCCTTTAAAGCAGATGTGAACCTCAGACCTCTGTAATGTGAGTTGGAAGATTTCCCCCAAAATTCCAGCCAGTTGATCCGCGCAGGTTTTGCAAATGTGACCAGGTACAATGTCAGGACCAGATGACTGATTTACAATGTCTTTGGGGGCCATGGGGACCCGAGAAGGCACATCAGTGACTGCAATTCTAATTGTATATTTCTATATATCCATGTTTGACCCTGCCCAATCCTACTCATTTGTTCAAGGTGCTCTGTTATTTTAGTCTTCATTACAAATTCCAGCATTTTTTTTATTACTAAGGTTAGATAGTTCCCTGGTTTTTTTCTTTCCCTCCTTTCTTAAATAGTGCTACCCTCGAATCCGCATGTAAATATCTAGCTCCCAGGAAGATGATAACTGGTGTTTAAGAAGGAACTGCAGCTGCTTCCGACCATTCTTCTGAAGAAGGGTTTCAGCCCGAAACGTTGCCTATTTCCTTCGCTCCATAGATGCTGTTGCACCCGCTGAGTTTCTCCAGCATTTTTGTGTACCTAAGATGATAACTGGATCAGTCGCTATCTCAAAAACCTGACTTCTTCAAACCTTTCGGATGTTGATCGTCAGGCTCTTGGGACTTTTCAACTTTCAAGCTCACGACATTTCTACAATTATTTTCTGATGAAAAGTATGTTTCTTCGGGTCCTCATTCTTGTATGTCGTCTTCTGTGAAGATAAATACAAGATAATTGTTTAACTTCACTGCCACTTCCTTGTTTCTCATTATAGATTTTCCTGTCTCTCTGCGAGCGTATATTTGCCTTCTCTAGTTTTTATTTCTTTTATGTATCTATAAAAGTCTTACACTCTGTTGTTATGTTTCTTGCCAATCTATTCTCGTACTCCATTTCACCTTTTTAAAAAAAAATCAATTTGTTGGTTCTCGTTTGCTGAGTTCAAAATGTTCTTAGTCCTACTGCTATTTCTGGCAACTCTATAAGCCTCTTCCTTGAATTTAACATGATCTTTAATTTCTCTTGTCAGCCAATCAGTTTTCCTCTTGGGGTTTCGTGCTGTAAGAAGATATTTTTCTTTTGCAACTGATGCATTATTTTTTTAAATGCCAATCTTTGCATTTGCATCTTATGCCATTAATGTGTTCTTCCAATTAACCACTGCAAACTCTTTCGTCTTCCTAGTTCTGTTGCTTATGTTTATGATAGGTTTTTCATTGATCTTTTCAAACTGGGGTAAAATTCTGTCATCTTGCATTGTTTAAAGAGGATATGTATTATTTGTATAACGTTAGTAGGATTCCAGAAACAAAGAATGAAATCTGGCAAGCCCACCTTCAAATTACAACAGTATAAATGTACAAATGTTCTCAAACAAATGTATCAGGGGATCAATTAGCACAATGAAGACTAGAACCAATACATTGCTTGTGTGATGCAGGAATTGTAGTGCCAAAATTGATTTAGAGTTTAAATAATGGTCAGATCGAGTATGATGAATGGATAACCATTTAAAACATTACATTGCATTGACTGGGAATGAAGACCTATTGACTGGGAAGGAAGGATCATAAAGGGTTTGCTAGGTGGCTATTACAGCACGTAACAAAGACCATTGTTGGCATGAAGCTGCTGGTGCCTCAAGGACATTCTCAGTCATCCTCACTGACACCTGGGAATCTCTGGTCTGACTGTCTGACTGTCTGTGTCTGACTGTCTGTGTGACTGTGTGACTGTGTGACTGTGTGACTGTCTGACTGTCTGACTGTCTGACTGTCTGACTGTCTGACTGTCTGTCCTTCTGGTTTGCAGGGACTTTCTATTTGCACTAAAACGGTACATGATAGCGCTACAATTTTTTGCCAGGTTACTCACCGTTCTCCTGTGTTGCGAGTGCAGCAAGTTTCCTTCCGACCGGTGGTATATTGTAAAAGCTGTTGAGGTTTAAAAATCTTAATACCCGCTCGTGCGCAGATTCCTTCAGTCAGCGCCACACAGATTGGTCTCTTCTCCTGTCAGTCAATGCCATGGCCGGGATGGTGATGCCCCTTCCTGCCCCATGGCAATGGCCTGTCCCGCCTCACTCACAAACTCCTCTCTCCCCTCCTCACAGTAACTTGTTTATCGTCTCTCCCACCACCGGCGTGGGATTGGGTTCAGTGGAGGCCCAGTGGAGACCCCGGTCCTGTCTCTCTCTCCCTTATCACTCACCCCTCTCCCCCGCCCACGCTCCCCCATCTACCCTTTCCCCCGGGTCCGTCTCTTCTGCCGCCGCCGTTGCGGTAACTCACCCTCACGGCCTTATCGGAAGCCATCTTCTCCACCAGCTCATCGAAACTCATGGTGCCCACCCTGACAAACACTCTCTCCATCCCCCCCCAGCGGTGGCGGCAGCGAACAGGTAGCCGGTTGGGGACGGGCCGAGTGGCAGCGGCGGGTGGTTGGACAGGATGGGGACGGGCCGAGTGGCGGCTGAGCCGGAGTGGGCAGAGCGAGTCAGGGAGAGTCGGGTTGCAGGGTGGCCGAGCAGTTTGCGCGGAGTTTGAGTAACACACTCACTCACTACTCACTCGCACACTCACTCATTCACACACATACACTCACACACACACACACACGCACGTACGTGCGCAAACTGGTCCAATTGTCAAGTGAAGGGGATCTATACCACAGCTAACAATGAATGGCCTGTGGAGGAAGGAACTGCAGATGCTGCTTTTTATGGAGGGAGGGGGGGGTGTGACTGAGGGTAGGGGAAGGAGAGGTGAGGGAGGGATTGGGTAGGAGGAGAGGGGAAAGATCCTGGGGAGGTGAGGAGGGAGAGTGGGGGGGGGATTGGGGAAGGGAGGGTGAGGGGGAAAGTGGGGGAGATGAGGAGAGTGGGGGGGGGAGGGGGAATAGAGGGAGAGGAGGGTGGGAGTGGGGGAAGTAGGCAGTGGGGGATAGAGGGAGAGGAGGGCAGTGGGGAAGGTCAGGAGGGAAAGTGTGGGGATAGGGTAAGGTGAGTAGTGGGGGATAGAGGGATAGGATGGGGTTAGGGAGGGGTGAGGAGATATGGAGTGAGTGTCTGAGGGTAGGGGAAAGGAGAAGCAGGGAGAGGTGAAGCAGGGATTGGGGAGAGGAGGAGGAGAGGGGAAGGAAGAGGGAGAGTGAAGAGAAGGGGGAGGGAGTGCGGGGGGTTGAGGGGAAATTAACCGTACATGCACAGTTGGGGGCTATGCGTGAGTGGTGCAATATTCCATTCGGGGTCCGGTTGCATTGGGGGAATGGGTGAGTGTTGGAATATTGCATTGGTGAACGGGTTGCGTTGGGGGACCAGGCCTCCCATGGGACAGGGACCCAATGGGTCCCACTTAGTCTAGTAGCTACTTAAAATGGAGCATTTGGAATAATGCTCAGCACCTTGAATCTCTGGTGGGTGTATGGAATGAGCTGCTAGAGGAGGGAATTGAGGCAGGGACTATTGCAGCGTTTCAGAAACAATTAGACAGGTACATAGATAGAACATGTTTATAGGGATATGGGCATAACACAGGCAGGTGGCACTGGTATAGTTGGGGCATGTTGGTCGGTGTGGGCAATTTGGATTTTTGATGGGATGTCGTGGCATTGATAATGTCAGTATTTACTGCCTGTTTATGACTGTCTTTGGTGTGTTGCCTTCCTGAAGTGTTTGGGAAGGTGCATTTAGATGTGGGTTCCAGTATCCAATATCCAAGCAGTGCAAATTGGTGGAGTTCCCACATTCCCATTATCCTTCTCCTGGGTGGTAGATGTCAAAGGTGTAGGAAGTTCTTTAATTCTGCCTTGTATATGATAGTCTCCGAGGAATCGGGTGGTGATTTATTTGCCGCTGTATACATGGTCCCAGAGTTACTCACCTGGCCTTAGCATTTGTGTATGTGTTCCTGTTAATTTAGTAGTAAATATTGACCTCCAGTTACAATAGGCTACTTGATTCTCTAATGTCCTTCAGTGGAGAAAATCTCAGTTTCAGTTTATTGTCACGTATACCGAGGTACAGTGGCAAGCTTTTTCAGAACTTTCTGAAAGCTTCATAAGCTCTTTGAGAAAATCTTCAATCCTTGCCTGGTCTGACATATTTAAATCCAATGTGGGTGATACTTAAGGATAGCGATGGCCAATAAATACTGGCATTGCATGCAATGTCTGCATCCCATGCAATGAATATGCAAAAAAGTAAATCAAATGATGGGCAATCTTCTTTTGTTATATATTGATACTTGTGCAAAGGACTATTTAATGTGACATTTAGGCCCAACATATATTAAACACGCTTGTTCACCTATTGTTTATGGCACCGCTGATGACTCAGGCCTTGCTTAAAATGCATATTATTTGGGTGGTTTTGCATGTTGCTTTATACAATTCATGAGTCTGGAATAAATTTTCACCTCTAATACTCTCTAGCTGCCGATCTGTGCATTAAGGGAACAAAATCCTTATCCATTGCAAGTTAAACTTGCATGGATTAAGATTACTGATGCAGGAGGACAGTCAGTACAAGCATTTCCATATATATAAAGATCATACCTGAAATAATTTAAGGGATGAGACTACAACATTATTAATCGAGTTTTGAGTTTTGCCCAGTAATTTAATTTTGAATATTGCAGATACTAGGAAAAAAGAGCTTTTAGAGGTTATAATATGATTAGGATGGTGAACAGAGACGGTCTATTTTTGCTTGATTAGCATTTTTAAAATTAGATATGTATATCTTATTTAGATATAATTGACAGTGAAATTACTAATACTTCTATTTATTGCAATTTGCAAAATAATGTATGATGCATGAAATATATATCTTCAGATTAATACTCTACCATCAACATATAAATGTTAAAGAAAATATGAAAAAATCCTATGACTCACATTAAATGCAACCTTTCCACCAGCTCGAATGTAGCATTAACTGCTCAAACATATTTATTTCGTCTATTTAAAGAGAGTGGAGAAGTGGGGATAAAATAGACGAACAGCCAAGAAGGAAAAAACAGTCTGATGCAAATGGTAATTGTGTATAGGAATTCTGGGACAGAAACCAGAGATGACAGGTTGCATCATTATCCCATGATCAAATGTATTACAGCGGGTGTTCCTGTTATCTGAAAGGATGGAGCCAAAGAACTATAGAAATAAAGCCCCAAAGAACTTTACAATCAAAGGATGTACTTTCAAAATGCAGCCAATCTTGAGTTAAATTAGAAACTGTAGGAGGAAACTTTGTGTGATTTTGCGTGTTAAATTAGAAACAAATAGCAAAAAACCTCCATAATTCATAAATTACAAAATAATGAGAATTTTAATTAGAAGGTGCCAAAAGCGCAGTAGATTCCTCAGATCATTAAAGTGAGATTAATATTTCGGGTGGAAAACTTTGTTCATTCTTTTTAACCACCAGTCAATTAATTAAAATTCAAATACATAGCTTATGATGAATTGCTGGGGTTAGTGTGATAAAATTATGTTAGAGATTTTGTGATATATATGTTCACTCCCTCACCCAAATGCACGTCTTGCGCTTTCACTGTGATCAATGATGGTGACAACTGTGAATAAAGACTTGGACTCAAGTTCTATGTTGTTTATATATTGCATACTAGACTAACACTCACACACACACACACACACACACTCACTCACTCACTCACTCACTCACTCACTCACTCACACTCTCACTCACACACTCACTCACTCACTCACTCTCTCACACACACACACACACATACACACTCACACACACACACATACACTCTCACACACACATATACATGCACGCTCACACACACATATACATGCACGCTCACACACACATACACTCACGCACACACACACGCGCACGTGCGCGCACACACACACACTATATATATGACAGTAAACTTTCTTGAATCTGCTCACAGGGCTGGGTGTGGCCTCTCCACTATGGGGCTTCTGCAGTCAGCGGTACTTCCGCAATCAGCGCGACCTCTGCACTCACTGGAAATTACGCAATCAGCGGAACCGCTCCACTAAGCGGAAGTCACGAAATGAGCGGGACTTTTGGACTAAACACAATCGGACCTAATAAAGCATTTATTCCTTCCAAACACAGTCGGACCTAATAAAGCATTTATTCCTTCCAAACACAGTCAGACCTAATGAAGCATTAATTCCTTCCAAACACAGTCAGACTTAATAAAGCATTGCTGTTTCAAGCACAGGCAGGGCAGCAGGCCAAACAACTCTTGGCATTTTCATTTCATTTCCAATTAAGCATTGCACTTTCAAGCACAGGCAGGGCAGCAGGCCAAACAACTCGTGGCATTGTCATTAAGGGCTAACAAATCATTTATTGCAAGTACATTGGAAACTTACAGTTCAATTGATTCACAGCTTGGAATCACAGTTGTGGACTCTTCCTCGCAATCCTGCAGAGTGACTGACAGGAAGTGGTCAAGATGACACTTTTAATTATATAGATATTGGGAAAGATATTCTAGTAGGGTGCTCCATTGCATTGATGAATCTTTAAGAAACTGGTATTTGTAATGCAGAGCTATATTGCGAGGGGTGGAGGGTGCTGATTCTGGAGCAACAATAGTGTTTCCATATCAAATGCCATTGTATGCTATAATTTCTATCATGCTGATAATGATGTGAATAGATGAAAATAAAATGGATCTAGCATTATCAATGCAGAATGTGGATGTCTGAAACGTGTAATAATAGCAGCGTCGTGGACTCTTGAGTACTGAGGCAACCTGTACAATCTCAACATTACTTTTTTTCCCTTTCCCCTCAAAGAAGGATGATTCAGGAGAGTTTCCTCATTGTCCAAGAGAATTGGCCATGATTTATTCTCTACCTTCTGCAATGCATCATATTTTCCTCAGAGGCTCCAAGTACAGTGCGCTCTGACGTTGGTTTTCTGCCATATCCAATTGATTTGCATTTGTTGTGTTTACAAAAGGACCTTTTTTTCTAATATAACTCTCAGCATACCTGTTGGGGGAAACTCAAATTAGACTTGCTTTTGTGTGATAGCTAAACCTTTTGTTGGCGGAAGAGCTTTGGTATGTCTATACTCCAATCACTCATGCAGGGTCACTCCACAATGCAGACTGAATCTCTAGACGTGTGTGTGCGTGAGTGTGTGTGTTTTTCTATGTGTGATATCCTTTCTAATTCTTTTAATAACTGCACAAATTGAAAGTTATGGCACTGGACTTCGGGGAGTGAAATATTTACAGTTCCCAGCACCAAAGAATTACAAGCTGAAAGTACTTGAGTTAAATATAATATGTCCATAGGGGAGAAAAGGGCATTGATTGAACTGTTTCTTGCAATAAAGTTCCCATTCATTCTAAACGTACTAATGTCCTGGCTGAAGATTACATGGAATAAAATACAAGGGACTATGTTCCAATGTTAAAGAACAAGTAAATACAGCAGATGGCCTCTGTAGCATTCTGTGCAGTATCATTGAGGTTAAATGTATACTTTAGTGCGTGAGCACACTTGTGAGTATGTACATGATTGAGATGTGTGCTTATGATATGAGTATCTGGCTCTGTATATACAATTATGCTTGTGTTGACGAACATTTGTTTGTGTCGGCATGTGGCTAGATGTTGCTCCTGCTTTCAAAATGAGCTAAAACAGAATTTTTCTTAATGGCTGAGCTTTTCCAGAATTGTGCAGAGCTATCAGAGGGGATAATTAGTTCAGATGTGAAACCTACTTTTCTTTGCTCACAATAATAAAATAAATAAAATTAACCTCAATATCTCAGAACATAGGCAGTGAAATCATAGACAATCCTGGAGAGAATAAATAATAGACATTGGTTAACTCATCACTTCCCACCCAAACCACCCCCTCCCCAGGCACCTTTCCCTGCAACCTCAGAACATGCAACACCTGTCCCTATACTTCCTCCCTTGACTCTGTCCAGGGACCACAACAGTCCGTTCAGGTTAGGCAGAGGTTCACTTACATCTCCTCCAACCTCATCTACTGTATCCATTGTTCAAGATGTAGATTCTTATACATCGGCGAGACCAAACGCAGACTGGGTGATCGCTTTGTGGAACACCTTCACACAGCCTGCCTGAACCTACCTGATCTCCCGGTTGCTGAACACTTTAGTTCACCTTCCCACTCCTACACAGACCTTTCTGTCCTAAATCTCCTCCATTGTCAGAGTGAAGCTAAATGCAAATTGGAGGAACAGCATCTCATATTTCGCTTGGGCAGCTTACAGCCGAGTGGTATGAATATTGATTTCTCTCACTTCAGGTAGCCCCGGCATTCCCTCTCTCTCTATCCCTCCCCACCCAAATCACCCTAGTTTCTCATTGTCACACTACGTACAGCCAACTGTGATTGGCCTGTTTCCTTTATTATCATTACTTTTTTGCATATCTTTCATTCATTGTTCTTTATCTCGCCACATCACTGTCTATATCTCTCATTTCCCTTATCTCTAACCAGTCTGAAGAAGGGTCTCGACCCGAAACATCACCAATTCCTTCTCTCCAGGAGGTGCTGCCTGTCCCACTCCTGATTTTTGTGTCTATCTTCAGTTTAAACCAGCATCTGCAGTTCCTTCTTACATAAATCAGCCCACCTCTTTACAGAAAGCACACTGCAATAGTTATTCAATTGTGTTCCCAGTGAAAATGTTTAGGGATGTTCTAGTAACTGAAATAGTATTTAAAAAACTCTCAGGAGCATTTTGTTCTACAGTATAATAATAATAAAAAAACAATTTACTGAGATATTATACACTATCAAAACTGTGGCATAGACGATTGTGATATTGTACTTGGAATATTGTGCACCGTTTTGGATTTCTTACCAAAATAACAAACTTGTAATTGAGGGAGTTCAACAATGATTCACCAGATTGGGTTAACGGACGACAGATTTGATGAAATGGATAGAGGGTTGGGAAAAAAAAGTCTGAAGGTATGTTGAGATTGGATGGTAGGAGAGATAGATTACAAGTAGAGGCTAGACAAAAATTCTGGAGAAACTTAGCGGGTGAAGCAGCATCTGTGGAATAGGAATAGGTGACGTTTTGGGTCAAGACCTTTCTTCAGACTGACCTACTGATTACAAGCAGAGGCCATAGGTATGAATAAACAAATACATTTATAAGTAACAAAGGGAGGCTCTTAGGCCATGAGATTTAAGAAGGTGGCTCCAGAGTGAATCTTGGCAAAAGTGAGTGAAGAATGAAGTGAGAGGAGGATGTCATTTCATTCCTATTCTCTACCCTAGTCACAAAAAACAATCTTGAGTTAACATTGAGTTTACAGTGTCAGAAACCTCTTACCGATGTTGCCAACACAGAAAACCTGTGTTGGATAAATTTAGTCTTGTCTTGTAGTTAAATGGCTCAAAGGCGCAAAGAATAAATTCAATGGAATCCCAAAGATGTTCATGCTATGACACTAGATTTAGGAGTCAAAGTCAATCATGTGTGTTAAAATTTCATTTGTGCTCTACAATGGGCAGCGGTAGAGTTGCTGCGTTACAGCACTTACATTCCAACGGACTCGGGTTCGAGCCCGACTATGGGTGCTGTCGGTATGGAGTTTGTACGTTCTCTCCATGACCACGTGGGTTTTCCCCAAGATCTACGGTTTCCTCCCACATTCCAAAGTCGTGCAGGTTTGAAGGTTAATTTTCTTGGTGTAAATGTTCAAGTTCAAGTTCAAGTTCAAGTGAGTTTATTAGTAGGATAGTGTTAATGTGTGGGGATCGCTAGTCAGTGTGGACTTGGTGGGCCGGAGGGCCTGTT
This sequence comes from Leucoraja erinaceus, assembly GCF_028641065.1. Classification (NCBI taxonomy): domain Eukaryota; kingdom Metazoa; phylum Chordata; class Chondrichthyes; order Rajiformes; family Rajidae; genus Leucoraja; species Leucoraja erinaceus. The sequence continues at coordinate 77,978,422 of NC_073379.1, read as the reverse complement.
TCCGCATTGTATCTCTAAACTAAACCCTAATGGCATCTTGGGCAACATGGTTGAGTTGGGCTGAAACACCTGTTTCTGTGCTATCTGGCTCGATGATTCTAATGTATCATGATTTAAACACATCAAACTCTTTGATATTGTGACTTTTATCAATGTAAATTTCAATAATGAAAATCATTAGCAGAGTTATACACAAGTTTCTTTAAAATGTTCTATGCTTCTTACACACTGCCTATCATGATATAAAGAAATAATATTTATTGCTTGTGTGAAGTTTTGTAACTGTTCTATAATATCTCTGAATTACCTGCACCACCTTGTAAGGCAAGGGCATGGGAAATGTCATCACCTCCAAGTTCCCCTCCAAGTTGCACATCGTCCCAACCTTGCAATATACATTCCTGTTCTTCAGCATCACTAAGCAACAATTCTCAATTTTTCCCGTCCTCCCCCGACATCAGTCTGAAGAAGGGGATCGATCCAACACGTTGCCTACTCCTTTTCTCCATAGATGCTGCCTCACCCGCTGAGTTTCTCCAGCATTTTTTTGTCTACATTCGATTTTTCCAGCATCTGCAGTTCCTTCTTAAACAATTCTGTTATTGATCGCGTAAGAACAATACAATACAATACGGTTTATTTGTCACGTTGCACATAAAGTGCAAGTGAAATGAATATGTCAGCAGCGGTACAATGATAAAGAACACACACAAAAACACAATAAAAATTTAACATAAACATCCACCACAGTGGTGGAAGGCACACAATTTGGCCAGCCCTCCTCCATTTTCCCCCGTGGTCGGGACCTCAACCCTCCGCAGCCGTTGCTGCGGACGTCCAGATGGTAAAAGGACAAGGTACAAGTCCAGGTAAGTCCAGGATCGGCTCTTCCCCACCGGAGACCGCGGCTTTAAGTTGGTGTAGGCTGCAGGCCGGCGGTCGAGATTTAAAGTTTAAAGTTCCCGCCGTGCCGCAGCCAGAAGCACCGCAGACCGCAGGGCCGGCGGTCGAAGCTCCCCTCCAGGGGTGATGGTAAGTTGCCACCACGCCCGCGGTAGAAGTTGGCCGCGGGCTGGCAGTGATGGCTTCTTCTTCCCCCGGGTCCCCCATGAGGGATCCCGGGCTGTAGACGCCGCGCCAGCTGGAGCTGTGCAGACCGCACGCGGCTTCAGGCTGCCGGCTGCCCCGGGCCAGCGAAATGGAGCGCTCCCCTCCAGCGAGCTGCAGCGAGGGCTCACCCGCTCCACGCCGAGAATCCACGCTGCGCCCGCCGCTGAAGCCCCGGGCGCGTCTCCGGGAAAGGCCGCGCCGATTCTTGCTGTTAGGCCATGGGGGAGGCGACCTGAAAAAAGTCGCTTCTCCATGGAGGAGGCGGCCAAAACGGTTTCCCCCTCACCCCCCCCCACACATAACACACAAAGGAACATTAAAAACATACTTTAAAACATACTAAAAAAAATTAAAAAAGTTGAAAAAACTAACGCGCTGCTGACAGGGCTGCCGCCATTGCAGCGCCCCCACCGATAGTTACGGGAGTAACTTTACCAGCTGGACTACAGCAGTTCAAAAAAGCTGCTCGTCATCACCTCCAGAAAAGGAAATCGGGGTTTCCAATGAGTGGTAGAATTGCTGGCAATGTCTGAATATGAAAGAAAAACTGACAATGTTTCACTTAAAATAACAACCAGCCAAAATTGCATTTTATTCATAGCAATATATGATAAAAACAATAGCTAAGTTTTTAGCATTTAATTACACAGAAGATTATGATAAAATATGTTTGCATTCCAAAAATATGTAATATATTGGAGTTTGCTTGTGTTTAAAATACCTCCCCTCTTGTTCTGCTTATATTTGGTTTGTTGGGGGCAACTAGACTAATTGGAGTAGGTAAGGCAGAATGCTAATTTAACATTTATATACTGGGAAATTATATAGGGTGTGTTTATAAGTGTATCTGATATTTCACAATATATTCATAAGAAGACACTGATTTTCATGGCATTTGCTTCCAAATCCCAGGAGGCTGCAAGTTATATTTTGATTATATTTTATTGGAAATTATCCCAGAATAATTTGTTATAAAAAAAAGTGGCTGACACTGGTACAAACCAGCGAATGGATTTGTCAAGTAATTGCAAGAGTGCTTTTAATTTCCAGTATGATGTGGTTCCGGTTGTGGAAATGAACATTGTACCTCAACTGATGAGAACCTGCAAGGAATAGGGGGACACTGGCGTTTCTTCCCTTGCAGAAATGGGGCTTAGATGGAGGGGGTGATGGCGTTGGGAAATGCTGGAATTTCCTCGTCTGAATGCCAACATTTGTCATGTTCGAGACTCATGCAGGAATGTGATGGGCATGAGCTTGCTGGTGTTCTCTCGTTGTCATGCTGGAGAAACTGTTGCAAGAGACTGTACCTGGTTAGACATTTCACTGGATCTTTCAACCTGATTCAATTTGAATGGAGAGATTACGGCCATGAGGAAGAAAGGTAAGAATAAGAGGAAATAATGCTTTCATTATTTTTGATTACGATAAATAGACTTTGGAGATACAGCATGGAAACAGGCCATTTGGTCCACCGAGTCTGTGCTGACCAGCGATCACCCCATACACTAGCGCTATGCTGCACACTAGGGACAATTTGCAATTTTACTGAAGGCAGTTAACCTACAAACCTGTACGTCAGTCTGAAGAAGGGTTTCGGCCCGAAACGTCAACTATTGCCTTCGCTCCATAGATGCTGCTGCACCCGCTGAGTTTCTCCAGCATTTTTGTGTACCTTCGATCTTCCAGCATCTGCAGTTCCTTCTTGAACAACCTGTACGTCTGCGTTGTGGGGGAAAACTGGAGCACCCAGAGCAAATCATGTGGTCACAGGGAGAAGACACAAACTCTATACAGACAGCACCCGTAGCTAGGATCGAATCTGGATCTCTGGCACTGTAAGGCAGCAACTTTACTGCTGCCCTAATTTAATGTTTAAAATTAGTCACAAGTATTTAGTTGGTTTTGTATGTGATTATCTTTCTTTAATGTCACGTACAACATATAAATGTTTGATTATTTAACTTTTAATTGTTTTTGATGGCTTCAGAAGCACTGAAAAAAGACTGCTTTGTCAGTCAGTTGAGCTGAGGATGTGACATTGCCTCTGTCAAAGATTTACTCTGTTGTTTTGTGGGCCCTCGTAATCTGCTTCACTCCCACTCACCCTCACCAAATGGGATATGGATGTTGTATATCCCAAGTGCAGTTTCATGCCATTTCAAGCAGGGTGCAAGGCCACCAAATTCAAGTGCAGTTGCCGACCACTTCCAGCAGGGTGCAAGGCCACCAAATTCAAGTGCAGTTTCATACCACTTAATGCAGGGTACAAGTCCACCAAACTCAAGTGCAGTTTCATGCCACTTCAAGCAGGGTGCAAGGCCACCAAATGCAAGTGCAGTTTCATTCCACTTCAAGCAGGATGCAAGACCACCAAATTCAAGTGCAGTTTCATGCCACTTCAAGCAGGGTGCAAGACCACCACATTCAAATGCAGTTTCATACCATTTCAAGCAGAGAGAAACCACCATAAAACCACACAAAACACAACAACACCACATAAACACCACACCCACAGTTCAGTGACATTCAGCGTGTTCAGTTGATTCACAGTTCAGACAGAGTTGTGACCTCTCCCTCCTGCATCTTGCAGAGACTGAACCACACACAGACTTCCGTTTTATTTATCCCTCCCCCCCCTCCCACCAGAAGGGGCATGGCCTTCATGGCTTGATTGACAGGAAAGAGATTCTCAACATGTTTTAAACACTAATAACACTTTTATTTTTTATTGGTGGGAAGAATCCTCTGCACCTGATGAGCGGAGGGGGATTGAGTAAGATGGCCAATATCGCAGCCGAAAGTGGCAACGTTTTATCTAAAAATCAATATACAGTGCAAAGTTGTCAAGTTTAGACTTTTAATCATTTGCCATTTTGAACCAACCACCACCAACAACAACAGGGGAGAGGGGGGGGGAGAGGGGAGGAGAGGGGGGGAGAGGGGAGGAGAGAGGAGAGGGGGGGGGGAGAGGAGAGGGGGGGGAGAGGAGAGGAGAGAGGGGAGGGGGGGGGAGAGAGAGGGAGGGGAGGGGGGGGGGAGAGAGAGGGGGGGAGAGAGAGGGGGGAGAGAGAGAGGGGGGGAGAGAGGGGAGGAGAGAGGGGGGGGAGAGAGAGAGGGGGGGGAGAGAGAGGGGGGGGAGAGAGAGGAGAGGGGGGGGAGAGAGACACAGGGGGGGAGAGAGAGGGAGAGGGGGGGAGAGAGAGAGGGGGAGAGAGAGAGAGAGGGAGGAGAGAGAGAGAGAGGATGCCTTTTTACTTCAACCCAAACAACCATTTGCAGGCAGTGCTTTTTTCCTCAAACTAACCATATTTTCATTTTCAAACCACATTATGGGTACTCACAGCTGTGGAAACATTTGTTCAGTGTTATTCAGAGCTCTGATTGAGGCACACCACTTGCAGAGGCTGATTGAGGCACACCACTTGCAGAGACTGATTGAGGCACACCACTTCCTGGTTTTATAGTCCCTCCCCCTCCCCCCAGCAGGGGCAGCAGAGAGAATGGGGAATTTTGTAAAAACATTAATATCTCTGTCATTTTTCATCGACGGGTAAAATCCAAGGTGCACATGCGGCAGAGGGGGGCTCTGAGCGAGGTGGCCAAAAATGACGGCCGTAGGTGGCGGCGTTCTCTCGGAAATCGCAGCACAGAAGGCCAAAAGCGGTCAAGAACAGAGATTTAGTACTATAAGATAGATTCTGAAATTCTGATGCTATTATTCAGAGTATTTAGCGCTGTCGAGCACTGTTAAAAACCTAGTCCACAGTCTTGAAAAACAACTGTTTGACCATGTCATTTGGAGTTAGTCAATGTAGTCAAACAGAACTATCTGTCACAGGTGCTGGAAAGCCATCTCATGAGGACAGATTGTATTCTAGATCCCCCTTTCTGAAGCATCACCACAGCACACATCTCAAGACACAATCTTGATAGGACTGATCCAGGATGGGGAGGAATCTGCCTACAGACAGGAAGTGTCATAGCTGGCATCCTGGTGCCATCACAACAACCTAGAGCTCAATGCTCTTAAGACAGTGGAATTGATTGTAGACTTTAGGAGAGCTCCCCCTCCACTCACCCCACTCACCATCAACAACACCACAGTTACATCTGTGGAGTCTTTTAAGTTCCTGGGAACCATCATCTCCAAGGACCTTAAGTGGGGGGCTACCATCGACTCCACAGTCAAAAAGGCACAGCAGAGGATGTACTTCCTGCGGCAGCTGAGGAAACACAATCTGCCACAGGCAATGATGGTCCAAGTCTATACGGCCATCGTAGAGTCTGTTCTCATCTTCTCCATCATGATCTGGTTTGGCTCAGCCACCAAGCACGACACCCGGAGGCTGCAGCGAATCGTCCGATCAGCTGGGAAGGTTATTGGCTGAAACCTTCCCTCCATTGACAAATTGGCTACTGCAAGGGCCAGGAAGCGAGCGGGTAAGATCTGAAAGGCGACTCCGGACTGTCAAAGCTGCCACAGCCAGACCCAGCTTTTTTCCATGAGTAGTAGCTGTACCAAAATCTAACTAACCAAAAATCTGTAGCCTCTTTTTGCTCTGGTATTTTTATTTAATTCACATGCTTAATCAATAATGTTTTATTGTTAATGTTTTATGTATCATTCTTAACTGTCACTGTATGTCATGTTGTCACTTGTGTGCGGAGCACCAAGGCAAATTCCTTGTATGTCAATACTTGGCCAATAAACTTATTCATTCATTCAAGACATAGTTTAAAGTCTCAAAGTTTCAAAGCTACTGTTAGTGAAATGAGGAGGTTGCAGCAACTGATGTGGAAGGTACTCGTGTGAAAGGGGAACAGGGCGTGATGTCATTAAAGGGCAGGAACATGCTGGTTTGATGAACACAAAGCTGCCTTCAGTGGTTCCTGACTGTCCTCCCCCGTGTTTTCAATATCTATCAGTGAGGTGGGACCAAGCAACCACTTGAGATTTTGATGGTCTTCTGGAAGAGAATGAGAGCAGATGAAGTGCTGACTGGGCTCCCTGGTACACCCGGTGCATCAATCACACTTTGATAGGTGAATGGCTTATTTATTAATTCGATGTGTGTCTTAATTATTTTCAAATAAATGTACTATATTTGCAGTAATAGAAAGTGGCCCTAAATGGCCTGTGCTCCTTATATTAGAGTCATAGATTCTTACGGCAAAAAACAGGACTTTCCACCCAACACATTCACACTAACTAGTGAGTATCCATTTGTATTAATCTCATTTTCTAGCACATGGCCTATGATCTCCAATGACTGGGTGATTCAAGTACTTCTCTAGAGTCTTAAATGTTATCAGCGACTCTGTGTTCATAACTCTCTCAGGCAACTTTCTCTCACTCCAGGTATTCACACTCGGGGTGACAAAGGTCTCCCTTAGATTCCCTCTAAATCTCTTAACCTTTACTCCCGTTTTCCAGTTTCATCTATATTTGATATAAGGAAATATTTTAATACATTCGAGCCTACCAATACCCCTCATAACTTGATATATCTCAATTGTATCATTTTTAAAGTATGCTGCTCCAGGGAAGGTAGACTAAAGTCTCTTTAGTCTCTCCTTAGAACTGAAAATCGCAGACCTACCACATTGCTGAAGTCTGCACACCAAATTTCCAAATCCCCTTTAGATTCAGTCTACAATTGGATAACTGATCCTGTCCATTGGGGCGGCACTGTGGCATAGCAGTAGAGTTGCTGCCTTACAGCACAAAAGTACTGGGTTCAACCCTGACTTCGGGATGCCATCCAACTCAGTATCCCGTACCTGCCTTCTCTCCATACCCTCTGATCCCCTTGGCCACAAGGGCCACATCTAACTCCCTCTTAAATATAGCCAATGAACTGGCCTCAACTACCCTCTGTGGCAGAGAGTTCCAGAGATTCACCACTCTCTGTGTGAAAAAAGTTCTCCTCATCTCGGTTTTAAAGGATTTCCCCCTTATCCTTAAGCTGTGACCCCTTGTCCTGGACTTCCCCAACATCGGGAACAATCTTCCTGCATCTAGCCTGTCCAACCCCTTAAGAATTTTGTAAGTTTCTATAAGATCCTCTCTCAATCTCCTAAATTATAGAGAGTATAAACCAAGTCTATCCAGTCTTTCTTCATAAGACAGTCCTGACATCCCAGGAATCAGTCTGGTGAACCTTCTCTGCACTCCCTCTATGGCAATAATGTCCTTCCTCAGATTTGGAGACCAAAACTGCACGCAATACTCCAGGTGTGGTCTCACCAAGACCCTGTGTTGAGAACAGGCTGTGCACATTACAGGGTCCTTTAACTTAAATTCCAAAGAACAAACACTGTTCACGAAAGAGCCGAGAAAACCTTTATTGTCAGCTATCTTGTTCCTCGCTTACTTGACTGTTAGATAATTAAAAGACTCTGAATGTTAACAATGAAATGAGAATTTAAAAAAAATCTTAAAAGCATAAACACTGAAATACTCTTAAAACCAATTGCAAATAATGAACTACACAAAGTAAGTCATATAAATATATGATGTAGAATATGTAATATCTCTGATTCCTTCATAGCAATTCTGTCATAATCTGTCATTAGCCCTGGATTAGATTCAGTAAGCAGATTCTTCAGTGTAAGTGCTAAGGAAATCAGGGGTGGTTCATGCTCTCTCTCTAGACGATGTGTTTATTGGGAAATGCTGACAGTTCCATATGGGACTATAGCCATTTCTTGGGTGCCACTGTTTTTATCTTTCAGCATTTTCATAATAATAATTAGGCATGTTTGCTGACATCTTCTGTCCCTGGGCTTATTCTCGTTGCAAAAGCAGCAGCATCTTCATCACAGCCATAAAGGGACTGCAATTACTCTTATTTGTTATGAAAAGGAACAGCAGATGCTGGTTTATAACAGAGATATATACAAAAATGCTGGAGTAACTCAGTGGAACTGGTCAGCATCCCTGGAGAAAATGGATATAAGAATGGTCCCGACTTGGAACGTCACATATCCATTTTCTCCAAAGATGCTGCCTGACCCGTTGAGTTACTCCAGTATTTTGTGACTATCTTTACTCTTATTTGTTATTTATTGTAAAAGTTTGTACTAATAGCACTGATCTTGATTCTGTTCTGGTATTAGCTGATTTGGGCGCGATTTGTATTAAATTTGCTCAAATTTTCTATTGTAAATACCACCTCAACTATCTTCCAAAATAGACCTTCAAAGACTACAGGTTGGCCAATTACTCAGAGGCACACTGACTTCATCCTATTTTGTTTCTCTTTGGTTTCAAACCCAAACCATCTTCAGGTTATTACCACCTCTCGGTTCTGGCAACAGGAAGCAATCCCTCAGGCGTATATCCCTTGGAGGGAGCCGTTTTGAATGCTGTGACTGAGGATGGATGTTATTTTCCTTGCACACTCGTCATTCCAGTACTCAGGAGATGGAGTCAGGACTTCTACTCAGCTGTTCGCGAAGTACAGCTTTGCACAGGGGATATGCATTTCTAAATTGAAATAGCTCTTCTGCTCTGCAGAATGCAGATATTGAAGCTCTTAGTTTGAGTGATCACACAAAGCTTTTCTCAAACTTGTATATGTGTTCACTCACTGGGGACTGAGGTCCAGAAAGTTCTTAGACTTGGTAGATTGGTCCCCTGAAAACTCTTCTTTTCCTAGTCTTTTGGGGAGATATGTCAGGATACCTAAGTTACCTAAGTTTCTCACTACTCCCTTGAATTTCTTGGGACTAATCTTTCCAGATAGCATCAGGTGATCTTTGCCAGATGAAGCCGGTGGCTGCTCATCACTTTATCATGAAGGTGACTGTTGTTTTGTTTGGAAGGAATACAGAATCCATAATGTTCCCAATGGAACCTGACAAACAACCAGGGTTGTCCCATGGTGCAAAACACAACTACCAGAAAGCAAAGCTCTATTTTCTGATAAGGTTGTTCTCAGCTACTAGTCAATATTAATCACCTTATCTTGCACCACAATGGCATGTCCCTGTGACTCCTTTACTGTGTGAGCAATCATCATGACTTGGTGCCTCGTATTAAGATGTTATTTTGTGGACACCAGTAAGCCAACTGCAGACAGAATTTTACTAAAAAACAGAAAGTGTTGGAGTAACTCAGCAAGTCAGGCAGCATCTCTGGAGGACATGGATAGATGTCCTGAACGGCTGCCTGTCCTGCAGCTGTCCGTTTTTTTCCCCTTCTTTTTTGTTATTTTTAGTTCGTTTAGTGTACAGTCAGGGGGTCTAATATTTTTATGTGTGGGGGGGTGGTGGGGGGGGAGGGGGAAACTGCTTTTCCAAGTCCCTACCTGGTCGGAGGGGTTGCCTTCCTCCAAGCAGCGTCTTCGACTCGTCCTCGCGGCCTAACAGCGGGTCCTGGAGCGACGTTTTCCTGAGGGGCCTGCCCAGAACATCGGCTTTGGTGGCGGCGCGGCGCTGGAGCGCTGTCGTGGAGCGGGCGATGCCTTTCCTGGGTCGCCGCGCTGGAACTCCAGTATGCTGGGACTGCCGAAAACATCGTCGGTGAGCCGCGGTTCTGTGGAGCGGCCAGCTGCGACACTGAACTTTACATCCCGGAGCCTGGGATCTCTCGCAGAGATCGCCAGTGTGTGGAGCTCCGTCCGGCGCGGTCTGTTGGCTTGGAAGCCGCGGGCTCCGGTGGGAAGGCGGCCGTTCCTGGCACCTCAAGCCGCTGGGGGTTCTCCCGACGCCTCAAGCCGCTGGGGGTTCTCCCGTCGCCGGAGTACCATCACCCGGCGAGAACATCGGGCGCCGTGGCGGCGACTGTGGAGGCCTCAATAGGCCCGACTTTGGGTGGACAAGAGGATGGGGACTGAACTTTGTGCCTTCCCCCACAGTGGGAATCACTGTGGGGGGATGTTTTATGTTTGGTGTTGAATTTCTTCATGAATACTTTGTTGTATTGTTTTATTAGTGTGCTGCAAGGACATCAGAATTTCCCCTTGGGGATTAATAAAGTTTATTCAATTCAGATGACTTGTTGGATCGGGACCCTTTTCAGTCAGAATTTATATCACCAAAAAAAACAACCAATAAAAACATATGATTTTGTAAGAATTGAACACCTCCTTGTTTCACTGCTGGTTCAAGTGGAACTCTTGTTATCTATTATTATATAATTGGGAAGAATGATTGTGATGCAAACAAGGTCAATTAGCCTTGTATTAAAAGTAGATTTCTCTCTTTATTTATTTTTGCACTTTTCCTCAACTCGCAGTTTGCATGTCTCATTTCTTCAGTTTAATAATTATATGTGATTAGGAACAACTGTGCACTATTAGAAAATGTTGCAACCTGCTGTCTGGCGCCAACCTGAAAAACAAATGCATTTTGTTTGCCTCATCTAAAATTCCAACAGCTCAGCGAAAAACCCTTACTGACAGTGAAACTCTAGTAATGTACAGCTTTGTGATCTGAGAGTTACAAAGCTCCAGAGGAAGCAATCTTTCCTCATCTGCACGTTACTCAGGCTGCCAGTACATGCTGAGCCACACTCCCCTGATGCTTGAGGGGAATCTCTTTAGTATACTCCACTGCACCGTGGTTCTGGAAAGAAAAAATGTGCTTACATGCTGCTCATGTTAAAAAAAATTGACACATGTCATCGCTGCACTTGGGATCTTGTAAAGTTTCTCTGACAACAGAAATTAACAAATTATCTGTCAGGTACTTGAACCTATTTTGATCGAATGGTGCATTGACATTCTGTTAACAAGAATGTACTGTTTTGATTGGCCATTGTTTTTTTTAATAAATTTCATTGGGTTACTTTCTCTCACCAAATCCTGAACTTGTCATAAAAAAGGCATATCTGTGGAACGAGGGATATTGATGGTCATAATTTTTGTCTGCACGCCAAAGTATATAATGTAAACATTGCCAGTTCAGCAACTCTTGACTCCTATACCATCTTCATGAGGTATCAGGACTTTTAAAAATCTTGTGTACAAGTCTTAGATGGTCTGAGGTAATGTGACACTGCTGTGTTGGTTGTCTGGTGAAGTCTCCTACCTCTGATAGGTTATTTGCATTTGTATTATGGAGGATCATATTGGTGATAACATTTTTACCCTTAAAGGTCTTTTTGTCAATGTTAATTTGAGAGAATCAGCTACTGAGTATACTATGTGAGGACCTGCAGAAAAGTCTGATATAATTTATTTTATCCAGTCCATAGAGTTACTTTTGGGACAGGGTGGAAATAGATTCCATAAGGTGTTGTGCAAATAAGTTATGTCTGTTTGAAAGCGTAATACAATAGCTATTTAGTCTTAATTGATGACCATTATACTTTGAATACAACTGGGTTCTAAAATATCCAGTGGCAAACATTGTAGTGGGTGGCACATGTTTTTGGTGCATAGATGGAACATCATAGCACAGGCCCTTTGGCCCACAGTGTTTGTGACTGACATTTATCACAAGTGGGTGAGACATTGGGGAAAAGTTTATTTAATTTAGTTTTTGAATAATATAGTCTATGTAATGTTTTGAATTGAATTAGAGTATGTTGTATGTTGATTGAGCATTTATGCACATATAGTAAGTGTTTATCCCAGCTCTCTTTTGAAATTTTTATAGCTAGTTCTTGTTCCCAGTCTCTTCTAATACCATCGGTTGTAGGTATTTCTATATTTAAAATAATGTTGTATAAGTATTATATTAGATTTGCTGATTCAGCCTTTGTCTTCATGGCTTCATCCAATAAGTCTGGGGGCATGTTATGATAGACCTTTGTGTATTTTTTCAGATAGTCACAGATTTGAAGATATTTAAATATTGATTATTTTTCAAATTATATTTCAGTTGTAATTGTTGAAATGATAATAATTTTCCCAATTCATACAAGTCTCCGAGCGTTTTGATTCCCATTCTTTCCCTTTGCGTAAATTATTTATCTATAATTGAAGGTTTAAACGACGGATTATTGACTATTGGCATTAAAAGAGATAGATTTCTTAATTTTAGATTCTGTTTTATTTGTTTCCAAGTTCTAATTGTGCTATGTATCATTGGATTTTTATTGTAATTTTTGTTATTCAAATTCATTGGTGAGAGGAGAGTCGCTCCTGTATTACACGGAGAGCAGTCCTCTCTCTCCATTACAATCCAGTCCACCTGCTGGGCAGATGTCCAGCAGGTGAATCATATTTTTAATATTTACTTCCCAATTATAATACATAAAGTTAGGGAGCGCTATACCACCCATCTCTTTTGGTTTACTAAGGTGCGCTCTTTGTATTCTGAGGGATGTATAATCCCATATAAAATTTGTAATGTCTGTGTCTAGTTTTTGAAAAACTTTTTTGGAAGATATATAGGTATTGATTGAAATAAATATAGGATTTGTGGGAAAAAGATCATTTTTATAGCATTTATTCGACCTATTAAAGACATTGGGAGCGCTTTCCAGAATTTGATTAGATTATTTAGTTTCTTAAGTAAGGGACTAAATTAATTGGCATTAAACATAGCGTGATAGTTTCTAGTAATTTCAATTCGCAAATATTTGAATTTTTCTGTGGCTATTTTAAAGGGGAATTTCAAGAGATGTGTTGAGTCTTTCGGTTTTATTGACATAATTTCACTTTTGTTCCAGTTTATTCTGTATCCTGAGAAAGATCCAAAGTCCTCAATTAGGTTTAATATGTTTGGTATACTGATTTGGGGTTTTGTGATATACAGTAGTACATCGTCTGCATATAAAGATATTATGTTATTTGAATATTTTGTATTATAACCGTAAATATCCGGGTGTGTTCTAATTTTTTCAGGTAAAGGTTCAATTACCAGAGCAAATAACAGCGGTGATAATGAACATCCTTGTCTATTGCCCCTTGATAATTGGAATTTCGTAGATAGTATATTATTAGTTAATATTCTAGCCATGGGTTTGTTATATAATAATTTTATCCATGCGATGAAGTTCTCTCCCATTTGAAATTTTTGCAATACTTTAATCATATAATCCCATTCTACTTGATCAAACGCTTTTTCTGCGTCCAATGAAATGATAGATAACTATTGTTCTTGAGGTTTGTGAGAGTGCATTATGTTAAACAGACGTCTCAGGTTATTAAATGAATGTCTCTTAGGTATAAATCCCATTTGATCCTCATTTATTAATTTACTAACATATTTACTTAGTCTTCTAGCTAGTGTTTTCGCTAATATTTTTTGATCCGTATTTAACAAAGCAATAGATCTATATGAGCCTGGTTCTTCTATATCTTTATCTTTTTTAAGTATTAATGTGATCGTTGATTCTGCTAGTGTTTCAGGTAAGATTTGTTCTTTAAAAGCGTATGTATACATTTTCTGTAGACGTAGTGTAACTATGTCGTAAAAACATTTATAAAATTCATTACTGAATCCGTCTGGTCCTGGTGTTTTTCCATTCTTAAGTGTGTTTATCGTGTCTTCTATTTCCTTAGATGTAATTTGTGCTCCCAGTTCCTCTTGTTCCTTCAGTTCTAGTTTTGGAAGGTTACAATTGTCCAGAAATTCTGAAACTTTATTATTGTCCATTAGCGGTTTTGATGTGTATAAATTCTTGTAAAATTGAGCAAATCTTTTATTGATATCATTAGGTAGTGTTAATAATTCCCCTCTATCTGATTTAATGTTTAAAATTGCATGATCTTTTTCCCGTTTTTTCAGTTGGCGTGCCAAAATTTATGGGGTTTATCCCCAAATTCGAAATGTTCTTGTTTTGCAATTTGGAATAGTCTTATAACTTTCTCTGACAATCATTTATTTAGCTTAAATTTCAGTATTAAAATTTATTATGTTTATCCATAGTTGGATCTTTAGCATTATCTATATCTAGTTGTCTGATTTGTTCTTCTAATTGTCTTTGTTCATTCTTATTCTCTTTGTTTTGAAAAGCTTGATATGAGATAATGACTCCTCTAATAAATGCTTTGAAGGATTCCCATAGTAAAGTGGGCGATATATCTGGTGTATCGTTTGTCTCAAAAAGTAGGTCCATCTGTTTTTTTAGATATATACTCCCTTGTGAGTCTTTCAGAATTTGCAAGTTAAACCTCCAGAACGATTTGTTCGTAGACATTACTTCTAATTTTAAAACGAAAGTTAGCGGGGAGTGATCTGAAATCGTATTGGTATGATATTTAGGGTTCATAGTATAAGGGAGTAGTTTTGTATCCACTAGGAAATAGTCTATACGTGAGTATGTTTTGTGTACCATTGAATAAGACGAGTATTCCCTTCCAGTCGGATTCGCGATCCTCCAAACGTCTGCTATATTTGTATTTTCTATATATGTATTTAAGAGTTCACTAGTTTTAGATTTCATATTACCTCTTTGTTTTTGCATCGATTTATCTAAGTACGGATCTAAAACACAGTTAAAGTCTCCTCCAATTATAACATTTTGGTAGTTAAATTCTGCGATTGTATTCAGGATTTTATTGACAAATTGAGGATTATCAAAATTGGGCGCATATAGATTTACCAAAATGATTGGCGTAGCATGGATCTCTCCTGTAACTATAAGATATCTCCCTTCCTTATCTGATATAATGTTCTTTGATTTGAATGGTATTCCTTTGCGAATAATAATTGTGGTGCCTCTGGATTTCGAAGTATGTGAGGAGTGAAATGTTTGGCCTATCCAATTCGCCCTCAATCTCATCTGATCTTGATGTTTAAGATGCGTTTCTTGTAGAAAAGTAATGTCCGTGTTGTATGATTTCAACTGAGCTAGTATTTTGCCCCTTTAAATTGGTTAATTAATACCCCTTATATTCCAGCTACACAGTGTGATTCCTCCTATTTTCTTTTGTTTATCATCTTGCATTTTTGCTGATTTTAATACCCTTATTTATTACGGTGCATCCATACCTCAGGACTCTGGATATTTGTGGGCATTTATATTACTAACTTCCTTGGTAGATCCCTTTTGCGATTGTCCTTGAAAAAAAACCCCACATAGTTGTGACATATTGTGATTAAAAAAAAAATTGAACAAATAAATTTACAGTGTCTGAAGTATTTGACACTGTAGTGAGTGTCCCACCCACTGTGGAATTCGACATCTATTCGACTTCCGAAGTTGATGTTGTACAATTAGCTCCGCTCCCTTTATTACTCTAAACCTACGAGAGCAGTACCATTTCAAAATCAGTTATATTTCACCCAATTATACTATATATATATATATATATATTTAATTCAGACTTATCAGATCTTGTGTTCAGCTACTGTGAAATTTATATATCTAACACTTTCATCTACTAATTATTTATAATTAGTTATACCTTTGATGATAGTAAGCTGTTGGCTGAAAGGGTTAACCAGAATCAGGCTCCTGGAATTATGCCAGATGCCTGAGTCTCCTCCCTTCCCCATACGAACTGCATAGCACTTAAACTTTCAGTATTAACTACGTTACTCCTAAAATTTGTTATTTATTATTTATTTATCCCTGCTTAACTGTCTCGCTCTATATACGAGCTAGTCAGTCTTTTTAACACATTATTACATTTTGCCCATTATATAGCTCAAGTTAGTTTCCATTTATATTTCTATATTAGTATTTTTAATTATTGTTAATTCTCTATATTTTGTAAAGCTATTTTAAGATCATAAACCGCCATTTGTCCTTGCGATGTTTTCCACATTCGGCTCTGCTGTTCGTCTCTGCGTTGCTTATCAGTCTTTCCTTCATTTTGAACAAAGAATGTCCTTGAGTTGAATTCCAAAGCGACCAAAGGAGATAAGGTGTCTAGACCAGCGCATGTGGAAATGCTCTTCCATTTTAAACTTTTAGAAAATGGTGTTTCTTCCCTTATCTTCAGGTATTCTCTGTGAAGTAATAAAAGGAAAGAAATTGTCCATATCGTCCCGCTGCCTTGATTAATCTTCTGTTTCTGCCACAATCTCTTGGGCATATTTATAAGATGCGTCTGAATTAGTGAAATTTTTCTCTTTTCCCTAGAAAGTAATGCGCATCCTGGCCGGATAAAAAAAAAACGCCACATCTGACATCTTTAACTCCGTGGAGAATCTGTCTTGTCTGTGAGAACTTTCTTCTCTTTTGCACGATCTCATAGGGATAATCCCGGAGGAGTTTGATAGAGTCGTTTCCAAACATCATCTTCACTCCATATTTGATTTTTTTCATCAGCTCTTCAAGTGCGGAAATGTTCCGAAGTTTGACTATGATCTGTCGTGGGTGGGCTGGATCTGCTTGTGATCTTAGCTTAAATCTAGGTATTCGATGTGCCACTTCAATTTCCGGTTCCACAGGTAAATTGAGTACATGTTTGATTAAGTTGGCAGTGAACTCACGGGCGTTGTTCCCCTCTGCCCCTTCTGTTACTCCCAGTATTCGTAAATTTTGGTGTCGTGAGCGAGCTTCGAGATCAAGACATTTATCTGAGACTTTCACCATTTGACTCTTGAGGCTGTCTAGTGCTAGCTTCATTCCCTGCATATCTTCAGCCATTTGATCAACAATTGTTTCCATGTCTTTCATTGCAGTTACTTGTGAAGAAACAATTACATGCACAGCCTCAAACTTCTTCGTAGACTCTTCTTCCCCTTTATTAATTCTCCCCATTAGCTCTTCATGCACATCCTCAATTCGTTTTTGTATAATGCCAATGCAGTCAATAACTTTTTGATTACCAGCATTAATGTTCGACATATTTTCCATCAATTTAACATTAATATTTTCCATCATTTTTGAGTTTCCAGCCCCAATATCCTTTCTCAGTTCTCTTACCGAGTTCTTTATCTCCTCCATTTCATTTTTCTCCTTAGTAGCCATCTCAGTCTTGGATCTTGTAGCCATTCCAGAATCCACTTCAGAGGTCTGTTCTTCAGTTTTCTGGGTTTTCAGCAGTTGTTTTGAGATTGTTCTCTGAGGGCTCTGAGCTGGAGACGTTTTTTTCATTTAAAATCCTTTATCCTCCGTTTAAATCACAGCGCTTACTGATGACGTCATCAGCGTGACGTCCCGGGGCTCCGGTAATTTTTTTTAATTGGTCCCGACCTCCAGACCCGATTTTAACGCGAAAAGTTGCGACTGCTAGTCCAGCATGGCGCCACCGGAAGTGCCTCTCATAATTTTGTATACTTCTATCAGGTCACCCCGCATCCTCTGCCATTCTAGAAAAAAACAATCCAAGTCTCTCCTACCTCTCCCTGTACCCCAATCCAGGCATCATTCTGGTAAAACCACTTATAAATTCTGCCCCATGTAAGCCTTTGGCACTGAGCAAGTACATATTGGGGAAGTTCAAGCCAACCACTAAGATAACCCTGTTGCATTGTCATCTTTCAGTAATCTATCTACATATCTTTTCCGCTATCTCCTGCTTGCTATTGGGGGGTCTATGGCACAATCCCAATAGAGAGCTTGCACTGTTATTATTTTGAAGCTCAACCCACATCACCTCAGCAGGTGAACCTTCAGTATGTTCTTCCTGAGTGCCACAGTGACAGTCCCCCTGATTAGTATCGTAACTCTTTCCCCTTCCTCTCTATCATGCCTGGAGTATTAAAACCCGAGAATGTTGAGCTGCCAGTTGCATCCCTCTCGCATCCTTGTGAAGCCCATCAGCTTCACATTATACCTGTACCTCTCCCTGCCTGTCCTTCCAATTTCTGACCCATCTTTGCCTCTCTACTTTAATCCCCTCCCTAGTAGCACTGATGAAGCTCCCTGCAAGGATAGGGGCTCTCCTGCAGTTCAGACATAGCCTGTCCCACTTGTACAGGTCACCTCTGCCTCAGATGAGATCCCTATGGTCTAAAAGTCTGAATCCATGCCCCCTGAACCAACTTCGGTCGAAGCTACATATTCATCTGTCCTATCTTTCTATGTTATACCCTCAAAAGGAAGTGGCACCTTACATACACCCTTAGAGCTACAAAATAGTAAACGTGGTGTTCACACATTTAATTTGAAACATGGCAAACGCCATCTTGTTTACAGGCACAGAGCACATCAATTAGCTATCAACAACGGCATTTGTGAGTTCAATAAATCAAAGGTCACAGACCCAAAACATCAACTATCTATCTTTCCCTAGATGCTGCCCAATCTGCTGATATTTTTCTTCCCAATATTTTCTGCTTTTGTGGCACCATTCCATAATTTCTTGGACTGGTTCTTCCCGTCCTGCTGAACTTCAGCGTGAATGTCTGCCAGTGTACCATTGACTGGGAAAATCTAGTTGGTTCAGTAGCTTTAAATCTGAATTACCAGTTCATTAGAAATTTATAAGACTAGGAATAGTGTGCCTAGAATTTCTAAGGCATCCAGAATGCTGTGTTGGATGAGAGATTAATGCAGGGTGCCTATCAAGGTTCACACAATAGCAATAATTAAATATTTGTTTTTTGAATATTACTTTCATTTTTCTGAAATCATCTTAGACAATAGACAATAGACAATAGGTGCAGTAGATGCCATTCGGTACCTGTTCAATTCATTTGCCATTTCCTTGTTCCCCATAATAAATTCACCTTTTTCGGTCTTCAAGGGTCCAACTTTGGTCTTAACTAATTTTTTCTTCTTCACATACCTAAAGAAACTTTTACTATCTTCCTTTATATTCTTGGCTACTTTACCTTCGTACCTCATCTTTTCACCCCGTATTGTCTTTTTAGTTATCTTCTGTTGTTCTTTAAACATTACCCAATCCTCTTGCTTCCTGCCCATCTTTGTTATGTTGTACTTCTTCACTTTTATTTTTATACTGTCCCTGACGTCCCTTGTCAGCCACGGTCGACCCTTACTCCCCTTGGAATCTTTCTTCCTCCTAGGAATGAACTGACCCTGCATCTTCTGGATTATTCCTAGAAATACCTGCCACTGTTGTTCCACTGTCATCCCTGCTAGGGTATCTTTCTAGTCAACTTTGGCCAGCTCCTCCCTCATAGCCCCTTTATTCAACTGTAACACTGACACCTCCAATCTACCCTTCTCCCTCTCCAATTGTAGATTAAACCTGACCATATTATGGTCACTACCTCCTAATGGTTCATTAACCTCAAGTTCCTTTATCAAATCCGATTCATTACGTAACACTAAATCCCGAATTGCCTTCTCCCTGGTAGGCTCCAGTATTTCCGACACTTCCCTACCATTCCTTGACCTCACTATTTCCATTGCAGGTGATAGACTTCTGATCGACATCCACTATAAACCCACTGACTCCCATGGCTATCTGGACTACACTTCTTCCCACCCTGCTTCCTGTAAGGACTCCATCCCCTACTCCCAATTCCTCCGTCTACGCCGCATCTGCTCCACGGATGAGGCGTTCCACACCAGGACATCTGAAATGTCCTCATTATTCAGGGAACGGGGGTTCCCCTCCTCCACCATAAATGAGGCTCGCACCAGGGTCTCTTCCATACCCCGCAACACTGCTCTCTCTCCCCATCCCCGCACTCGCAACAAGGGCAGAGTCCCCCTAGTCCTCACCTTTCACCCCACCAGCCGTCACATACAAAAGGTAATCCTCCATCAGTTTCGCCACCTCCAACGTGACCCCACCACTCGCCACATCTTTCCATCTCCCCCCATATCTGCCTTCCGCAAAGACCGCTCCCTCCATAACTCCCTTGTCAATTCTTCCCTTCCCTCTCGTACCACCCCCTCCCCGGGCACTTTCCCTTGCAACTGCAAGAGATGCAACACTTGTCCCTTTACCTCCCCCCTCGACTCCGTTCAAGGACCCAAGCAATCGTTCCAGGTGCGACAGAGGTTTACCTGCATCTCCTCCAACCTCATCTATTGCATCCGCTGCTCTAGATGTCAGCAGATCTATATCGGTGAGACCAAGCGGAGGTTGGGCGATCGTTTCGCCAAACACCTCCGCTCGGTCCGCAATAACCAAGCTGACCTCCCGGTGGCTCAGCACTTCAACTCCCCCTCCCACTCTGTCTCCGACCTCTCTGTCCTGGGTCTCCTCCATGGCCACAGCGAGCAGCACCGGAAATTGGAGGAACAGCACCTCATATTCCGTTTGGGGAGTCTGCATCCTCGGGGCATGAACATCGAATTCTCCCAATTTTGTTAGTCCTTGCTGTCTCCTCCCCTTCCTCAGTCCCCCTGCTGTCTCCTCCCACCCCCCAGCCTTCGGGCTCCTCCTCCTTTTTCCTTTCTTGTCCCCGCCCCCGATCAGTCTGAAGAAGGGTTTCGGCCCGAAACGTTGCCTATTTCCTTGGCTCCATAGATGCTGCTGCACCCGCTGAGTTTCTCCAGCTTTTTTTTGTGTACCTAGGCTCCAATACAAGCTGCTCTATGAATCCATCATGAAGGCACTCCACAAAGTCCCATTCTTGGGGTCCAGTACCAACCTGATTTTCCCCATCTACCTGCATGTTGAAATCTCCCATAACAACCACACCATTACCTTTGCCACCTGCCAATTTTAACTCCTGATTAAACTTGCACCCTATGTCCACTCCACATCTCCTGTTTCACCGCTTGCAAGGGACTGAATTTCATTCCTCACCAACAGAGCAACCCCACCCCCTCTGCCCACCTGTCTGTCTTTTCGATAGGAGGTATACCCTAGGATATTCAGTTCCCAGCCCTGGCCCTCTTGCAACCACGTCTCAGTAATTCTCACAACATCATACTTGCCAATTTCTAACTGAGCCTCAAGCTCGTCCACTTTATTTTTTATACTTTGCGCATTCTTATACAACACTTTGACCTCCGTATTCACGTCCCCCCTCGCAATTGCCCCTGACCTTACTCTTTCATCCCTTCTCGAACTTTCCTTCCCATTAATTCGAGAATCTTTTGTAATTTTTCCTGTACTCACTTCTCCTTCAACTCCAACTTTATACTCCCAATTTGTCAATCCCTCCCCCCCACTATTTAGTTTAAACCCACACGTGTATCCCTACCAAACCTGCCTGCCAGAATGTCGGTCCCCCTCCACTTAAGGTGTAACCGGCCCCTTTTGTACAGGTCACACCTATCCCAGAAGAGATCCCAGTGGTCGATAAATCTAAATCCTTGCTCCCTGCACCAGCCCCTGTATCTTGTCATAAATGATTTGACAACTCAAATCTCAAGGTAGGTTGAATAATTTTATTTGTAGTCTTAAATTTAGAACAGAACTGGATTATCATAACAAGAACCATGTAACAACACCTGTCCTTGAGATATTATTTATTGAAATACTTAAGAACATTTTTTGTTGATGAATTGCATTGCATGACTGGATATTGTTGCTTATTCTTGGATTAATGATTGACATCTGAGTATTTATTAATATTTAATGTTTGAAAGGAAAATACTGAAGATGCCAGAAATCTGAATTAAAGACAGAACATTTTGGAACTATTTCGCAGGTCAGTCAACATGTATAGGGAAAGAAATGGAGTTAATGTTAATACTTCAGTTGAATGACCTTTCAGCAGGAAAGATAATTCCTAAATTAAACTTTATTCATAATAAATATATACACAAGTAATATAAAAATAGTGACTGGCTTTTTTTTTTACAATCATAGTACTGACATATCTATACATTCCTAGTGTCATCAAATTGATTAATTCTATGTACAAAACACCAGTGCTACTCATGTGGCCTCTTTGGACAATGTACACCTCAAATATATGCGGGGCTGTTATGCTACACCATATCCCTCAGTGTCCAGTGGCAGCAGAATATTGGACTTCAGTCCTTCTCCACAAAGCCTTTGCATTGGCTGCACCAAGATTCAGTATGTCCCTCAGCAAGACATAAAATCATAAGGTCATAAGATCATAAGTGATAGGAGCAGAATTCGGCCATTTGGCCCATCAAGTCGATTCTTCAATCATGGCTGATCTATCTCTATCTCTGCCTTAAAAATATCTGTTGTCTTGCCTTCCACAGCCTTCTGTGGCAAAGAATTTCACAGATTCACCACCCTCTGATTAAAGTACTCCCAGAGACATTTTTCTGAAAGAGCTTTTCCATGCAGGACATGAAACGCGACAAAGTCCAGCTAAATGGAACATTGTGAACATTGTGTAACAATGAACCCAGGCCCATTCTTTGTATTGCACAGCAACAAGGCCAGACCCATTTTTCACTATGCCAGGTACAAATAGAAACATAGAAAGATAGAAAATAGGTGCAGGAGTAGCCCATTCGACCTTTTGAGCCAGCACCACCATTCAATATGATCATGGCTGATCATACTAAATCAGTACCCCGTTCCTGCTTTTTCCCCATATCCCTTGAGTCCGTTAGTCCTAAGAGCTACAGTATACCCAACTCACCCTGGACAACATCCAGTGAATTGGCCTCCACTGCCTTCTGTGGCAGAGAATTCCACAGATTCACAAGTCTCTGGGTTGATAGAACCGAAGCATATAGTGACGCATGAAGCATAAGCACAGCAAGAAATAAATAGTTAATGTTTCAAGTTAACGAATGACCTTTCAGCAGGAAAGGTTATTCCTAAATTAAACTTTATTCATAAAAAATATATACACAAGTAATACAAGCATTGTGACTGGCACCTTGTACCTGATGATTAGATTTGTGTCTGCCATTAAGAGGAATCACAGCTCCTAAAGTTCACAATTTTTATTGGACCTGCCTGTCCACTTCAGCCATTTTTTTGCTGAGAATTTTTATTTTGCCTCTTTTATACATTCTGTACTTCGCTAACTCACCACCTCTTTCCCCTAAACATGGCAGGGTTCCCCTTGTCCTCAATTTTCAGTTTTGTTGAAAATTAATCGACTTAAAACATGAACTATTTATTTCTCCACGGATGATTCAATTCAATTCAATTCAATTTATTTGTAATTTGGACCCCTTGAGGTCCAAACGAAATGACGTTTCTGCAGCCATACATTACAAACAAATAGACCCAAGACACAACATATAATTTACATAAACATCCATCACATTGCTGTGATGGAAGGCCAAAAAACTTATCTCTCCACTGCACTCCTCCCCCCCCCCCCCCCCCGATGTCAGAGTCAAAGTCAAAGCCCCCGGCTGGCGATGGCGATTGTCCCGCGCCATTAAAGCCACGCCGGGTGATGCAAGGTCGCACACCGGGTCTTGATGTTAGAGCCCCCGGCGTGCGCGTCACAGACCCCCAGTTGCCATTCCAAGCCGCGGAGGGCGGCCGCAGCAGTCGCTCCCCACCGCTCCAGGAGCTCTTCGACCCCGCAAGCTCCGCGACGGGAGAAGTCGCCGTGCGGGAGCCCAGAAAAGCGGTCTCCCTCCAGGGACCCGCCCGCTCCCGGTGCCGCCCAACGCCAGACCCGCAGTTGCAGCCTCCGAAAAAGTCGGAGGTCAGGCCGCAGGGCAGCGCTTTAAACCGCTACCCCCGCTCTGGACCCGGCCAGCTCCGCGACGGTGAGGTGAGTCACAACACACCAGAGCCCCCGTCTTCCTGTTGGAGGCCGCTCCTCGTTGCTACCCAAAACAACATAGACCCAAAAAAAAAAAAGGTCGGGTCTGCCGTGCAGGGAGCTGCTAAAAGTTACCCCCTCCCCCCACCCCACCCCCCCCCCCCCACACACACACCCCCCCTACAAAAAATAACAAAAACTACATAAAAACATAGACAAAAAATAATAAAAACGCAGACGGGCTGCAGAGGCCGCTGCTGACGAGAGTCGCGCCGCCTTCCGACTGGATACCTGGATAACTGAAATAGAATATACAATACAGTTACTATTTTCATGGAAATATACTGCATAATATTAGCGTATGACCATCCAAGAGTACAAGCCTTAAGCCTCAACAGGGATCCTGGATTGAAGGGAGCAAGTGTTAAGGAATCTGTGGTGCAGGCTCTGACCTGTGCTCCCTCTGATTACGGGACGTGCAGAGGATTACTATTTTGAAGGCATTTTTTTAACTTGCTCATGAACGCATTCTCTGAAGCAAAGGGTAAAATTGTGATGGCATTCATATGATCCCCTGCAAGTAAGTCCTGGGTTTAGATGCAATTTACATCTCCAATCCCAAGCCAGAAATGATGGGAATCTCATTCATTTGAATGGTGATTCCCATCCAGGAAATTTTACTTCAATATTTTACATTATTTTTTTAATGGTTTTAATGTGATTTGAAGTGTCAGGCGGCACAGTGCGTAGCTGTAATGTTGCTGCCTTACAGCACCAGGGACCTGGGTTCAATCCTGATTACGGGTGAACAAGTAGGATTCCACATGGGAAGATCCTGCAGCGAACAGATCTTTGTGTTCCGAAATATGGTAGAACAATGCCTGGAATTTCAGAAGATAACACTAATAAACTTTGTTGATTTCACAAAGGCATTCGATAGTGTACATAGAGACACTCTGTGGCAAATTCTTATAATGTATGGCATCCCAGAGGCTTTCATCAACATCTTCACGAACCTTTACGAGAGATCCAGTTGCTGCGTCAAGGTTGATTCAGGAAACACAGAATTCTTTGACATTGTCACAGGGGTAACACAAGGTTGCCTTCTATCCCCCTTACTGTTTATGTCATGATCAACTATGTCAAACCTGATTTTGGAATACAGTGCAGAGCAGCAAGATGCCTCACAGACCTAGATTTTGCCGATGATATTGCACTACTAGCAGAGTCAAGACACACCCTTCAAGAGATGATAACCGCTCTGGAGGAGAATGCATCAAAGGTTGGATTAAAGATCAGCTGTCAGAAGACTAAGACCATGCAGAGACCAGCAGTAAGTAAAGTAAATTAAATTTATTTATATAGCACGTTTAAATCAACTCGCGTTGAGACCAAAGTGCTTTACATAGAAAAAAATAATTAAGCTTCCGTACATCCATAGAAAAATTAAAATTAAGAAAAATGACACAACATATTGTATAATTCAACATGAACTTCCCCCCCCACAACAGAATCAAAAATTTCCACTGTGGGGAAAGGCATCAAAAAAGTTAAGTCCTCTTCCTCTGTGAATCACCCGAGGTCAGGGCCTATTTGTGGCCTCCGCAGCCAGTCCGATGTTTTCAGGCCCTCTTGCCAGAAAGCTGGAACTCCGGAGTCAGGTGAACACTCCTCGGTGGCTTGGAAATGTCTGGAGCGGCCGCTTCCTCCCTGGAGACCACAGCACCCGAAGTCTTCAGACCGCGCTGGTTGGAGCTCCGACTCTGGTGATCTCGAATCCCAGGCTCCGCGGTGTTTAAATCCAGCGCCGCCTGCGACTGTATGCTCCGCAGCCACAGCTCCTTGGAGTTTGGTCGGCGGTCACAGTACTCTGGAGCTTACCCGCACGGTAAGGCATCACTCACTCCGTGTTGGTGTCCCAGCGCTGCACCGCCGCCGAAGCTGTAGTCCCGGCCGACCCACAAACGCTGCAACAGTCTGATGGTAGGCCGCGAGGAAAGGGCGAAGAAGCAGCTCAGAGGGAAACCGCTCTCCAACCAGGTAGGGACCAGAAAAAGTTTCCCCCTTCCCCTCCCCCCACCCACCACATAAAAGAAGACCTCCAACAAACATTTTGTAGTAACAGGACTAAAAATAAAAATAAAAAAGGGTGAAAGGACGGACTGCAGGCAGAGCAGCCATACACAACGGCGCCCCACTCCTGCAGCCAATAGATCACCTGATAATCAATGGGGAACCTGTGGAAAACGCCACAAGATTTACCTATTTTACTTCGGAGTCACGTGAGTGACTACGTGAAGAACCCCGCCAGGACGCATGCGTGTTACACTGGGCATAAACTGCCTGGAAATGTTGGGTGCATTCTATGGCCTAAAGTCATATTGTACTGGGTCATATCACCAGCATGTTAGACCACAGATTGACAATACCACCGTGGTAGCATATATCAACCACATGGGTGGAAACAAATCGACATCATGTGACAATCTGGCTAATACAATTTGGCAGTGGTGTATCCAGAGAGATATTTGGATATCAGCTACTTACCTACCAGGTAAACTAAATTTAGTGGCAGACACCAGGTCACGCAAATTTAATGAAAATACCGAATGGATGTTGAATAAAAAAGTATTTGCTGATATTACAGCATGATATGGAACACC
Organism: Leucoraja erinaceus; assembly: GCF_028641065.1. Classification (NCBI taxonomy): domain Eukaryota; kingdom Metazoa; phylum Chordata; class Chondrichthyes; order Rajiformes; family Rajidae; genus Leucoraja; species Leucoraja erinaceus. Next base: position 77,952,263 of record NC_073379.1, on the reverse strand, counting down.
AAATATCGATCTATTCACATCCAGGGTTAATCACCTGTTATCAAATTATGTTTCATGGGAACCAGACCCTGGGGCAGCGGCGACAGATGCATTTTCGCTGCACTGGGGGAAATTGTTTATTTATGCATTCCCTCCTTTCTGCCTCATCAGTCGGGTATTAAGGAAAATACAGCAGGACTCTGCGTCTGGTATTTTGGTAGTACCCGATTGGCCTACTCAACCATGGTTCCCAGTGATACTGAACATGGTATTAGAACCATGTATCACCATCCCGAATAGACCAGACTTGTTGGTTCATCCCGTAACAAGGGATAGCCACCCATGCCATAACTATTTGAATTAATTAATTTGTAGTTTAAAAATACCTCTACTACAGCTGGGACTGACGGACCGAACAGTGAACATGATTTCGGCGGCCCAAAGAGAGTCCACCAAAAAACAGTATCTGGTCTATATCAGGAAGTGGGAGATGTATTGTCACAAAAACAGCATCACTTACAGAGATATGAACATCCCGTCTGTTCTGGAATACCTGGCAAGCCTCCATTATGATGAAGGGCTCAGTTATAGTGCCATCAACTGCGCCAGAAGTGCCTTATCAACTTATCTATGGCAAGGAACAGAGCGTCACTCTGTTGGGACTCACCCACTGGTAACAAAACTTATGAGGGGAATTTTTAATACCAATCCCCCAAGAACCAGGTACTCCCAAATATGGGATGTGAGTATTGTCCTGAAGATGCTCAGGAATTGGTCTCCAGCAACAGCTCTGTCCCTACATAGACTGACATTAAAAACAGTCATGCTAATGGCATTGGTCACGGCACAAAGGGTATAGTCGTTACATAAATTAAGACTGGACAACATGACTTCTTCATCTGAAAATATTACGTTTCATATTTATGAATTAGTAAATAAGAACAGACAGGGATCAGCGGGCCTCAATATAGAATGTAGGTCTTACCCAACAGATGATCGTCTCTGTATAGTAAGACATTTGTTGTTATACATGGAGAAAACGAAAATCATCAGAGGCAATGAGAAGGCACTTTTAGTCAGCCATAAGCAACCACACAAAAGAGTGAAGGTCCAGACCATCTCAAGATGGCTGAAACAGGTTCTGACACAGGCTGGGGAGGATACTAATATTTTTAAATCTCATTCCACCAGGGCTGCAGCTACATTGGCAGCTATGCAGTTGGATGTACCAATGGACCAAATCCTCAAGGCAGCAGGCTGGTCAGGGGAAAAAACATTCCAACTGTTTTATCATAAACCAGTCATGAAACCTGGAACGTTTGCAGAAACAATTTTAAGTAATTTAATTTACCCCATAAATAGGGGTTATAATTTGTGTTAATAAATTTCATGGATTTTAATGTTGGATTCATGTCTAAATTATGTTGACACAATTCCTCCTACAGTCGTTAAGGCAGATGTGATGCATGGACTCGTTTCCACGGCATGAAATCACAGAGCTTTGAAATCTTCACGTAGTCATTCACGTGACTCCGAAGTAAAATAGTAAGATTAAACGAGAACTTACCAGTTCGAAGTTTGATCGTTATTTTATGAGGAGTACGTTGAGGGAATACGTGCCCTTCGCTCCCACCCTTGATCATATACTCAACTGGTATTTCTTTCTCTAATCTTACTATGTTTAGTCATTACAGTTATCTGTGATTTCACACTGCTGCTTTGAAGAATGACATGCATGCATCCTGGCGGGGTTCTTCACGTATTCCCTCAACGTACTCCTCATAAAATAATGATCAAACTGCGAACTGGTAAGTTCTCGTTTAATCTTACTATCTTGGCAGCATGTTCACAGTGGATGGAGATGTAGAGGTCGACATCAACTCCCGAATTGGTAAAGCTGCATCAGTCTTCAGCCAAATGCAGCCAATATGGTCTAATGGCAGGATATCCAAGATGCTAAAAGTCAAGCTCTTCCAGTCTGTAGTCCTCCCTGCAGCCCTCTATGCCAGTGAGACATGGAAAATCAAAGTGAAGATGAAAAATAAATTGGATACATTCCAACAACGCTGCTTGAGGAAGATCCTGAAGACTAGGTACAGAGACCACATCACAAATGAGGAGATCTACCGTGAAACTTTAACAAAGCCTCTCAGCCAGGAGATAGAGGGACGCAGGATGAAATTTGCAGGGCTTGTACTCAGAATGTCACCAGAACGTGCACCTAAGATAGCAATGTCATGGCAACCTGACAGAATGGGGAAAAGAGGCCGACCAAAACTCACATGAAGACGAACATTCCAGAAGGATTTGGAAGCCCGGAACGGAAGCTTATCGAGGGTGGATGACGTTGCACATAACCGAACAGAATGGCGAAAGCTTGCTGCCCAATGCACTCAACAGTGTGGGAGGAACTAGAAAAAATAAAGTACGGGTGCTATCTGTATGGAGTTTGTGCGTTCTCCCTGTGACTGTGTGGGTTTTCTCCGTATACTTCAGTTTTCTCCCACGGTCCAAAGACATACAGCTTTTTTAGGTTACTTGTCTTCTGTAAATTTTCTCTAGTGTGTAAGACAGCGCTAATGTGCGGGGGTGATTGCTAGTCGGCATGGACTCGGTGGCCTGGAGGGCCTGTTTCTGCAATGGATCTATAAAGTCTAAATTAATTTTGCTTGAAAGAGCTTTGGAGTGTCTCTGAATAACATTTAATGTAGAGCAAAGTTCCAGTCCACGTTTTGCCTCCTTTCAAACTACAAGGCTGTTCCAAGGCCTATCGATGTTCGGACTTTACTGGATTTTATCTTGCACTAAATGTAATTCACGTTATTCCTTTAATCATGTATCTGTACACTGTGGATGGCTAGAGTGAAATCATGTATTGCCTTTCCATTGACCGGCATGCAACAAGAGCTTATCACTATACTCCGGTACACGTGACAATGAACTAAACTCAAGGCTGTAGCCTCAATATTGCTATGCTTGATGCCTTGCAAAGCTTCACCATCCAATTACTTTGTGCAGAGATTCAGCCTGATCAGCCCACGTAAATTTGGGTGGGCAGGAGGTTCAGAGAGTGATCTGAAGCCAGCTCAGTTAAGCCGGTTATCTCAGTCAATACATAAAGGACTACTGTATATAATTTCTTACAGACCTGCTGCTGGACCATTTCCTGCATGATGGTGATTTTTACTTGTGCTTAGTATGGAGATTCTCCTGCTTGTAGACTGCTAATTATGTGATTTCCTCTGAAACAGGGCAAATAATCTGGGTTGTGAGCTATGAGATTTGTAACTCCCTTGAAAGGAATAGAAAATTATTCTCATGTTGAATCATCCACTATGATGGTACATGAAAGAATGGCAAAATAAGAATGTAGCTGTAATAATTTAAAAATCACTCATAATTCAAAATCAAAGCACTCGACCTCCAAGCTGGCTTCCTGAGCACTTTGAATGTAATTCACTAGTATGTTTGTCATTGTAAGCAATTGATTTTGTTAGAAGATTGTTATAAATTATAGTTCTAATGCTCTAGATGTAGCCAAATCTGGAGGCAAATTTTAACTTTTGTAGGTGTAGAGAAATGATGGATTGTCTACTTGTTATACATCTTAATCAATTAAATCATTAGCTGATCTAACTGTCTACTTTTCAATACTGCCAGAAGCTTAAATCAGCACTTATATTATTGGCTAGCATGCAAAAACAATATAAATTATGAGGTAGAAATCAATCTGCTTTCATGTGCGGTGAAGCCCAGTTGTGATAGATGCTATATCGTTCAATTCCTGACCTCTGCACGGTTCATTTATTTGGTCAGATGTGCAGTAGAATTGTAACAATTAGCTTTACTATTTGTGTATTGGGCCTACAAAATCCAGGTTTGGCTATAAATTCTTATTCCATGATTTACAGTATGTGAGAAGAACATCAACATTAGCCGAGGACAAGAATTCAGACGGCTTCTACTTCCCAAAAAGAAAATATCTGTCTTCTGCACATAATTCAACCTTACGACCTTATGAATGAACTGCGGTTTGAGCTATGAGGGGTTGCAAGTAATCTCCTGCACACTACACCAGGAGTTACTGATATTGTGTTATTATTAAATGCATTTCGTTGTCTCTGTACTGTACACTGACAATGACAATTAAAATTGAATCTGAATCTGAATCTGAATTATTGGTTTATTATTGTCCCGTGTACTGGGATACAGTGAAAAACTGAAAATACCAGGACGACACAGTGGCGCAGCGATAAAGTTGGTGCCTTACAGTGCCAGAAACGGTTTTGATCCTGACTATGAGTGTTGTCTGTATATACTCATTTAGATTAGCTGTAGATTCCACTGAGCCCAAGCACTCACAAAAGATCTAATTTGTTCCCTCAAGCAAGCATTGTACTGGATCCTCCCGCTTCAGTTTCTGCTTGTAAGTGGGGAGTAAAAGAACAGTCAGGTGGCCTCAATTTCCAAAATGGGGTCGGGGATGAAATAGTAGGCAGGCTTGATGTTTGTTTAGCAGTGATCAAGGGTGTTTGGGTCTCTGTTAGGACAGGTGATGTGCTGGTGGTATTTTGGTAACTCACTCTTGAGGTTGGTTACACAAAAAAGCTGGAGAAACTCAGCGGGTGCAGCAGCATCTATGGAGCGAAGGAAATAGGCAACGTTTCGGGCCGAAACCCTTCTTCAGACTGGAGAAGGGTTTCGGCCCGAAACGTTGCCTATTTCCTTCGCTCCATAGATGCTGCTGCACCCGCTGAGTTTCTCCAGCTTTTTTGTGTAACCTTCGATTCTCCAGCATCTGCAGTTCCCTCTTAAACACTCTTGAGGTTGGATTGTTTGAAGTCCCCAGCTATTATGAACAAGGTCTCCGAGAACTTCCTTTCAAGACTAGTACTTTTCTTCATGTATCTTGTAGTGTTTTATGACTGTTGGCAGATCAATTTCCCTCCTGGGATGAATAAATTTCTATCGTATCGTAACGTATTGGTAGTAGTATATAATTCATCCAGTGCAAGCTTAGCATCAGCATGGAATGGGAGGGTGGGATGTTGACTGCTGTCAGGACTGCCAATGTGAATTTCTGCGGCAGTTTGTTGGAATGGCAATTGACCATAAGGTTTTTCAGGTTCGGGGAGCAGAGGGAATTGATTAGGAAGCAGACCCATCTGCCCTTGACCTCGTCCATCGGCAAAGTGAGAAACCCTCTGGTTGTATGGTGTAGTGAGATGAAGCAGGGGTGAAGCAGGTGTCTCTGTACAAAGAGCACACTGCAGTCTCTCAGTTTGCTTAGGTAAGTGAGTATACCTTTAAATTCATCCAGCTTATTTTCAATAGCTTGACTACAGATATTTAATATCTTTAGCAAAGCAGTGGATAAAATTAACAAAATCAGCAAAGTTGCAGAACAACACAGTGACATGCTAATGAAGAAAAATTGAATGTCGTCAGAACATAAAGTTGCTGCAATTCACTTTGTCGCATGCAGGTTTTATAGTATTGTGCTTACTCTTGGGGAAATTGGGGGACAGAATGTATATAATTGCATGATATTTCACTGCTGCCTTTCTGCTTAATGACTCCATGCACTCTTACTGCGGTGGGGTATAATGGAATTCCACGTAAATGCATTAAATGTCTGCTTGCTCCACCACAAATAGTATAACATCAATTACAAATCCAAGAAAACCTTATGTAAATGGATATTGGGGGTTGAATACAGAAAAAATTGAAGTAAGGAAAAAAGTGTGGCATGGTGGCGCAGCAGTAGAGTTGCTGCCTTTCAGCACTTGTGGCGTCAAATACCCGGGTTAGATCCCGACTACAGGTGCTATCTGTACGGAGTTTGTACGTTCTCCCCGTGACCGAGACTGAGATCTTTTGCATATTCCCACACTCCAAAGACGTACAGGTTTGTAGGTTTGTAGGTCAATTGGCTTGGTATGTGTAAATTGTCCCTAGTGTGTGTACGGTAGCGCTAGTGTGCGGTGGTCGCTGGTCAGCGCCGACTCGGGGGGCCAAAGGGTCTGTTTCCATGCTGTATCACTAAACTAAACTAAACTAATCTAAACTAAACTAAAAGTATACAACAGGTTTAGGGAACTAATCATTGACGAGCAGACTCTGTTTGCTCCGTTCTCTCCTTCTCCGAGCTAACAATGATCTACATTTTCCTTGATTTTCATCTCTTTTGACCTCGTTTTCACACACATTACCCTTCCTTATCACTGTGTCTCCCTCTCCTCTGACCGGCAGTCTGAAGAAGGGTCTTGATCCAAAATGTCACCCCTATTCAGAGATTCTGCCTGTCCCACTGAGTTACTCCAGCATTTTGTGTCTATCATGGAGGAGGCTCGTCAAGAAAATAAAACATCCAGGGAAGTACTTGAAAAGGAAATCAGGGAGGCTAACAGGGGCCATGAAAAATTACTGGCAGATAGGATTAAGATAAATCTAAAAGCATTCTATGAGTATATTGAGGACAATGAAAAAAAACGTGTACAAAGTAGGGCCCTTTAAGGCAATATGGGGGATCAGTGCATGGAGCCTGAAGGTACAGTTGAAGTCCTTTCTTTTCCATCGGTATTCACAATGGAAACAGGTGTTGTGTTGGAGAATTCAGTGAAGTAGTTGGTGAAACAATGGGTGAAAATTGTCTACCCTGCCCTTTTGCCCTGAGGTTGGACTTGGAAGGGTAGGCACAGGAGTCTGACCAGGTCCTCGACTGGACTAATATGGATGGGTTTGGATCAGAGAATTGCTGGCATCTTATAAAGTCACCCAGTGAGGGATAATATCTTTTGTGGAACTTCTTGGGGATGGTTGGTGGACAAAGTGTTGGCACTGGTCTTGTTGAGGGATTGACTGGGGTTGCAGGTTGGGGAGATATTAGAGTCATATAGATTAGGGCTTAAGGGAGGACTCTGAGATTGTCAGGTATCAGTGGACACATTTAGGGAGTGGAGCCAGATGTAGACAAATGTCACACTTACCAGGAAAGTGATCTGGCCATAAAAGCTGGTTGTTTAAGCAGAGCACAAGGACAGGCTCCCTAAGTGCAACTGGATCCAAGTGTCCTATGTAATACACTTAATAGGAGAGTTACATGAGAAATTACATCATTTTGAGTAATCCTGATTGGGAAATTGTGTTATTCAATAGGGTGACTCCCAGTAGAAAACACCTGTTGAACGCTGCAAAATGACATGGAAATAATTTCTATGGTGCTTCACTCATGGAGAAATCTTTGATTTCCCTGTGTGTGTTATATTTCTGAATTCATATGAATAATTCACCTATATTATTGGAATTAGTACCATCAGTAATGAGAGAAATATGTAGGAAAGTCACACACCATTTCCTCGACTATGAAAGGGAATGCTGACAGGGTTTTCACTCTTAATAAGTCACTGTCTTCTTGAAGCATAATTTGCTTGAATGTTAACACCAATTATTTCATCTGTGAGTAACTAGCTTACTGAGACCCACTTAAATGGCTTTTACATGATCTTTGGGCGTTTGGGTGTGGTTGATGAGTCTTTATTGGTACCATGCATCGTGATAGCCATTGTAGAGCAGCAGGTGGGTATATCCTTTTCAGATGCCTTTTACCGTAGCTTCTTTATCCCTTGCACACACTAAATCCCAGACCTGTGGCAATATTCTTCCCAATTCTTTATTTATGACATAAGTTCACTGTAAGTCACCGTGTTATTGCTTTGCAGAGCAGGGAGGGATAAAAGGTAAAAATAAAGTAAATGTCGGCATTCCTCATTGCAAAAAATAAATCTGATCACAGTCATTCTTAATTTGAGTCCGTGAATGAAACAATTTATTTTGTGTTGTTATATGTCAACGTGTGTGTTATATTGGCAGCATGATGCTCAAAGATTTGAACCACCGGGTGGTGCCAGCCATGGCTGCCTCGCCAACAGTCTGCCTGTCCCTTCCTCCTTTGTTGTTTTAATAGTATGTGTTAAATGTATGTTTTTAATGTTCTTCAGCTTGTTTTATGTGGGGGGGGGGGGGGGTGGGGGGGGGGGGGGGGGGGGGGGGGGGGGGGTGAGTTAGGGGATACTTTAAAAAAACCTCTTACCTCATCAGAGATGTCATTTATTTCCGTATCGTATCTCCATCTGCACTGCGGCCTAACATCGATGAGTTGGTGGCCTCTTGCTGGAGATCGATTTGGGAGCTGTAACCGCGGGAGCCTGCGGACTTTCCATCGTGGAGCTGGCGATTCCTTTGCCAGGGATCGACCTCAGAACTCCAACTGCAGGAGCCTGTGGACTTTAACATCTTGGAGCTCGCGGTCTCCGATTAGAAACCGACTTCGGGAGCTTCAAGCTGATGCGGGAGCTTCGATCGCCCCGACGGATTGTTCGACTGCCCCGACCGCGGGAGAACAAAGAGGAAGAAGATTAGACTTTATTGCCTTCCATTACAGTGAGGAATGTGGAATCTGCTGTGGTGGATGTTTATGTAGTTGTGTGTCTTCTTGCTCTTTCTTTAGTATGGCTGTATGGTAATTCGCATATCACTGTACCTTAATTGGTACACGTGACAATAAAAGACCTTTGAAACCTTTGAAGATTTGTTTTCTTCTTCATTTCTAAATTGCTAGTGTAATAGCAATAACCAATTATCAGCTTCATGTAGCTACTGGTTAGCCTTGGTGTTCACCAGTGCAGAAAGTTAAATTCATTCGAAGCCTCATCTTATATTTCACGTTGCCCTATAAACTATGATGTAAAGCCAAAGCACTTGCTGATTAATACCAGTGCCCTTTAAGCTTTCCGAGTGACTGCCGTAAAGATGTACTCCCCGAAGTAACAGCACAGCATCTCTGCTTTATGGATAAAGGAAAGAAAAAGAGAAAGAGGCACATAATGCCTACACAACGACAGCACCTAAAAATTATAGCCCAATTATACTGAGCATTCTCTTATTAAACATTTTAACATTCTTTTTTATGTGCTTTGTACATCAGTCATAGATATACTACCCTTTGTATTTATTTATAACTAGCTGAGATTCAGAAAAATGAGTGTAATAAGATGGTCTGGAAAAGATTTCCACAAAAGTAAAAAATTGCTATCTGTAGGTATCTTAGATGGATTGCTTAGTGGAGATGTGCATGCAACCTTAACCTACAATGCACAAATAAATCATCTCTTATTACCCCCAATTCATTTAATCCTGAAATACTTGTCGGGAAGACCTTTCTACAGCCTAATAAACGGAGACAGTGTACTTTTTTTTCTTTCTCAGAATGTAATTTTTAACTTGGATTAATACTGTGGTAATTTATTGTACCATCATCCTACATTAAACAATATTTTTGATACCTAAATCAATAGTAAATGCCAGATACACTTCATATGACCCACTCCATATCAATCAAAGCTTACATGACTAAGGCAAGTAACACTACCAAGGCAAATATTGTGCAGCAGTGATTGAATAATAGCAGCTATTGTTTTCAAAAATATGCCATGGCAGTTGTGCCTTTTTGACTGTGCAACATTTTCTAATCTCTTACCTCGACGGAGATGCAATTTTTCCCCGTATCGTATCTCCGTCCGCACTGCGGCCTATCATCGAGGAGTTGGCGGCCTTTGCAGGAGACTGATTTTGAGAGCTCCACCGCGGGGAGCCTGTGGACTTACCATCGCGGAACTCGCGATCCCTTTGCCAGGGGTCGACCTCGGAGCTCCAACCGTGGGTGCTTGTGGACTTAACATTACAGAGCCTGCGATCTCTGGTCAGAGACCGACTTCGGGAACTCCAAGTCACTGGAGTTTCGGCCGCCCCGATGTGGGAATGTCGATCACGCATACGTGGAGGTTTTGACCGCCCCGATGCGAGGGCTTCGACCGCTGGCTGTGGGAGCTTCGATCGCCCCGAAAGATGGTTTGACTGCCCCGACCGCGGGAGAATAAAGAAGATTGGACTTTATTGCCTTCCGTCACAGTGAGGAATGTGAAATCTGCTGTGGTGGATGTTTATGTTAACTTTTATGTAGTTGTGTGTTGTTGCTTTTTTTTTCATATGGCTGTATGGTAATTTGCATATCACTGTACCTTAATTGGTACATGTGACAATAAAAGACCTTTGAAACATTTGAAAACTTTGAAACAGGTGGCTAACTCATGCTCTTTGGCATAGGATGTCTGTAGAAGCTGTCAAATTCTGTGAATAGCTTCAAATGTTTCTGGCATTAAAACATATAAAAAAGATTCCAAATCTTCTAAAGAGAGTATAATGTTTAGTTATAACTTTTATTAGCATATTATAAAAACAATTTATTCACAAGAATTAGAACAATTAGAAGTATTTAATCAAGTTTTAATGTGTCGGAACATTTTTTTTGTTGCTGCCGGATTTTGAAAGGATATGATGCCAGCAGTCGCCGAAAAATATCGCCAAGTGGGACAGGCCCTTAAGTTTGTTAGCCCTTGCTGTCTCCTCCCCTTCCTCAGCCCTCGGGCTGTCTCCTCCCATCCCTCAGCCCTCGGGCTCCTCCTCCTCCTTTTTCCTTTCTTCTCCCCCTCCCCCCCCCATTAGTTTGAAGAAGGGTTTTCGGCCCGAAACGTTGCCTATTTCCTTCGCTCCATAGATGCTGTTGCACCCGCTGAGTTTCTCCAGCATTTTTGTGTACCTTCGATTTTCCAGCATCTGCAGTTCCTTCTTAAACACCTTTAGTTTTACGGTTCAGTTTGAAGATGCTGCGCCATAACCCAGGGACGTAGTGAAGGTCGGATGCAGGTGTGTCTGACTGTATGCTGCATCATTGTGCATCCAACAGTGGAGAATGGCATGTCCCTCTTGGAAAATCATTCTTTGACTAGAAATGTTAGCTTGCTTCTCTTTCCACTGAAGGTCTTGTTCAGTGGGTGACGACCTTTGAGATTTGCTGTCAATGTAAAATTTCTCATTTATGAACCCATTCATTGGCTTTGAAGTGCTGGAGTAACTCAGCAGGTCAGGCAGCATCTCTGGGGAAAAAGGATGGGTGACTTTTCTGATCAGGACCCTTTGAAGCGTCTCTACCTGAAACATCACCCATCCTTTTTCTCTGGATATGCTGTCTGACCCGCTGAGTTACTGCAGCACTTTGTGTCTATCTTTAGTGTAAATGAGCATCTGCAGTTCTTTGTTTCTACATTAATGGGGTTTTATGGCCAAGATAAGACTCGAACATTTAAAAAACAAATTTAGACTTGAAAGATACGGGATGGTCTACTCAGTGTTACACTCATACTTAATATGATTGTGCTAATGAATCGAAGGATTGTCATTGAATTGTATGCAAAAAATAATTTCACTGTACTTGGACAATAAAGTGACAAAAAAGTGACATAGAACCATTGAACCATTAGCTATTCTTGAAAAACTCATGACAATGATTGTGTATTCTGTCTTTCAATTTTATGACAGGCTGTGCGTACATTAATTAAACTCATTGCTGGGAGCTCAGCGCACTGGCCAGCGAATCGTAATGTGCTTTATGGGGGAAAAAGCTCTGCAAAGATGGGTCAGCTGTCCCTTCTCTCCAGAGATGCTGCCTGACCCGCTGAGTTACTCCAGAGTTTTGTGTCTATCTTCGGTGGAAATCAACATCTGCAGTTCCTTCTGATACATTTTGTCTGCAAATATGTCGTCTCTTTTGTGATATCCTCTAGCACTTTTCAACCATATAACACTTGAAGAATAATGAGTGAAATACAATGGTAAATTTATATGCAGTATCTCGCAGTCTGTTCTGTTTGAATGACAGACCAGATATTCTGGTTTGGTGGCGTTGGCTGAAGGATAAAGGTTGGCCTGAGAGGATCCTGTACAATTCCTGGAATGGTGTTAGCGGTCCTTCTATACATTCCCTGATAGATAAATGTGGTCTGGAGGGCAGCATCTCCGGCCTGGATCGATCGCCTCAGCACAGAGGGAGAACAAGGAGGGAAGAGACGGAGACTAAGACTTTGCCTCCAGCACAGCGAGGATGTGCTTGGTGAACTCACTGTGGTGGATGTTTAATTTGTGTTTATTGTATGTTTTGTTTTTATTGGTTCTGTGTATGACTGCAGGCAACATAATTTTGTTCAGACCGAAAGGTCTGAATGACAATAAAGGAATCTAATTCTAATTCTAATATAACATCTTGAACAAATGACAGTGAGCATTGGTTAAGCACTCTAGCTTTTGATGGAGTCCAAACTAAGTTTTACGGTTCAGTTTGAAGATGCTGCATCATAACCCAGGGCAGTAGAGAAGGTCAGGTGCTGGTGTGTCTGTGTATGTTTCGCCACCTCCAACGTGACCCCACCACTCGCCACATCTTCCCATCTCCCCCCCATGTCTGCTTTCCGCAAAGACCGCTCCCTCCGTAACTCCCTTGTCAATTCTTCCCTTCCCTCCTGTACCACCCCCTCCCCGGGCACCTTCCCTTGCAACCGCAAGAGATGCTACACTTGTCGCTTTACCTCCCCCGTCGACTCCATTCAAGGACCCAGGCAGTCGTTCCAGGTGTGACAGAGGTTCACCTGCATCTCCTCCAACCTCATCTATTGCATCCACTACTCTAGATGTCAGCTGATCTACATCGGTGAGATCATTCGGAGGGTTGGCGATCGTTTCGCCGAACACCTCCGCTCAGTCCGCACTAACCAACCTGACCTCTCGGTGGCTCAGCACTTCAATTCCCCCTCCAATTCCATATCCGACCTCCCTGTCCTGGGTCTCCTCCATGACCAGAGCGAGCACCACTGGAAATTGGAGGAACAGCACCTCATATTCCGCTTGGGGAGTCTGCATCCTGGTGGCATGAACATTGAATTCTCCCAATTTTGTTAGCCCTTGCTGTCTCCTCCCCTTCCTATCTCTCCCTCAGCCCTCGGGCTCCTCCTCCTTCTTTTTCCTTTCTTCTCCCCGAAGAAAGTCTGAAGAAGGGTTTCGTCCCGAAACGTTGCCTTTTCCCTTCGCTCCATAGATGCTGCTGCACCCGCTGAGTTTCTCCAGCATTTTTGTGTACCTTGGATTTTCCAGCATCTGCAGTTCCTTCTTAAACATTGCATCATTGTTGTGTCCAGCAGCCCTTACAGATCAGAACAGCTTTCTCGAGCCTTGTATCATGTAATGGAATCACTTACCAAACTAACCCTTATTTTAAGAAATGTTTGTAAATACTATAGAAAGTTATTTAATTTTGTAATTTTGAAAGTTTGTAATTGATTCCAAAATTTTCCAGATTATTTATTGATAGAATGTTCTCACATGACACAACAATTAATTAATGATACCCCGAGATGCTCTTGTGAAGCCAATATAATATCACAATGGTCAAGAAAGCATATCCAAACTGGCACTACATGTTCCAGTACTATTTTATGGCAATATAATCTGCCTTAGAAATGGGTTCATGTTTTGAGTGAAACCTTTGATAATTTATTCTTAATCTACTTTTATTTTATACATTTTTTTAAAATCAATTCACACAGTATATTTGCAATTTGTTAAGTTTATTTCAAGCATCTGTTATTTATGCCAGAGCCTTTAATTCTAAATAAGGATTGGTTCTTTCAGATTCCCTGAAGCATTAAGGTCAAGTGTGGGTGGGAAGGTCAGGAGGGTGGTGGGCTACCATGGGGTAGAAGTGATGGCAGTGACAATGTATTTGACAGCTGTTCCCTGAAAAATATGCAACCTGAACAATGCTCTTGGCACCTAAGTACAAGTAAAATTCTGGTTGTATCAGGAACAAAAAGTTAAAGAATAGATCTCAGAGTGAGGTCGGGCAAAAATGGCTGTGTAAATGACATGAATCCTGATTGATGACTAAAGAATAATCACAGACAGAATCTCACCCCAGGTGTGATTAGATACTGAAGATAATAAGAACATTCAAAAAAGGGATTAATAGGCAAAAGGAATAAAATAGCACAATCAAAATGATTGTTACCATCTTTTGCTACAGTTTGAATGGGTAATAATTGCATTGCACAGATTGAGAAAGGCAAAAAGGCATTTAAAATAGACTGCAAAATCAAGGCTTATGCTATTGCAATGAGCCTGATCAAACACAGCCTGTCTAATTGAATAGCTCACATTACTGGACTGCTTTAAATCAGTGGACCAGTAATTCCATTGCAGAAGAAGTAGGACTTTTCAAAAAAAAAAAAAAACCCTTTCACCATTTCAATATCAATATCAATCCACATGGAATAATTTTATATTGTTTTTAGAAGGGGAATTTATGATTCCATTTCTTTTTATAAATTTATAGTAGAAAAGAATAAGCAGTAACACATATCATAAATGTCTGGGAGAACATCTTTGGTTCACAGGTAGTGTAGTTTAAAATTAGTTGTTCAACTGCAGTAGAAAATTAGAAGAATTCCATTTTGAGATAAGTTGTTTTTAGTCAGTATCTGATTAAAATCGTTGCTCGGGAGGTTTAAGGGGTATTTCATAATTTAATTATCTTGTTTCCTGAGCATAAAAGTATGGAGAAAAAGGTTTGCTTGCATCAATGTCAAGCACAATTGAGTATTCAATGACACAGAAGCAGAAATATATTTTGCAAATCAGATCACCATTTGGCCATGGAGTACACTGCAGCAGAATGTATGAAGAATCATTCACACTCTTTTGCTCCTCACTGGGTGCAATCTAACTCTCGCCTAATGTATATTTTATAAAAACAAGTCAATTGAAAAGTCTGCATACTTTTCAATCATTTTAACTTTGAATGAGTTTGAGCATTTCTGCTGCACTTACTTCAGACAAAATGAATGGCCCAGAATTAGACTTTTCAATACAATTGCAAAAATTCAGTGATGCAAAGCTTTCTCTCATTTTTAAAAAAATAATAAAAGGCATAGAGAGAGTGAATGTGGAAAGGATGTTTCCACTGGTGGGAGAGTTTAGGACCAGAAGTCATAGCCACAGAATTAAAGGGCGTCTTTTCGAAAGGAGGTGAGGAGGAACGTCTTTAGTCAGAGGGTAGTTAATCTGTGGAACTCACTGCCACAGAGGGCTGTGGAGGCCATGTCAGTGAATATTTTTAAGGCAGAGATAGACAAATTGTTAATTAGAATGGGTGTCAAGGGTTATGGGGAGAAGGCAGGAAAATGGGATTTGGATCAGCCATGGGATCAGCCATGATTGAATGGCGGAGTAGACTCGATGGGCCGAATGGCCTAATTCTATATCACTTGTGAATTTGAAAATTGAGCGTTTAACCAAATGGGATTTAGGTGTGCATGGGCAAACCTGGAAGGTGACGAATTGTTGGCCATTCATCATCCATTCTTTCTCGACTGTGATCTCGTTTCATCCGCTTGAAAATAATGTGATGGCTCAAACACGGCACAGGAACTGTCTTTCTATTCATTGCACAAAATGCTACAGTGAGGAAGGGGGCACTTGGCCAACTGAGTCCATTCCGTACAAGATCTAGTTCTATCCATCCACCTTGTCCCTGTTATCCTACAAATCAGATACCTACCAGCTCTGTTCTGAACACAGCAATTGAATTTGCCTTCGATACTATACCTGGAGAGCTTTCCAGATCTTATCCACTGCTACATTAATAAAAAATATACACTTTTTGGTTATTTTATGATTCTCCTTTAATTTTCATCCTTTAGTTCACAACACTTCATGACAATGGAATGCTTTTATTCTATCTACTTTTTCTACACCCTTTGCATTCTTAAATACCTTTGTTGGATATCCTTGCAATCTTTAGTGTCCCAAGGAAAATAACTCCAGCAATTCCAGCCTATCCATGTAACTAATATTCCTCATCCTTGGAATCATTCTGAATATATCCTGCACCCTCTCTAAAGGCGTATAGGTTTGTAGGTTCATTGGCTTGGTATAATTGTAAATTGTCCCTAGTGTGTGTAGCATGGTGTTGGTGTGCGGGGATAGCTGGTCGGTGCAGACCGGGTGGGCTGAAGGGCCTGCTTCCGTGCAGTATCTCTAAACTAAATTAAACTGAAACTAAAAAGCTTTTGCACTTTTAATGAGAAACGGATACAGTACTCAATAATGTACTTCCTTTTGAATTCCATAAATAAAATCCAGGATTCAAATGTCTTTTTTAAATCTATGGTGATATTTCATGAAACATGCTTATAGTTTCCTGTCATGTAACAGACCATTCTGTTCTTGTACCCCTTTTGGAATTGTGCCCTTTAGTTTATGGTGTCTCCTTTTATTCTTCTGAATAAAATGTAACCACATTTTCATCGTTAAATTCACACTATTCCATCAGCCTGTTCATACCTCCTTGAAATTCTTTTCATGGCTCACTGACCCTCAAAGTTTTCAGTCATCTGAAAGTTTGCCAATTGTGCCAATTCCAAATCAGTAATAAACATTAAGAAAAGTGGTGGCAATAGCAGTGAGAGTTGGAAACGCAACTGTACGTTTTCCTCCAGTTTGAAAAACAAATCTTTCAGTATTACGTTTACTGACCATTCATTTAAATAGTTTTCTTTCACTGTTGCAAAAGCCTGTTTTATTTCTTGGTAGACAAAAATGCTGGAGAAACTCAGTGGGTGCGGCAACATCAATGGAGCGAAGGAAATAGGCAACGTTTCGGGCCGAAATCCTTCTTCAGACTGATGCAGGGTGGGGGGGGGCGGGAAGAAGAAAGGATGAGGAGGAGCCAGAGGGAAGAGGAAGAGCTGAGAAGGGAAGGAGACAGCAAGGGCTACCGGAAATTGGAGAAGTCAATGTTCAGGCCACTGGGATGCAGACTGCCCAAGTGGAATATGAGGTGCTGCTCCTCCAGTTTCTGGTGGTTTTCTTGGTGTTTCTTATTTCTTGGTGTTCATTTGGAATGACATGTCTATTGTGTGGCATCCTATCAAACGTCTTTTGAAAGACCATATTTCTAACATTAACTGTATTGTCCTCACAGACTCTCTCAGGTCCTTCATTAAACATTCAGTCAAGTTAACAGGCCATAGTTTACATTTACCAGGTCCATACTGACTTTCTCTAAACAATCTGTACATGTTTAAATGATTGGTGATTCAATGGATTATTGCTTCTAGAATATTTCACCATTCTGAAGTTAAACCAATTGGTCGGTAGTTACTGAATTAAACCCTACACCTTCTTGTGAACAAATGTTGGACCAAATAAAAACACAATAGGAGCTGGATAAGTCATCTGGCCCCTCAAGTCTGCCCTTCATTTAATATGAATGTAGATGAGGACGAATTTCCTTCAACAAAATTCATTTCCACAGACGGCTATGTGGGGTCAAGTCATTGGGGTTTTTAAAAACTGAGATTGATAGGTTTTTGATTAGTAAGGGCATCCAAGGTCATGGGGCGAAATTTGAGAGGGAACAATAGATCACCTATGATTGAATGGCAGAGCAGATTCGATGGGCCGAATGGCCTAATTCTGTCCCTAAGTTTTATGGTCCATTTTGATCATGGCTTCAACAACTCTTCTATGCCAATTTCCATATCTCTATATTTCTTGATGTATCAAAAATGTATCCACTTCCACTTTGAATACTCCTGATGATCAAGCTTCCACTTCCCAACGGAACAAAGAATTCTACTAATTCATCATCCTCTATGAGAAGACATTTCTTTGCACCTCACTTTTAAATGACCAGTCCTTACATTGTGGTGATGTCTTTGTTCAAGTTTCTCACATCTTAACATCCACCCAGTCAACCCCCTTGGTTCTTTTTGCTTGAATAAGGTCACCCTTCATTCTTCTAAACTCTAGGGATTATGGGCCCAAACTGTAATTCATACATAGAAAACTTCTGGCAGCTAAACTTGGCGTAGTAAATAACAGTTAACAGGATTCAAATCTTGTGCAAGAGAAAGCAGTTTCTTACAGTTATAGGTCCTAGAGGAAATAAATGTTCTGTCTAAATTCAGTGTAAAAAAGTATTTTTGATTCACAGTCTAATTCATCACTTCTGATACTGTCTGAACTGCCATTATTTTATAACAATACACCCTAAAGTAGAGTTGGGTTGTTCTGCAGAGGTTTCTGTTTTCCTCCATTATAGAACATATCGTGTTCATCTTCTATGTCAAGCTGCCATCTGTCTTTTTAGATGGATGACAACTGTGCCTCCACTCCTGTGGCACACATCAAGCTTGGAGCTAAAAATTGTCATGTAGCTGTTGAATTTCACATGTTCAGTGACTTTATGGAGGAAAAATGTCACCAGTTTTATAAGCAATAAAGTCAATGTTATTTGTACCAATCTGCTTCACGCTTTCTCTCAAACCTCGTTATTGTGGAAGGACATGTCATCTCTTCTTCCAGTCAGGCCACCCGTATTCATGAAATAGATGGTTTGTCCTTGCTGCAGAGGGAATATCGCATCTTTAGTGTTTTATAATGTTGAAGTGATGCCTAATTAGTCCTGTAATAAAAGACGGGACAATGTAGCAATGTTAAAAAATTTTGAGATTTAAAACATCAAGTCTGCAATTTATCCCATCAGATAAAGCATAACAATAAGTTTAATTTGACACCTAATTCACTTTCATATCTCAAGTAATAAAAAAGTTATGGCCATTTTCATACTCGGAAATTAGCATCTTGTTCCCTATTGATTTTCTATGGACATAACAAAAAAGCTGTGATCGTGGACAGTCAAAAGCACATAACCTTCTTAAAAATTAAGAGAACTGAATGAAATTTTCAGTTATCATAGATTGAAGCATTCTGAAACAAATATAAAATAATCTTACTTGGATGACCTGAAATTAAAGCATATAATTAGTTAGTTACCCAATTGTAGCTAATTTCAAACTTCAATTACTAAATCTAAACATCTATCCATTTCTTAATAAATGATTAACATTTTTAAATAGCCCAAGTGTCCAAATAATATTCACAAATAATTCACAATAAAACATGATTTTTAAATCTCATTTACATCAATTTATAGGCCAAATGGAAGGAATTTAGTGTTCAATTGCTGTAAATTAAAGTCAATTTAAATCGGCTTTCTAGTGGGTTCCTGTGAACGCGCTGGTTTAGAACGTTCACATTGCGCTGGATTTGTGCCCTCAAATACCCAGAAAAATACTGCGGGATATAAAGAGCCCAGAATGAACTATTCGCTATAGAAAACTTTATATATAGGGTTATAGACAAGCCCCATTTAATGTAAAAATAAGGTACATACCTTTAATTGTTTGCTTTATAAAACCCTGGGGCTGCGAGAGGTTGCGGGTTGAGAGAGTGGTTTTTAAACTACTATAACTATTATACAAGACCATAAAAACTAATAATACCTTTTGCGACGGGGTCTTTCAGCGATTTTTCGTTAATGATTTACTAGGCTGAACATTTTCGATTGCAACAGCCTAGTAAAAATCGCGTTTTAAACCCGCCCCCTCTAAACAGCGCCAAAATCGCGCACACGGGGTAGGGCAGATGCTCAGCCACGATTCAGGTAGGTTTTGTAACATACCTAGACAATGCAAGTCAGATTTAAGCAGAGTTATGCCCATATTTATTTGAGACCTTCACTCCACATTTTCTTGCTGGTTGCCTGTGAGCAGCTCATGCAGTGTGGTAGCAGAAGGTGCAACCCATTTCCCCATCCATCAAAAGTCCCTTCCCACCTCTTTGTTGCAGACCATCACAATGTTGACCATACAGAAATAAAATATAAGACATAATAAAAATGTGTTTCAAAATGAAAACACGGCTATCGCAAAAAATAGTTAACCAATCACCTCAGTGTACTCCCAGTGCATGCCTTTTGCACAGCATTCCCTGTTCTAGAGTTACCACACAGCACTGAATGATGGAAAGATGTTGATTAGCAGAGGAGACTACAGAAGGGTCTCAGGCCAGACCTTTTGGCATGGGCAGCAACAATTGGTGCTTGCTTTCAGACAGGTAATGGGTGGGGGGTATGGGGGGGGGGGGGGGGGGGGGGGGTGGCAGAGTTGGATATAGCAAGAGGATTTGAGTATTGGAGCAAGGAGGTCCTACTGCAATTGTACAGGGCCCTGGTGAGACCACACCTAGAGTATTGCGTGCAGTTTTGGCCTCCTAGTTTGAGGAAGGACTTTCATGCTATTGAGGGAGTGCAGCATAGGTTCACCAGGTTAATTCCCGGGATGGCGGGACTGACAAAAGATGAAAGAATGGATCAACTGGGCCAAAGGGCCCATTCCTGTGCTGTACTGTTCTATGTTCTATATACTAACTTATCATATCCATTTATATAACCAAAGTTCCTCATCTTAGAATTGTTTTCAGAAATGTCTTTTGGACTCTCTTCAAAGCCTTCCCATCTTTTCTAAAAAACGTGGTGCTCAGAGCTGTACACAATTATCCATTTTGGCCAAACAAAAGGCATCATGGCTTTCTTGCTCTTGCACTCTATTTATTATTCATTTTCATCAGTTTTCGTCTGAATGCAGCTTCACGTCTGAGCCCTCTGAAGTATGACTCATGTCTAACTTGCCCTCTGGAGAACTGGCACCTGAGCGACCTGTCCCTCTTGCCTTGATTGTAGGGTTGGATTGTCTGGTTTGGTTCAGTTCGGTTTGATTCAATAACATGGGGACAGGCCCCGGCCACCAAGTTCATGCCGACCATCAAACATCCGTTCACACTAAATCTATGTTACCCCACTTTCTCATCCACTCCATACACATTAGAGGCAATTTATAGAGGCCAATTAATCTACAAAACTGCACGTCTTTGGGATGTGGGAGGAAACTTGAGTTGCCAGAGAAAGTAAACATGGTCACAGGGAGAATATGCAAACGCCACACAATTAGCACAAAGGCAACCAACATCATCAAAGACCCACACCATCCTGACCACACACTCATTTCACCATTGCCATTGGGATGAAGGTACAGGAGCCTGAAAACTGTAATGTCCAGGTTCAGGAACAGCTGTTTCCCTATAGCCTATAGCCTATAGCCATCAGGCTATTAAACACGACAACAAATAAGCTCTGTACTACAACAGATTATTATTTATTATTGAACTATATTTGTT
This sequence comes from Leucoraja erinaceus, assembly GCF_028641065.1. Lineage (NCBI taxonomy): Eukaryota > Metazoa > Chordata > Chondrichthyes > Rajiformes > Rajidae > Leucoraja > Leucoraja erinaceus. The sequence continues at coordinate 77,931,260 of NC_073379.1, read as the reverse complement.
TATTTGTTGAGTATGTGTGCATGTGTGTATATACACACTGAACTTTTTTTCTCCTGTTATGTACTATGTTGACATATTCTGTTGTGCTGCAGCGAGCAAAAATTTCATTGGCCTATCTGGGACATGAGAATAAAACACTCTTGACTCTCTTGACTCTTGAGTCAGGCTCTTTGGTCCACCGAGTCTGTGCTAACCAACGATTACTCATACACTAGTTCTATGCTACACACGAGGGGTAATTTACAGATGCTTATTAACCAGCAAACCCGTACGTCTTTGGAATGTGGGAGGAAATCTGCGCACCCGGAGAAAACCCACGCGGTCACAGGGAGAATTTACTAACTTAGTGCAGACAGCACCCATAGTCAGGATCGACCCTGGGTCTGTGGCACTGTGTGGCAGCAACTTTACCGCTGCACCAGTGTGCACTATGGTTGCCTGTCCAGTGTCTCACTGCATTGATCACCCCCAAGCATCTTCCTTCACGCAGAGCCAGCATTTCATTTGTAGCTGTGAATTTTAAATTGGGTGATAGTGTTTTTTTCTTCTACTTGCACTCTTGCTCTTTTTTCACCAGTACCCCCTGAGGTTGCAGATCTTAGCCAAATGAATGGAAAAAGGGATCTGGATAGAGTTAGGAAGGATAGGGTGAGGACTATACCACATTTGCTTGTATTGACATTTTTTTCTCCAAGGTTTTTCGCATATTTAATTAATTATTATTTTAGTGCATCCACCCACCAAGCTCACTGTTTGATGTTGGCTACCGATAAAAGGGTCCTAATATTGTTTATGTTTGCTGGGACTGATTTATCTGAGATAATTAGGAAGTATCTGAGATTAAAATGTCTCAACACTAATAGTTGTGTCTTTGTGTAATTGGCATGACGTTTTATCCCATCACGAGTCAATTTAAAATATTGTGCTCTGTTGTGACCCCAGTGATGATAAGCAGTGTGGATGGATGATGTGTGTGTCACGGTTCAGTAGTGCAAGCTGTGAGATGTGGATATGGTGACTGAAGCCAGCACTCGGGTGATGAGAATGAGATGTTTCCAACTTGCCCAGCTCTGGTTCTTGGAGTTTGTGCAAAAACTGTGAAAGAGCTGTGATGTGTGGATTTATGTGAGAGGCTACTGACAAACTTGGTAGGAAATGACATCTGAAGAAACATTTACTGATCTCGACTGTACTTGTGCAACGCCTTTGAACTTCATGTGGCTCTTGCTTCCCGGTGCACAGGGTTTAAGTCTTGCAGTTGGCTGAATGGCTAAATGCTTTTACAGCCTGGCGTGTTTGGCTGGAGCATCTCCTGACCCTCTGCAGGTAGAAAAAATATTCTTCCTATATCAACATTCCAGAACACTGTAAGCAAAACCTGAAGCTCACTCTCACATATTATGCCATTCTTCAATAATTCTTGGGTACAATAATTCCGGGCTCCCAAATTTCTGCCTCTCCTTCTAGAGCTGTAATGTGGGTCGAGTGTTGCAGACTGGTTTGAAATGGTACTCACTGACCAAGGTGTTGATTCCTTTCTGAGATGTGCAGCCATGTAACAGTGTGGTTGTTGCTGGCCACATGTAGTAATCGTACAAGGTAATAGCACAACAGTGGAACCATTGGACATGAGTTAACTATAATCCCTGTACTGATTTTTAGGGGGTTCCCTAATTTAGCTTCCTGGCTTCCTTTGTATAAAACCAAGTCATGTGAATAGTTTGCCTGTCTACCTGAAAGTTAGTTGTTTACCGTGGCATGAACTGAATGTGTTTTGTTTTCTCCAGGTGAGTTGCCGACAACTCCTTGTCCCAAATGAGTGTTAATAAACCTCCTCACACGGATTGATTTTTAGGTTGAAACAAGTCTGCACAGTGAGACAGCTGCGGAAATGAAGCATGTGAAATCACTAAACTTACACCATGGGGGCGGGCCATCATCCCCTGTGAGTCACGGAACTGAGCACAAAAGTTTAACGAGGCTTGATTATCTGAACTGTAGCTGTTCCAGTATCGTTTTGATGGCCATAAAATCAGCCTCTAAAGACTTCCCCGCATTAAAAAAAAAGGTTACTGTGGCTTTTGTGATGCTGGCATGATAATTCAAAGTCATCATGGAGGGAGGTGAGAGTGGAGGCAGCGTGATGGGGAGAGGTTTAATCAATAACCATCTATCCCTTTGTCTGTGAAAGTGGTAAAAGTCTAACTACCCTCCTGTGGGGGGTATTCCTGGATACACGGCGCCCTTTTAACAGACAATGCTACCGTGATTAATGTCCTCCCACCTCAGACCTTGTTAAAATCTGTTCTTTAAAGCAGCCTAGTGCACCACAGTGATAGCAAGAGTGAGGTTGCATAAATCAATGTGTTCGCTCAGCCCCCAGGATATCCATTATAGATGCCAGCTGGATGACTACAAGATAGAGAAAAATGAATATTGTATCCTGTGGCCTTTTGCCTCTAATTACCACTTTTCAACATTTTTGCAGGCATGATTAAATTTTGATAACCGGGCGAGTCACTCTGAGTGCACTGAAATAGAGATAAATTGAGTGAGTGCCTGACATCTCTGCAGAGAGTAGGAACTAATTAGCGTTTGAATCACAGACTGAAAGAGATTTAAAGAAGGCAGGTTTAATCAGAGGAGTTGCTGAGATACAGGAATAGTCAGGGATAATTACAGCATAGGTGGAAATCACCGGCTCACTGAGCAGCCTTTCTATCCACTTGATTGGCAGCCACTGACCTAGTGGCAAAAACCTTTCAACTTTACAACAGTAACAGCCTTGTCAAAGCAATTTGCTCGCAGCTCTCTATGACCAATCATTTAAAATGCCGAGCAGTACCCCATTTGAAAAAGGCACTCTGCACCTTGCCTTCGTGGAAGCTGGGTGGAACAGGCTCATTATTTTTTGATGACTTCACTTTCCCTCGGGGGCCCTTCTGTACGGATGAAGTGTCAGATCAATTTGGCTGTTGATTACAATAAAAAAGCTGTGAAACTTTATTGGTTTCATTGCAGAAATTGAGCTGCTTGATGGCTGTCTCTGGTAATGTCAAATGACACAGTACCAAAACACATTCGGATATCTTTGTGTTATTGTATTAGGTTCCTTCTGTTTGCTGTGCAAAACTGGGAGATGTTGAGCAGCACTGCTTAATAATTTACCAGCAGAGCCATTTGCATTTCCTGTGTAAAAACGAACACTTAGTGAGAACCCAGTCATCACTAAAGGGAAATATTATTATATCTCTGGTACCTATTGGCATTTTGTGTTGATATTTGATTAACTAAACATTTTCTTTGCCCTTTATTCATTTAAAGATGTAATTTCCATCTATTATGTCAAAGCCAAATGAGATTTCTTCATGTAGTGGAACAATCAAATACCAACGTGGCATTTTCTGCAGTCTGAAATATATTTTATTCTAACAGTGCATGATGGCCAATAATTGGAAAACCAAATGAAACATTTGATTGGGTGGGAGTTCAGCTTAAACACTTTTGCTAATCAGTTACGCACTTTTTGTTATGCGAGATTGGTAGCACTGGACTAGACAGGACTGCAGGCTAGTCAGAATATGTGCAGAAATGGTTTAATAGTTATAAAATGTTGAGACTAAATTGAAAACCACCAGTACGGCAATGGGCTATCTGGACCAGGCAGCATGAATGCAGGTATAGATTTATGCTACCTGGTCTTTGATTTCAGGAACTTCCTCATGCCAGCCAGGGTCTGCCACTGTTAATACATCGCCCTAGGATTCAATTTCACAAGGGACCCGCATTAGTTCAAGATTAGTTAAGATCGATTAACACCTTACTGCAGGTTTGGAAAACATGGTGGAAATCAGTTAAACAAAGGAAGGTATCACACCTTAATTGTCAGACACAAAACTGGAGACTAATAGTTAGGTGGTAAGAGAGTGATCCATTTTGCACGGTGCACAGAGCAGGCTCTTTGGCCCACAATGTCTGTACCAAACATAATGCCAAGACAAACTCTTATCTGCCTGCACAAGATGCATATTCATTAATTCCCTGCATATCCATGTGCCTATCTAATAGCTGCACAAATACCACTATTTTATCTGTTTTCACCACTACCCCCAGTGTGGTGTTCCAGTCATCTAAAACAGACTTGCCCCACACATCTCCTTTAAGCATTGCCCCACCCACTTTAAAGCTGTGACGTCCAGTCTTTGATTTTCCTATCCTGGCAAACGTTTCTCAAAGTCTACCCTATATATTTCTCTTATAATTTTATAAACCCCTCAGGTCTCCCTCAACCTCAGGCATTGCAGAGAAAACAAACCTAGTCTGCCAAGCTTCTTCTTGCAGCTAATATCCTGTAATCAAGGCACGATTCTGATAAATCTCTGCCTCGCCCATTCCAGAGCCTTCTCATCCTGCCTTTTATTAGGATGACCAAAACTTCTATCTACTTGTATTTCCACTTTCAGGCAGTTACGGACTTGACCATAAGAGAGAGAGAGAGAGAAAGAGGGAAAGATGAAAAGAGAGGGAGAGCGGAGAGAGAGAGAGAGGGAGAGAGAGGGAGAGAGAGAGAGAGAGAGAGAGAGAGAGAGAGAGAGAGAGAGAGAGAGAGAGAGAGAGAGAGAGAGAGAGAGAGAGAGAGAGACAGAGACAGAGACAGAGACAGAGACAGAGACAGAGACAGAGACAGAGACAGAGACAGAGACAGAGACAGAGATAGGTCGGTCCACTGGATAGATAAACCATTCAACCTGGTTATGTGGCAGATCATTAGCAAGAGATGAAGGTAACCCATTTCTTGATCAGATTTTCACCAACATCTATTCAGATATTGACAACCCTCATGCTATTGAGGGTAGCGTCTGTGCATGGATCTGCACACAGTGAATCCCTGGCAAGAGTAGTCTGCAACCAAAACAGGGGATAAGTTAGTTCAATCATCAACTCCCTATTGACAATGTAATTTCATGTTGAAGTGTCAAGCAGCCTGGAGTCTATTAATAACTTTGCACAGGTCTCACATAAAACTGGAGCAATCCTATCCATCATGGGAGTGGTGGGCTGCTCCTTCATTTATCTTCAAAACTCTTCTCCAACTATCATGGAGCGTCCGATGGCCAGTGTCTCAGTGTTCACTGCAGCACAGTCAGAAGTTGTTCAGTGTCTGAAACCTTTTTCACTCAGCTAGTTGTGAATCTGTGGAATTCTCTGCCTCAGAAGGCAATGGAGGCCAATTCTCTGGATGCTTTCATGAGAGAGTTAGATAGAGCTCTTAAAGATAGTGGAGTCTGGGGATATGGGGAGAAGGCAGAATGGGGTACTGATTGTGGATGATCAGCCATGATCACAGTGAATGGCGGTGCTGGCTTGAAGGGCTGAATGGCCTACTCCTGCACCTATTGTCTATTGTCTTAGTGTAAGCTCTGATCGCTCCCATGTACGCAGACAACACTCAGAGAGAGAGACCAGCTTGCTGCCACATATGCTCAAATATGTGTCATTCTTCAGGATACTCAGAAAGTATTGCACTTTAATGTAACTACTTGAGCGTTTGACTTTTCAAATTGCTGCGAATGGATGTGAAATATCAAGCTGACTGAATTGCCTCAATTGAATGACTCCTGTCCACATTGACTACAGCCTTTTCTGACCATAATGATGGATGTTTATCCTTTCATGGCCAAACCAATTTAATTTTAAAATCTATTATGGGGGCAATAAATAATTATAATGCAAGGCATCTAATATGCAACTTTGTATGAATCAAAATATATTATGTGTAAATTATAATTTGTTTAAATCACGACTGAATTCTAATCAAAAATCCTCAAATATTGAGATAATGTTTATATTAATATTGAGCTACCGAGGCCTCATTTTAACTTGCCTGAAGGAGTGGTTGTGTAGCTAGCGAATAAAATTCACTTGGGTTTGGCATTTTAATCCTCTGCAAGTGAACCTACAGTATCTGTCATTATTATAACTGGTCTCGGAAATTTTGTAAGAGGATAGTTTGTGTACTAGTCTTTTATACAAGGTTCCTCCACGAAACATTGACCCCAAAAGATGATTTAAAATGTATTGAATTGTTTTGTATTGTTTCCTAGATTTATATCTTTTAAGATTTAATTTTAATTTTTTAATTTTCAGTAATTTAAAAAAAAATGTTTTTGAATATTAGTAAATACTTGACAGTAACAGACATTCAATCTCCAGCAGTTTTGACAGGCATTGAGCTTGGAGGCAGGGCTCAACAGGCTCTCAAAGAAACTCTGCAGGGAACCTGATAATTTTGCTTAAAAAGACCTGTGCTGTTGTGGATCTTGCTGTGTTGACTTCCCAGAGTAAGACTACCTGAGGAACTGCTGCAGGCAAGTTGGGGGTTCATACAACTATCAAGTTCAGGTTGCTTGCTGTTCAGCAAAGACCTAGGTTAATGTTACCGCCTGTTACATACCAACACTTACATAGCAAGGCTCTTGACAGAAGTATTGCCAAAGTAAATCTATCTTGAGCAGAATCTAAAAGGAGGTAGGAGCTGGAGAAGGAAAGGTTTATGGGAAGGAATCTCATAGCTTAGGGTTGAGCAACAAAGATTAGCAATGACCAAGAGGTAGAATTGGCGGAATGGGGAAACGTGAGGTTTGCGGGGATAAAGCAGAGATAAGAAGGAAAAGCATTTTGAAGGGAATGATATTGGTGAGAAGTTTAAAATTGAAGCATGTTTAACTAGGAACTAACAGGGCAAAGGCAGCAGACCTTTGGATGACCTACGGTTTAAAGTTGTTAGATTAAAGGGGGCCAAGCAGAACAGATGGAATAGTCAAGTCCAAACGTGACAGACACATGGATGAGGAAATCAAACAACAGTAGGTGAGTTGAGTCAGAGTTAGAGTTGGCTGATGTTATGGAGCTTGAATCAGATTATGTTGCAGACACACGATCAGAGGTTCATTATAGAGTCAAAGAGTCATAGAGGCTTACAGCTTAAAAACAGGTTATTTGGCCCAACCTGGACAAATCATGGACATCATGTCCGATCTGCACTAGCCCCACCGATTTGGTCCATATCCCTCTAAATCTGTCCAATCCATGTACCTGTCTAAACATTTATTAAAGATTGCGATAGCACCTGCCTCAACTACCTCCTCCGGCAGCGTTCCATACACCCACCACCCTTTATGTGAAAAAGTTACCTCTCAGGTTCCTATTTAATCTTTCACTGCTCACCTTAAATTCATGTCCTTTGGTTCTTGATTCTCCTACTTTGGGCAAGAAACTCTGGACAAGAACCCGATCTATTCCTTTCGTGATTTTGCACGCCTATAAGATCACCCCTCACTCTCCTGCGCTCCTAGCCTGCTGAACCTCTTCCTATAGCTCAGGCTCTTAAGTCCAGGCAACATCCTTGTAAATCTTCTCTGCACCCTTTCCAGCTTGACAACATCTTTCCTAAAATATAGTGCTCAACACTGAACACAATATTCTAAAGTGGCCTCACCAACATCGTATACAACTGCAACATGACCTCTCAACTTCTGTACTCAATGCTCTGATTGCTGAAGGTCAATGTGTCAAACACCTATTTGACAAATGTGACTATAAAGCTGCAAATAATCTGCTTCCATTTCTGACAGGTCAGGGAAAGTGATGGAATTTGCAAAAGAGACCAATTGCTTCTGTCATTCTGATACATGATTGGAGTAAATCCCTGTTCAATTGGGGGGGGGGAGGGGGGGGGAGAAAGGGAGGATGTAAAGATACTTGGGAAGGAAAGTTGAGTTTGCTGCTACATGTGCCAACCTCCTCAATGTTTATGTATGATGATAATGAGAAGATGGGAGAAAGGAGGACCACTAAAGGTCACATTGCAATATGGGAAACATCCTGTTGTAGATTACTCTTAGGCTATGTAGAATGGCATTTTAAAGCAGACTATAGATGACATGGTGTTACAGGCTGTAAATTTAATTGCATCATACAACATCCTAGGTGTTACTCAATAGTTTCCAACTTAAACCTTTTTCAGAATGCAACTCCATGAGTACAGGATGCACTCTGGGAAAGTTTGGTGTGGTCATCCTTGTATAAAATGTATTTACACAGAGAGCCTGCTGGGTACATCAGTCTGGGTGCAGAGATGATTATAGCAATAGTCTAACCCTACCTCAGCAACAGAACACTATGGACCACTTCTTGCACAAAATAGTTTATTTTTGCAATCATGTCCAGTTTTTATTTTGCACACTTTTTCTTTAGCTGTCTTGTGCAATCTATGTGGAATTTATGTATAATTTATGTTTTTGTATGTTGTCTGAGTCTATGTGACCTTCATGCTGCTACAAACAAGATTGTCATTGTACCCATACCTTACCTCACTTGTGCATATGACAATAGACTTGACTTGACTTGGAAATGCAAATTGTGATGTACACTGTGTCCTTATTGTATTTCAGCTCATCAAAGAAACATAGAAACATGAAAACATAGAAAATAGGTGCAGGAGGAGGCCATTCGGCCCTTCGAGACAGCACCGCCATTCATTGTGATCATGGCTGATCGTCCCCTATCAAAAACCCGTGCCTGCCTTCTCCCCATATCCCTTGAATCCACTAGCCCCTAGAGCTCTATCTAACTCTCTCTTAAATCCATCCAGTGACTTGGCCTCCACTGCCCTCTGTGGCAGGGAATTCCATAAATTCTCAACTCTCTGGATGAAAACGTTTTTTCTCACCTCAGTCTTAAATGACCTCCCCTTTATTCTAAGACTGTGGCCCCTGGTTCTGGACTCGCCCAACATTGGGAACGTTTGTCCTGCATCTAGCTTGTCCAGTCCTTTTTATAATTGTATATGTTTCTATAAGACCCCCCCTCGTCCTTCTAAACTCCAGTGAATACAAGCCTAGTCTTTTCAATCTTTCCTCATATGAAAGTCCCGCCATCCCAGGAACACATCTATTGTGGGAGGTGAAGGCTTACAATTTTAAGGGAAGGCCACCTCCAAGATAAGTGCTGCTTTTTTGGTAATGGGAGATGGGGTAGGAGAGGGTCCAATGCTGCTGATCATTGTCCTGGATGATTCCAAACCACAAGGACATGGACCTCATTGTTGTCTCTCCCCCCCCCCCCCCCACCCCCCACCCCCCCCCCCCCCCCCCCCCCCCCCCCATCTGCCCCAAAGTCTGATCAATAATTGACCAAGTTCCTACTTGGATGTTTGTGCTGTGTTGTTCCTATATGGTTTTACACAAATCCTGCACCATCTGAACTCTGTTTTCATTTCATTCTGCACTGTATTCTTTGAAATGCGATAACATTGAATAAATGAGAGTGGGTGCACACGTAACATACATTTTTTACATACTGAAGAACTTCGAGCCTTTTGCATTTCACATACAATGTAACAAAATGGTTTAAAGATATGGCATGGATGTTCAACTGGTAAATTGTGCTTAGTTTCTTATTGCAATTGCAATTTAATTTAAAGTGTATTATATTTAATAATTTTGTGGGATAAAAAGATGAACAGGTGAATCCAAATTAATCTTTCTTATTGAGATCAGCTATTTCCATGGTATGGTGTAGTAATCTCTATTGGAGCTTTCTCATTAACCTATTATAACTCCATGTGCTGCTTTGGGACATCTGCAAATCCATAATATCATGACTCTTCCAATACCCCCAGCACCCTCGTCTCCTTCTCACTTCTGTGAGTCTTTCTGCACAATCAACTTTTCTTAGCTTATCCTGCCTGGATAAGCTACAAGCAGACAGCCTGCCCGGCTACTAGACAAGACATCCAGCAAACAATTCAAACAATTCCTTTAGTTATAACCCCAGGAATTTCAGGGAACCTTTCTGGCCATGCTGAGCACAGTTCTTTGCTCTTCAACGTATTCATTCCACAATAATTATGGATAACAATGATCCAGCTTGTGATAAAGGTCTTCAGTGGAAATGTCTTACACAAATCTTTTAATAGCCGTGTAAAAATAAATTCTCCTTGCTTGGTCTGATTCTTAACTTGTATCCTAAATTACCTGGCCTTTCAGTTATTAGACACTTTTCCTAGATTTACTTTATTTTTCTTTATGTCTGCATTAGATACAGTTGCACTCTCTTTCCTTTGTAAAATCATTTAGCACTAAAGTCACACGGATACCTCAAAGGTAAAATATGTTAAATGTTGACAAAAATGTTAAAAATACAAATAGAAATTATTTAGTGGGTGAAATTTTAATTGACCGCTTATATGGATTACGGTTGAAACCTTCTCACTGAAACTGCACCAATAATAGAATGCCCAATTATACTTGGCTAAGTACCTATTATAGTTGAATAAGAGGACATTAATTGAAAGTCCTTGAGAGCATTCTGGAGGTTATTAATATATTATCCAAATGCAAGCTAAATGCTTAGAAATGAGAACAATTATTTATTTGGTTGTTGAGAATTGAAAATATATCACTGGTATCTTTAAACAAGATGAAAGATAATATAATAGCTATAAAATAGATGGCCAAGGTATTGTGATTCAATTTTTAATATTTATTTCAGTCCAAATCTTTGTGACGCATGTGCTTCAGAATCTGAAGTGTACATTGACCGTCAACTGTTGTGGCCATTGTGCCGATAAGGGTTTAATGAAGATTGGCACACCCTTGACGTGTATAAGATTTTACAAAATGTCTCGGAAGAGAATTGAGTTTTTAATATAAATTGAAGTTTCATGCTTTTTGAATTCAATACTAGTAGGAATGATTGAGATTAAAAACATATTTTATAGATAAACATTCACATGAAATCTTTTACTTTAACATCCATGTTTCCATGGTTTTTTATGTTCAAACGTGTTATCCAACTCCTTCTTTGAGGATACCTATGTGGAGACCTCTTGATACCTTAATTTGGCAGAACATGCATTTTTTCCACTATCAATGCGGATAGTGTAATATAAAATCCTATTTTTTGTCTCCCACAGCTTTTCATTCATTCCTGTACTCAGTGAGCCACTACTATTGGCACAAGTGGTCTGCAGGTTCAGAGTAATAAGTCAAAGCATCTAATTCAAGCAGATGGAACAAAAGCAGACATGAAGTCTTGCATGATTTACAAATACAAATGAATGGTACATAAGTTCAATCTGCACCAGTATTGCTGAAGTGGTCCAGGCAGAAAGTTATCAATTATCAGCTCTGAAAAGACTGGGTGAAGCATTGACTGGTGGTGATCAAATTTAACCAAAGCATGTACTTTCTGCTGCAGATCCATTTTCTTTGCGCTTTTTAATTCCAATTTTATCCAGACAAGTGTTAGCATGTGACCAAGTGGAAATGGTTTCCAGCCGATTGAATACTTACTTTGTGCAAATGAAATTCTGTCGAAGAGCTGTGTGATATGAATGAAGATATTGGCAATATCAGTGATTCAGTCATTTAGTTTATTGCTGTACATCATCTTTCTTGCTCTGATGTGTAAGGCAAGTGATATAATTCAGAGCAGAAGACCTGTAGGTTTAGCAAACAAATAAAATATTGCCACATAACTTTCATTAATTATAGTGGCCACAACCTTGGCACTTCCATTAAGTCATGTCCCTGGTTTGCTCTAAGAGCTGGCACAGTTGCAATGGGCTGAATGGCCTCCATCTCTATCATTAGAGGATCAGGGAATATGAGAAATGTGAACATGTAATGTCCATCCATACGTTTTGAATATTTTAACAAATTTTCTGAATTAATTGGCAGAGAGATACTCATGGACCTTCTTCTTACGTAATGAAAATAACTCGCTTCCATCCCAATATTGTGGTTGCTGAGGTAACTGATGAGACCAATATGGGAACTACACTTCTTCCACCAAGGGGATTCTTTGCACTCCCAATGCATGATCCCAAGGTTCTCACTAGCATCCTGAATCCTCCTTCCCCACTTTGAATGACCATTGGCCAGGGATTCCCAAGAGTCACTGTGGATGTTGCATATATTCAAAGAGGTTTTAAACACATCTTGAAGTCTATGAAGGTTAGGTCGGCCGGCAGGTTGTTATTCTTCATCTACTCAATGATTCTTCGTGATTGTGATCTGTGTGACCGTGTTCCTCTTCTCTCTGAAGCCGTTCTGATTGTAACGCAGCTTCGGGTCGATAACAGCCCTAATCCGGTTGAGAATCAAGCGGTTGTAGATCTTGGCAAAGACACATGTCAGGCTGATACCACGATAGTTGTCAGTCTTGTTCAGCCTCCCAGATTTGAAGACGGGGATGATGTTGGAACTCATCTGACTCGATTCCTCGATTCAAAATGATGAGGATTTTGAAGGTTTACGGTATCCCTCCTCACCTCCTGAGAGTCATTGAGGATATGCACTTGGGCACCACGGCCACAGTTGTCACCCTGACGGTGAGAGAAAAGTGTTCGAGATTCTCGCGGGGGTCTTACAGGGGACATGCTGGCACCCTTTCTCTTTGTCATTGTCCTTGATTATGCCATGAGGCAGACGCTGAAGGAACATTAGGACCTCGGCTTCATAATCACCCCAAGGCGTTAGAGAAGAATCGGGCCAGTCAACTTGTCACACCTCAACCTCACTAATGACATCGTCTTGCTGTCAGACCAGTTTAGGGAGGTACAGGAGCTGCTCGCCAGGGTCGAGACGGGCTGTGAGAGAGTGGGCCTCCACCTCAATGCCAAGAAGACGGAGTACATGGCGTTCAACGTTGGTGACCATGTGCCTCTCAAGACCAGTGGCGGTGGATCTCTCAAGAAAGTGGAGGATTTCAAATACCTGGGAGCGAGGATGCAGAGATCGGAGAATTACATCAAAGTCCGGAAAGCCCTCAATAACATGGGGAAAATCTGGACATCTCGGATGTCTAAGGGTCTCAAACTGAGAATCTTCCATGCAACTGTAGAGACCATATTATTGTACGGGTGTGAGTCATGAACTCTCACTCGAGCACTGTCCAAGTCTTTCGATGGTACCTACACCTGAATGCTCAGCAAAGTTCAAAATGTCAGTTGGAGGGACCACATCACCAATGCCCAGCTCTTTAGGGAGATTCCACCTCTGACCAAGAATATCAGGTCACGACGGATGAGGCTCGCTGGTCACTGCCACCGCCACCCAGAAATGCCAGCAAACAAGGTTGTGCTGTGGGAACCCACCCATGGAAGACGTAACCCGGAACGGCCAATTAAGACGATACAGAAAGCGTTGATGGAAGACACATGTGTAGAGACAAGAGAGGAGCTTTCCAGCTGCATGGAGGACAGAGATGTGTGGTGCATCCATCACGGTGCTTGTCGGAAACCCGCATCACTGTGTCGCTAACGTTTTCAACGATAATATCTATATATATATCTATCTATAAACGCATCCTTGAATCTTCCCTGTCTGATAATCTTTTTCCATGACAGAGTTGGGAAGATACTGTGTAGTTTGCGAGTTTGGTGTCAGGCATGTGAATGATGTGGAATGAGGGTGCAGAGGACCTCTTTGCCGGGAATGCTGGCCGGTGAGTGGATGCTGATATTGGTTCACATCCATTCAGTGAATTTGGGGGCATTTGCAGTCTCAGAAACATAGAAACATAGAAATTAGGTGCAGGAGTAGGCCATTCGGCCCTTCGAGCCTGCACCGCCATTCAATATGATCATGGCTGATCATCCAACTCAGTATCCCGTACCTGCCTTCTCTCCATACCCCCTGATCCCCTTAGCCACAAGGGCCACATCTAACTCCCTCTTAAATATAGCCAATGAACTGGCCTCAACTACCCTCTGTGGCAGAGAGTTCCAGAGATTCACCACTCTCTGCGTGAAAAAAGTTCTTCTCATCTCGGTTTTAAAGGATTTCCCCTTTATCCTTAAGGTGTGACCCCTTGTCCTGGACTTCCCCAACATCGGGAACGATCTTCCTGCATCTAGCCTGTCCAACCCCTTAAGAATTTTGTAAGTTTCTATAAGATCCCCTCTCAATCTTCTAAATTCTAGAGAGTATAAACCAAGTCTATCCAGTCTTTCTTCATAAGACAGTCCTGACATCCCAGGAATCAGTCTGGTGAACCGTCTCTGCACTCCCTCTATGGCAATAATGTCCTTCCTCAGATTTGGAGACCAAAACTGTACGCAATACTCCAGGTGTGGTCTCACCAAGACCCTGTACAACTGCAGTAGAACCTCTCTGCTCCTATACTCAAATCCTTTTGCAATGAAAGCTAACATACCATTCGCTTTCTTTACTGCCTGCTGCACCTGCATGCCTACCTTCAATGACTGGTGTACCATGACACCCGGGTCTCGCTGCATCTCCCCCTTTCCCAATCGGCCACCATTTAGATAATAGTCTGCTTTCCTGTTTTTGCCACCAAAATGGATAACCTCACATTTATCCACATTATACTGCATCTGCCAAACATTTGCCCACTCACCCAGCCTATCCAAGTCACCCTGCAGTCTCCTAGCATCCTCCTCACAGCTAACACTGCCCCCCAGCTTAGTGTCATCCGCAAACTTGGAGATATTGCCTTCAATTCCCTCATCCAGATCATTAATATATATTGTAAATAGCTGGGGTCCCAGTACTGAGCCTTGGGGTACCCCACTAGTCACTGCCTGCCATTGTGAAAAGGACCCGTTTACTCCTACTCTTTGCTTCCTGTTTGCCAGCCAGTTCTCTATCCACATCAATACTGAACCCCCAATGCCTTGTGCTTTAAGTTTGTATACTAATCTCTTATGTGGGACCTTGTCGGAAGCCTTCTGGAAGTCCAGATACACCACATCCACTGGTTCTCCCCTATCCACGCTACTAGTTACATCCTCGAAAAATTCTATAAGATTCGTCAGACATGATTTACCTTTCGTAAATCCATGCTGACTTTGGCCAATGATTTCACCACTTTCCAAATGTGCTGCTATCCCATCTTTAATAACTGACTCTAGCAGTTTCCCCACTACCGATGTTAGACTAACTGGTCTGTAATTCCCCATTTTCTCTCTCCCTCCCTTCTTAAAAAGTGGGGTTACGTTTGCTACCCGCCAATCTTCAGGAACTACTCCAGAACCTAAAGAGTTTTGAAAGATTATTACTAATGCATCCACTATTTCTGGAGCTACTTCCTTAAGTACTCTGGGATGCAGCCTATCTGGCCCTGGGGATTTATCGGCCTTTAATCCATTCAATTTGCCCAACACCACTTCCCGGCTAACCTGGATTTCACTCAATTCCTCCAACTCCTTTGTCCCGCGGTCCCCTGCTATTTCCGGCAAATTATTTATGTCTTCCTTAGTGAAGACGGAACCAAAGTAGTTATTCAATTGGTCCGCCATATCCTTGTTCCCCATGATCAACTCACCTGTTTCTGACTGCAAGGGACCTACATTTGTTTTAACTAATCTCTTTCTTTTCACATATCTATAAAAACTTTTACAGTCAGTTTTTACGTTCCATGCCAGTTTTCTTTCATAATCTATTTTTCCTTTCCTAATTAAGCCCTTTGTCCTCCTCTGCTGGTCTTTGAATTTCTCCCAGTCCTCCGGTATGCTGCTTTTTCTGGCTAATTTGTACGCATCATCCTTCGCTTTGATACTATCCCTGATTTCCCTTGTTATCCATGGATGTACTACCTTCCCTGATTTATTCTTTTGCCAAACTGCGATGAACAATTTTTGTAGTTCATCCATGCAGTCTTTAAATGTCTTCCATTGCATATCCACCGTCAACCCTTTTAGAATTAATTGCCAGTCAATCTTGGCCAATTCACGTCTCATACCCTCAAAGTTACCTTTCTTTAAGTTCAGAACCATTGTTTCTGAATTAACAATGTCACTCTCCATCCTAACGAAGAACTCAACCATATTATGGTCACTCTTGCCCAAGGGGGCACATACAACAAGATTGCTAACTAACCCTTCCTCATTACTCAATACCCAGTCTAAAATAGCCTGCTCTCTCGTTGGTTCCTCTACATGTTGATTTAGATAACTATCCCGCATACATTCCAAGAAATCCTCTTCCTCAGCACCCCTGCCAATTTGATTCACCCAATCTATATGTAGATTGAAGTCACCCATTATAACCGTTTTGCCTTTGTCGCACGCATTTCTAATTTCCTGTTTGATACCATCTCCAACTTCACTACTACTGTTAGGTGGCCTGTACACAACACCCACCAGCGTTTTCTGCCCCTTAGTGTTTTGCAGCTCTACCCATACCGATTCCACATCCTCCAAACTAATGTCCTTCCTTTCCATTGCATTAATCCCCTCTCTAACCAGTAACGCTACCCCACCTCCTTTTCCTTTCTGTCTATCCCTCCTGAATATTGAATATCCCTGGATATTCAGCTCCCAGCCTTGGTCACCCTGGAGCCATGTCTCCGTGATCCCAACTATATCATAGTCATTAATAGCTATCTGCACATTCAACTCATCCACCTTATTACGAATGCTCCTTGCATTGAGACACAAAGCCTTCAGGCTTGTTTTTACAACACTCTTACCCCTTATACAATTATGTTGAAAAGTGGCCCTTTTTGATTTTTGCCCTGGTTTTGTCTGCCTGCCACTTTTACTTTTCACCTTGCTACCTACTTCTTCTACCCTCATTTTACACCCTTCGGTCTCTACGCTCACACATTTAAGAAACCCTTTCCCTTTAACTCCATCCTCCACTGTCCCATTCAACACCCCACCCCCCTTATAGAAGGAAAAAGAAGAGCTACCAATAGACCATGCATTTTGTGCCAGGTCTGAGATCGTGACCATCAAAATCCTTTTCTTTAATTGATCAAAGGCAGTACTGGCTCTTGTTCATTGTGAATTTCATCATCAATAACTCACCATAAGATTGCTCATGTGGTACGGAAAATGATCCACAACCTCCAGGATTATGGCATGAACCTTTATTGTCCCAGGGCAATTACATGTCTTTGGATAACCAGAAGGCTTTTCATAAGGCACTTACAATTCCAGCTCCTGGAAAGGAAGAACAATTATTAATCTAGATAGGTAACTAGTTAAGTGGTAGTATGGATAATAGGTGTGTTCTCATATTGGAAAGAAATTACATTTGGTGTCCCATCAGGATCTTTTCTGCACTCTCAAATATTTATTATATTTATTATTAACTTTAATATCTGAACCATATATATTTAAGTTTAAATTCTCATTGAAGGTGAAAGCAAATCACAGCATGTTTTGGGAACTGTTCTATCCAAGACTGCAAAAATTGCTGATAATTGTGGACATAGCCTAGACCATCATGCAAACCAACTTCCCTTTCACTGACTCTGCGTACACTTCATGCTGCCTTGGCAAGGCCATCAGCATAATAAAGGACCAGTCTCACCCTCTTCTCCCATCAGGCAACAGGTACAGAAGATTGAAAATAAGTACCTCCAGATTCAGGACCAGTTTCTTTCCATCTATTATCAGGCAACTGATCTGCCCTCTCACCAGCAAGATTACGGTCCTGACCTCCCATCTACCTCATTGGAGACCTTTGAACTATCTTTAAGTGGGCTTTACTTTGCACTAAATATTGTACTCTTTAATTATTTTTCTGTTCACTGGGGATGGCTTGATTGTAATCATGTATAGTCTTTTCTTTGACTGGATGGAATGCAACAAAGAGCTTTTTACTGAACCTCGGTACACGTGCCAATAATAAACTATACAAAATTAAAAAAAATCTTAATAAACATAAGATGCTTAAGGGCAGAGGGATAGAAACATAGAAAATGGGTGCAGGAGTAGGCCATTCGGCCCTTCGATCCAGCCATGATCATCCAAAATCAGAACCCTGTTCCTGCTTTCTCCCCATACCCCTTGATTCCGTTAACATTTTAAGAGCGTTAAGAGCTAAATCTAACTGTTTTGAAAACATCCAGTGAATTAGTCTCTACTGCCTTCTGTGGCAGATAATTCCATGGATGCTTTTAAATGAGTGGTGTTGAGAGTTCAAGACCTGCATGTTCCTGTTAGAATGAATGACAATCGAGCTGGGAGGAAGGAACCCGGTATAACGAGAGAAATTGAGCCTCTGGTCAGGAAAAAGAAGAAGGCAGTAAGAAGAAAAAATCAGGAGGTCAAGAAGGGGGCGTGAGATAGTTCTGGCAGATAAAATTAAAGAGAATCCAAATAAATTTTATCTGTATATTTTGGGAAAGTGGGTAACTAGAGAGAGAATAGAGCTATTCAGAAAAGTGGACCTCCAAGTTGCCACAGAAGAAGGACAAAGTCTGCACTGAGTATTTCTCCTGCTTTTTTACTGTGGAGAAAAATGTGAAGGCAAGGAAACTTGGGTCAGTTAATGATGAAGTCTTGAAGATAGTCTGTATAGAAACATAGAAATTAGGTGCAGGAGTAGGCCATTCGGCCCTTCGAGCCTGCACCGCCATTCAATATGATCATGGCTGATCATCCAACTCAGTATCCCGTACCTGCCTTCTCTCCATACCCCCTGATCCCCTTAGCCACAAGGGCCACATCTAACTCCCTCTTAAATATAGCCAATGAACTGGCCTCAACTACCCTCTGTGGCAGAGAGTTCCAGAGATTCACCACTCTCTGTGTGAAAAAAGTTCTTCTCATCTCGGTTTTAAAGGATTTCCCCTTTATCCTTAAGCTGTGACCCCTTGTCCTGGAGTTCCCTAACATCGGGAACAATCTTCCTGCATCTAGCCTGTCCAACCCCTTAAGAATTTTGTAAGTTTCTATAAGATCCCCTCTCAATCTTCTAAATTCTAGAGAGTATAAACCAAGTCTATCCAGTCTTTCTTCTGGTCTGGTATTATGGTCAAGGAGGGACTAGATGTTCTAGGGAATATGAAGGTAGATAGATTTCCTGGGCCAGATCAGATATATCTGAGGACACTTTGGGAAGATAGAGAAGAAATTGAGCGAGTCCTGGGTAAGATATATGTATCATTGTTAGATATGTGTGACTGGAGGGTGACTAATGTTATGCCTCTATTTAAGAAGGGCTTCAATAAAAAGCCTGGAAACTACAGACCAGCAAGCTGAATATTTATGGTAGGTAAGCTATTGGAGAGTATTCTGAGGGATAAGATAAATATGCAGAAACAAGGAATTGCAAATAATTGTTTGCAAAAAAAGTATATAAAGTGCTGGAGTAAGTGGGTCAGGCAGCATCTCTGGAGCACATGCATAGGTGAAAAGGGTCCCCGCCAGATACATCACCGATCCATGTTCTCCAGAGATGCTGATTGACCCGCTGAGTTACTCCAGCACTTTTTTTTAAGCTATATATGGATATAGACAAAGTCTGATTAGGGAAAGACAGCATGGTTTTGTTCATGGGAGATCAAATCTTATGAATTTGATTGGGTTTTTTGAAGAAATAACCAAAAAGGTTGATGATCCCGTGACTGCGTGAGTTTTCTCCGAGATCTTTGGTTTCCTCCCACACTAAAGACGTACAGGTTTGTAGGCTAATTGGCTTGGTATAAAAGTAAAAATTGTCCCTTGTGTGTGTAGGATAGTGTTAGTATGCCGGGATCGCTGATCGGTGCGGACTCGATGGGCTAAATGGCCTGTTTCCGCACTGTATCTCTAAACTAAACTAAACTAAAAATGAATGCAATAGTAAAAATAACACTTTCACAGGTTTTCTGTTTGTTTTCCTTATCAGAAGAGTTGCAGAAACTCTGGGAAAGGCAGAGTTAATAGTTACATTCGAATGGAAATAATTCTGTTTGTCTTTTGAAACTCAAGCCATATTAGCAACCAGACAACACACACTGATGTTCAAAATCAATAATGTATTTTGTGAAAGATAAACCACAATAAAATATATATCAATACCAAGACTGCAAACAAAAAAAAATCCATTAAGTTAACCAGATTAGCATGTTGTTTAGTAAAGTTAACCAGGAAATGGTTGACTACATCTTTTTATGATTTTCCTTGATCAGCAGAATTGCTGCACAGGCCAATATGAAAAATAAACTCAATTATTCCAAGAGGCTGTGATATTAGTGGGTCATTGTTATTCCAACCAGTCTGAGAGATATCTATGGAAGAACTTGACTGGTAAACCTTTTCAATATATGATTGGTTTCGAAGCAATCTGTGATTTCTGAAGAAGCTAACTTTATTTTCAGACAGGATATTTAAAAAGTATAATGTTTTTTTAATCCTTGAATATATTGACACTGAACACCACAGAATGCAAGAATAAACATTGCTACATAATCTAGCTAGAGGTCACAGTGCCATAAAGTTCTGTTAACTGGAAAGATATACAATGGATGGCATTACTTTTCAATTATATGGACTTCTGGGAGATATCTAATCTCTCAACAAACCGTGGATATTCAACAGATAATTTGAAATAATGGAAGTCATCCATCAAGTTGACCCCATTTCGTTCACGCTGGTCAATGCAATGAGTAGAAGACCTTTTCATTTTCTGATAAAGTTGAAACTTGCAGCACAAACATATGTTTCCTTTTATTAATTAACGGGTCGTGTACTCTTTTCTCCCGTGCCCTAGTGCACATTCACTCGTGTATTTTGAATTTCAAAACTTTTTTTCTGGAACCTCATTGCCCTGTTTGCTATTATATTGCATAGAAGCATATATTGAAAGTTGGACAAACTAAACTGATGAAAGAGTGAATGGTACGGATAACAAAAATGGTTCAGTTCTCTGTGAGAAACGATTCCAAACATTCCAAAGTTTCTATGCTATAAGCAAAGAATCAGCTGGGCATTTTATTGGGTAGGATGTTGAAAATATTTTATTTTTGTGGTACACCACATTACTGCATTAATTTACAGATATTCATCAATTTATTAAAAGAATAGGCTGTATTTCAGAATACTGAAGAAATTCTACGTCATCTGATATTCACCTGATAGATTTAGTAATGATCATTACATCTGTCTGACTTTGTAATTCATTTAATATCTATTTCTGAAGTTGATATTACCTCGATTCGGGAATACACTTTACATTAGATTCTGAAAAAAAAAAATTCTCAGATCTCACCGTATTCTTGCAAGTATCATTGGTCCAACTAGATTCAAACAAGAAGTACAGATGTCTGATTCCAAACCATAACTATGCTGAACCATGGAGGTTTACCAGAATGCTGCTGGGCTTTGAGAGTTTTACCTATAATTTCTTTGTAACTTTGGAAAACTTGGATTGTTTTGATTGGAACATCAGAGGTTGAGGGGATACCCGATATAAGTAAATAAAATTGTGAGAGGCATCAAATTGTGAGAGGCATAGATAGGATTGATAGTCAGCACTTTCCTTCCAAGGTGGAAATGTGAAGGATGAGAGGGGATAGTTTTACGATGAGAGGGGCATTAAAGGAAATGTGTGCTGAACATTTTAGACTGAGTGTGGCAGGTGCTTGGAACATGCTGCCAGGGCTGGTAGGGGAGGCAATACAATAGTGGCATTTAAGAGGCTTTGAATAAGCAGGGAATAAGCAGGGAATGGAAGAGTGTTGATCACGTTCAGGCAAAGGAGTTTACTTTAACTTGGCATTATGTTCAGCACAGGCCGTTTTGAGTTAAAATGTTTTCAGTCTGTGATTAATACATTATATGGTTTAGATTACTCCAGTATAGTTTGGGCTGATGGGTATCAAGTCAACTCCTTTAAAGCCCTGTCACACTGTACGAGTTCATTCAAGAGCTCTCCCGAGTTAAAAAAAAAAATCAAACTCGTGGTAAGCACGTAGAATGAACGTAGCGGGTAAGTCGGAGCTCGGGACATCTCTTAGCGGCTCTTAACGTTAACGGCAGGTACTCGGGAAACGAGGCAAGCTCGGGAAGACTCGTGAAGATTTTTCAACATGTTGAAAAATGTCCATGAGAGCCCCAAGTACCGACGAGCGGACATTACCGTAAATCTCCGAGTTCGAATCAGGGCAAACTTGGGATAACTCTTGAATGAACTCGTACAGTAGGACAGGACTATTATGCGGATTATTTTTCTCTTTCTCTTTCTCACTCTTTAACCGTCCTCATGAAATTACATCCAGCCGACCTCCTTTATGCCCCTGTCCCACTTAGGCGATTTTTTCGGTGACTACAGGTGACTAGGCTGTTTTCACATGGTCGCGGGGTGACGCCTGTATGGTCGTGAGTAGTCTCCTCAAGTTGCCTAAAGAGTCGTAACGTTTTTCTGGTCGCCGTTGAATTTTGAAATGTTCAAAACTTTTCGGCGACTGTGGGCTTGATGTAACTTGTCTTCTCCTGTCGTAGGTGCTGTCGTAGGTTGTCACTAGGACGACACAGATTGTCGCCAGGTGACGTTGGTTGTTGTCGGGTGCTGACTTCGGTGAATTCCATTGGCGATTACCAACGTCAACCTACGTCAACCGGCGACAGGTGCTGGCAACTGAATTGTCCTCAGTTGTCTTCAGCTGTCGCCGACAGGGTCGTTGCTTGTCGTAGCTTGTCACGGGTGGATGTAGGTTGACTCCGGTTGTCCTAGGTTGTCGCCTGTGTGGTCGTAGGTTGTCATAGGTGTGGTCGCAGGTGGACGTCCTAAGTCACGACGATTGGGAAACCGGTTGTCGGTAGCTTGCCGTAGCTTGATGTCGATTAGGTGGTAGGTTGTCATAGACATTGTCATAGGGGGGGGTCCAGTCACTACTTTTTTTGGCGACCTGCTACGACTGTGACAGCTGCCGGCAGCCGCTGAAAAAATGGTCTAAGTGGGACGGGCCCTTTACCGTTTATCCCCATGGCAATATGGGCCTCACCTTATCAGCATTATTTCCTTTGTCCTATTCACCCCACTCTAGCCTTTAACTTACTAACATATAATTAACTTGTTTTCTCTTCTTTCCAATACTGATGAATGGTCTTTAACCTGAAACATTAACTCTGTTTCTCATTCCACAGATGCTGCCTGACATGCTGGATGCTTCCAACATTTATTTGTACTTACCTCAGCCATGTACCAGAACAGATGTCACCAATTGCCAACTTAACACACATGTTCATTCGGATGCATTGCTTATACTGATGTGCTGATGGATCATCCATTTTGCCAAGTAGTGCAAATCACTTTAAACTTACAATTGAGATACATATCTGAATTGGAAAAGTCACCACATGTAACATTGGAAAATATAGTATTTACCTCTTGCTATCTTGATTCATTGCCACAAAGGGCTGGAATTTGCTGGGATATGCTGCTAATTCAGCATAGGACTGTTCACATTTCTCATTTTAACTGCCAACTCAGGTTGAGGAGTCAAGTCAACATCTTGCCTTTTTTTTATTACCCTATGCGTCATGGCTTCTTTTGTAGAAAGTCTTTGAAATCTGTACCAAAGTCATATTTGTGAAAGCTTTAACTTAACTTATAATTGAGTTTATATATTTTGCTCATTGCAATTTAGCATGTTGTCATATTATCGAAAAAACTTAAAGCACTTACATGGAGCAAGCTTAAGAGGCTAAAAGATCGATAACCTAATTTTTTCTATATTTCTATGATTTATGGAATCAACATGTTGATTCTCTATCCCTGGGAGTCAAGCAGAAATGTGCAGCGAGATTGATAGATTCGTGATTAGTACGGGTGTCAGAGGTTACGGGGCGAAGGCAGGAGAATGGGGTTAGGAGGAAGAGATAGATCAGCCAATATTGAATGGCAGAGTAGACTTGATGGGGCAAATGGACTAAATCTACTCCTGTTACTTATGACCTTATGACCTTGTGACCTAATGACCCAGCAACAGCTCGGCCTTAAGCATTATATCATGACATAAAATGACCAGTGGTTGGTCCTCATCTCCTGTCAACATCTGTGAGATTTATTAAATGTTTCTAGTATTCAGAGATACTTAAATAATTAGCGAAATTGCTTTATATAAATGACATAATAAACACAAAACATTTGTAGGCTGCTAATAAGAAATACTAATAAATAAATAAAACATTAAATTAAAGTAAAATAAGTAGAAAGAAAATTGCAGAGTCATGAATGTAGTCCAGACCATCATTCAAAACAACATCCCTTCCATTGACTCCATCTACACTTCATGCTGCCTCGGCAAGACCGCCAGCATAATCAAGGACCAGTCTCAACCCGGTCACTCCTTCTTGAGTACAGAAGTTTGAAAATGCATGCCTCAGATTCAGGGACAGGTTCTTCCCAGCTGTTATCCGTCCTCCCATCAGCTAGAGTGTAGTCCTAACCTCCCATCTACCTGACCTCCCCCCTACAAAGGAGACCTTTGAACTGTCTTTAGTCGGACTTTATCATACCCAAAATATTGTATCGTTTATATTTTATCTGTGCACTGTTGTCGGCTTTATTGTAATCATGTATAGTCTGTTCTTAGACTGGATAGCACGCAAACAAAAGCTTTTCACAGTACCTTGGCACATGGTAAATGCCTACTATGTTCTGTGTGCTGAAGCAAATCAAGAATTTCATTGTCCTATCAGGGACACATGACAATAAACTCACTTGAACTTGAACTTGAACTTGAACATGTGACAATAATAAATTAAACTAAATACTTTCCCTTTTACATCCTAATACCCAAGGTTGAGGTTCACAAATGCAAATGAAAGATGTTTCTGATTCTATACCACATCTGTCTGCTTATATTCTCCAATATGAAGGAGAAACATAGAAAGATAAGATAGTAAAGAAGCAATTGGGACATAGGATTGAAGAGCAGGTATTTCATCTCTCTATCTATCTATTCTATGAATAAAACTCTCATCTTGACCATTTCCGGTCTGCGTTGTAATTAAATTTGCCAAAAATCCTACCCTATATCGCTAGGATTTTTTTGCCACCGTATTCACCGTTCTCCTCTGTTCCAACCTACCACGTTTTGTTCCGATTGGTGAAATATGAGAAAAGTTTTGAAGGTTTAAAAAAATCGTGAGATCAGCAGATCACCACCCCCTCCCCACACCGCCACTCCACTCCCACACACCACCCCCCCCCCACCACCCCTCCCCACACCCACCCTCCCCCACACACCACCCACCCACCCCCCACACCCTCCTCCCCCACCACCACCACCCCTCCCCCACACCACCCCCCATCCCCCCCCCCACCCCCCATCCCCCCCCCCTCCCCCCCCCCCCACCACCCCCCCCCCCCCCCCTCTCCCACCCCCCCCTCCCCCACACCCCCCCCCATCCCCCCCCTCCACCACACCTCCACCACACCACCACCCTTCCCCCACCCCCTCCCCACACCGCCACTCCCCCACACCACCCCTCCCCCACCCCCTCTCCACACACCCCCCTCCCCACACCACCACCCCTCCCCACACCCACCCCTCCCCCACCCCCTCTCCCACACCCACCCTCCCCACACCCCCCTCCCCCACACCACCCCCCTCCCCAACACCACCCCCCATCCCCCCCCCCCCACACCACCACCCCTCCCCCACCCCACCCCACCCCCCACCCCACACACCACACACCCACCACCCCTCCCCCACACCACCACCCCCTCCCCCCACCACCACCCCCTCCCCCACACCACCCCCCCTCCCCCACACCACACCCCCTCCCCCACCATGGCTTCACAATGGGATCCCAAATCTCATTTACATTTAAAAAATTGCATTTTTTAATCAAATTCTTCAGTTTCCTTTAACAGCTAACATTGTGTTTAGCTTATTTAAAAAAAAAAACGCAATATTCATTGAGAATTTCATTTAAATAAACCCGTGATGTTCATTGTTGGGGGGGGGGGTGGTGGTGGTTTTGGGGGGAGGTTTCATTTATAAAAATATCGCAATTTTCATGGGGGGGGGGGGGGGGTGGGATAGCGGGAGATGAGGAGTGGAGGAGCAGGGGGATAGAGGGAGAGGAGTGGTAGGGAGGGGAGAAGGGTTATGGAGGGAGGGAGTGACTGAGGGTAGGGGCGAGGAGACAGAGGGAGAGCTTTGGGAGGGAGTGGGGAAGGGGAGGAGGAGAGGGGAAAGAAGAGGGAGGGTGACGAGGAGGGGGCGGGATTGCTGGGGATATGGGGGAATGGTGGAGGATAAGGGTAGGACAAGGGATGGCGAGGTAATGGAGGAGGGGAGGGGAGGGAAAGAGGGAGGCGGGGAAGGATGGGTTGAAGGGAGGAAGCAGAGGAGGATTGGTGGAGGGTGGGGAGAGAGAGGATAAAGGAGGGGAATAGGGGACTGAAGAGTGAGAGTGAGATGCGTTCACATTGATCTTATATTTTACACGTTATTGCCATTTTGAACTTTAAAAAAGGTCACAGACACGCTCCCACTTGCCGGTCGTGCCTGTGCAGTTGGGGGAGATTTGCCGTGACTCCTGTCACAACGGGGATCTCTGGCGTCACAACGGGAACCTGTCAGCCTCGCCTGCGCAGTTGGGGGTTATGGGTCAGTGGTGGAATATTGCTTTGGGGGACGGGCCCAATGGGTCCGCACCTGGTCTAGTCATATATAAAACATCATGATTTGGCTACAGCTGGACTCTAGCGGGACCGTCGTGCGACCGTCACTAACGGCCTGTCGCGTATGTGACGGCCCAAGTGGGACAGACCCTTTACTAGGATGTTGCCTGGGATAGAACAATTGGAGACTGGACAACTTGGATTGTTCTCGTTGGAGTGGAGGAGGCTGAAGGGGGACCTGATGGAGGTGTAGAAAAATTATGAATGATGTATATGGGGTTTATGGTGACAAATATGTCCCATAAAGGAGACACTGAAAACCATAGGGGATAATTTTAAGTTGAGGAGTAGGAGAATTAAAAAATCTCCCAGAAGGTGATCGCAATGTGGAACGCTTGGCCTGTGCAAGTGGTAGGCATAGATACTCTCACAGCATTTAACAAGCATCTAGACAAGCACTTGAATCACCAAGGCTTAAGTAGCAATGGACTGATGCTGGTAAATGGGATTTATTATAGATGGGTATTCATCCCAGATTTCATTGTCCTTTCTTTTTCACTTATATCTTCCTCCTCTAAGATATAAGGGGAAAAACGAAAGGACAATGAAATTGAGACAAATCCTAAATGTAGTCATATAAAGATACATCATAGAAACAGGCCTTTCTCCAAAGAATCTGTGCGGACCATCAAACCTATGCTAATCCCATATTTTATTTTTCAGCACTTTCCCATTCAATTCCACTCTCCCCCCTCCCTTCTCAGCCGCATTCACTCATCTACACAATAGAGCAATTCTATTACTTCCATCAAGGTATCCAATGTAGTCTGGACTGTTTGGAATCCAATCTTAGATATAACATGTCAACCTTCACAGGTTAAATTCACTGGTAGAACAACTGTCATTCCTATTCCAGACAGAAATCACAATCCCTTTAAGTGATACAAGCTCTCTTTAGCTGCTCCTTGCCTATCAATGGTGTAGTTACAATAATTTTATGATGATAATAAAACCGGCACCAGAAAATGTGTACACTGTTGCATTTGGTTGAATGAGTGCGAGTTAATTGTGCATCTTTATTTACAGGAGTATCAAATTGAGTCCTCATTTGTCTTTTTCTCAGTTCCTTCGAGCATTCAGCTTCCTCTTTTTAACATTTTCTTGAAGGATGAGCAGAATGCACAAAGGGATCTTCTGGTAAGTAGGTTGAAAGTCATACTCAGGTTCACTCACGCATGTTTTGCAATGAAAATTAAGACCATACATAGTTTTTAATAATCTTGATGCAGTAAAATTCTGTACGAACACATTTTTAATCTTAATTTTCTCGTTTTGTAAATTGTAGGGACTTGATTTGGGACACTAAAATACCCAGTTGCACAGATGATAGAGATGTCAGCAATTTCTGACTGACTAAGGAAGGTAAGTTTAAAATTAATAAGCTGCAAATAAGCAGAGAGGTTAGGAGCGAGAATAATGTTAAAAGAACATGCTCCCGGCTAATGTAAGAAGTTCCTTGGGATCATGTAGCACAGAAGACAGCCCTTTGATCAATCATGTTTGTGTTAGCTTTGTTGAAGAGTATTTTAAAAATAAACTGGAGCATTTTTGTTGGGATTCAACAGTTGCTGAACCAGAAAATAAGGACTGAATTGGTGCAGTAATTAGATTCCATGATTAAGTCTCATGTCCATGATCATGATCATTTGACCTGATTCATGCTGCCTGTCACATAAATGATAGACTTTTAGTTATGCTTGAAAATGACCATGTAATTCACAAATATGATTTTGCTGGACTTCTTTGCCACTGCAAACTCTGTACTCTCGATTGATTAGCCTATTAGAGTTATTTAAGGACACAACTCATAAAATGGACGGGGAGGGGGGGGGGGGGGGGGGGGCAGAAGATGTGGTGCATTTTGATTTTCAGAAGATTTTTCATCAGATTAAAATCGGATTTTCAGAAGATCCCACACAGAGGTTGATCAACAAAGTTACAGCACATGGATTTGGAGATAACATAGAAGAATGGATTGAGAATGGATTTACAAACATAAAGCAAAGAATAGGATAAATTATTTTTTCCCAGGTTGGAAAGCTGTGTGTGGGCATGCTTCAGCCTCAGCTGTTCATGTTCTCCATCATCAGAATAGCTGGAGGTGGGGGAGGCAGTTTGGGAGCTGCAACATATATTTCCAAGTTTAGTGATGATATACCCTAAGTCTAAATATGAGTAGGAACGAAACTGTAAACAAGCTTCAATGGGATATAGATAAGTTAACTGAACAGATGAGAATGCAGGTGGAATATAATGTGGAAAAAATGATGTGCAAAATTGAAAAAAGCAACCACAAATGTATTAAATGTTAACAGATTAGAGATGTTGAGATTGAAAGGGACCTATTGGAGGTGTTATAGTTCACTGAAAGTTAGCATGCAGTAGCAAGGCAAATACTATATTGACAACTATATTAGGTCTTGGTGACACTACACCAATTAGGCTGAAGAAGGTTCCCAACATGCAACATCATTTGATCATTTCAACAGATGCTGCCTGTCCCACTGAGTTCCTCCAGCAGTTTATAGTTTGCATAAGATCCCAGCACATGCTGTCTCTTGCATCTCCACCCCCCAGTTTATGCTGTACTGTTTTGATCGCCATATCAAAAAAACCTTTATAACTGGCATAGAGGAAATGTCATGAAGATTCAACAAGCAGGTCCCTTACACAAAAGGGTTGCCCGATGAGGAGGGTTTGAGTGGATTAGGCTTCGATTCTCTAGAATTGGAAGAATGATAAAACGGCTAATTGAAGATTGATGCATGGAGGGTGACCTACCCTGAAGTAGGATGTATGGTATCAGAATAAGGGGTAGAGCAATTAGGACCAGGTTCAGAAGAAATACCTTGACTCCAAAGGTTGTGGATCTCCACTTCACCTCAAGGGATGCGTCACCCATTCACTACGATTTTTCAAAACAGAGATAGATAGATAGATAGATATCTAGACATTTAAGGAATCAAGGGAATTTGATAGATAGATAGATAGACATTTAAGGAATCAAGGGAATTTGCGATATTGCAGCAAAGTGGAGTTGGGAAAGCCATGAATGGCTGAGTAGACTTGAAGGGACAGGTAGCTGACTCCTACACTCTGGTTTTATGTTTATGTATTGCAGCATGCCAGTGTCAAATAGTGGATGATTGTCAATGGGTGTTTCTGGTGTTTTGTTTTATTTGGTTCGGGATCATGGGTTTTTTATGCAGAATCATTCAGCGACAAAGTGATGGCAAACAGTCTGTGGTGGATCTCTCTCTGATGGTTTGCAAAGGGAGAAAGCTTCACAGATTGAAAGGCCCAATCGTCTCTTACATTCTTCAGTTGTAGTTCACTTAAACCGCAGTATGTAATGGCATATTAAGAACCTGCTTAATGTATTCAGGCTGAAAGAAAAACATTAGGAAGGAAGTGTTATTTCTTTGAAAATGGAGTCAATGCTGTGAGGTGATACTGTAAATTTGTAATGCTGGTAATCATGTCAGCATCAGTGCACATAGACAACTACAGTGCAAGCTAGCAGCTGTCTAATTGCAATTTTGTAATTAATAATTACACAGTAGAAAATGATTTGCAATTAGCTCCTCCTAAATCATAGTTTAAACAGTCAAAATTACACTGCAAACAGCAGTGTAATTAAAACACTTCTGTAGAGTGCTTATTTAAATCTCGTTCACTTACAGGGAATTTCTCAATCACATACTTCAGCTGATTCATACATTTAATTAGTCTTTAGTACTCAGAGGAAATTGGCTTTATTCAATAAGTGTCAATAATGCCAAACAAATGTAAATGTTACATTGACAGAAGTTGCTACAATCTTTATCATTCATCTTTTTTTTAAAAGTGGTAATTGAATTCCAATCAGCATTTTAATGAGATTAGACGAGCTTTGCTTGGCATGTAAACACTGAATCATAAATCTATAAAAATGAGAGGGAAAACTACCATTTGCTCCCTGCAGCATTATTCTTGAGGAGATCTTAGTCATTCACCATTTATATACGGTAAAGAGTATTGTAAAACAAATTGATTTCTTAACGATACCAATTAATTGTTCTGGCAATAATTAAACATAAGTTGCATATAAAACCAGATAAGACACAAGGGACTGCACATGCTGGAATCTTGAGCAAAGAACTGAGGACTGAGATAAGTCAAAACTTTTTCACCCAGAGAGTTGTGAATCTGTGCAATTCTCTGCCACAGAAGGCAGTGGAGGCCAATTCACTGGATACATTCAAGAGAGAGTTAGATATAGCTCTTAGGGCTAACAGAATCAAAGGATATGGGGAGAAAGCAGGAACGGGGGGTACTGATTTTGGATGACCAGCCATGATTATATTGAAGGGCGGTGCTGACTCGAAGGGCCGAATGGCCTACTCCTACACCTAATTTCTATGTTTCTATGTAACTGTCGAGGAAACCAACAGATCATTCAGCATCTGTGGAGGGAAATTATAAATTATGTTTAAGGTCAGGGCGGAGATTCCGATTCAAAATGTTTGTTCATTTCCCTTCACATATAGTCGTAGAGTGATAGAGCATGGAAACAGACCCTTCGGCCCAACTTGCCCACAACAGGCAACATATCCCAGCTAAACTAGCCCCACTTACCCGTGTTTGGTCCATATCCCTCCAAACCTGCGCTATCCATGTACCATGTAGCAAGGAACTGCAGATGCTGGTTTAAACCAAAGATAGACACAAAATGCTGGAATAACTCAGTGATACAGGCAGCATCTCTGGAGAGAAGGAATGGGTGACGTTTTGGGTTGAGACCCTTCTTCAGACTGAAAGTCACAGGAAAGGGAAACAAAAAATATGGACGATGATACTGTGGAAACAGGCACTTCGGCCCAACTTACCCACACCGGACAACAATGTCCCAGCTACACTAGTCCCACTTAGAAACATAGAAACATAGAAACATAGAAAATTCATTGTGATCATGGCTGGTCCATATCCCTCCAAACCTGTCCTATCATAGAAACATAGAAAATAGGTGCAGGAGTAGGCTATTCGGCCCTTCGAGCCTGCACCGCCATTCAATATGGTCTTGGCGGATCATCCAACTCAGTACATCCATGTACTTGTCTAACTGTTTCGTAAACGATGGGATAGTCGCAGCCTCAACTACCTCCTCTGGCAGCATAGATATAGATATATACAGAAATAGAACAAATGAATGAAAGATATGCAAAAAAGTAACAATGATAAAGGAACCAGGTCATTGTTAGCTGTAGCTAGGTGAGAATGAGAAGCTGGTGTGACTTGGGTGGGGGATGGATGGAGAGATAGGGAGTACAGGTGTTACTAAAAATTAGATAAATCAATATTCATACCACTGGACTGTATGCTGGCCAAGTGAAATATGAGATGCTGTTCCTCCAATTTGCATTTGGCCTCTCT
Source organism: Leucoraja erinaceus (assembly GCF_028641065.1). NCBI lineage: Eukaryota > Metazoa > Chordata > Chondrichthyes > Rajiformes > Rajidae > Leucoraja > Leucoraja erinaceus. The sequence goes on along the minus strand of NC_073379.1, from coordinate 77,899,404 downwards.
CTGACAATGGAGGAGGCCCAGGACAGAAAGGTCTGTGATGGAATGGGAAGGGGAATTAAAATGTTTGGCAACCAGGAGAACAGGAAGGTCCAGGTGAACTGATCGCCTACTCTACGTTTGATCTCGCTAATGTATAATGCCCCTGTCCCACTTAGGAAACCTGAACGGAAACCTCTGGAGACTTTGCGCCCCACCCAAGGCTTCCGTGTGGTTCCCGGAGGTTGCAGATGGTTACTGGAGGTTGCAGGTAGTGGAAGCAGGTAGGGAGACTGACAAAAACCTCCGGGAACCTCCGGGAAATGAACGGAAACTTTCGGTGGGGCGCAAAGTCTACAGAGGTTTCCGTTCAGGTTTCCTAGGTGGGACAGGGGCCTAAGTGTCCACATCTTGAACAAATGATACAGTAGATGATGTTGGAGGAGGTGCAAGTGAATCTTTGCCTAACCTGAAAGGACTGTCAGGGTCCCTGGACAAAATCGAGGGAGGAGGGATAGGAACAGGCGTTGCATCTCCAGCAATTGCAGGAGAAGGTACCTGGGTAGAATGTGGTTTAGATCTCTAGTGAGGTCTGCTGGCTGAGCTCTGAGTTCCTTAAGAAGTTTGCTTTTTAAAAAAAAAATATTGGTCAGAATTCTTCTAATTTTGATTCAGTAGTGCCACAGAAACCAGTAAGGATTGAGAAGATTAATGGGATCTCGTTTTATGATCTCAACCAGAAGATTACCCCAAACAGAAGCATTATCCGAGTGGTGGCACCATCGAGTGTGACTGCCTCGCCTTCAGCTGTTTGCCCTTTCAATCTTTTTATTCTTTTTAGTCTGTTTTAAAGTTTCTTTTTGGAGGTCTATTAGTCTTTTTTTAATGTGGGGGAGGGGGAAAACTGTTTTTCTTATTCACTTCCAGGTCGAGGATGCAACTATTCTCCGAGTCGTATCTTCGCCCCCCTCCTCGCGGCCTACCATCTGGATTGGCGTGACCTTTCCTGCCGGAGACTGGCTAGAGCCTCAGCTTCAGCAGCGGTGCAGCACTGGATTCCATCGCGGAGCGAGCGATGCCTTTCCGGTGTCGCCGTGTTGGAGCTCCAGGACTTCAGAAGCTGCGGTCTCCGGTAGGAAGTGTCTGATTCAGAGGCTCTGGGCCGCTGAGAGTGTTCTTCCGTTCGAGGGCCTGAAACATCGGGCCCGTAGCGGCGACTGCGGGAGGCCTCAATAGACTCCGGCCACGACTGAACAGCGGAAGAGGACTGAACTTTGGTGCCTTCCCTCACAGTGGGAAACGTTGATTCTGCTGTGGGGGGATGTTTTTTTTATGTTTTATATTAAATTCTAAAGTGTTGTGTTTATTTTGTTGTGTGCTGCATGGTAACTGAAATTTCACTGCACTTATTGGTGTATGTGACAATAAATGTCCTTTGTCCTTTTCCTTATCCCATCTCCCAGAGTGTAGCACTCCCTCAGCAAGGTTTGCAATGCGATGGGGGCACTTTCGAGTTTTCAACCAATAACCTATTGAATGAAAGATTAACATGTTTGCCAACATACCTTTCTATGGAGTATCCAATCTCTGCATACTCGCACACACTGCTGCTCCATGGCAGCTGTGATACAGTTCCATTTAGTTTTACTGCATATAACCATATAACCATAAAACAATTACAGCACGGAAACAGGCCATCTCGGCCCTACAAGTCCGTGCTGAACAATTATTTTCCCTTGGTCCCACCTGCCTGCACTCATACCATAACCCTCCATTCCCTTCTCATCCAAATAACTATCCAATTTATTTTTAAATGATACCATCGAACCCGCCTCCACCACTTCCACTGGAAGCTCATTCCACACCGCTGCCACTCTCTGAGTAAAGAAGTTCCCCCTCATATTACCCCTAAACTTCTGTCCCTTAATTCTGAAGTCATGTCCTCTTGTTTGAATCTTCCCTATTCTCAAAGGGAAAAGCTTGTCCCACATCAACTCTGTCTATCCCTCTCATCATTTTAAAAATCTCTACCAGGTCCCCCCTTAACCTTCTGCGCTCCAGAGAATAAAGACCAAACTTATTCAACCTATCTCTGTAACTTCATTGTTGAAACCCGGGCAACATTCTAGTAAATCTCCTCTGTACTTTCTCTATTTTGTTGACATCCTTCCTATAATTGGGCGACCAAAATTGTACACCATACTCCAGATTTGGTCTCACCAATGCCTTGTACAATTTTAACATTACATCCCAGCTTCTATACTCAATGCTCTGATTTATAAAGGCTAGCATACCAAGCTTTCTTTACCACCCTATCTATATGAGATTCCACCTTCAAGGAACTATGCACGGTTATTCCCAGATCCCTCTGTTCAACTGTATTCTTCAATTCCCTACCATTTACCATGTACGTCCTATTTTGATTTGTCCTGCCAACGTGTAGCACCTCACATTTATCAGCATTAAACTCCATCTGCCATCTCTTCCAAATTGCCTAAATCACTCTGTAGACTTTGGAAATCCTCTTCATTATCCACAACACCCCCTATCTTGGTATCATCCGCATACTTACTAATCCAATTTACCACACCTTCATCCAGATCATTGATGTACATGACAAACAACAAAGGACCCAACACCGATCCCTGAGGCACCCCACTAGTCACCTGCCTCCAACCCGACAAACAGCCATCCACCATTACCCTCTGGCGTCTCCCATTCAGCCACTGTTGAATCCATCTTGCTACTCCTGCATTTATACCCAACAGTTGAACCTTCTTAATCAACCTCCATGAGGAACCTTGTCAAAGGCCTTACTAAAGTCCATATAGACAACATCCACTGCTTTACCCTCGTCAATTTCCCTGTTGACCTAATCAGACCCTGTTTATCCAGATGCTTATATATATTATCTCTAAGTATCTTTTCCATTAATTTGCCCACCACTGGTCAAACTAACAGGTCTATAATTGCTAGGTTTACTCTTAGAACCCTTTTTAAACAATGGAACAACATGCGCAGTACGCCAATCCTCGGGGACTATTCCCGTTTCTAATGACATTTGAAATATTTCTGTCATAGCCCCGGCTATTTCTACACTATCTTCCCTCAATGTCCTAGGGAATATCTTGTCAGGACCTTGAGACTTATCCACTTTTATATTTTTCAAAAGTGTCAGTACTTCTTTTACTTTGAAACTCGTAGTATGCATAGCTATTCTACTCGTTTCCCTTACCTCACATAATTCTATATCCTTCTCCTTGGTGAATACCGAAGAAAATAAATTGTTCAATATCTCCCCCATCTCTTTTGGCTCTGCAGATAGCTGTCCACTCTCTCTTCAATGGACCAATTTTATCCCTTGTTATCCTTTTGTTATTAATATAGCTGTCGAAACCCTTTGGATTTACTTTCACCTTACTTGCCAAAGCAACCTCATATCTTCTTTTAGCTTTTCAGTTTTCTTTCTTAAGATTCTTTTTACATTCCTTATACTCCTCAAGCACCTCATTTACTTCATGCTGCCTATAATTATTGTAGATCTCCCTCTTTTTCCGAACAAGATGTCCAATTTCCCTTGAAAACCAGGGCTCTTTCCTATTTTTACTGTTTCCTTTTACTGCATCCATGAACTTTATTGCATTTGTCTGAACAGATGGCCATTAATGTCCTTGTAATTAGCACTGGTAAACACCAACACATGTTTAACCCAGCAGATACTTTCCCATTTTGAAGGGTTATGAATACTAAAAGTCTTTCCAATTAATTAATTACAACATTTTCCTATCTTATTCATTACTTTTTAGACATAAACAGTACAGTACAGGAACAGGGCCTTCAGCCCACAATGTCCATGCCAAACATGATGCCAAGTTCAACTAATCTTGCCTGCCTTAACGTGATCCCTTTCCTCCATTGCGTGTGATCCCAATCCCTATCCCTTCACATGGGGCGGAGGGATGGCGTGTATGAATCTTAATTGTCAACTCCTGTCTAATCACCAGAAATAGCAACAACATCAAGGTACGGAGAGCAGTAATGTCCATTCTCCTGGGGTGGTGACCTGTGGTTGGAGCGCCTTTATAAAGAGAAGGGTTAATAGAATCGAAAAGATTTTAGGTCAATGGTTTCCAATAATGTAAGTGTATCCAGGAGCTTTTACCTTCCACTTTAGCCACTGTGGGGGTGGAGAGGAGGACCTGAAAAGAGCCTCCCATCGGGGATCTCGGCCTTATCGGACCCATTTTATTACAATTATAAATATGCCTGGCCTGATCATAGGAGGGAGAGAAAGATCAGACTCGTTCAGTTGAACTGCTCGAACCTGGGAATGGATAAGGCACAAAGATCGGGTAGTGTGAGGAAATAAAAAGTAATTTCTTCAGTCATATGGTGGAATATGGTGAATTGGATAGAGCTCTTAAATATAGCGGAGTCAGGGGATATGGTGAAAAGGCAGGAACAGGGTACTGATTGTGGATGATCAGCCATGATCACATTGAATGGCGGTGCTGGCTCGAAGGGCCGCATGGCCTACTCCTGCACCTATTGTCTATTATCTATTGTCATTTTCTGCGTATTATTGTCCAATCTAAAAGCCTCTGTCAAATCTGCTTCTCAACCTCTGATGTCCTGCTCGTATATGTTCTGAATCGTTATTGGCTATTTCAAAATATTGGGCCAAATTGAACTGGATTGTTCCTGAGTCAGATGCAGAGGCTGATTAAGTTCATAAGTGATAGGAGAAGAATTTGAGGCCATTCAGCCCATCAAATCTATACCATTTAATCATGGCTGGTCTATCGCTCTCGTAAACTTGTTCTCCTGCCTTCTCCTCATAATCTCTGACACCCGTATTAATCAAGTTGGCTCTCTGTCCCTGAGAGTAGGGTATCAAGATGCGGTGAGGACTCAGTAGACTCAGACTGTCATGTCGCCGGCAGTTGCCTGAAAAACCGGCGACTGGAACAGAGACTGTCAGAGTGGAACACACACACACACACACACACAGATCGCTTCCTTCACCAGCCCGTTAAGCAGGCGGGGGACAGGGCAAGCGGGGGTAGCGCTGTCTGGGTGAAATTCACTCAGTGCAAAGCCAATGTGATACAGACACACACCGCGATGGACAGGAAGGTTGGTGCTGTAATTAAGACAGTGAAAGCGCAATGTATGGAAAGGGTCATGTAAGTCCTTTAAAAGAGTGGGGGAGAAGGGGGGAGAAGGAGTGGAGATAACTTTTAAGAAGCCAGAGATACACGGCTGTGAAGCTCGGCGGACTTTAACATTATCGGTCGGTTATCCTTGGTTCTGAAAACTACTGCTTACGTTTTTTTCCCCAATGAGCCAATGAAATTCACCGGTCAGCACCGGCTACAACCTACGAGAACCTGTGACATCCTTCAACCTCCTGACAACCCATTACCACTGCACCTACGGCACGAGAATTCTCGCTATTCTTCATGACGGCTTAATTCTTTTCAAACTTGTTGAAAAACTTGCGGCGACCATAATGAGGCCGCGACTACTTCCCAGAATGCGGGAATTCCTCACGACCAAGAGAGTCAAGAGTCAAGAGTCAATTTAATTGTCATTTGGACCCCTTGAGGTCCAAACGAAATGCCGTTTCTGCAGCCATACATTACAAACAAATAGACCCCAGACACAACATAATTTACATTTTACATAAACATCCATCACATTGCTGTGATGGAAGGCCAAAAAAAACTTATCTCTCCACTGCACTCTCCCCCCCCCGATGTCAGAGTCAAAGTCAAAGCCCCCGGCTGGCGATGGCGATTGTCCCGCGGCCATTAAAACCACGCCGGGTGGTGCAAGGTCGCACACCGAGTCTTGATGTTTGAGCCCCCGGCGTGCGCTCGCAGAGTCCCGCGGCCATTCCAAGCCGCGCGGGGCAGTGATGTTAGGCCCCGCTCCAGGAGCTCTTCGACCCCGCAACTCGGGCGGGAGAAGTCGCCGTTGCAGGAGCCCTGAGAAGCGGTCTCCCTCCAGGGGACCCGCGGGCTCCCGGTGCAGCCGTCCGCAGACCCGCAGTTGCAGCCTCCGAATCAGCAGCAGCAGCAGCAGCAGCAGCAGCAGCAGCAGCGCTCCACCACCGCTCCACTCGCTCTGGACTCGGCCAGCTCCGCGACGGTGAGGTGAGTCGGCACCAGAGTCCCCGGTCTTCTTCTGTTGGAGGCCGCTCCTCATTGCAGCCCCAACAACAACGGAGACCCGACAAGAAAAGGTCGGGTCTCCCATGCAGGGAGAGATTTAAAAGTTTGCCCCCCTCCCTCCCACCCCACCCCCCCCCCCCCCCACACACACACCCCAACAAAAAATAACAAAAACTACATAAAAACATAGACAAAAAATAATAAAAATGCGGACGGGCTGCAGAGGCCGCTGCTGACGAGAGTCGCGCCGCCTACCGGACCATGAAGACGACTACCCGGCAACCATCGTCGAACATGTGGCGACCATGTGAGGAAGGACATTCTTGCCATAGAGGGAGCACAGAGAAGGTTCACCAGACTGATTCCTGGGATGTCAGGACTTTCATATGAAGAAAAACTGGATAGACTCGGCTTGTACTCGCTATAATTTAGAAGATTGAGGGGGGATCTTATAGAAATGTACAAAATTCTTAAGGGGTTGGACAGGCTAGATGCAGGGAGATTGTTCCCGATGTTGGGGAAGTCCAGAACAAGGGGTCACAGTTTAAGGATAAAGGGGAAATCTTTTAGGACTGAGATGAGAAAAACATTTTTTACACAGAGAGTGGTGAATCTCGGGAATTCTCTGCCACGGAAGGTATTTGGGGCCAGTTCATTGGCTATATTTATGAGGGAGTTAGATGTGGCCCTTGTGGCTAAAGGGATCAGGGGGTATGGAGAGAAGGCAGGTACAGGATACTGAGTTGGATGATCAGCCATGAACATATTGAATGGTGGTGCAGGCTCGAATGGTCTACTCCTGCACCTATTTTCTATGTGTCTATGTTTCTATGTGGCAACCATATGGTCTCCTGCAGTCACCTAAAAAGTCGCCTAAGTGGGACAGGCCCATAACAAACATTCTATAATAGGGGAAAATCCTGTGATATTTTCTCAATAGAGCTATTGGTGTAAGTAGTTCATTGCAATGTTGCATTGTGACATTGCAGTGTGTTTGATTTGCTTAACAGAGATTGAATTATTTGTAGATTTATGGAGTCCAGCCTGAGGAGTGGCTGTAAGGTGAGACAGTTAATCTTGGATAAGCTGTTATCCAAAGGGAGTTATCCAAAGCCCAGCTGGAGTTGTAGGATGGCCAATTAGAAGTGCATATGGTAAAGTATGAGGTAAAAGGCAGCAAAGGAATAGCTAATTCCAGACTTGTGTAGTTTAGTTTAGTTTAGTTAATTTAGTTTAGAGATACAGTGTGGAAACAGGCACCGACCAACAATCACCCGTACACTGGTTCTATCTGACACACTAGGGCCAATTTATAGAAGGCAATTAACCTACAAACCTGCAAATTTTTGCAATGAGGAAGGAAACCGGGGCACCCGGAGGAAACCGATGCAGTCACAGGGAGAACGTACAAATTTCATACGGACAGAGCCCGAGGTCAGGATCAAACCTGGGTCCCAGGCACGGTAAGGCAGCAACTCTAATCCTGTGCCACCCAAAAGTTGCAGGCAGCAGAACACGTGGCTGAAAAAGTAATGCCCTGCACATGGGGAAAGAGAATGCATAATGTGGATTGGAAAGTTATTGCTGCAAAGAGTTTATGATGAAGAAGACAAATAAAGGTCCATGGTGTACACGAGAGGTGTCATGCAGAGACAGACACAGAGACAGGGTCAAATACAGACTACCAGTCAAAGCCAGGGTACCTGGAGGCAAATTGTCAATCCTATGGAAGGAATATCACTGAATATCTCTGCACCGATATTGGGTGGTTCAGGGGCAATTAATAATATTTCATTTTGACTCTGCCGTAATGTGCAATGTCGTCCGGAACCAAACCATTAATTTTAATTGATACAGTTTAAATCTCATTGAAACATAGGAATTGCTCTCTGAAGATGATCACTCAAAAGACCAAGAAGTGTAAGAGGTTGATTTCATTTCAACTGACCAGAATGATGTTTCTCCTACATTTAGAATTGTATAATACTTGTTTGTATTCTATCCAGTCAAATCATACCATCCATGAGTACAATCTAGCTGTGCATAAGCACAACTGGCATTGCGAAGAGAAAACTAACCAGAGTGCAGAATCTAATGTTGCAGCAATACAAAGAATGTGCAGATAATTTAAAAAAAGTGCAGTCTGCATTGAGGTAGGTTGTGAGACTACACCCCTGCCTTATGACAGGTCTGTTTAGTAGTGTGATAACAGCGGAGAAGAAGCTGTTCCTGAATCGTGATCCCACCACCAGTCACATCTTCCAATCCCTATCCCTTTTCTCAGATACCACTCCCTCCGTAACTCATTCCTTCCAACTCAAATTGCCATCCATCCCAGGAGCTTTCCCCTGCAACTGCTGGAGATGAAACACCTGTCCCCACACCTCCTTCCCCACGTCCATCCAGGGACCTCAGCCGCCCTTCCAGATGAGACAGAGGTTCAGCTGTACCTCTTCAAACATCATCTGCTGCATTCACGTTCCCGACCAAAAATAGACAGAGTGACCATTTCACTGAACACCTGCGTTCAGTCCACCAATGCCTGCTGGAACTCTCAGTTGCTAACCATTTTAATTTGTCTTACCATTCCCACCTTTCTGACCTGAACCTCCTCTGTTGTCAGAGTAAGGCGCAATATCCTTTTAAAATATTTTTAATACCTATTTATTATTTTTTTTACTGGTCTTGTGTATATGTGAGTTAATGGCTGTTGTGTTTTGTTCTTTTTAAATCTTTTATCCTGTGTCTTCTATGTACACACCAAAGGAGATGCAATAGAATTTTGTTGTACAGTTGTTGTGCAATGACAATAAACGTATTTCATTTCAAAGTAGAGGAACAGCACTCGAAGGGCCGAATGGCCTACTCCTGCACCTATTTCTATGTTTCTATGTTTCTATGTATTCGGCTTGAATAACTTACAATGGTTTAAGCTTTGTCCACCCATCTACCAATCAAACCCACCTTACCTAAATCCATCCATCAATTGTCTCTTTTCCAGGATTCCCCCCCTACCTCAACCAACCTGAAGAAAGGTCCCGAAATGAAAGGTTGTCTATCCATTCTTTCCACTGATACTGCCTGACCCGCTGAGTAACTCAACTCAGCTTAACTGAAGATTCAAACATTTGCAGTTTCTTGTGCCTTTTTCCTGAATCTGGTGGGATTTGCCTTTTTTTGGGAATGGAATTTTTCCCATTCACTCTGATAGGAAAGGACAAAAGAAGCAGTAATCAAAGTATAAGCAATCCTTAATTAAGTGGGCTGCTTTTCCGAGGCATTGTTAAGTGTAAATGTGGTCTGGGGGCGGCGAGGGGGATAATGGTGGGGGCGAATGGTGGGGGCTGATTTGTGTGATTGTCTGGGCTGCATCTACAACTCTCTGCTCTCTTGGGCAGAGCAACTGGCAAAATCAAGATGTTTTGCATCCTGACAAGATGGTTTGTCAATATAAAGACCAGATAATTATTTGCAAATTTGCCTTTCCTTTCTGAGTTTCATTTAAGGCAGGATGTAACATCCATGTCTTGTGTATCATGAGACATTATTGATCCTTTCTTTGTGTGTCCCTTTTAAGAAACTTTGGACTGCAATAATTATGTGTGGAAAATTTCACAGGCATGTTGTATGAAAAAATCCACAAGGTGGAAGGTGCCTACCTAACTCTGTCAGGCCCTTTCATAATCATGTACCTGTGAAATTGATGTTGACACAGGATTTTTGAAAGTGCAAAATTTTCTATCTGTGAAATTGATGTTGACACAGGATTTTTGAAAGTGCAAAATTTTCCTTGAGCATTTTATGAAATTCCCAAATTTTACGTTTAATTTCACCGCTGCCTCCTGAGAATGTGGGGCTCATGGCTGCTGAAAACAGAGAAGAAACGTTTGGGATCACGGTGAGAGCATTGGTTCCAAGCATTGGAGAACACAAAGGGGCTTCTTCAAGGGCAGTTAGGATGGACCATTTCACCACGTGTCCCCCTGGTCCCATCAAAAATCTTTGGTTTTCACTCTGGCCTTATTAGCCACCTCAGAACCAACAAAACCAGGGTAGAGTCATCCTCAATCCTGTCGGAACTAAAGAAAAAAATATTGTCGGAACGTTAACTGTTTTTGGATCTCTGCAGGCATGATATTACTTTAATTAAGTCCCCCAAAATAAACTATTCTACTAGTACCCCAATACTGGTGTTCATCTGAAGAGCTAAAATAGAACAGATAACCCATTAAATAATCCCACAGAACAATATCACAGCTCTAATATATCATTTTGACAAATAATTAGAGTCATTTCTATTTCCTTTTGACACTAACATCGGATCTCCTTGCAGTATAGATTTTTACTTCTGCACCAAATTTATAGACTATAATCATAGGTTTATGTCACTCGGAACAATAACATTTGTACTACTATTCCCAGCATACAACCAACCCTATTTTTGTTATGGATTATTATCACTCAACATTGAACCACTATCAGCATTAAGTACTAACTCGAATGCTCTCAGGCTGCTACCAAGTCTGTTTCTGTTATTGATTGCAATCAATTTGTTTCTGTTACAAGCTCTACCTAACTTCCATTATGGATAACTATAAACTTCTGAACACCTTTTAAATGAAGTCTGTAATGACATTCATCAACCACAAGAATTACTGTGCAGGCTTGCTTTTATTACTGATCACAAAAAACTTTACATTTGCAGTGTATTGCAATCATATTTACTTTCATTTTAGATTAAACCATAATCAATATGATTTTGCTTGAGAATGCACAGTAGAGCAGCATGTGAAAAACTAATTGAAGCCGTACATGTAAGCTCCAATGATGAACAAAACTTATTAGTCAAGGAGAACTTTTACATCCAATTAACTTGCATTAATTCTAAGCTCAAGATGTCTCTACCCACATACTATAGATATTTTGATTAGTGGAGACGAAAACATAGTCCATAACACTTGTCATATATAGCCTGCAGAGAGGCAGTTATCACATTTGAGTTAAGACTGCCATTAAAAGTAATGTATTTTGGTTTCCAGTTTACCACAGATCAGTACAGCAGAATCAATGGCATCGGAAACATTCCGCATTAATGTGGTTTGATTTCATTTTTATCATCAGACTAAATGTAAGAGCATGTGAAACCAGGAGCTCTCCAGAGGTTGAGTGGAGACCTGATAGAAGTATATAACATTAGGAGAGGCATAGATAGGGTCAGAACCTTTTTCCCAGGATAGAAACATCAAAAATGAATGGGCATAGCTTTTAGGTGCATTGAATTGAAAGTCACAGCATGGAATTGTACCTTTGGCCCACCAAGTCCAGGCCAACCATCAATCACCAATTCACACTAGTTTTATGTTCTCCCACTTACTTATCCACTCCACACAGACAGCACCCGAGGTAAGGAACGGACCTGGGTTTCTGTGGCTGTGAGGCAGCAGCTCTACCAGCTGCGCTACTGTATTGTCCATGAGGCACAAAGTTTAAAGTAGTTGTGCAGGGCATGTTTTTTTTACATGGAGAGGGATTGATGCCTGGAATATGCTGCCAGGGGTGATGGAGGAGGCTGTGGAGGCCACATCAATGGATATTTCTAAGGCAGAGATAGATAGATTCCTGATTGGTACGGATATCAGGGTTTAAGGTGGAGAAGGCAGGAGAATGGGGCTTAGAGGGGAAGATAGATCAGCCATGATTGAATGGTGGAGTAGACTTGATGGGCCTGAATGACATAATTCTGCTCCTATCACTTCTGAACATACAAGTGGATTTTAGAAAGGCACATGGATATGCAGGCAATGGAGGATTATGGTGCTGTAAACACCCATAATTGCATCCCATCCCCTCTCCTCCATCCCCCATCCCCACAATGATCCATCTGAGTTTGCGAGGAAAGTCATTGTTTGATTTCAGTCACCTGGCCTCATCTTCAATAGAATTTTACACCTACTCTGTTCTCTTTGCCTTCTTTGAAGTCAAGGGGATGAATTTCAGAGGCAGCAGGCAATGAACTGATGTAATTATTCTACAAATTTTGTACTGCCAACCTGTTATGAATTTCCGGACAAGACTATATTCCCTTAGTTTTTCATTTCTGTACCTCTGAACATCTGTCCTCTAAACAATCTTGCTATATTTTTTGCTAATTTATTCCTACCTTCCATTTTATCATTCTATATAATTTTTGGCACCCAATTCAGATTTTTATAACCCGTCAATTTTGATAAGTTTGACATTGCTAACCTGTTATCCTTCCATTTTTAATGTGATTTCCCAGGGCACCCTTGCCAAGTTACCCAAATTGTTTCTTCTATTTTGTCAAAAACAAAATGGTTTTGTTTAAACATAAGACCATGTGGACTTAACCATATCATTATCACATTTAAAATGAAATTAGTTCAAGATATGATCATTTTCTCTTTACAACCTTTTAATCCAGTCTCACTGCGCACATTCCAGACCTGAAAGATCCCGTTTTCTAGTTAATTCTTCAACGTATTGTAGAAAATTACCTTAAATGCACCTGATAAATTGGTCCTTCAAGCTTATGCCAATTTTCTGTCCCCTGTCTTTATGCAGATTGACCTCCCTTGTGGTCAATACATTATTATGTATAGTACCTCCTGTTTCCTAATTTATAGTGCTCAACATTATGATGACCACTAGGAGACCAATAAACTATTCCACCATAGCTTGTCAATTTAATTCTCTATGTTGAATCAGCGCCTCTACTTCCTGAGAAGACTACGGAGATTTGGTATGTCAAAGAGGATTCTCTTGAACTTCTACAGGTGCACAGTAGAGAGCATACTTACTGGTTGCATCGTGGCCTGGTTCGGCAACGAACGTCCAGGAGAGGAAAAGACTACATAAAGTTGTGAACACTGCCCAGTCCATCACCGGCTCTGGCCTCCCCACCATCGAAGGGATCTATCAAAGTCACTGCCTCAAAAAGGCAGCCAATATCATCAAAGACCCACACCATCCTGGCCACACACTCACTTCACCATTGCCATCATAAAGAAGGCACAGGAGCCTGAAAATGGTGACGTCCAGGTTCAGGAACAACTTATTCCCAACGGCCATCAGGCTATTAAACACAACAACAAATTAGCTCTGATCTACAACAGACTATTGTTATTATTGCACTATATTTGTTTATTTATTGAGTATGTGTGCATGTGTATATATACACACTGAACTTTTTTTCTCCCATTATATGTTTACATGTTCTGTTGTGCTGCAGCAAACAAGAATTTTATTGTCCTATCTGGGACATATGACAATATAACCCACATGACTTGATTTCTTCCTGCCTTTATTTCATCCTTTATAATCAGGACTCTTCCTTTCCCCTTTTTTTTAAATCAAAAAAGGTATTCAATTATTAAAAAATAATATTTACACTACAATAAAACAAGCCAGAACCCACCACCATAATGCAATACAATCATATATCCATAATAAACTACTATACAATTATGATATAATCCTTATTGAGGATACATTCAACACCCTGCGGAGCCCAGCGGTCACGGAACTCCCTCAGGGTGCCCGTGGACAGAGCGTATTACCTTACTAACCGCACCCGGGCATAGAAAGTGAACTTAACAGAATGGTGTCTCTGGGTGTGATTACTCCCATAACCTATGGTTGAAGCAACTGTATTCACAGTGCTAGATGCCAAGAGTTCATTCTGGCAGATTCCACTAGAACGTAACTCCTCCAAGTTGACAACTTTCAGCACTCCATTCGGACGTTATAAATTTCTTCGGATGCCTTTTGGTATAAGTTCTGCCTGTGACGTATTTCAATAAGCCATGGAGCAATTGTTTGCAGGGTACCCATGCTCCATCATAGTGGATGATATCCTCATTGCTGGAAAAATGGTCAAAGAGCACGATGCTAGTCGGACAAAAGTATTGAAGCGTGCCGAGGCCATCCATCTCAAGCTAAATCCTCAAAAATGCGAATTCAGAGTAAATGAGGTAAAATACCTAGGCCATATACTCACCAACGACGGCCTAAAAACGGATTCAGCGAAAGCTACTGCTATCATTGACCTTCCAGCACCCACAGACGTGGTCAGTTTGCAGAGATTCCTTGGCATGGCCAACTATTTGAGCAAATTCATTCCAGACTTCAGGAAATATCAGCCCCTTTGCACCATCTTACACACAAAGACTCTGCTTGGACTTGGCACGAGCAACAACAGACAGCATTCGACTCTCTTAAATGGCAGATGTCTGGTGCTCCTACTCTGGCTAACTTTGACCCTAAGCTACCGATTACACTTACTTGTGATGCCTCACAACACGGGCTGGGTGCTGATTCAGAATGATTGCAATGGCAATAAGCCTATTGCTTATGTCTCGCGCACCATGACAGACACAGAACAACGATATGCCCAAATTGAGAAAGAGCTGCTAGCGGTTGTTTTTGCCTGCAAGAAATTCAACAATTTCATCTTTGGCCACACTGTCACAATTGAAACTGACCACTAACCTCTGATCAGCATTTTCAACAAACCAATCCACGCCTCTCCAGCGCACTTGCAGCGGATGTTACTGCAACTTCAAAAATATGACATCGTTCTGATCCACAAACGCGGTACGGATATGCACCTGGCTGACACTCTTTTGCGTGCACCCCGGAAGACCTGCAAGGATCTGCCCTCACCGGATGATGACTTTATTGTGATGACTGTCTCTTTAATGCCTTCGTCCTGTATGGAGGACCTGGTTGTCTACACTGCTGCTGACAGTACTTTACGGTCGCTAACCTCAGTCATTAAGTGCGGCTGGTCAGACAAACACTATAAGGTTTCGCTGCCAGTCCAGCCCTTCTTTGCGGTCCGAGATGAGCTAGTGCTGCAAGATGGCATTATTTTAAAAGGACACAAGGCCGTGGTTCCTGCTTTGCTGCACAACAAGTATTTTAACACTGTTCATGCAGTGTACCCAGGTGCACTGAGACTTTTAGTAATATACTATACTAAGTGGGACCCGTTGGAGGGTTGGTCCCCCAACGCAATATTCCACCTTTCCACCAATTCCAATATACACTCACACACATAGACTCACACTCACACTCACACTCACACACGCAGTCACACACACACACACACACACTCACACACACTCACACACACACACACTCACTCACTCACATCACTCACACACACACACACACCCACACACACACACACACACACACCCACACACACACACACACACACACACACACACACACACACACACACACACACACACACACACAACACACACACACTCACACACTCACACACGCATTCACTCACACAGATTGCTGAAGTTCCGCTGACTGCGGAAGCCCCACAGTTGGATCTAATAAAGCATTTATTCCTTCCAAACACAGTCGGACCTAATAAAGCATTTATTCCTTCCAAACACAGTCGGACCTAATAAAGCATTTATTCCTTCCAAACAGTCGGACCTGATAAAGCATTTATTCCTTCCAAACACAGTCGGACCTACTGTAATAATGCATTGCAGTTTCAAGCACAGGCAGGGCAGCGGGCCAATCAACTCATGGCATTGTCATTTCATTTCATTTCATTTCCAATTAAGCATTGCACTTTCAACCACAGGCAGGGCAGCGGGCCAATCAACTCATGGCATTGTCATTTAATTTCATACCATTTCCAATTAAGCATTGTACTTTCAAGCACAGGCAGGGCTGCAGGCTAAACAACTCATGGCATTGTCATTAAGCGCTAACAAATCATTTATTGCAAGTACATTGCAGACTCACAGTTCAGTTGATTCACAGCTTAGAATGACAGTCGTGGCCTCTCCCTCACTATCTTGCAGAGTGACTGACTCATGTCCAGGCATCCGGGGTTTTATAGTCCTGCCCCCCCCCCCCCAGGAAGGGGCATTATCTTCATCGCGGTGATTGACAGGTGAGGGGACCAATCAGCTGATCTCAAGGTTTTTTAAACCCTCATAACTTTTTTATTTTTTATCAATGGGAAAAATCCTCAGAGCTGGCTCAGTGGAGGAGGACTGTGAGTAAGATGGCCAAAAATCACAGATAGATAGATAGATAGATAGATAGATAGATAGATAGATAGATAGATGGATAGATGGATAGATAGATAGATAGATAGATAGATAGATAGATAGATAGATAGATAGATAGATAGATAGATAGATAGCACTTTTAATGTAAACTTTTTTTGTTAAATTCATTTCATATGGCTGTGCTTGCAATGCCCAATATCATTGTTAAACTCTGCTGCTTGCACTCATTCATATGACAGTTAAATTAAAACAAAGAAAATGTACAAGTAAAAATACACTCCGATGGTCAAAGTCCAAAGACGTACAAGTTTGAAGGCTGTTTCTGTGCTGTATCTCTAAACTAAACTAAAACTTAACAAAAAAGGTGACAGGATAATTTTGCAGTTCCCAACTGGATGAGCGTATTATACCTAATATGGTTATTTTATATCTGATCAAAATATGGCATTGGCAGTTAATACAGGTTACATTTAATACCTTTCCTGGGAAAAGTTCATAACATGAATTGTTTGTAAGTTGGAAATGCAGTCACCCGGCAATATGTTTCACTAAAGCAGGAAGAGCGAAGGGTTAAACCAGAGCATTTAATTCAACTATTTGTAATTTAATTTAGTTTAGTTTATTGTCACGTGTGCCGAGGTAAAGTGAAAAGCTTTTTGTTGCGTGTTATCTAGTCAGCGGAAAGACACCAGTTTGCGGCACGGTGGCACAGCGGTAGAGTTGCTGCCTTACAGCGCTTTCGATTGGGATCCGATTTCGATCCCCAATATGGGTGCTTGTTAGTACGGAGTTTGTACATTCCTCCCGTGACCACGTGGGTTTTCTCCGAAATCTTCGGTTTCCTCCCACGCTCCAAAGAAATAGAGGTTTGTAGGTTAATTGTTCCTGAGTAGTATAGTGTTAATGTGCGGGGATCGCTGGTCAGTGTGGACTGGGTGGGCTAAACTAAACTAAATTAAACAAAACTATACATGATTACATCCATAGTGTACAGATACAGAATAAAATTAATAATATTTATTCAAGGTAAAGTCCGATTAAAGATAGTCCAAGGTTCTTCCATGAAGTAGATGGTAGTTCAGGATCATTCTCTGGTTGTTGATAGGATGGTTTAGTTGGCTGATAATAGCTGAGAAGAAACTGCCTTTGAATCTGGAGGTATGCGTTTTCACATTTCTGTATCTCTTGCCTGATGGGAGAGGGGAGAAGAGAAGACGGTGTGAGTGGAGAAGAGGGAATTTGCCAAGAGCTGAATTCCCATATGGCAGAAAATGCCTGGAATCCAGCAATATCTGGCAAATCCATACTGCTGGTCTCCCAAATGCTTGCTTACATGTATGGGTTGTATACTGTATGTTGAATGTTTGTAACCTGGGAGGAACAGTAACATGTTACGCTTTCAACACTCTTTGAGTAGGCTTGCAGATTGCATCTTTCCACAAATAGAATAGTATATACAAATAGTAGAAACAATGTTGTTTCAATGATAAATGACGGCGGTCTCGTGACTCGGGAGGGGCTGCTTGGTTTCGCGTGGTTTTGCTTTCGTATAAAATTTGTTTAAAAATTCTGGGGGGGGGGCCATGTAGCGGCGCCTACTGGCGCACGCAGGTATCGAACCCGGCGTTCGGAAACCGCGGTCTCGTGACTCGGGAGGGGCTGCTTGTTTTCGCCCGGTTTTGCTTTCGCGCGGCAGTTCAGCCCTGACCATGTGGCCAGACGTGTCGAGAAACCTGTTTACTGAAAAGTGAATTTTCGAATAAAGATTTGTTTAAAAGTTGAATTGTCGTTCTTGAGACCGCCAAATAGAATATATTCTATTCACTTGTTCATTCGGTTAGTGTCTCTGCTTAACATCGGGAAAATGAACAGAATTTCCAACAACTGAATAGGCTTCTGTAGCACCATCTAAAATTATCCACTCAGCTCCTGGAGTAGGACTTGAACCTTCTGAATCAAGTCAAGATCAGTTTATTGTTATATGCACAAGCATGCAACGTACAGGTGAAATGACAATCTTGCTTGCTGCAGCATTACAGGCACAGAGACTCAGGCAACCTGCAAAAACATAAATCATACATAAATTCTACAAGACAGTGAAAAGGAAAAAAACTGTGCAAAAAAAAAAACACACAACAAGAGGTTAGTGCAAAACATAACCAGAAATCAAGTATATGGTAGTGCCAGAGGTGGGCCAAGGTGTTCCATTGTTACACAGAAAAGCTGGAGAAACTCAGCGGGTGCAGCAGCATCTATGGAGCGAAGGAAATAGGCAACGTTTCGGGCCGAAACCCTTCTTCAGACTGATCGGGGGTGGGGGTAGGTGGGGACAAGAAAGGGAAAAGGAGGAGTAGCCAGAAGGCTGGAGGGTGGGAGGAGACAGCAGGGGAGCTGAGGAAGGGGAGGAGACAGCAAGGACTAACAAAATTGGGAGAATTCGATGTTCATGCCCCGGGGGTGCAAACTCCCCAAACGGAATATGAGGTGCTGTTCCTCCAATTTCCGGTGCTGCTCGCTGTGGCCATGGAGGAGACCCAGGACAGAGAGGTCGGAGGCGGAGTGGGAGGGGGAGTTGAAGTGCTGAGCCACCGGGAGGTCAGCTTGGTTATTGCGGACCGAGCGGAGGTGTTCGGCGAAACGATTGCCCAACCTCCGCTTGGTCTCACCGATATAGATCTGCTGACATCTAGAGCAGCGGACGCAATAGATGAGGTTGGAAGAGATGCAGGTAAACCTCTGTCGCACCTGGAACGATTGCTTGGGTCCTTGAAAGGAGTCGAGGGGGGAGGTAAAGGGACAAGTGTTGCATCTACTGCGGTTGCAAGGGAAAGTGCCTGGGGAGGGGGTGGACCGAGAGGGAAGGGAAGAATTGACAAGGGAGTTATGGAGGGAGCGGTCTTTGCGGAAGGCAGATATGGGGGGAGATGGGAAGATGTGGCGAGTAGTGGGGTCACGTTGGAGGTGGCGAAACTGACGGAGGATTATTTTTTGTATGTGACGGCTGGTGGGGTGAAAGGTGAGGACTAGGGGGACTCGGCCCTTGTTGTGAGTGCGGGGATGGGGAGAGAGAGCAGTGTTGCGGGGTATGGAGGAGACCCTGGTGCGAGCCTCATTTATGGTGGAGGAGGGGAACCCCCGTTCCCTGAATAGTGAGGACATTTCAGATGTCCTGGTGTGGAACGCCTCATCCGTGGAGCAGATGCGGCGTAGACGGAGGAATTGGGAGTAGGGGATGGAGTCCTTACAGGAAGCAGGGTGGGAAGACGTGTAGTCCAGATAGCCATGGGAGTCAGTGGGTTTGTAGTGTATGTCGGTTAGAAGTCTATCACCTGCAATGGAGTTTCGCCGAACACCTCCGCTCGGTCCGCAATAACCAAGCTGACCTCCCGGTGGCTCAGCACTTCAACTCCCCCTCCCACTCCGCCTCCGACCTCTCTGTCCTGGGTCTCCTCCATGGCCACAGCGAGCAGCACCGGAAATTGGAGGAACAGCACCTCATATTCCGTTTGGGGAGTTTGCACCCCCGGGGCATGAACATCGAATTCTCCCAATTTTGTTAGTCCTTGCTGTCTCCTCCCCTTCCTCAGCTCCCCTGCTGTCTCCTCCCACCCTCCAGCCTTCTGGCTACTCCTCCTTTTCCCTTTCTTGTCCCCACCTACCCCCACCCCCGATCAGTCTGAAGAAGGGTTTTGGCCCGAAACGTTGCCTATTTCCTTCGCTCCATAGATGCTGCTGCACCCGCTGAGTTTCTCCAGCTTTTCTGTGTAACCTTCGATTCTCCAGCATCTGCAGTTCCCTCTTAAACAAGGTGTTCCATTGCTGAGTTATGATTAGGCTGTCCCCATGATAGACAGGGTTAAGTCTATCACTCCCTGCAGCCTCGTGCATTCCTGTGCATTCGAATTCCTGAAACATGCCATGATGCAACCAGCAAATATACTTTCTACAATGCATATGTAGAAGTTTGTCAGTCTTTGCTGACATGCAGGATCTCTTTAAACTTGTGAGAAAGTAGAGGTGTCGGTGTGTCATCTTTATCTGTGGCATGAATAAAGGGCCTTTGAACTGAATTGCAGGCAGGTGCTCAGTATTTGCATCAGAATGATATTGAGATGCAAATATACCGACATAAAATGACCACCTATTGTTATATGGGAGTGTATTGTTAGGAAGTGATAATAACATTTCTATAAAAACGTTAATGCATTCTGATACTCTTTCACAAACATCTCTGATATCTTTTAGAAGCAGGATTTGTCTGCATTTCCAGAAAGGTTACAACAATGGATTGGGAACACTCTCAGGATTCCCTAAACATTTTTGTTTTCAAGATAGCAGTTGATAAGTTAAAAATGTAGGGTAATACACAGAAGCTGTTAAAAAAGCAGCTAATATTTTTCTCTTGTTTGCAGTCACTCTTCTTTTAAATGGCTGCCACCCTTTTAATCTCCAAGTGGTGCTTACAGACAATACTTTGCCTTAAAACATTGCAGGTCTAATATACTGTGTGATCACCCACATTATGAAAATGTATGAGGGTAATCGGTATAATTTGACATTATCAATAGAAGGGAAAATTAGCTGACAATGCAGAAAATTAATAATATTAATTGGAGGCTAGTTAGGGCATCTGTTATAGAATGTGTGGGATATTAGGAACAGAAAAGCACATTATATTACAAATCTTTGGTCAAGTTAGTAATCGGAGCATTACAGATGTAAAGCTGGTCTGAGGAGGATGGAATTCAGTCCAGCTTTTTCCTTCTGAAAGCTACCTGATTATCTTTACTATATGATGCATGGATATGGACAAGACCGAAAATAAGTTAACATTTTACATGAAAATTGCCACTTCTGTAATCGCATCAGATAGCACAAAAAATGGATAGAATTTTATCCATCACATGTCAAGTAAGGAGAAGGGGTAATGGCAGACAATTGACAAAAATATATCTTGCAAGAGTGACGCATTACACTGTGCCTTTAGTACAAGAAACATCCAAGTGTTCTTGAGGTGAGCATGAGCACTGATTGAGGAACTGAGAAATTAGTAAGGGTCTGAACATTTTGGTGCAGATGATACGGTTTGAGAAAACTTGGGACAGTGACAGTTGGAGAAACAGAAGTTTAAGGTTGCAAAGTTGTATTGGGCAATCGGAGTTGGAATTTTAAATGCATGTGGGCATTTCAGTACATCTCGCTTTTATTATCATGTTTGTAAAAGTGCTAGAATATGAGACACTTCCACATGAAATATGCATGAGAAGCTGATCATGGGTCCAAAGAAAGATTTAATGGGAATATTGCCAAATAGGACCTCAGTGTTACAGCTAATTTAGTTACTTACCGTTTGCTGGTGTGAACTCCATGGCAATCTTTGCAAAATGTGGTGTCAAATTCTGAGTTGCTGGCTGCAAGTATCAGCTGGAATAACAGCGTACCCTCTTCAATGCTCTCAAACTGATCATTTATTTCCATTTTACTGAGGTGGAATTCTTTGCTTTCTGAAAGAGGAAGGACCACAGTGAAAGCAGCAGAAAAATAAGAAGTTGTAAGATTTTGTATTCATCTTAATGCAAGCTACCCCAACAGGACTGCTGAGTATGTGTTTATTGGCGATAAGGAAACAATAATATATAATGCAAGTTGACGCATATAGTAACTGATGTCAGCCTAGGTATTTTGACAAAAATGGAATAGCATGGTTGCATGGTTCATTTCTGGAAGGGAGCAGTAGGGCAGATGTCAATAAGATCTTTTCGCTTTGGTTGTTTCCTGAACCTCAGGCCAGAACCAGCCTTTGGTTCCACTGAGGATTTGATGGGCGCTCTTCTCTTTTTTGCCTTCCGTCTCTTGCTAACTCAGCCACAAGTGAGACGACTGTAAACTGCCAAGAATCCTAACGATATGTGTAGGAAGGAAATGCAGATGCTGGTTTAATCCGAAGATAGACACACAATACTGGAATAACTCAGTGGGACAGATAGCATCTCTGGATTTAAAGGAATGTGTGACATTTCTGGGTTGAGACCCTTCTTCAGACTGACAGTCTGAAGAAGGGTCTCGGCCCAAACAATCACCCATTCCTTCTATCCAGAGATGATGCCTGGCCCATTGAGTCATTCCAGTATTTGTGTCTCAGGATCCTAATGAGCTTCCTTGCTCTGGCCCTACTCAGGTCCCCTCACCGATTCTTGCTTGCATGCTTTCACAGTCTGCCCGAAGGCATTATTTAAAATATATTGATTCTGTTTATCTGTCTAAATGTCTGGAACCTATGTTTCTCCCACCGTGTTAACATCACAGTACACTTTGATATCTCTGAAGGAAGATGGAGCCAACTTGTTATCACATTCAGTCTGGTACTGTAAAGGGCCTGTCCCACTTACATGTTCTTGGCTCACAAATTACGCAACCTCGTAACTTGGCCTGGGGCTCACGGCCGTTGTGGTCCGGATCCGCCCCCACTTCTACTAACAGAGCGGGGCCAAGAAAATTGAAGATAAACACAAAATGCAGGAGTAACTCAGCGGGACCGGCAGCATTTCTGGAGAGAAGCAATGGATGACGTTTCGGGTCAAGACTCTTCTTTTCAGATTGAAGAAGTGTCTCGACACGAAATGTTACCCATTCCTTCTCTCCAGAGATGCTGCCAGTCCCGCTGAGTTACTACAGCAAATGTTCGACCAATTTGAATGGATGCGGATGCCGTTCGGGCTGAAGAACGCTGCGCAAGCTTTTCAGCGGTTGACGAACACGGTTGGCCGAGGGTTGGACTTGTTGTCCATGGACCCGGGCATGGACTATTCTGGGCTGGCTGCTGCACAATGCGAGGGCGGTGATATGGACGTGTTTCAGACTGCAGCGTCGGAATTGGTGTTGGCTGATGTTCCGTTTGGTCCTGCAGGTGTGACGGTCCGTTGAGATGTTTCCACCGGACGGCCATGCCCGTATCGGCCCTGGCGGCGGCGCCGTGTGTTTGACGCTGTCCACGGTCTGGCACACCCTTCCATCCGGGCGACTTTCGCGTTGGTGGTGGACAGGTTTGTCTGGCAGGGTCTTCGCTAACAGGTTGCGGCCTGGGCTAGGGCCTGCATTCCCTGCCAGACGTCAAAGGTCCAGCGGCATGTGCGAGCGCCGCTCCAGGATTTTGTGGTTCCCCCTTACAGGTTCGAGCACATCCATGTCGATTTGGTGGGTCCACTACCGACGTCTCACAGTGCCACGCACCTGCTCACCGATGTGGATCGCTTCACGAGGTGGCCAGAGGCCGTTTCGCTCTTTGACACCTTCGCCACATCTTGTGCTCGGGCCCTCGCGGCATGTTTTGGTGTGCCTGCGAACATCTCCACCAACCATCGTTTGGACACGTCGTCCGCCGAGCTCGTGTACGGCTCCCCGCTGCGTGTGCCTGGGGATTTCCTTCCTGCAGGTCGGGGGCTGCAGGAGCCCACTTCATCTGTGTTGGCGAACCTGCGGGAGAAAGTGGGCAGCCTGGCTCCTATTCCGACCTCTCGCAATGAGTTTGCTCCTGTCTACATTCCGCTGGAGCTTAAGTACTGCCTTTTTGCTTTTATTTGCAGGGACTCGCACCGGAATCCGCTGCAGCGGACTTATAAAGGTCCTTTCCTGGTGTTGCGGCCCGGCGTTGCGACTTTTCTGTTGGATGTCGGGAGATCGTTTCAGTGGCTCGCCTCATAGCCCGCCCACCTGGATGTTGATAGCCTGGTGGTGGTGGCTCAACCCCAGCGTAGAGGTCATCCGCTGGCCATACTCCTTGCAGCTGTTGCACTTGTGCCTGTTCCACCTGTGACTTTTATGCGTGCTTGCCCTGTACCGTCTGTTCATCCTGTACCACCGGTTGTGCCTGTTCCTCCGGCCTCCACTTGGTCTGGTCACCTCATTAGGCCTCCCGCTCATTTACTTTCCTCTGGTTCAGGGGAGGGGATCCTGTAGCGGCTCCTAGTGGTGGTTTGGGGAGGTCAGAACCATCGTCATTGGTTGACTTGATCACGTGACTGAGGGGGGTTCGTTTGCAGGCTTTCCAGTCAGTCATCAGCACTCCTCCCAGCAACAGGAGTTATTTTCACGTTAGCTAGTCAGGCACGGGTGTTACCGAGTTTTGTTACCGTTTTTATTTGATAATAAAAATTATTCAACTCAACCTGCCTGTCTCGCTAAACTGTATTGATAATAAATTAACTAAAACTCTCCAATTTTCTTCAACTGGTGAAAGAGATACTTATATTAAGTTCTCACAACTATACCTGGACTAACCCCGCTGTTTTTAAACCTTTTTTGTTGCACTTCTTAATTTCTAAAACCATTGCTGCATGCAGACAATGAAAATCTAAAGGCCTTGTTGTGACTGGACATAAACATTTTCAATGCTCATTTATAAACATACATTCATCCCATGGGTAATTATTGTGAAGTATTATCTCTCCTTACCCTTCAACTGTCTCATTTGAAACCATGTATCTTTTAACTCATATCTTTGATTCGTCTGAAAGATACTCATGTGTTTTAAACTCAATTTATCTATGGAGTATATGTCAATGCCTCCATGATTTAGGCTGATGCCACTCTCTCTCCTTTGCCACATTAATCACCTTATGTGAAATTGATGTCAAGAAACCGCATGGCTGGGACCTTTTCCTCAGTGCAAATCCACCGTGCATTTCAGCATCTACATCGCCTATGTGCTATCAATCACAATCACTCAATGCTGCATCTCAGTATCATGCCACGTACTTGATCCAATAGAAACCATACAGTGGCTTTTAGCTGATATTTAAAAGAACAAGGAGCACCTGAGATCTCTGTTTAATTCTCCATGATTCTGTGTCTCAGGTTGTGATCTAGTTATTGAAGATTGCTCTCTTAAAATATTCATGGACAAGGACATAACCTTCTCCAAAACAGTCATTATTTAACATTGATAAAGCATCTTTGAACTGAAGGGTAAACATTTCTTCTCTTTGGACAGATGCTGCCTGACCGTCAGATTTACCAGCATTTTATATTTGTATTTCAAATTGACTGCATCTGTAGTTATTTTAATTTATATAGACAATAGACAATAGACAATAGATGTAGGAGTAGGCCATTCGGCCCTTCGAGCCAGCACCGCCATTCAATGTGATCATGGCTG
The DNA here is from genome assembly GCF_028641065.1 of Leucoraja erinaceus. NCBI lineage: Eukaryota > Metazoa > Chordata > Chondrichthyes > Rajiformes > Rajidae > Leucoraja > Leucoraja erinaceus. The sequence continues at coordinate 77,874,031 of NC_073379.1, read as the reverse complement.
ATCATCCCCAATCAGTACCCCGTTCCTGCCTTCACCCCATATCCCCTGACTTCACTATCTTTAAGAGCCCTATCTAGCTCTCTCTTGAAAGCATCCAGAGAACCTGCCTCCACCGCCCTCTGGGGCAGAGAATTCCACAGACTCACAACTCTCTGTGAGAAAAAGTGTTTCCTCGTCTCTGTTCTAAATGGCTTACCCCTTATTCTTAAACTGTGGTCCCTGGTTCTGGACTCCCCCAACATCGGGAACATGTTTCCTGCCTCTAGCATGTCCAAACCCTTAACAATCTTGTATGTTTCAATAAGATTCCCTCTCATCCTTCTAAACTCCAGAGTATACAAGCCCAGCCGTTCCATTCTCTCAGCATATGACAGTCCCACCATCCCGGGAATTAACCTTGTAAACCTACGCTGCACTCCCTCAATAGCAAGAATGTCCTTCCGCAAATTAGGGGACCAAAACTGCATACAATACTCCAGGTGTGGTCTCACTAGGGCTCTGTACAACTGCAGAAGGACCTCTTTGCTCCTATACTCTTATTATGAAGGACAACATGCCATTCGCTTTCCGCACTGCCTGCTGTACCTGCATGCTTACTTTCATAGACCCCCTTTACTTTCAATGGCCCCCAGATCCCGTTGTACTTCCCCTTTTCCCAACTTGATGCCATTTAGAAAGTAATCTGCCTTCCTGTTTTTGATACCAAAGTGGATAACCTCACATTTATTCACATTAAACTTCATCTGCCATGCATCTGCCCATCCCCCAACCTGTCCAAGTCACCCTGCATTCTCATAGCATCCTCCTCACAGTTCACACAGTTTTATCATCTGCAAATTTGCTAATGTTACTTTGAATCCCTTCATCCAAATCATTGATGTATATTGTAAATAGATGCGGTCCCAGCACCGAGCCTTGCGGTACCCCACTAGTCACTGCCTGCCATTCTGAAAGGGACCCGTTAATCCCTACTCTTTGTTTCCTGTCTGCCAACTAATTTTCTATCCATGTCAGCACTCTACCCCCAATACCATCGGCCCTAATTTTGCCCACTAACCTCCTATGTGGGACCTTATCAAATGCTTTCTGAAAGTCCAGGTACACTACATCCACTGGCTCTCCCTTGTCAATTTTCCTAGTTACATCTTCAAAAAATTCCAGAAGATTAGTCAAGCATGATTTCACCTTCGTAAATCCATGCTGACTTTAACCGATCCTGTTACTGCTATCCAAATTTGCGGCTATTTCATCTTTTATAATTGACTCCAGCATCTTCCCCACCACTGATGTCAGGTTAACTGGTCTATAATTCCCTGTTTTCTCTCTCCCGCCTTTCTTAAAAAGTGGGATAACATTAGCTACCCTCCAACCCACAGGAACTGATCCTGAGTCTATAGAACATTGGAAAATTATCACCAATGCATCCATGATTTATAGAGTCACTTCCTTAAGCACCCTGTGATGCAAACCATCAGGCACTGGTGATTTATCAGCCTTCAGTCCCAAGAGTCTACCCAACACCATTTCCTGCCTAATGTGGATTTCCTTCAGTTCCTCCATCACCCCAGATCCTCTGGTCACTACTATATCGGGAAGATTGTTTGTGTCCTCCTTAGTGAAGATGGATCCAAAGTTGCTGTTCAACTCATCTGCCATTTCCTTGTTCCCCATAATAAAGTCACCTATTTCGGTCTTCAAGGGTCCAACTTTGGTCTTAATTAATTTTTTCTTCCACATACCTAAAGATGCTTTTACTATCCTCCTTTATATTCTTGGCTAGCTTACCTTTGTGCCTCATCATTTCTCCCCGTATTGCCTTTTTAGTTATCTTCTGTTGCTCTTTAAAAGTTTCCCAATCCTCTGGCTTCCCGTTCATCTTTAATATGTGATACTACTTCTCTTTTATTTTTATACTGTCCCTGGCTTCCCTTGTCAGCCACGGTCGCCCCTTACTCCCTTTGGAATCTTTCTTCCTCTTTGGAATGAACTGATCCTGCACCATCTGTATTATTCCCAGAAATATCTGCCATTGTTGTTCCACTGTCATCCCTGCTAGGGTATCTTTCCAGTCAACTTTGGCCAGCTCCTCCCTCATGGCTCCATAGTCCCCTTTCTTCAACTGTAACATGGACACCTCCGATTTACCCTTCTCCCTCTCAAATTGTAGATTAAAACTTACCATATTATGGTCACTACCTCCTAATGGCTCCTTTACCTCGAGTTCCCTTATCAAATCCGGTTCATTACACAAATAAATCCAGAATTGCCCTCTCCCTGGTAGGCTCCAGTACAAGCTGCTCTAAGAATCCATCACAGAGGCACTCCACAAACTCCCTTTCTTGGGGTTCAGTACCAACCTGATTTTCCCCAGTCTACCTATATGATGAAATCTCCTATATCAACCTTTACGACATGCCAATTTTAACTCTTGATTCAACTTGCACCCTATATCCAAGCTACTGGTCTTTATAATTCATTTTGAGTTAAATTCAGGTCAATATTTTATCAACTGAAATATGATTTAAAAAGCAAGGATAACAGGAAAGGGAATAAACTAGAAACATTTATTTAATAACATCATAATTTATTTATTTATGTACCATTGGGTTACATTAGATAAATAGAAGTAAAATTTAATATCACTAACAAAAAATAAATGGTATTAATTTCTTTACTTTAAACAGAATAAAATGAAACCGACTGTGATCCACTTATTTAAGATAAAACAATGTTGTAATTTGCAATTTGGACTTCAAAGCCACATTTCATCTGAAAGTCAAGTATTTAACTTGACAGAATATGCACAGGAATTTAAATAATCTCCAAACCAAAACATGATTCAAAGATCTTAAAATATGTATACAAATACAGAATTGAATACTTCCAACAGCAAAGACAAGACTACTAAGGGTTAACAGCTTTCAGCTCCAAAGAAAACTGAGATGGATATTAGACTCTATAATTGGAGACAATTTAAAGATTTCCTTTCAAACAAGAATTGTCCAGGCAACATTAAGGCACTAATTGATGCAAATTAAATCTTGACTTTTCTCACTAATGTGCCATTTTTAGTCCAATAATTATAGCATCAAAAGCTTTTGTGCCAGTTGCCAATTTAAATTTCTTTAATATCACCAGGTTCAAATTGTCAAAACCTGGTAAAATAATCTCTCCCAGCCTCTTTCCTACACTTCCTCCCTCCTCTTCTCTCCTGGGTCATGGCTCTATTTTGCAATAATGTTTGGGCTACTGATAAGCCTCAATGTGGTATTGGCCGAGACCATGTGAACGTCAATGTTTCCCATTCCCAGGGGTTAATTTGAGAGAGTCTCAATATCTACCTTCCCGCCCACACTTGGAATCGACTGATTAACTTCTTGTTTGTGTCTGAGGAATATGCAGCCACGAGGATCAATATAAGGTCAGACCTATCCATCTGAAGTTCACGAAGTTGAAAAATTCTTTACTATCGTATAAAGTGGAGGGGGCTCTGGTGCCCAATTATAATTCAGATTTAATGCCCTGAACACCATTGTGTGGCATGTTGATATGGACTCATCTGTGATGGGGAGGTTGTGGGACGGAGGAGAAGGCGGGAGGGCGGTCACCTTCATCTTAGCACCTTGTTAGTCTCTTGTTGTGGGCTTGCAGGCTTGTCCAGTTGACCAGGCACACATTGTAATACCAGCAAAGTTTCTGTAAGACCTGAGTGGAGAGGGAGAAGTTCTTATCCATGTTGTCTGTTGACCCAGCTAGGGCTGCAGTCTCTTGCTCCAGTTCTGGAGACAGGGGCCATGATCGTTTCCTGTTCACCTACTTGTTAGGTATGAGATGTGAAAATATTGATTATCTGGTTGGGGTCCGACTGTTGTTTCTGGGGCGTTGGTAAATAGATAATCGTCTGAGAAGCACATGTCCTGAAATGTACATTTAGTTTCCTTTTTCAACCTCATCTCTTTTTTCTTTCTTTTGTCCATTGTTCCTTCCTTTACTCCTTATTGCCTATCCCTTTATGTCTCTATCCCTCTCTTTCTCTCTTCCAGTGCTGGGATCAATTTCATTCCATGCATTATTATTCAAACTTTGTTTACTCGGATTCTCCAACATTGGAGTTAAATGTTTCTTCACCATATATAAATGATATTAGAGAAGGTTATTATTTAATAAATGTCTCATCGTATTAACTGTTTGAAACTTGCCACTACTAAGTATGAAATGGCATGCTATCTCTTTCAACAGTTGGAGAATGTGCTGATCTTAAGGGTCTGTGATATAACACTTTAGATAATCTATCTTGCTGAAAACCCTTCCCTTACCAACTATTGATTTTCTTCTCTCAGCTGGAGCTGTCTGGAATGCACTTACCAGTCTGTTTACTGCTTCGTGCAGTTTAAATGCTTGGTTTCATGTTGTCTAATGGAATTAAGTAACCTTGTAAGTATTTCCCTGGGAGGACTGAATACCAACCTCATCTCATTCACAAGGTAAGTACTGTATATGGAACACATTATGCCTTCCCCTGCTCAAGGCTATGGTTCATATTTTATAGTTATAGACAATGATGAAATTAAATTTTATTTTAAGCATTTAAAGATAGCACAAAACAGTTTGAAAATTCCATGTCACTGTCTTTTTTGACGTGTTCATTAAAGGCAAGAGATATGGTTTATATTGAACACCAAAACCTTGCACCAGCCAGTGCCTCATTCAGTGCATAGGGTTCAGATTCTTCCAACAACTTGCCCTCATCTTCTGAAAGAGGGATTGTAAAGTTTGCAACAAATTATTTTGCACTATGGGCACATTCACCCCCAGAAACTGGGTCTGATATACCTAATAGTAATTTTGTGTAAGTTATACAAAACCAAAGGAAATCTGGGCTTTGTCAAACCAAATCTCAAAAGATGAGAAGTAGAGAGTTTGCATATTTCGATAGCCTAAAATAATCCCAGGAAGGAATCTAAAGAAGATATCAGGGAAGAGGATAGGATAGATAACAATTCCCATATCTAATACCAAGCTGATTAGTTACACTTTGGGCAAAAGAGAAAACTCTACCATTAGGTTTATCTTGCTGATGCTGCAACACCTTTTTGTGCCTCATAATGTTGTAATACAATTCTGATATAACTTACATTATGCTTTTTCAGTTGTTCTACTTTTGTACCACCTTCAAACTGGCTGTGTTTCTACGTACCTTCTATAGAATAAAGGTGCACAGCATTAAGAAAATGATTCAGAAATAGCCTGCCTTTGACATTTATTTTAAGGGTGCAGCATATAGTCATTTATTACCAGGTCTCAACCTGTATGGAAAAATAATGTACATTTAAGTTCCCTTAACTTGTTACACTTGTATCACAGATTTCTTTTACTCATTTAAAGTCATGCAGCACAGAGACAGGCCCTTTTGCCCGATTTGTTCAGACTAACCAAATTTTCCCCTTTCAATTAGTCGTATTTGCCTGCATTTGGCCCATATCCCTTTAACCCTTTCATAATCACTATCTGCCCAAATGTATTTTAAATACTATTGGAGCACCTTCCTCTTATTGGCCTGACCTGGATTATGGCTCTGAGTCCTTTAGATTACTTCCTCTTGAGCTCAGGTTTCGGAGAATAGGCAACGTTATGGGTTGGGAAGAAGGCTGTTGGAAGATATGGAGGAACTGGGGTGGTATGAATTCTACCTCATTTCTCAGACATCACCGCTTCAGCAATCCAATGTATCAGTTTGAAATGTTAGTCTTCTCCCTGTAGAAACATCTCAGAAATCTAAGCGGGAACTGCAGCTTCTAAATCTGCCAAGAGGTGTCTCTCTTCATACATTACATAAAAATGTAAAATATTGTCCAGGTGCAACAACCACACTTAATAGATAAATATGATGGACAATGGTGTAGCTAAGAAAGGAAAATGTGAAATGGCAGCCTGTGCTCCACACATCTGAGCTTTAAGGTGAAAAAACTTACTAGTAGTCATTGCATGATATTTCAATAGGAGGCGGGTGAGTAGGATAAAGTCCTTACCATGATGGTGTCTGTTGAGGCCACAGGAAAGGAAATGTAGCTTCACCAAGAAAACCCATCTGTTACAGAGAGTTGAACAGTAGTTCAACACACCATTCCATATCTTGGCTCTTGATGAGGTGCAGGCTGTCCATGTCATTCTTCCTGCGCTAGTGTTGTGCGCCATCTCCCAGCAAATTCTGCAGTATCAGCGTTCCTTGTGCTCTCCTTAGCAGTTGCCATGGTGCCACCTCTCTATAGTCTTTAGCTTTTATTGAGGTGCTTGGTCCCCTAAGTTATTTTCTTATTTGCTAGGTTTCTACAACCTTCACTAACTCTTTAAAATCAGCCATTTCTTCCTGGCCTCTCCACAGCTGAGGTTGAGATGACAACTCACCCATCTCCCCTCAGTCCGTTTATATGCCAGTTCTACCTCAGTTACTTTTAAGGTGTCATCCTCCCCACGTTCACTTTCCAATTGTTATGAAGGTGCCAGATTTTGATGCTCTTCTCTTGGCCTTTCCTTGCATGGGACAGCACAGCAGTAGTGTAGCCTCACAGTACCAGGCCTGGGTTCAATCCTGACTACAGTTGCTGTCCGTATGGAGTTTGTACGTTCTCTCTGCGCCCGTGTGGGCTTTTCCAGGTGCTCCGGTTTCCTGCCACACGCCAAAGATGTACAGGTTTGTAGATTAATTGGCTTCTGTAAATTATATATTACCCCTAGTATGTAGGATAATGCTAGTGTGTGGGGTGATTGTTGACGGTGCGGACTCGCCGGGCCGAAGGGCATGTTTCCATGCTGTATCTCTAAAGTCTAAAGAATTGTGTTGAGATGCTGTCTCTTACGTAAGGCAGCTCTGCAGGCATACGAAGCACAACACTACAATGAAGGGCCTGCATTCCCCCATTGCCAGAGTGAAGTCACATGTAAACTGAAGGAACATCACTTCATAATCTGCTTGGTTGGTTTACAACCCAATGGTATGAACATTGAATTCTCCAATTTAAGGCAACTAACCTATTAAAAAATCTCACCTTCCACCCCCCCCCCGTCTCCCCCCCCGCCTCCCCTCCTCCTCTCCCCCTCTCTCCCCCTCTTCTTCTCCCCCCTCCTCTCCCCCCTATATCCCCCCACTCACCCCCCCCCCTCCCCTATCTTCCCCCCCTCTTCCCCTCCTCCCCTCCCATCCCCCTCCTCTCTCCTCTCTCCCCCCCTTCTACCCCCATCCTCTCCCCCCCTATCCCCCCTCTCCCCCCCCCCCCCCCTCTCCCTCCCCCCCCCTCCCCCCCTCTCCCCCCCTCTACCCCCTCTTACCCCCCTCCCCCCTCCCCTCTCCCTCTCCCCATTCTCCTCTCCCCCCATCCCCCCCTCTCCCCCCCACTCCGTGTGTGTGTGTGTGTGTGTGTGTGTGTGTGTGTGTGTGTGTGTGTGTGTGTGTGTGTGTGTGTGTGTGTGTGTGTGTGTGTGTGTGTGGTGTGTGTGTTTGCGTGTGTGTGTGTGTGTGCGTGTGTGTGTGTGTGTGTGTGTGTGTGTTTGTGTGTGTGTGTTTGTGTGTGTGTGTGTGTGTGTTTGTGTGTGTGTGTGTGTGCGTGTGTGTGTGTGTGTGTTTGCGTGTGTGTGTTTATTTGTGTGCACATTTGCGTGTGTGTGTTAAAAAGATTGTTTGCCTCCAAAATCAATATCTATCTTTTATTTTCCATTACCCAGCCAAAGATAGGTTTTCAAACCAATCCTTTATTTAATAAGCAAGTTATTTGAAATTGTTAACGGCAGAATGTACAGACGGATTGACAGGGATTGTTTAGTTAAGCTCTTTCCGACCTCACTGGAAATTAACACTGCCAGCTTTCTGGAAAGCTGATAAATGTGCCAGGAAACAATGAAGCACATCTTTGTTATCAGGATCTGCCTCTTCCTCTTTAAGAAGGTTCAGTAAACCCACTGATTGCTGGTGCATCGACATGTGACATCAGAACGAAATACTTTTAAGAGCAGAAAGGATTTAAAAAATCAAGATATAATTAATTTAAGCCTTTGATCGGGAAGCAGTAATAGCTGAAAAAGCTAACCCTTTCACCTGTTTCAGCTTTGGAGTGCTGAATGGGTAAATGATTAGTATGTCTAATCCAATTAATGCCCCATGTGGATTTTATTGTACGTGGCACTTCGCGGTTCGAACAGAGTTTTACTGACAACAGGGATCTTGGAGATTCAATTCTAAAACTCTCATTAGTTCTGCATCTGTTAGCAACTCAGCAGTCCTTTTCCTTCAAGCTACCAGTTCATTTTCTCCAATTCTAAAATGCTTCTTCAGTTACTTTTTTGAAACAGACGTTACATTTTTTTTTGACAACCTGCCAAGCCTGTAATTTAAAAACCTGAAGCATCAGATCTGTTTAAGCAGCACTTAAAAAAAAAAATCGGCCCTCCCATGTTTTTCAGCTGTGTTGGTCCTGTCATCTGTACTGCCCTAAGATGTAATACACATTTTACTCTATCGCTATGTCTTCATCTCAGGGAATTAGATAAAGGAAAGGAAGAATTTATCTGTAAATGTATCTAGGAGCTTTGTTGTTTCCATTTTTCATCGCCAAGTTCTTGGAATCTTCATGTGTTTCTACCATTAGTCCTCAGCAATCCTAAAGTCATAGGAGAAATGCTGAGAGTGTCATTAAGGTTTTACCCAAAGATTATTTGTGTAGCTATTGGCATCCCTGAATTACACTGTTAGTCCCTCAGCGTCTGGAGGCTTACCCCCTTTCCGAGGTTAGTGTGATAGCTCCTGGGAAATGGAAACCATTTCTACTTTCTGTTGAAATTTGACAACAAGCTGAGCACATTTTGTCATAACATTTTGGAAGAAACCATAATTAACAATTATTTTCTTCGAACAAGTTACCCTTAACATGTACAGTATTTTACTATTTCGACTGTCAATTTCTTGAGGGCACTTTCTGCTAGATTAGATGCAATAGAAAGCAGGGTATGATATTTTTATTAATATTTAAGCTATAGAGATACAGAGAGGCAACAGGCCCTTCGGCCCACCGGTTCCGCACCAACCAGGAATCATCCCATATACTAACACTATCTTACACTCTAGGAACAATTTACAATTTTACTGAAGCCAATTAACCCACAAAATTGTACGTCTTTGGAGTGTGGTAGGAAATCAGAGCACCTGTAGAAAACCCACACAGTCACTGGGAGAACGTACAAACTTCGTAAAGACAGCACCTGGAGTCAGGACAAAGTCGGGGACCTGGAGCTGTAAGGTAGCAACTCTACCGCTGCCTCTCTGTTTAAAAAAAATTAATTCTCATATATTTTAAAACGCACTGATATTATTTCTGGTCAAAGTTTAAAGAAGATGGAAGACAATAAGCTCCCTGAAAGTGGAACATACCCAGCTTAACCTGTTCAGTGCCACCCTCTGAGTATATTCGGGTCATGGCCAATAATGAAATAAAACGTGGCAGTGACCAGGTTAATATAATGCTGTCAATATGACCTTTTCTGGTATAGTCGCTGACTTGCATTGAACAAAATGGGCAATGGATCTGGTGGCTGGTAGAAAAAAAAAACAGTGGAAGAGGGTTCAGCTGCACTTGTGGGAAATGAAAACAAGGAGGATTGGTGATTTGGGTGCTGAGGGTGGGGATTGCTGTAGGAGGGAGAAGCTGCCTGCCGGATGAATGTCCCTTTGAGAAGCTGGTGGCAGCAAACATACTCTCCCTGACCATAAGGAAAACTGGTATTGGAAGCTGATCCCTGTACCAACTGTAGTAATAAATTTTACTCATACTGTTTGAGCCTAATTTTAATACATTTTAGTCAGTCATTCACAGGATGTGGACAGCAATGGAAATGCTAACAGGTATTTGGCACTGGAAATGCTAACAGATGATACAAAGCTGCGTGGCGGGTGAGCTGCAAGGGTGATTCTATGAGGCTGCAGGGTGACTTGGATAGGTTGGGTGAGTAGGCAGATGCCTGGCAGATGTAGTCTAATGTGGATAAATGTGAAGTTATCCACTTTGGTGGCAAGAACAAGAAGGCAGATTATTATCTGAATGGTGTCAGGTTAGGAAAAGGGGAGGTGCAACGGGACCTGGGTGTCCTTGTACATCAGTCACTGAAAGTAAGCATGCAGGTACAGCAGGCAGTGAAGAAAGCTAATAGCAATGTTAGCCTTCATTGGAGGATTTGTGTTTAGCAGCAAGGAGGTCCAACTGCAGTTGTACAGGGCCCTGATGAGACCACACCTGGAGTATTGTGTGCAGTTTTGGTCTCCTAATTTGAGGAAGGACATTCTTGCTATTGAGGAAATGCAGTGTATGTTCACCAGGTTAATTCCCGGGATAGGGGGACTGACATATGATGAAAGAATGGGTCCACTGGGCTTGTGTTCACTTAAGAGATTGGACAGACTAGATGCAGGAAAAATGTTCCCAATGTTGGGGGAGTCCATAACCAGGTGTCACAGTTTAAGAATAAAGGGAGGCCATTTAGGACTGAGACGAAGAAAACCATGTTCTCCCAGAGAGTTGTGAATCTGTGGAATTCTGTGCCACAGAAGGCAGTGGAGGCCAATTCACTGGATGTTTTTAAGAGAGAGTTAGATATAGCTCTTAGGGCAAAAGTAATCAAGGGATATGGTGAAAAAGCAGGAACCGAGTACCTATTTTGGATGATCAACCACGATCATATTGAATGACGGTGTTGGGTCGAAGGGCCGAATGGCCTACTCCTGCACCTGTTTTCTATGTTTCTATGTATTGTCTACATTTGATTGAAGGAAATGGATCTGGAGTAGGCAACTGGGACTGGCTCAGGAAAGCACTGGTCAACATGGATAACTTAGGACAAAGGGCCTGTTTCTGTGCTATATACGTCTGTGACTCTATGACCAGCCCAGATAGGTCTTCTTCAAATAATGATGGAACAGGCCTTACTTTCTAAGTGAAATCCCATTTTACATCAGTGGTCTTTAATTTGTCAGCTGTGATCCAAACTCCTATATGGTGTCCAGTGGGCACCAGGCTTCCATTTGTATTAGTTCATGCAACAAATAAGGAACTCATTGAATGGAAATGATTTTGCTTTGCAAATAACACTTGCCATTAAAGTAATCCAGCCAGTGCCAGATGAATTAGTGCAGAGCGTATGGTTTCACCTGAAGCTCCCAAAAGCCATTTCTAATACTTTCTCCAATAAAGTCCCAGAAGCCTAAACAGCAATACCCTGAGACTCTAAATTGGATGCATTATCCACTTTGGAACTGTCCTGCTATTTATGATGTCTTCACTCCCTCCAGAAAGAAGTCCATTATGTAGAATTCTTTCCAGATATTTGCTAGATATAGCAATAGGGGTTTCATGTGTATGTGATGCTCATGTAGCATTAATCTATTTAAAATAGGACCTCGGAGTTCAGCGACTACCCAATTTGGACAAGAGAGCTGACTTAATTCCTCAATGTCGGACTCTGAATAAATTAAACTGCTAAACCCATTATAACAAGAAGTTTGAAAGGACGTGAAATATGAATGCAATGATTTAATTGCATATAATTATTAGTCTTGGCGGGTGCGCAGAAACTGGAAACAATACTTCTTGGCGCCCGTGGTGGAAGGCACTATGCCCAAATCATCCGAAGAGAAGAACAGGGCTTTTCACAAACGTAAAGAATTTGCATGATGTGTGAATGTGATCCATTGCATTTCATTGGGAGGTTGCAAACTTTTTAAGAATCATTTTCCTTCCATCAAAATCAATGGGCACGTTGTTAATTTTTGTATTGATGTTGGTGCCAAATATGGAAATTTACTGTGTAATTTGATTAATTTTACTGAATTGTCATTTTTGATGCAAAATTCTGGAAGTAATGGGAATTAGTGTGGAATGGATGGAAAGTCTCCCGTGCCTATTTTCTCCCTCACTTTAGAAAGAAAGTTTCCTTCTTTCAGAGTGGGTATTACAACTCAGCTTAATCTTCTCCATAACTGACATACACAAATCTAACAAAAGCTAGCAACCAGGAGCAAGAACTAAAGCTTTCATCCCCTCTGCCTGTTCTTGTTCTATCATAGCTGACACTGGCTAATTCATAATTGAGTGGATTTCAGATAGTGGATAAATTTAGGTCAAATGTCAATGTTACATTGAGGGAAAGTTACAGGTGGAATGATGCGTCAAGCATTTGTTTAAAAAAAAATGAAGATTATATAATGGGGAATTTGTGGGTTTATTAATCTGGACGGATGAGATTTAATGAGCTGCACATTTTTAATTTGAATCTATCCCATGAAATGTTCTGTTCTTTTTTGTACATGGGTACTGTATATAAAAAAACACAAAAGCTGCAATTTTTTAACCACAATTAGTATTCTGCTGTTAAATTTGAGTGGAAATATTTGGGCGGGAATCTTCCACTTCAATTTGCATTTTTCAATCAACTACAACCCTGACCTAGATCCCTACTTTGGCAGTCATTGTGAGGAGTCAGAGGTTTCACACCATAAAATGGAGATCGCCAGTTGACAACTGTTGACATGGTTGACAACTGTTGTAGTGTCTGTTTCTACAAAAGTGAAGAGGCTGATGCAATTGTACCACAAAATACATCAGCTGGTTTGAGGATTTGGTGAGTGAGTGATGTGGGTTGGAGGGCAGGGAGATAAGAATGGAAGGAGAGTTTGTCTTCTTTACCAAGAAAGACTTAAAGGTCATTGTTGTTGCGTTCCAGAGTCTGTTACCAGCTTCTCCATTGAAGTCCAGAACAAGGCAGTAACAGGGAACATAGTAGAGAGATTAATTCCCCAATGTTATTGACATGCCACAGGAAAGAAAAAGGAGCCAGGTCCATCTGATTAAGAATCTCAGAGAAACAAAGGTAAACAAAATGACTCAGTAATTGGGGTCTTGGGCAGACTATTTTATTGTTTTCCATTATGATACTGCGAAAGAGGATCACAGACTGTATCTCTGCATTAGGAAGCAATGTAGGATTTTGGGCATTTTAACGCAGCTGCATCTCTCTTCTAAAGGAGGCAAAGTTTTGAAGCAGGTAGAGGTAGAATGAGGATGTCATCTGTCAGATTCTCATGACCTCCCCATTGTAGAGTGGGAGTCAAAACATACCCCCCAGGAAGGGTATTTGTGGGTAGTGTTTTGATATAATGGGTTTATCATTTTCAGTCCATGGTTTTCTGTTTAGACAATTTTTTTTTGCCGAAATGCCACTGCCCTTGACTTTCCAGCTGCTCATTTCACTATGCATGGATTTGTAGCTGAAATGAATGAACACTGGTTCCTCACTAGAAATAATATTACTTCTTTACATCTCAAGTATGCAAATTGGCACCATGTCTAAACAAAAGAAAGCATTTAATTCCTCCGTTTATGGAATAAATAGTGTGAGCTGAACTTTGGTGCAAGATCCTATTTACTTTTGCTAACTTAAGAAACCTGCACATAGAGGTAGCTATTGGAGTCACATTGAAGAAAATAAATGATAATTTCAGTGTCCTGGGCCAGTCAACTTTGAGATAACAGAGGCATAATTATCCCAGCAATATCCTTAAGACAAAATGACAGTTTACAATATCACAATGAGACATGAACAAGAGTCAGTTAAGGGAATGATAAATATGCGTGCACAATATAGTCAAAAGCTCATTGTTGTGGACAATAATGGATCAATGTTGGCTAAATAGGACCAGTCCAAATTAAGTGTGGGGAATTACCATTAACTGTTAGACCTGATTCAGGCAGCACAACAAATTCATGCTGTCTGCTTAATAAAAACATTTCAATGCTAAATAACCAATCATTGGATCACTGGACCAATTTTATAAAGAGCCAATTTCAGACACCACACTGGAGGCCATGGTGCAAGAGCAAAAGGTTCTGGAGTTGAAAGGTTACTGTGGGTATATTGGAATATGAAGTTGAGGTTACAATCAGTTGAGTTGTGATCTTATTGAATGGCAGTTCAGACGTGACAAGATGAATGACTGCTTCCAATTCATGTATTTCTAACTTCAATAACCTCAAATTCATTGTCTGAGTTTCCTAAATTTCATAACAGGCTTCTGGTGCCAATGAATGACACTATCTTTCACCTATCAATGTGCATTAGGGTGTAGCTCAAATCCAGCACCACATTTTATGTAACTCATTTAATATCACTGCAAACCTAATATCCATGCTCACTGTCATCGTCCAAACACTTTACATGTTGTGGGCAAAGGAGGCACTCGACAGGTTTTACATTGGGCCCATCACTTACCACTGAATTTAGTAAATAGGAGAGGTAGCCAGTCTTGCTTGATCTCTTGGAATGACTTAAGTATAAATGGATCCATTCAAGATTGCAAAGAGTAGGAAGGAATATAAGATAATCAGGAATGGAATAGCTTAGAATTAGAAAGATTAGCAGTTGCAAAGTTCATATACGTTTGCAGAAAAGCAACTCGGGTTCTGACAAAGAGATGCTTATAATCATCAAGAAATGGTTATAAATTTGACCCCAGTTACTGCCATTAAGTGCACCAGTTAAGTGCCGATGGTGTGTGATGCTCTGCTTCTAAAACTTAGTTCCAATAAAGTTGAAGACTATTTGTTATTTCGGACACAAAGTTATATAATAAACGTGCTTCCGATTCTGCTGAGAATCGACGCAAAAGTGGTAACCCTCCCCCCCCCCACCTGGTTAACAAAGATAAAAATGACGAAGGAAAACATCAGCATATTCAGTTCTGTTAGGATGGATTCTTTATGGTCTGAACAGCTTTAATTTCTCATCCATTTTGTTCAATTTTTCTGTTTACCCAGAACATCATCTTCAGGTACCATTAAAGCATAAAATTGTCCATCTTGTTCTATCAAAGAATATTACTCATTGTTAATGCCATTCTATGTAGCTACTTTATTTCTGGAATGCAGGAGAACAAAAGCTTGGTAAGTGGTTTTGATAGCAATAGCAACTATTCCGTTCATGGAACATACACTGAAAGTGCTTTTGCTATTAACTGGTAGCCAACAATAAATGTAAGGGAAAGTTTAATTGTCTGTATCCAGCTGCACCTTGTAATTTTGTCAGCTCTTGTTTAAAAATGTTCTTAGAGTGCACTTTAATGGGATCAGTTCCTTTGAAGGTGAGACATACATTTAGAAACATTATGCAGAGCAGCAATTTTGTATGTTCTTGTAATGCATCAAGAAATGCAGCGAGCTTTCAAATGCAATTGCATTTGAGACTGGAAACATATCTGAGGGATGAGAGCTTTATTCTGGCCATGTATTATATATAACATACATTCTTTTCTTGGAGTGTTAGATTTTAATTCCGTTAACTGTTTAAGTACCCTCCTGGGAGCAATGTGTCTGTTATCTATAAAAGGAAGGATTTTCAAGAAATTGATGAATTATTGGTAAGTGCCTGCTAAAAAGGAAATATGCAAAAACATAATAAAAGAACAGTACCTTTATAGGTAAGGTGCATTTGAGTTGATCACTTTCCAGAAATAATCTCTAAATTGCAAATATAACATTTATGATCATCATTTTACATGCCTTGAGAGGAGATAAATTTTACTGAAATGGGAGAAAATTGATTTATAATATAATTTATCTAATCTAGAAATCATAAGATTGTAAAGATTGCATGAGGCTGAAGCTATATACATTACGAATTGGGTTTGTGCAACATTAATAATTGCAGAATTAGGGAAGCTCAGATAAAAAATGTTTGTAGAAAAAGACATTGCAGTATCTGAGACAGAAGCTAATCAGTGCTGCGTCTCGTGAGAAATCTTATGAGATTTACATTAGTTCTTACTTGTCAAAGAAACCTCAGTGAAACCATACATTCTGTTAGTTTCTGTCACAATTTTAATGTACTAAAGATGATGGACCGAAGAGTATCACCACCCAATAATCCTTCTGCTTTTCTCTTAAGTGTTTGGTAGTTTTAGCTGGAACACAGCTGGATATTATGGCAGGATTACACCTGCAATTCACCTTGTGATAGACTCCCAACGCATGGGTTCATTGGGGATTGTGCAGATTTGAAAAATAAGTCACATGCCTAGGAATACATCTAGGAGGATCATCTGCCAGAATAGGCCAGAAAATGTGGCATTTTTGAGCTGTAGCAAATGGAAAAAAATGGAGTAATGTCTTCCATGGATCTGGCAATGTACTTCCTAATCAGGTTGATGTGCAACTGGGAGGGGAACCTGCAATCAGTGCACTTCCCTCTACTGACCAGCTCCTTCCAGTGATTAACCCCCAAGACATTGTAGATTTATTAAGTTCTACGGAAGACGTATTGATAAGAGCACTACGATTTGCAATTGCAGCCATAGTATAGAGGGGCTGAACATTAAGATATTTAAGGAGATATTTTACCAGATGCTAAAAATTTACCACAAGATCCGAAATGTTAGAAATACCCAGCAGGTCAGAGAGATGCTATGGAAAGAGTTAATATTTCAGCTGATAACCAAAGCTCCGAAGGGAGGGCACTGATATTAAATGTGAACTTTATTTCTGTTTGTCTCTGGTGATGCCATTTGATTATTTCTGACATTTGGGGGGTTTATTCTGAAAATTTAATTTTAATCTCTATTTAATCCCAAACAGTCGATGGAAGTAAATGGAATCTTCTGAAAGCGATATGGATAGCAACTGGACCATACTGATACCTCATCCTGTCTATTACACTTATGTCCTCTTCTTAAAATAATAACTTCCCCAACTCAGGCAATGAATTGGAAGAGTACTTGTTTGTCTTTTGTTACAAATGCAGAGGTTTAACAGGACAAGTGCCAAATAATAACTTCCTATATTAGTAATTGCAATAATAGCAATCTGCGCATGGATCTTTTTTATGGTGGAATCCTTTCACATTCTGTTATTATAAATAGAGGACAACTGACAACAGCACGGCATCGAGCAATGTGTCCCGCAATTACTTTAACCTACTCATTGATCATCTTGTGAAATATTTAGAATATATAATCTTGTAACTCAATAGTATAATTGCTTTCAATTTTCTTTTCCCGATAATTAACTCTCACAGATACTCATAAACCTCTCTAGCTGATAGTATTAAAAAAATTATGTTGCACCTACTCAACCACTTCTCATATAACTGGAATGAAATCCCAGGTGAATCTTTACTGCACTCTTTCTAGAGAAAGTATATGCTTCCTTAAGAAAGGAGACCAAAACTATTCACAACAATTGCCTGCAGTTCTGGTTGCCCCATTGCAGGAAATATGTGGGGGCTTTGGAGAGGGTGCAGAGGAGGTTTACCAGTATTGTGCCTGGATTAAAGCGTTTTGGCTACAGGGGGAGGTTGGATAGACTTGGATTGTTTTCTCTGGAACTTCGGAGGTTGAGGGAAGACTTAGACAATAGACAATAGGGACAGGAGTAGGTCATTCGGCCCTTCGATCCAGCACCATCATTCAATGTGATCATGGATGATCATTCCCAATCAGTACCCCATTCCTGCCTTCTCTCCATATTCCCTGACTCTGCTATCTTTAAGAGCCCTATCTAGCTCTCCCTTGAAAGTATCCACCGCCCTCTGAGGCAGAGAATTCCACAGATTCATAACTCTGTGTGAAAAAGTGTTTCCTCATCTCCGTTCTAAATGGCTTACCCCTTATTCTTAAACAGTGGACCCTGGTTCTGGACTCCCCCAACATCGGGAACATGTTTCCTGCCTCTAGCGTGTCCAAACCCTTAATAATCTTATATGTTTCAATAAGATACCCTCTCATCCTTCTAAACTCCAGAGTATACAAGCCTAGCCACTCCATTCTCCCAGCATATGACAGTCCTGCCATCCCGGTAATTAACCTTGTAAACCTACGCTGCACTCCCTCAATAGCAATAAAGTCCTTCCTCAAATTAGGGGACCAAAACTGAATACAATACTCCAGGTGTGATCTCACTAGGGCCCTATACAATTGCAGAAGGACGTCTTTGCTCCTATACTCAACTCCTCTTGTTATGAAGGCCAACATGCCATTCGCTTTCTTGACTGCCTGCTGTACCTGCATGCTTACCTTCATTGACTGATGAACAAGGACCCCCAGATCCCGTTGTACTTCCCCTTTTCCCAACGACACCATTTAGATGATAATCTGCCTTCCTGTTTTTGCTACCAAAGTGGATAACTTGACATTTATCCACATTAAACTTAATAGAAGTTTATAAAAATATGCGAGATATAGATACAATAAACATTCTGGACTTTTTTCCCCAGGGTAGAAATGTCCAACATTAGAGGGCATGGCTATATGCCGAGAGGAGGACATTTTAATGGAGATGTGTGAGCCAAAGTTTTTATATAGTGATTAATGGGTGCCTGAAATGCATTGCCAATGGTGGTAGTGGGGGCAGATATGATAGTGTAGTTTAAAAAGCTTCCAGATAGGCACATAGAAGTGCAGAGAATAGAGGGATATGGAACATGTACAGGCTGATGAGATAAATTAAATGTAGCATTATGTTTGGCATAAAACATAGTGGCCTGAAGGGCCATTCCTGTGCTGTAATGTGCTATGTTCTAACAATCCAGGTGCAGCCACACCAAGGCCCTTTATAAATGTAGTGAGACATCCATACTATTTTACTCAAATATTCTTACAATAAAGATCAATACAGCCTTTGCTGACCTAATTGGCTGCTGCATCTGCATGCTAGTTTCCAATGACTTTGAAGAAAGACTATTGGCTCCTTCTGAACTGGTAGATATTAGCTGTTTATCAAGATAAATAAGCTGCCAATATTGATATAATTACCAACATTTGATTTAAAAATAATTTTCTGAAGAAAATTTGGTGATGAAATATCAGAGCTCATGCAACCATTTGCAATGACCACCACCAATTAACCTCCTCATTTTGCCTTCAATGACAGCAAACTCCATTGAGGTTGAAGTTGCGGTGTGTAAGGTATGCATTTCAGTAGTTCTGCCCTATGGTTCCTTGCCAGTGAGCGCCAAGGTAAAACTTGTTAAGCTGGCTTATGTGCAATAATTCAGTTCAAGTAGATGAGGTATATCTGTGCAAGGATGAAGGAGGAGGTGGCTGCAGGGACAGCGATCTTGCTGGGTTTTCTAAATAGGCATGCAGCGAATAGAAGGCATAACTTTTCTGACAAGGTCTGAAACACCCCAGTATCTGTTTTGCTTTTTAACTAGCTGGCTTAGATCTAGATGATTTATGATGTGATCATCGACTGCTCCCAAATTATTTCCATTTTTGCCTGTACCAATGGGAATGAAAGGGTGCAGGAATAAAATCTGTAAACCTTGAGCAAAGTTAGCAATAGAAAATCTTTCCCTATTGGGGCATGGATATGCAGGGCAATTTGGGGGGTTTTCTGCAAACCAAGCCAAACCATGGAGAAGGGTAGCTTAACCCTGACACTTCATCACAACGGCACGTTTTAAAATCAGTCAATTTGAAAATAAAATTGAAACCATACAACAATGTAAAATCCTGATTAGAGTGAAAGATTTATACATCATGCAAGCACCCTTCAGCCCAAATCATCTATGCCAACCAAGATGCCACATCTACCTAGTTCTATTTACCTGCATTTGGCCAATATCCCCCTGAAAACCTTTCCTATCCATGGACCTGTCCAAGTTTCTTTTAAATGCTGTTACAGCACCTGGCTTAACTATCGTTTCTTGTCATTCATTCAATATATCCACTGCCCACTGACTAAAAAAAATTGTCCCTCAGTTTCCTATTGAACCTTTCCCCTCTCACTTTAAACTGATGTCCTCTGGTTCATGATTCCCCAGGAAAAATTCTGTATTCACCCTATCAATACCCACATGATTTTATACACCTATACGAGATCTGCGCTTCAAGCAATAAAGTTCTGGCCTGCACAACATCTCCCAAGTCCTGGAAACATTCTCATGAATCTTCTTTGCACTCTTTTCAGCTTAATTACATTCTTCCTATAGCATGATGTAAAGGGTTATGGGGAGAAGGCAGGAGAATGGGGTTGAGAGGGGAAGATAGATCCATCATGATTGAATGGCGGAGTAGACTCGATGGGCCAAATGTGCCCATGAATTAAGTGCTGGACAAATAAAGATAAACCTAGGATTACATCTGTGATGAGCAATGGGTTCAAAGCAAACTAAGTCTACAATCCATATGACAGACAATCAGTTTGAATATGGATCAACTATCAGGGGAGGAAAATAGCAGAATTCTCCATTACCATTCCCCTTTTTGGTGAGGCAAAACCCAGAATATAAATGCAGAGAGAAAGATGAAGTGTTTAGAACAATCTTCAGCCAGGGGTTCCTGGTCAAAGATTCATCTTGGCCTCTTCTTGAGGTTTCTTCTGTAACAGAATATAGTCTACGGCCATTTTGACTTGTGCTATGAGTCATCAGGAAACAGCTAAGCATTTTGGATTCAGGGAGATTCTTTGCCCAGGCAACATCAGGATAGTGTGCTGAAAATTACTGCTTGAGAACTAGTCATGTCTCTCATCAAGCTATTGCAGCACAACTGCAGCACTGTCATTTACTTGATAAAGACAATTGCACAGCTCAATTCCATCCACCAAAAGTAGGACAAATAGAATCTGGTTAATCAATGCGCCATCAACCTTCCTTCAATCATCAGCAAAGTGAAGGAAATTGCAATGGATAATGACACTATAATGATAATAGCACTCACATACCTGTCAGCAGCTCAATGATCCTTAATTTGCATTTCTCCAGAATTACTCAGCTCCAGACCTTATTACAGGTTCATACAAAGACAAGAACATTGAATTACAGAGGTGGTGAGAATAACAGTCTTTAACATAACAGAATGCATCCCGAAACATGATAAAACTGAAGTCAATGTCAATCAAGCTGAATTCTCTTTACCAGGTGGCATCAAACGTTGAACAAACAAAGATGGTTAAAATAATCACATTGCTGCAGAATGCCTCAGAAGAGTGCTCTAATCCTGCATTCGACACCAACACCATCGTCAAGTTTGCAGACGACACAACGGTGATCGGGCTGATCACCAATGGTGATGAAACAAACTACAGAGCGGAGGTGCAGAACCTGGCGGACTGGTGCTCACGTGACAACTTGTCACTAAACACCTCCAAGACCATGGAGCTGATTATCAACTTCAGAAAGACACAAAATGGGGAATACGCCCCAATCTCCATCTACGGGGACAGTGTGGAGAGAGTGTCCAGCTTCAGGGCACTCACATCTCAGAGGGCCTCACATGGTCCACCAACACTGCTGCGCTGGTCAAGAAGGCACAGCAACGACTGTTCTTCCTGAGAACAATGACAAAGACTGGTCTGCCCCAACAGCTGCTGACAACCTTCTACCGCTGCATGACAGAGAGCATACTAACGTGTGTGTGGTATCTCAGTTGCACGGAGGCGGAGAGGAGAGCTCTTCAGCGCGTCGTCCACAGAGCGCAGAAGATTATTGGGACACAGCTACCAGCCTTGGAGGGCATCTACCACACACGGTGCTTCAGGAAGGCCGTCAGCATCCATAAAGGCTCCTCACTTCCTTGTAATGGACTGTTCGAACTCCTACCTTCCGGCAGACGTTACAAGGCCTTCTACGCCCGCAACTCCAGACTCAGGAACAGCTTCATTCCTAGAGCTATAGCGGCTCTGAACCGGCCCTGCTGAGTGCCCCCCACCCCATGGGCTGTCTCCCTCGGATGGTCACGTCGCACAGACACATCTGCACTTTAGTCTGTTTTGACTGTTTTACTGTTTTAATGTTCTTTTTACAAACCATGTTCTCGGGGTATCTAAATCTAAATTTTATTAGTTATTTAAGTTATGACATCAGATGGAAGCTGCATACCCAAGTCTCATTGCACTTATGTGCAATGCCAATAAAATATATTATTATTATGATAATAAAATATTATTAAAAAAAATATTATTATTATTATTATTATTATTATTATTATTATTATTATTATTATCATCATCATCATCATCATCTTTGGCGGCTTTTTCCGTAACTCTTCCTCCATTACATCATCCGAGTTGGAACGTTTACAGTTTTGAACGCAGTGTTCAATTCCATTTGTAATTTTCTGCATTAACAAGTCATTCATGCCTGTGTGTTGCAATACTGAGTCAATGGAGGAGGGTATTCTGCAAAGTGTAATCCAATTTTTGGCACCATTGAGCTTTCCCACTACCTTCCAAGCACGTACTGAAAGGAATATTCCCCACTTGCCTCTCCGAATAAAGCTCCACCAAATCTCAAAAACATTGCTGCTATTCAGCAGCCCATTTCATTGACACTGCAACCATCACCTCAAGGGTTCAATCATGCAACCATGGTGATCCATAGCTGTGAGCTCCATAAGCTTAACTCTCTAAGATGTAGCTTCTACAATTTAAAACTGGTTAAGTGCAAAATAAAAGAACACCAACACTTCCAAATTTCTTTGAAAGCACATCCATTTTATGTGGAAATAAGATGGCATTATGAATTAGTAACCCCAATACTAGTGCACAAAAAACCCAATGTCTTTAGTGCAACCAAAGATCGTTCATAGTTCATAGATTAGTGTTCAAGAACCTGATAGTTGTTGGGAAGAAGCTATTCTCGAACATGGTGGTCTCTGTTTTCAGACTAACTTCCCGATGCCAGATGGGAAAATGAGAGCATGGCCAGGGTGGAGTGGTCTTTGATGATGCCAACTGCCTTTTTGACTGGGTCAATCACTTTTTGTAATCTCCTTCATGAACCAGGCCATTATGCAACCAATCTACTGTACATTTATAGAAGTGCAAGAATATATTTGCTGACATGTCGAATCTCCTTCATCTTCTATGGAAGTAGAGGTATTGATATTGTTGTTTTCATTCTTAAATGTCTCTTTACATTTTAGGGTTGGTTATAATATTGTACCAGAAATTGGATGTTCTCATTTCAGTCTTTGCTGTAATTCTATTATTCCTACCTTTTGAGTAGACCTGACACTTGACATGCAGTGGATGAACAGTTTAATATTACATAAAGTACAATCTATATCAATTAAATGAAATATTTTACGTGTGAAAAATGCTATTCTTACACAATTTGTGAATGTTGTATAGAGTGTCAACGAAGAAACCAGAGGGCAATTGGGACTTGATTGCATCATGTTGTAAATTGAACAAAACATAAAAGAGACAAAGTTATAGAAGAACATTACATTAAATGATAAGAATGAATGTTAAATCTTAAAGAAAAAAGGAAAGGATTTTCAGAAAGCCTTATTGCCTTGGCAGACCATTTTAAAGTAATTCATATTTTGAGGTTATTTCTGGTGTGCAATGATTGATGTCATGCAGGTAAATAGTAGAGAACACCATGAACAAATTATTTATAATTTGACTATTGCATTCAACTTTGCATTTCAATGTCACTTTGCTATGCCACATGGCTTTTGAATTGATTCATCTATAGGTATTTCTCTTCAGTGGACTGATAATTTCGACTCCTTTCCTTTATAATTACATTTGATTACAAAGTGAATTAACATTGTTCCTTCCTTGAAAGGAAACAAGTGGGGCAAAATGACTCAGTCTGTAATTTATCAGTGTGATATTTGTGCCCGATTAATCTGTGGGCATTAGACCTGATGCAGGTGATACACCAGCTTTGCACATCTCAATCATTTTTAAATTACTCTGAGTGGCTTGCATTCCTTTCTTTAATCGATGGGTTATCACATTTGAAAGAGGCCCAATATTGTGAGCAACTATCATCACCTAAAACTCATCTACAACTTTTAACAGAAAGGTTCACACTTTCAGCATGTGAACATCAGCAGAGAGTGATCGTAATGCTATTTGCCATGCCCTCCATGAGTTTTGCTTGGCTGGACAGAAACGCGGAATCTCGCTGACCATCATGAAATAGGGAATGATAGATAGTAATGAGCAGTATTAGGTTAAACCATCCATAATAACAGAACGGATAGTGGTCAACTTAAGATTCTGTTGGCTACTATTGCTGGCCATTATGTATGACTTCCTAAATGGAATTTGAATGGGGATCCAGACATTTACACCTTTCAACTCTTCTACAACTTTAAACAGGGCGACAGACACTTTAGCCATATCCAGAGAAGAAATCATAATAGACAAATCCTTTATCATCTCTTATGCTTGGGGCCGGCTTGAGGAACGGCCAGCTCTGGGATGTTAGATTGTCAGCCAAAGTTCAGAATAATGTTTGCAGCTCGTGTGAAGTTTGGCGCGATTCCTCATGGATTCTCTCCTGTGATTGCGCACCAGTGAATATGGATGGAATTTATCCCTTTTAGTTAAATGTTCCTTGTTGATTTGGGGTTGCTCAGAGACAGGTAGCCACATCTGTGCAGTCAGTGGCAACCTGTCCTTGTAGGAAGCCAGCCAGAGACAAACCTGAGTTTCAGTTCATTCTGGCTATTGTGATCAAGGATGTTTACATCTCTTCCAGTTCCAGCAAATAATCCATCTACTGCATTTATATCAATGCCTTGAGCAACCATCGATATATTTGTGTCCTGGAATTGCAATGGCATCTTTTTTCAAAGTTAAATTTATGTTTTCATTAAAGAAACAAAAAAACTTGCTTCATATTAAATAGCAGCAATTCTCTGAAAAATATCTTTCCCTTTCACACATTATGGTGTGTTCATAAATTGGATGGTAATTAGCAAGGTTGAAGAGTCTCCTGTCTCCTTTTCCGTGAAATGCTCATCTGGTTTTTGTATTATAGTACCCAAAATAGATGCGCTGTTAACATTAGAATGCTGACATTAACACAAAATACAAGATTTTCCAAAGGATCCTCATCCACAATATTGGACGTTTTTTCTTTATGCATATTTTTGTTTCCTTCGTTTTATGAAATTTTACTTCTTATGTATTTTCCAATCAGTGTGCTGGTCACAGTACCAGCTGAAATGTTTATTCCAGGAATTGACACTGTTACCATTGGATTCACTTCTCTTGACCAAGTGAGGTAACAAAAATTACCTACAATCATTAAAATTACCTCCAACTGACTTCATCCATTTCACGTCTAACTTCCACCCGACACTCAAATTCACCTGGACCATTTCCAACATCTCCCTACCATTTCTAGATCTCACCATCTCCATTGCAGGTAAAAGATGACCACATTCTTTAGGGAATGAGGGTTCCCCTCTTCGATTATAGATGAGACACACCAGGATATCCTCTATATCCCGCAGCTCCGCTCTCACTCCCCATCCCCCTACTCGTAACAAGGACAGAGTCCCCCTTGTCCACACCTTCCACCCTACCAACCATCCCACTTGAACTCCCCTTCCCATTCCAAATCCAACTTTTCTGTCCTGGGCCTCCTCCATGGCCAGAGTGAGGCCCACTTCAAATTGGAGGAAAAGCACCTCATATTTTGCTTGGGTAGTTTACACCCCAGCGGTATGAACATTGACTTCTCCAATTTCACGTAGTCCTTGCTTTCTCCCTCCTTCCCCTCCCCTTCCCAGCTCTCCCACAAGCCTACCATCTCTGCATCTTCCTTTCTTTTTCCTGCCCCCACCACCCGACATCAGTCTGAAGAAGGGTCTCGACCCAAAACGTCGCCTATTCCTTTGCTCCATAGATGCCGCCTCACCCACTGATTTTCTCCAGCATTTTTGTCTACTTTCCAACTATTATTATGTTTCAATGAAAACGCTCCTACAAATCCATTTTCTTATAGCTCCCCTTCCATTTAAAAGATAGGTTATACCTTACATTTAAAAGATGGCATGTTATGAGGAGTGGCTATTTGTTGTTACAGCTGATAACATAATTAACATAGATATTCTATAAGATTAAAATTTTAAGCGAATACTAGAATACATCATTACAACTTTAACCAATTCTTTCAAAAAATTATTTATTTCTTCCTAGACATGTCTTAGGGTTTTTTCGGGTGATTTAGTTCCATGATGGTGTGGCGGCACCTGGTGGCAACCCACGGGCACAACGAACCATCGGCTCTGGAGGGCGGCGTCTTGTTGTGGGAGGCGCTAGTCACTGGGTCAGTGCCCGAGTTGCTATTTAAGGCTGGGCAATGCCCATGACCTTATGGGAGTAGGGAGCTGTATTGGAGAGAATAAACACGTCTAGTGCACACAACTCGTGTCCGACTACATTTTGGCTGGACTCCTTCGAGTACCCGCTAAACTGGTGACCCCGATGCCTAGGAGTGTAATCCTGGAAGGGAAATTTGGAAAATTAAAATGCATTCTGCCGCTGCCGCCTACGAGGCTGACGTGGTTGAATTCAACGTGGTCTTCCTGAAGCTACCGACATTTTGGACCTCGCAGCCGGGGATTTGGTTTCGACAGGCCGAGTCCCAATTATTAATCTGCGGCGTCAGGGCCGACGAGACTTGCCATCACTATGTGGTAAGCTCTCTTGACCAGCAGACGGCTGGTCAGGTCATTCCTTACGTCGATAACCCGCCGGTCGTGGGTAAATACGTCAAGGGGCCGAGCCGAATGCAGTGCGCCTGTCAGGTCCTTAACATGGGCGGGCTCGGCGACCAGATGCCCTCGGCCCTCATGAGCGAGATGCTCATGCTCATGGGCGACAACCTGCCTTGCCCGCTCCTTGAATTCACCTAACTGCAGCAGTTGCCATGAGAAATCCGCCGGCAGCTCGCGGGGGAGAGCTTTGAAGATCCTATCCAGCTAGCGGCCCGTGCTGACGAACTGTGGCTGGCTGACCAGCGGCAGATGGGTGCGCTGGGTGCGCTGGAATTTGAATTTGAATTTGAATTGAATTGAATTTGAATTTGAATTTGAATTGGAGCGTCGAACGATTCCCATGGCCTCCATACTACGAAACTGTGCCTTTGCTATGTGGATCTTGTTGGGAGCGAGCCTGCGGGCGCGGGTGTGGAGCGGTGGACCCGATGTCAGAATATGGAGCATGACACCATGCCTCAGGCTGGCCCAGCCGAACATGCGGGTGACAATGTCCGGAAACTCTGCCAGTTCCTGGGCATAGACATTGTCCACCATCGCTATGGGATTGCTGACTGGCGCGGTGGGCGTAGTAGAGTGCAAAGAGATCTTCTTGAAGCATGGACGAGACATTGAATTTGAATTTTGAATTTGAATTTGAATTTGAATTTGAATTTTGAATTTGAATTTGAATTGAATACCTGGAACCACTGGAACCCCCGGAATCACTGGACCGGATTGACTCAATGCCCTGGCAGGCCCAGCGACACAGGACCATGCCCACAAGAGGGCCATGCCCACCAGAGGGCCATGCCCACCAGAGCCACAGACAAGACAAGTGGTACAAGAGAGGAGGATGGCTGAGCAACAGACCAGATGTGGCACAGGAGAGGAGGATGGCTGAGCAGGATCCAGGAGATCCAAGGAGAAGGATGTGATGTTTTACAACCAATGCTGGGGTTCATTTCCAGCATGAATGTCAACGTTTTGCCCCCATCTAGACTTGACCTTCGTGCTGGAAGAGGGCCCCCCCCGTTAACAGCTGCAAATGGCAGTTCAATCTGCACGTATGGCGTCCGCACAGTTCCCGTCATTTTCGGCGCATGCCATTTCACCTGGCAATTCATCATTGCGGATGTGGACCAGCCGGCACAGATTTCTTGTGGGCGCAGTCGCACCTCGTGGACTTGAAGGGCCAATGTCTCGTCCGTGCTTCAAGAAGATCTCCTTGCGCTCTACTACGCCCACCATATTCTGACATCGGGTCCACCGCTCCACACCCGCGGCCGCAGGCTTGCTCCCGACAAGCTCCACAAAGGCGCAGTTTCGTAGTATGGAGGCCATGGGAATCGTTCGACGCTCCAACAGCCCATGGGCCTCCCCGCTGCACATGGTGCCGAAGGTGTCCTGCGGTTGGAGGGCATGCGGGGACTACCGCCACCTTAACGAGGCCATGACCACTGACCGTTATCCTATTCTCCACATACGGGACTTCTCAGCCCATCTGACTGGGGCTAGTTCTTCTTTAAGATCAACCTAGTCCGGGGATATCACCAGATCCCTGTGTGACCGGAGGATGTTCCAAAGATGGCAAACCCCTTTCGGTTTGTTCAAGTTCTTACGGATGCCCTTCGGCCTCAAGATGGCCACGCAGGCCTTTCAGCACCTGATGGACACCGTGGCACGCAGGCTCAACTTCTTTTTTGTCTACGTCATCCTCGTGGCAAGTCGCTCGCGAGTGGAACACTACGCCCACCTGCATCTACTCTTCCAGCACATCAGTGACCATGGCTTCATAATTAACCCTGGCAAGTGCCGGCGGCCTCCGAGCCATCAACTTCCTGGGGCATTAGGTGACACAGCATGGAGCAGTGCCTCTGCCGGACAGGGTTCAGGCAATTTGCCAGTTCACGCGGCCTGCTACAGTACGTGGCCTCCGGGAATTCGTAGGGATGGTCACATTTTTACCACCGGTTCGTTTCAGCGGCTGCCAAACGTTTGCGGCCACTTTTCCAGTTGCTGATCGGTAAGCAACGGGAGATACAGTGGGACGCTGTCGCCATGGCATTTTGGAACAGTCCGTTAACAGCCGTTGGCGGCCTCTCGCCTTTTTTAGCCATCACCTGAAAGCTGCGGAGCAGCGCTACAGTGATTTTGACCGGGAGTTGCTCACCTTACACCTCGAAGTGCGGCACTTCCGGTACTTCCATGAGGGCCATTTGTTCGTAACCGTCACGGCGTTTGCATTCGCGAAGGTTTCAGATCCTTGTTCTGCCCATCAGCAGCGCCAGCTGGCGGCTATTTCGGAGTATACAACGAACGTCCGGCACATCGCTGGGAAATGCAACTACGTTGCGGATGTTTTGTTCCATCCGGCAATTGCAGCCGTTCTTAACCCGGCCTCGGGGATAGATTACACCGCCTTGGCAGCGGCCCAGCTGGCAGACGATGAGATGCTGGCGTACCGCACCGCGATCTCTGGCTTGGTACGTCAGGACGTGCCATTGGGTACCTCGGGTTCCATCCTCTGCAACGTATCCACGGGTCAGCCGAGGCATATTGTTCCGGCGGCCTGGCGCCGTCGCGTGTTTGAGGTGATCCATGGGCTGGCCCACCCATCCATCTGGGCCATGGTCGCTATGGTGGCTGCAAGGTTTATGTGGCATGGACTTTGGAAGCAGGTCGCTCGCTGGGCCCGGGCCAGACTTCAAAGGTGCATCGACACGTCCGGGCGCCCGTTCAAGACTTCACGGTGCTACGCCGACGGTTCGATCACATACACGTGGACATCATGGGGCCACTGCCTCTGTCCCAGGATGTTTCGCACCTGCTTACGGTGGTGGACGGTTTTACGCGGTGGCCGGAGGCCATCCCCGCTCACGGCCACTTCAACTCAGTGCACCCGTGCCCTACTGGCAACTTGGATTGCCCGCTTTGGGATTCCACTTCACATCACATCCGACCGGGGTGCCCAGTTCAAGTCTGAACTGTGGTCCTCCATGGCCCACCTGTTGGGGATGCAGGATGCAGGTTAGAGCTAGCCCCACACAGGGCAGCGATTCCTAGCCTTTTCCTCGCCAACGTGCGCTCACTGGCAAACAAAATGGATGAACTCCGGCTAAGGATCACCTCCCACAACCGGATCAAGGACTGCAACATCTTGATCTTCACTGAAACTTGGCTCAACACTGATGTTCCTGACAGCGCCATCCAGCTATCGGGGCGTCATTTACTCCGAGCGGACAGGACATCAGACTCTGGTAAGACCAGAGGGGGGGGGGTCTGTGCATTTATGTAAATAAAGCATGGTGCACGGACTCCACCATCATCGAGAGTCACTGCTCAGCTAACCTTGAGTTCCTCTTGGTTAGATGCAGACCATTCTATCTGCCCAGAGAGTTCACCTCCACTGTTGTGACTGCAGCCTATATCCCTCCTGATGCTAATGCCAAGCTTGCAATGAAAGAGCTGCATACTGCCATTAGCAAACAATAGACGCACAACCTCGAGGCAGCCTTCATTGTTGCGGGTGACTTCAATCACTCCAACCTGAAGACTGTACTCCCCAAATTCCACCAACATGTATCCTTCCCCACTAGAGTAGACAAGACACTGGACAAAGTCTACACCAACATGGCTGAAGCTTACAAAGCCATCCCCCTCCCCCACCTTGGTCAGTCTGATCACGTCTCATTGTTCCTGCTCCCTAAGTACTCCCCACTCATCAGACGGGTTAAACCAACTGTAAGGACAGTTAAAGTCTGGTCAGAGGAAGCGGACTTCACACTTCAGCAGTGTTTTGGAAACACTGACTGGAAGGCGTTTGCAGCCCAGGCCACCCTTGACTCTCACACGGACATTGATTCCTACACATCCTCTGTTCTGGACTTTATAAACTCCACCATCAATAGTGTCACCTCCCTCAAACAGGTGACCATATACCCGAATCAGAAGCCATGGATGAACAGCGAGGTCAGGCTACTGCTGAAAGCACGGGACACCGCTTTCAGGTCAGGCGATGCTCGAGCCTACAGTTCATCCAGGGCTAACCTGAAGAGGGGCATCAGGAAGGCCAAGCACTGCCATAAGCTCAGGATTGAGGAGCACTTCAACAACAACTCTGACCCCCGACGCATGTGGCAAGGCATCCAGGCCATCACGGACTACAGACCCTCCAACATCACCCCCACATCCAGCGACGCCTCCTTCCTTGAGGAGCTTAATCACTTCTATGGCCGCTTCGACAGGGACAATCTAGAGACAGCCATCAAGGCTGTGCTACCTGCCGATCACCAACCCCTCACACTCACCCCCTACGACGTGTACGTGGCACTGAGTAGGACTAATGCACGTAAGGCTGCTGGCCCTGACGGCATCCCCGGGCGCGTGCTCAGGGCCTGTACTGCGCAGCTGACAGACGTCTGGACTGACATCTTCAACCTGTCACTTGCCCAAGCAGTTGTCCCCACTTGCCTTAAAGCCACCTCCATCGTGCCAGTGCCAAAACACTCCACTGCGGCAAGCCTCAACGACTTCCGCCCAGTTGCACTTACCCCCATCATCACCAAGTGCTTCGAGAGGCTGGTCCTAGCACACCTCAAAAGCTGCCTACCCCCCACACTGGATCCCTATCAGTTTGCCTACCGCAAGAACAGGAGTACGGAGGATGCCATCTCAACGGCACTTCACTCTGCCCTCTCCCACCTCGACAACAGAGACACTTATGTAAGAATGCTGTTCATCGATTACAGCTCAGCATTCAACACCATTATTCCATCAAAACTGATCACCAAACTCGGTAACCTGGGCATCGACCCCTCCCTCTGCAACTGGATACTGGACTTTCTAACCAACAGACCCCAGTCTGTGAGGTTAGACAAGCACACCTCTTCAACCCTCACCCTGAACACCGGCGTTCCTCAGGGCTGTGTGCTGAGCCACCTCCTCTACTCCCTCTTCACCTATGACTGCACACCTGTACATGGTACTAACACCATCATCAAGTATGCAGATGATACAACGGTGATTGGCCTCATCAGCAACAACGATGAGCTGGCCTACAGGGAGGAGGTCCAGCACTTAGCAGCATGGTGCGCTGACAACAACCTGGCCCTTAACTCCAAGAAGACCAAGGAGCTCATTGTAGACTCCAGGAAGTCCAGAGGCGGCACGCACACCCCCATCCACATTAACGGGACGGAGGTGGAACGTGTTTCTAGCTTCAGGTTCCTGGGAGTCAACATCTCCGATGACCTCTCTTGGACCCACAATACCTCTACTCTGATCAAGAAGGCTCATCAGCGTCTCTTCTTCCTGAGGAGACTGAAGAAGGTCCATCTGTCTCCTCAGATCCTGGTGAACTTCTACCGCTGCACCATCGAGAGCATCCTTACCAACTGCATCACAGTATGGTATGGCAACTGCTCTGTCTCCGACCGGAAGGCATTGCAGGGGGTGGTGAAAATTGTCCAACGCATCACCGGTTCCGCGCTCCCCTCCATTGAGTCTGTCCAAAGCAAGCGCTGTCTGCGGAGGGCGCTCAGCATCGCCAAGGACTGCTCTCACCCCAACCATGGACTGTTTACCCTCCTACCATCCGGGAGGCGCTACAGGTCTCTCCGTTGCCGAACCAGCAGGTCGAGGAACAGCTTCTTTCCGGTGGCTGTCACTCTACTACTAAACAACGTACCTCGGTGACTGCCAATCACCCCCCCCACCCCCCCCCCCCCCCCCCCCCCCCCCCCCCCCCCCCACCCCCCCCCCCCCCCCCCCCCCCCCCCCCCCCCAGACACTTTTGCTATGTCGCTCTTCAAGGGAGATGCTAAATGCATTTCGTTGTCTCTGTACTGTACACTGACAATGACAATTAAATTGAATCTGAATCTGAGCTCCAACACACAACAGCGTACCGTCCCCAATCAAATGGGTTGGTGGAGCGGTTGCACCGCTGTCTGAAGGCTGCCCTGAAGGCTCCTCTCATGGATGGATGGATGAGTTGCCATGGGTCCTGT
The DNA here is from genome assembly GCF_028641065.1 of Leucoraja erinaceus. Taxonomy (NCBI): domain Eukaryota; kingdom Metazoa; phylum Chordata; class Chondrichthyes; order Rajiformes; family Rajidae; genus Leucoraja; species Leucoraja erinaceus. The sequence goes on along the minus strand of NC_073379.1, from coordinate 77,841,484 downwards.
TGGGGAATCGGATGGCCCCCAAGGAGGTTCTGTCCTCGTCTACCGTGGAGTTGGTGTATGGTGCTCCGCTCACTGTTCCTGGGGAGTTTGTCCCTGCCGCTGATGGGTCCCAGGAACCCCCGTCATCGGTGCTGATTCACTTGCGGGAGAGGGTCGGCGCTCTGCTTCCCATCCCACTGTAGGATCATGGAGTGGCCCCTTCCCTGGATCCTGACCCGTCACCCATCCAGAGTTGCTGCCAGAACCGATGAGTTACTCCAGCGCTTTGTGTCTATCATATACTTATTAAAACGCTGATCTCGTACGTGTGTATATGTGTGTGTGTGTATATGTGGTTACATCTTCTCAAAACCTCTACGCGGTAACGATAACATTTTTACATATTGTCATTGACATATTTCCCCTCGAAGCCGGGACTATCTTATCAGAACATTTTATGCTTTATTTCTCGCCTTAGTCTCAACATTTCTGATTAAAAGTCTAACAAAATGTCAAAAGACTGAAATTAAAACCACCAGCTTCAACTGATGATGTCACAATAGCTCTGCTAGCAGTGATCAGCCTCAGTGAAGATTTCATCCTATATTTGACATGTTATTTGCAATTAAAGCTTTAAAAATGCCAACTTGCTCAAGATTGTTACATATTCTGATTCACAGAGATCACAGTGATTGGCAGAGAGCACTTTCACAGAACATTTTATGCTTTATTTCTTGACTTATTACTGATTGAAGTTTAAAAAAATCGAAATACCTTGAATTTCAAACGGACCAGCTTCAACTGATGATGTCACAATGGCTCGACGAGCAGGGGCAGGGCGAATTGCTATTGCAACACGCAGGACAAGTACAATTGGAATTTTTTTTTAGAGCACTGCTGAGGGAAGCAAGAGGAGTGCTGGAATTTTACGTTCGGGAATGGCTTGAGTTGGAGGACCACTCCTCCTGTGGGGGCTAGGGGTAGGGAACGGGTGTATTAGGGGAGCAGTTGCACTTGGGTCTAGTCTTCAATAAAAATCTTCAAGTATAGGATCCTTCCTGCCTGAGCTAGAGCGGCAAAAAAGGGCCTACATTTTTGATCCTGCGCCAAAACAAAATACTGCACATCCTACTGTTTATAAACTGAGCCAGGTAGTGTTTTTATCCATAATAATGAATTGCAGTAGCCTCAAAGTAAAATAACATGGCAATGCCCATCCCCAACATCATGCATGCGTGAGGAATGCTGTAAAATGGTCTCAAAATTAATGAGGGATGGAAAAATATGGCATGGAAAGGCATTAGCCTGCATTGTTACTGCCTTTTCATTTACATGAAAGGTTTTTCATTTTCTAAGAATTTGAAATAACATTTATATTTTATTTTATATTGTCAGTGGATGTAATGGCATTGTTGATAGAATTCTTGCCATTGAGTCAGAAGATTTTAAGTTCAAGTCTCCGTCCTAGTGCAATAGACAATACACAATAGGTGCAGGAGTAGGCCATTCGGCCCTTCAAGCCAGCACCGCCATTCAATGTGATCATGGCTGATCATCCACAATCTCCCCATATCCCCTGACTCCGCTATCTTCAAGAGCCCTATCTAGCTCTCTCTTGAAAGTGTCCAGAGAACTGGCCTCCACCGCCATCTGAGGCAGAGAATTCCACAGACTCACAATTCTCTGTGTGAAAAAGTGTTTCCTCATCTCTGTTCTAAATGGCTTACACCTTATTCTTAAACTGTGGCCCCTGGTTCTGGATTCCCCAACATCGGGAACATAGAAACATAGAAAATAGGTGCAGGAGTAGGACATTCGGCCCTTCGAGCCTGCACCGCCGTTCGATATGATCATGGCTGATCGTCCAACTCAGTATCCCATCCCTGCCTTCTCTCCATATCCCCTGATCCCTTTAGCCACAAGGGCCACATCTAACTCCCTCTTAAATATAGCCAATGAACTGGCCTCAACTACCTTCTGTGCCAGAGAATTCCACAGATTCACCACTCTCTGTGTAAAAAATAATTTTCTCATCTCGGTCCTAAAAGACTTCCCTCTTATCCTTAAACTGTGACCCCTAGTTCTGGACTTCGTTTCCTGCCTCTAGCGTGTCCAACCCCTTAATAATCTTACATGTTTCAATAAGATGCCCTCTCATCCTTCTAAATTCCAGAGTATACAAGACCAGCCGCTCCATTCTCTCAGCATATGACAATCATTCCATCCTAGGAATTAACCTTGTGAACCTACGCTGCACTCCCTCAATAGCAAGAATGTCCTTCCTCAAGTTCTGCATCAAAACTGCACACAATATTCCAGGTGTGGTCTCACCAGGGCCCTGTACAACTGCAGAAGGACGTCTTTACTCTTACACTCAAGTCCTCTTGTTATGAAGGCCAACATGCTATTTGCTTTCTTCACTGCCTGCTGTACCAGCATGCTTACTTTCATTGACTGATGAACAAGGACCTCCAGATGTCGTTGTACTTCCCCTTTTCCCAACTTGACACCATTCAGATAATAATCTGCCTTCCTGTTTTTGCCACCAAAGTAGATAACCTTACATTTATCCACATTAAACTGCATCTGCCATGCATCTGCCCACTCACCCAACCTGTCCAAGTCACCCTGCATCCTCATAGCATCCTCCTCACAATTCACACTGTCACTCAGCTTTGTGTCATCTGCAAATTTGATAATGTTACTTTGAATCCCTTCATCTAAATCATTAATATATATTGTAAATAGCTGTGGTTCCAGCACCAAGCCTTGCGGTACCCCACTAGTCACTGCCTGCCATTCTGAAAGGGACCCGTTAATCCCTACTCTTTGTTTCCTGTCTGCCAACCAATGTTCTATCCATGTCAGCACTCTACCCCCAATATCATGTGCCCTAATTTTGCCCACTAATTACCTATGTGAGACCTTGTCAAATGCTTTCTGAAAGTCCAGGTACACTACATCCACTGGCTCTCCCTTGTCCATTTTCCTAGTTACATCCTCAAAAAATTCCAGAAGATTAGTCAAGCATGATTTCCCCTTTGTAAATCTATGCTGACTCAGACCGATCCTGTTACTGCTATCCAAATTTGTGGCTATTTCATCTTTTATAATTGACTCCAGCATCATCCCCACCACCGATGTCAGGCTAACTGGTCTATAATTCCCTGTTTTCTCTCTCCTGCCTTTCTTAAAAAGTGGGATAACATTAGCTACCCTCCAATCCACAGGAACTGATCCTGAATCTAAAGAATATTAGAAAATGATCACAGCACAAAAGTCTATATGTGTGTGCTACAGTGCAGTACAAAGAAACGTTACACCATCAGAGACACTGTAATTTTCATTGAGATGTTTGTTCCCTCAAATGAATGTAAAAGATCCCATGGTATTATTTTGAAGAAGAACAAGGAAGTTATCCCAAGTGGCCTAGCTGACGTTTTCCCTCATTATGCTTCTGTGAAACAGGTTACTGGGCCATTGTCAGACCACTGTTTGTGGGAGTTTACTGTTGCAAATTGGTTGTCATATTCCCTCCTTTACGAAGGTGACTACCTTGACTATACTTCATTGGTTCAACAGTATTTTGGGACGTGCTGAAAGGGACATGAAAAATGTGATTATAAACACGTCATTCCTTTTTTCCCCCTTTAATGCCATCCTGGGGAGTTCAGATGGACTGTATACTTAAAGGATATTAGGGGACATTAAAAGAAATGATGGGCATATTTTATTCTTTGACAGTTTTAAAACACAGATTTCAAAAGAGAACAAAAGGAATGCATTTCCCATAAAAATCAATCTATAAATGTGCCTTTCAGTAAGGCTAAAGCACTAGGGGGGGGGGGGGGGGGGGGATACAGTTCACATTTCACCCTTGACGGCACTGTCAGCAACATCACTTTGACCTACAGTATATGACAATTTATAGTGTCTGTAACAGAGCATTTTTTTGCATCTCAATTTTTTTATAGGTATATAATTTCAAAAAAGCAATTTCTCAGGTAAAATGTTGCCTGTTAGATCTACATTGTCCCCTATATTTTGTTTCCATGGTGACAGACTCTCTTAGATGACTGCCTTCCTCAGCTCCTTCAAAATGATTGCATCCTATTTTTCCATCACATTACAAGAGGCTGTTTTCATTCTCACTTCCTGACCATATTAAATGTAAGAAAAAAGAGATTGAATTACTTTGCTGTACAGTCTATATCTGATAAGGATTTAAGAGCTGATATTGATGTACTGGAGACAGTTTTTCTCTTCTATTTCTCAAGAAAATCAACAAAAAATTATCATGAATCTGCCTTTAGATTGACCATTCAAAGTAGTCAAGTAGCAATTCAGACCTGAGGGTAAATAGGGAACCTCCCTCCCTCTATTGATATTCAAAGCAATGCTTTGTTTGCTCACTACAATTCAGCAATAGGACGCCAAATATGATGGTTTGCATAGGATGTTTCAGCGTTGGAATAGTTGCTTTACTTCAGGATGTAACCTGTACACTCAGGATAATGAGGCTATGTCTTCACTGCTTTTCTTTATAAATGACTTGCTCTACAGTTTGTTTGAGGATAACATTCTAATATGTCTTCAGTTTACAATGGACACATAAATGTATGCTGCCCATGAGTGGCTGACCCCCCCCCCCCACCAAATGTTGTTTTTGCAAAGGCATGGCTCAATATTTTGAAGAAAACTGCAGAAGCATTTATGGTCAAAAATTCAAATGCTAAATCAATTACATTAAAGTTTTGAGTGTTTCGTGCCAGAAACATTTTAACAAATTCAAATTGCTTTGTATATGCGCTATGAATTTCTGACGACAATGCTTAGTTATAGGCATGCAATATTCTCTGGTTGGATGTGTATGTGGTCATTTAGAAGATGGGAATAAAACTAGTTAGATTTCTGGATGGATTTTTACCACTGGATGGATGGATTTTTACCACCCAGAGAGTTGTGAATTCACCCAGATAGTTGTGAATTTGTGGACACCCATAGAGTTGTGAATTTGGGAAATTTTCTGCCACAGATGGCAGTAGAGGCCAATTCACTGGATGAATTTAAAAGAGTTAGATAGCGGAATCAATGGGTATGGGGAGAAGGCAAGAACGGGGTACTGATTGTGGATGATCACATTGAATGGTAGTGCTGGCTCGAAGGGCCGAATGGTCTCCTCCTGCACCTATTTTCTATGTTTCTATGTTTCTATGTAGGCAGAGAGTCAATTAAGAGCATAGAACCCAGAATATAGAAAAGTACAGAAAAAAGGAACTGGGGTAAGAAGTGGGGTGGGAGGAGGAGGAGGAGGAGGGGGGGGAAGGCAGGTTGTAGTTACCTAAAATTTGATGTTATACTATTGGGTTGCAAGCTGCTCCAATTGGCATGTGGCCTCGTTCTGCCAATGGAGCAGGCCTAAGACAGAAAGGACAGTGTGCGATTGGGAAGAGGAGTTAAAATGGTGAGCCCCCGGAAGATCCAGTAAGCCTTGGGGAACCAAGTGCAAGTTTTCAGTAAAGCGATTGCTGAGTCTACACTTGGTAGTAATGCTACAAAAATTTGAGATTTTAAAAATCAAGTCCGTAATTTATCCCATCAGATAAAGCACAAAAAGAAGTTTAATTTAACACATAATTCACTTTCATATCTTCAGTATTAAAAAGGTTATGGCCATTTTCATACTGGAAAATTAGCATCTTGTTCCCTATTGCTTTTCCATTGACTTAACTCAAAAGCTGTGATCGAGGACAGTCAAAAGCCCATAACTTTCTTAAAAATTAAGAGAACTGAAGTACATTTTCAGTTATTATAGATTGAAGCATTCCCCTGCACATCCTCCAACCTCATCTATTGCATCCACTGTTCCAGGTGTCAACTGCTCTACGTCGGTGAGACCAAGCACAGACTTGGCGATTGCTTCGCCCAACACCTCCGCTCAGTTCGCACTAACCAACCTGATCTCCCAGTATCTCAGCACTTCAATCCCCTCCCATTCTGAATCTGACCTTTCTGTCCTGGCCTCTTCCATGGCCAGAGTGAGTCCCACCGCAAATTGGAGGAGCAGCACCTTATATTTCGCTTGGGTAGTTTACACGCCAGTGGTATGAACATTGATTTCTCCAATTTCAGGTAGTCCTTGCTTTCTCCCTCCTTCCCCTCCCCTTCCAAGTTCTCCCACAGCCGACTGTCTCCACCTCTTCCTTTTCTTTTTCCCGCCCCCCCAACATCGGTCTGAAGAAGGGGCTCGACCCGAAACATCGCCTATTCCTCCACTCCATAAATGCTGCCTCACCCGTTGAGTTTCTCCAGCATTTTTGTCTACCTTCTCTTGACTCCTCTCACTTTTGCCAAGTTCAAGGAATTACCATGGGCATGCCTATAGGCCCCAGCTACCCCTCTCCTGTTTGGTTATGTTAAACAGTCTTTGTTCCAAACATACCCTGGCACCATCTCCAACTTCTTTCTCCATTACATCGACGACTGCATTGGTGCTGCCTCTTGCACCTGTGCAGAACTAGTTGATTTCATTAACTTACCACAAAGTTCCACCCTGCCCTCAAGTTCTCTTGGACTATCTCTGACACCTCTTTCCCCTTTCTTGATCTATCTGACTCCATCATAGGGGACAGACTATCGACTGATATCTACTACAAACCTAATGACTCCAATCAATCAGTAATCTGGACTACACCTCCTCCCACCCTGCCTCTTGCAAAGACGCTATACCCTACTCTCAATTCCTCTGTCGCCGCTGCATCTAGTCCTAAGATGAGACTTTCCATTCCAGGACATCCAAGATGTCTTCTTTCTTTAGTAAACATAGATTCCACCCTGCTGTCATAGATGGATCCCTCACCCATGTCACCTGTGTTCTGTAGTTCTGTTCTATATTCTCCCCCCACACACCCCCTCCCCCCCCAGATGGAACAAGTTACCCTGGTCCTCACCTTTCACCCCACCAGCCTCGGCATCCAACACATCATCCTCCAACATTTTCATCACCTCCAATGCAATCCCACTACCAGCCACATCTTCACATCCCATATCTTTCCAACTTCTGCAAACACCCTCCACAACTCCTTGGTTCACACATCCTTCCCACTCAAACCATCCCTTCCCTGGTACTCCTTCAGGAGATATAACACTTGGCCCTTCACCTTCATTCGGGAACCCTGGTAGACCTTCCAGGTGAGATAGAGTTTCACCTGTATGTCCTCTAGCCTCATCTACTGCATCAAGCATTACCAATGTGGCTCTATGACTCTAGGACTCTATGATCCATATCCCTCCATTCCCTGCAAATCCATGTGCCTATCTTAAATTCTCTTAAATGCCACTATTGTATCTGCCTCCACCACCATTACTACAGTGGTGAAAGCAGTTGTTGCCTGTGAAATGACAGTATGGTGTTATATATTATGACTATATATGCTTTCCCATATTATGAAATGTTAATTGTGAATTTTCAGGGGATTTCCTTTATTCTAATTTCTGGAATTCCACAAACTAATGCAGCCATAACACTGCAGCCATTACTTCCATTACTGTTACAGATTTTCTCTAGATTTCTACTCAGAGTGGGGAACTGGAATGTTGGTGACAAGCATCAACAACATAACTTACCAGGGGCATAATCGCTGCTAAAGCAAAGACGACAGAGGAATTTTAAAATGCATTTTTATTGAGTGAATCGTGTATAAATTGTTTAATGTGCCATACTGTCTTTAACATTTCAAATTAGCCTTTCCAGCTGAAAGATTATAAATAGGAGTTTTGATATATTTTTCGAATCAAAACTCAACATTTAATTAAGCAGGATAATAATCACCAGGGGTTTCTACAAAATAACCGTAATCCTCCATGACTAAAACTTATCTATCATTCCACTAAATATTCAGAGTATGAGGTTCACAATGTAAAGCATTGTCTCAAGTAATGAATCCAATGGCGGTGAGACATGCAGGCACTTGTGAGTTATTTTGCCTGATGTCATAAATGGTTTATTTTTCATTACCTCTGACTGTCTTGTATTCTATTTATACAGTAGCCCATGCTTAATATTGTCTTGCAGCTCATGTTATTCTCCTTTATGCATCTGCTGAATGTTCATTGGTGCATAAGGATGCAATTTAATATTCATTTGTGCAGTGGCATGGAGTTGTGCCTGCGGGGTACACAAATTATATTATAATGTGGATTCTGGGTGTAAACAGATGCCTGTGTTATCATCTTCTACTCTGCGCTGGGAAGAAATGCCCAGAAATGCCACAAAAAAATTAAAGGACCATTCCCCAGGTCTCATGTTACTGTTTTACATCTAAATATTTATAGGAGGAATACAACTTTATTTAATCGTTCATATTTAATTCATACATGTCCATTTCCAAAAAGGATATTTTGTTGTAAACATTATGTTTGGAACCATAGTATCGTATAATGGTTCATACTTTTCAGCAGGGTTGAAGTGGATCTGAATCCCCATTTATGCCACAGTAATTCTTGATAAACCCACAATTGCTTTGCCAAGTGATGCTATGTTTGGACCAAGACAATGTTTGGATCAATGTTTCTAAAAATTCCAGATTAAAATATTTAATTGGAAAACCATTGTATCATGACATTTAATCATTTATTCAATTTCAATTAAAGCAAAACAAATATACTGGACAGAAACAAAAGTATGAATTGTAAACAGAAGTAATTAGACCTCTGGAAAGTGATCAAACATTTCTCAGAAGATTAGAATAGTTAAGATCCTGCTTGAATGAGGAACTCTGTATAAATGTATGCATAAGATTTATCTGGAGGTCATGTTTGTACATATTGTAATATATGTAACCTACGTAATATTGCTTGTAGCATTTGATTAACTGTTCTCTGCATGTTTCTAAAATTTTCAGTGTAAATCCTAACAGAGGTTGTCCGTCTCCACAGAGGAAGCCACTGTGAGAAATACATTGTAATTTATTTTCTAAACATTGTACCTTTGTTTGTTATTTAAATTCTCAGCTATCGTCCCATATCTTTGAATACGTATGGGAAAAGGTACAAAAAAACATAGTTAGAATTACTTTTTATGATTGTATCAGAAGAAATGTGTCCTCCAAATTAAAATTATTTTACCCCCGTAAATTATAAACATTACATTGAACTTGGCAACCAATGGTATCTGCACATTATGCTGCGCCACATTAACAAGCTGAAATAAATTCTTCTGCCTGCTTGTTATTGCAGAAATATTAACCTATTTGTTTAAATTCCTCCCTGAAGAAAGCAGACACTGGAGAAAGGATGGGGAGGGGGGTGGGGATAAAACATGACGTACGGAAATCATGAATCACATTCTGCTTATATAGTGCATCCACATGTAATGAGTATTTAAGGACGTTGTGGGACATACAGTAGGTATCGTCATGACCATTCATTAGTACCGAAAGAATAATCTCATCCATAGGACCGATTAGCAGACAAAATATGGAGGAAGGAACTGCAGATGCTGGTTTAAACCGAAGATAGAAGATTTGAGTATAGAAACTGGGATGTAATGTTAAAATTGTACAAGGCATTGGTGAGACCAAATCTGGAGTATGGTGTACAATTTTGGTCGCCCAATTATAGGAAGGATGTCAACAAAATAGAGAGAGTACAGAGGAGATTTACTAGAATGTTGCCTGGGTTTCAACAACTAAGTTACAGAGATAGGTTGAATAAGTTAGGTCTTTATTCTCTGGAGCGCAGAAGGTTAAGGGGGGACCTGATAGAGGTCTTTAAAATGATGAGAGGGATAGACAGAGTTGATGTGGACAAGCTTTTCCCTTTGAGAATAGGGAAGATTCAAACAAGAGGACATGACTTCAGAATTAAGGGACAGAAGTTTAGGGGTAATATGAGGGGGAACTTCTTTACGCAGAGAGTGGTGGCGGTGTGGAATGAGCTCCCAGTGGAAGTGGTGGAGGCAGGTTCATTAGTATCATTTAAAAATAAATTGGATAGGCATATGGATGAGAAGGGAATGGAGGGTTATGGTACGAGTGCAGGCAGGTGGGACTAAGGGGAAAAAAATTTGTTCGGCATGGACTTGTAGGGCCGAGATGGCCTGTTTCCGTGCTGTAATTGTTATATGGTTATATGGTTATATGGTTATATAGACACAAGGTGCTGAAGTAACTCAGCGGGACAGGCAGCGTCTCTGGAGAGATGGAATTGGTGATGTTTCAGATCGAGACCCTTCTTCACACTGAAAGACAGCTCTGTCGCTGTCTATACCTCTAATATCCCTTTCCTATGACTCTCACTCTGAAGAAGGGTGTCACCCCAAAACGTCACCCATTCCTTCTCTCCAGAGATGCTGCCTGTCCCGCTGAGTTACTCCAGCACTTTGTGTCTATGTACTCATTTGCAGGACAGTTATCACAATAGAATCAATGAGAAATCTTATTTATACTTAAATGTCACCAAATATAAAGCAATAAGAAGAGATTATCTTTCACACTATATCTTCCTCTTTGTTCTGCCTATTATACGTTTTTGACTTGATTGTCTTAATGTATAATATTATCTGATCATTAGATGGCATGCAAAATAATGCTTTTCATTGTACCTCGGCACACATGACAATAATACACCTAAATGCCTCCCATAGCTAAACCCTAACGTAAGCCAAATATAAAATGGTAGTAATCCTAGTACCAGCAAAAATCATCCGAAAGCTATGATATTTTTAAGTCCTGTTCATGAACATAATTTAAGAACATAAAACATTGAAATTGTTGGACAATAAAAGATCAACTATAATGCTAGCACTGGTAACATACAACAAAACTGGAGTTGTTGACTAATCATTTCTAATAGTCAGTTTATAACTGATTCAGGCATGAGGAAAACACCATTGTTATTCATCTTTGAAATCATAGGTCCAAAATTATCATCCTCCACTCCAATATGTTATGCCTATTGCATTTCTATTGCAGACTACAGTAAAACACTATCCCAAAATGTTATTTAAAAAAATATTTAATCATACTAATTTGCATTTGATGAAGTGTCAAGATAGATTTGTGACCTGAAAGTCATTGTTTTCGGATACTTCCTGGAAAGTGGATGGCGGCAGAAAATTATTGCCAAGGTAGATTTAAAAAAACTCAAGAAGCTGTACATCATACAGTGGTGTCAGACTACACAGCTTCATTGGTGCCTTTATAGATCTTCAGGTTGATTATCATGTCACAAGCATAAATCACTTCATTAACAAGGTTCTCCATGACATTAATCGGCACCTGAAATGGCTCCTGTGGGAATAATTTGGATTATTGTAACACTGAAAATGCAATGATTTCACAAATGCTACAAGGACCATTGAAAATGTGATGACAAAATTGAACGTTTCATCTGGTTCAGTGTGACCATCAGTGACACACATCACACAGTGATCAGGGAAGGACCACGACTTGTAGTCTTCTTCTTTTACTCCACAATTTCTAGCTTTTTATAATTAATTTTGATATCTTCATCAATGTATTATGGTAACAACAGCATTTTCCTGAAATTTCTGACTTAAAATTGTGCTTCCCCTCTTTTTCTATTATGTTAATAGACTGCATGTGCCTGTGTTTGTATACATATCTATGTGTGTGTATATGTATACACACACACACACACACACACACACACACACACACACACACACACACACACACACACACACACACACACACACACACACACACACACACACACACACACACACACACACACACACATAATAATCTATATTACTAAAAGTCTCATCTTGACAACTTCCTGTTTGCACTGCATATTGATTTTAGAAAAAATGCTACCACTTACGGCTGTGGTTTTGGCCATCTTACTCAGAGTCCCCCTCCGCTGGGCAGGACAAGAGGATTTTTCCCATCGATTAAAAATAAAAGACTTATTAATGTTTAAAAAATGTTGAGATTCTCTCTCCTGTCAATCACGCCATGAAGGCCACGCCCCCTCTGGAGGGAGGGAGGAGGGACTATAAAACCCAGAAATGTTGAGTTCCTCAGTCAGTCTCTGCAAGATGGGGGAGCGAGAAGGCCATGTCTCTCAGCCTGAGCTGTGAATAACACTGAACACATGTCTACTAAACTGTGAGTGCCCTTAATGTGGTTTGAAAATGTAATTGTTGTATATACAACAGTATATACATGTTGAAAATGCAAAAGTTGTTTTTGGTTTGAAAATGCAAAAGTGTTTGTTGATTTGAAAATGCTAAAATGTTGCTTGCTTTGAAAATGCTAAAGTGGTTTTTGCCTTATGGAAAATGCTAAAGTGGTATTGGCCTTATGGAAAATGGAAAAGTGGTTTTTGCCTGAGGGAGAATGGAAAAGTGGTTTTTGCCTGAGGGAAAATGGAAAAGTGGTTTTTGCCTTATGGACAATGGAAAAGTGTGTTTTGCCTTATGGAAAATGGAGAACTGGTTCTTGCCTTATGGAATATCGAAAAGTTTTTTTTGCCTTATGGAAAATGGAAAAGTGATTTTTGCCATGGAAAATGGAAAAGTGGTTTTTGCCTTATGGAAAATGGAAAAATGATTGCACCTGGCTTGAAGTGGTATGAAACTGCACTTGAGTTTGGTGGCCTTGCACCCTGCTTGAAATGGAATTTCAAGGAATAGCCGTGAGTCAACTTCCAGCCCACCAGGCTTGAGTGACTGAGCCGCCAGCGCAAGAATCCATTCGGCCCACAATGTCTATACTAGCCCTCTGGAAACCAGTCCCTTCAGCCCACAACACCCATGCTAGTGCTCCAGAAAGCCCCCACCCCACTGGCCACCAGAATTGGTGGACAGGTGGAGTGTTGGATTGGGGGACTAGCCCTCCCATGTGAAGCTGGTACCAAAGGGTCCCACTTAGTCTAATATATATACACACATATACACATATACACACATACATATACATATACATATACATGTGTGTGTATATATATATATATGTATATACTATATGTGTGTGTATGAATCTGTGTGTGTGTGTATCTACATAACTAAAAGTCTCATCTTGACCACTTCCTGTCTGTGCTTGTATATTGATTTTAGAAAAAACGGTACCATATATTGCGATGAATTTTAGCCATCTTATTCACAGTTCTCCTCGCTGAGGCAGCCCTGAGGATTTTTGCGATCGATGAAAAATAAAACAGTTATGAGTGTTTAAAAAATCTTGGGATCAGCTGATTGGTCCTCACGCCTGTCAATCACCATGATGAAGGTAACACCCCTTCAGGGGGCCGGGAGTATAAAGCCCAAATGGTATGAAATTGCATTTGTATTTGGTGGCATGCACTCTGCTTGAAATGGTATGAAATTGCATTTGTATTTGGTGGCATGCACTCTGCTTGAAATGGTATGAAATTGCATTTGAATTTAGTGGCCTGCACTCTGCTTGAAATGGTATGAAATTGCATTTGAATTTGGTGGCCTGCACTCTGCTTGAAATGGTATGAAATTGCATTTGAATTTGGTGGCCTGCACTCTGCTTGAAATGGTATTTCAAGGAATAGCCGTGAGTGAACTGCCAGCCAACCAGCCCTGAGTGACTGAGCTGCTAGCCCACCAGGCCTGAGTGTCTGAGCTGCCAGGCCAAGAATCCATTCGGCCCACAACATCCATACTAGCGCTCTAGAAAGCCCCCCTCCCCCCGCCACTGGCCACCAATATCGGAATTGGTGGAGAGGTGGAATATTGCATAGGACCCAACGGGTCCCACTTAGTCTAGTACATATATATATAAGCATGTTGAAAGAATTCAGATGTACGACGATAAGCGAATCATTTTGAGTGCTCTGATCACCGTAGACAATATTTAACCATACTAAATCCAGATTAACTGGCCATTCATCTTCAATATGGTTGATAATACCTTGCTCTGTGAAGATGGGTTCCTCACAATTCACAACCACTCAAAAGTATTTCCAACACAAAATTCTTTCAGACGTTCTGAGTGATGCGATGATGACTATAGATATGTGTTTCCCTTATCATAACTGTTCTCTCTTGAAGCTTTGAAAAATATTTGCAATTACAAAGATGTTATGTTACACCGTGGGCAATATCTCCTTAGGCCATTAATGAACAGTGATTGATCACACCAAATTCCATTTTTTGAAAATGTTTATAAAATCGCTAAATCAATTTTGGCCTCAAGTTGTGCAATTGTTTATTTTCCTTGAAAACTATGAGGTTTAACACCAATATTAATGTTGATTAGACACAAAATGCTGAAGTAACTCGGCGGGATAGTCAGTATCTCTGGAGAGAAGGAATGGGTGCCATTTTAGGTCGAGACCCTTCTTCATACCCTAATGTTGATTAGTATTGCGAATAACAGTTGCAACAGAAAAGGAGAGGGAGGAGAGATGACAAAGTTGGTGCAAAATGTCTGGTAATTCTGGACTCTGCTAGGGACTGGCAAGAGTGAGAAAGATGATCCAGGAGTTTTGGAGTAATGGGCTATTTGTCAGGTCTAGAACTATTGACTAAATTATAAATCAGGCTCCAAGATGGTAATCTGATATCTGGAAGCTGATCGTTATAAAATCCACAATTAATTTCTCCGTTTATCCTGTTTTTATCTCTCTGCTTTAACCTTCTTTCAGCTTTTCTCACTTTTAGCATCACTATCTCTCCAGGTATAAGTGTTGTTTCTTTCTCAGAGACTCGATTTCTTTGGAGATTACTTTGGGTGAAAAGTGATGCTAATTAGGTGCAGTGCAGTGTTAATTAAAAACATCTGCTCAACAGTTTGTAAATTTAATCCTAATTGCTGATTACCATGATTTGAATTTGTCACTTAAGTGTTAGTGTGGAGCTGTAAATGTGGATTTTATTTCTGCACCTTCTGTCTCCCATCCACTGAAGATATGGAGTGAAGGTAGACACAAAAAGCTGGAGTAACTCAGCAGGTCAGATAAAAGGAATAGGTTTCGGGTCAAGGTCCCGCTTCAGACACAAGATATGGTGTGCACAAGATGATTCTCAGGGGGACATTTGAGAAAAAAAATTGAGGCGGGGGAAAGGAAGGGTCATGATTGTGCTTCTGGAGGACATAGAACTGAAGAACATGGCTGTAAGTGAAAAGAGGATGATAATAAACTAAACTAAAGTAAACTAAACAGTGGGGGTGGAGTCAACAACGTTGAAGTGTATGCGTGTAGTTAACGTGAAAGAGAGTGTAGGAAAGGTCACGTTTAAACTAACAGGGCGGGGGATGGGAACCGATGCAAGGAGACAGAGGGCCATAAAAGGAGAACCGAAGCAAAGGTAAGAGAGATAAGAAAAACAAACCTGAAAGCTTTATGCCTTAATGCGAGGAGCATGTGTAATAAGGTGGATTCATTGATTGCACAGCTAATAGTTAAGACATGGCTTCAAGGTGACCAAGGCTGGGAGCTAAACATGCAAGAGTGTTCAATATTCAGGAAGGATAGATAGAAAGAAAGAGGAGGTGGGGTGCCATTGCTAGTTAAAGAGGAGATTAATGCAATAGCAAGGAGAGACATTAGCTTGGATGCTGTAGAATCGGTATGGGTAGAACTGTGAAATAGCCAAGGGCAGAAAACGCTTGTTGAAATTGTGTACAGACCACCAAACAACAGTAGGGAGGTTGGGGATTGCATCAAGCAGGAAATCAAGCAAACAAACCATCATCAAATTAATATAATGACAACTTTATCAACAAAACACTAGACCGCCCGCAGCGACCAGCATTCAGGGAAGGCCTCCCAAGTCCCTGTGGACACTGCGTGTTCCCTCTCCAGGGACACGCAGGCACGAACATATGCCTAGAAAAGGGGCAGGCCGTCGACTACCTGCTGCCTCGAATGGCCATCTTGGCCAGGCCCAGGGGCGGACGGACAGGGATATCCCCCCCTCCCTCCCGACCTTCCCCCCTCTGTACCGGGCGCCAGGAGCGTGGGGCTAAAATGCAGCCAATACTTGAGGAACAGCCCCTTCAGATAGTCAAACAGGGGCTGCAACCTCTCACACTGCATGTACAAATGAAACATGGTCTCTTCCTCGCCGCAGAAGTGACAGGCGGCTGGCGAGTCCGTGAACATGTATCTGTTACATGCCACAGCCAAGTGCAACACTCTCCACCCCAGGTCCCCGATATAAAGGGGGAGGACTCCCTTATAGAGAGACCTCCACTGAGGGCCACTCCCGCCGTCAGTTGGTAACACGGACTGCCAGGGCGTGTCCGGATGGAAGACAAGGGCGAGGAAGTACAGAGTGTGCAGCCTGTACAGTACGCGCTTCTCTACATCACGGAGCAGCACGCTGGGCATCTCGGAAAGGCGGCTCATGTTGCGTGGGGCCGGCTCTCGGGATGGGACCCGGGCTGTAGGTCCTATAAGTAATTCCGACGGAGCAGGAATAAGCTCAGCAGGAATCGCTCCACACACACGCCTCTCCTCGAAATCCACCGTGACAGGGTGACGACTGGCCACCCTCGCAGCCACAACATCCCCCTCCCCCTGTGGAGCAGCGCCCTGGCTGGTGACCAGATTCCTGGCTTTAACTATATCTCGATAAAAGCCAGGCAACTCCCGCCTAGCGTGTTCCACTACCGGGAGCTGTGCGCTCTCCTGAAGGCAGCGGCCCTGGTGAAAGAGGTACATAGCCAGCGCGAGCCATTTAGGAGGACACCCGGAATACATATACCTCCGCAGGGTGACGGAGAGCACCACCTGGGTATTCTTGGCTCCAACTATATCTCGATAACCCCAGGCAGACCCCTTCTCTCCCCAGATGTTCACTACCTCCGGATCATGGTGAGAGGCACCAGTGGCCATGGCTCTACACAGACGGAATACAGCTGGCCGGACCAACATGGGACATTCGCCCTGACGGCCAACCCCTTCTCCAGGTAGAAGTAGAGGAGATGGTGGGCCACACAAAGAGTCATCTCGTTGATCTTAACAATGCATTCCCCATCACGGCGGCAGTACTGCAAAGCCGGACTCGGGCCACAAAAGTGTGGTCCAAATCTGAGAGACGCCCCTAAAGCAGACTGCCAACCACCTCCGGAGAAGGCCAAAAACGGTAGTCGTGGGATCCTGATGTCCTGTCAAAGAGCCGTTGATCTTAACCTGGTCAAGGGCGGCGTACTAAAGGCGACTGACTGTCTAATCCACCTGCAGAGTTCCAAAAAGCTATGGATCAGGTCCCAGACCAAGGGAGCGAAAGGCGACTGATGTCTGCCACCTGGGGATGGACAGGTCCCCATGGATATTGACTGTGTAGGACTGGTCCGGGTGGATCACTTGGGCCAGCACGGGACCCAGGCGATTCGCCATTGCCCGTGCAAAGGCTTTGTATTATGAGCTGACGAGAGAGACCGGGCGCCAGTTCTGCATTAGGATGGAGAGTGACAAGGTTAATTCGGAGACTGTTGTCCTGAACTTAAAGAAAGGAGACTTTGAAGGTATAAGATGGGAATTGGTTAGGATGGATGGGCAAATTATACGTTAATTGTAAGGGTTGACAGTGGAGATGCTATGGCAAATATTTAAAGACCGCGTGGATGAACTCCAAAAATTGTTCATCCTGTCTGGCGAAAAAAAATAAAATGGGGAAGGCAGCTCAACCATGGCTAATGAGAGAAATCAAGGATAGTGTTAAATCCAAGGAATTATAGATTGGCATATAAATTGGCCAGAGGAAGCAACAGACCTGGATGACTGGAAGAAATTTAGATTTTAACAGAAGAAAAGAGCATGAAAGAAAGCTTGCGCAGAATATAACTGACTGTAAAAGCTTCCTTAGATAAGTAAAAAGGAAAAGATTAGTGAAGACAAATGTAGGTCCCTTATAATAGACAATAGGTGCAGGAGTAGGCCATTTAATAGGGATGTGCTGAGTTGGGTTGTGAGTGGGGACAAAACCATCCAATTCTTTTTTGTAATGCTGGGACAGGCCCATATGCAGGGTGTCCATGCATATTGATTGGACCAGACTGAGTCAGTTGGATTGATGTATTACTTTGCAAAATCCACATTGGGAAGTGAAGAAATCCTGAAGAGTACATTCTGACAATGTACTGGCATGCCAGCCTGAGAGACCACAGGAGTTCTGTATCACACTGTCATAGATGGACCAGAATTACCAACTGCAGCTCCAATAGAACAAACATGGGGAATACAAAGCTGATGACAACCTGAGAATGTGATCGAAGGAAGAAGATGGAACACAAGTACCCTAAAGTGATGAGTATAGTGGCTGAAGCAAGAACAATAATGCACAATGTAAGTAAAGTACACCTGCATATTGTAGCTGGGGTCCATCAGTATCCTCAAAGAATTTGAACACATTTATCAAGCATGATTTGTATTTCATAAATCCATGTTGACACAATTTGATTATGGATAACTTTTTTTCAACAACTAGGTACTTCCTCGTTGATTATTGATTCCAGCTTCTTGCCAATAGTAGGTCAAACTAACCTGACTTTATTTACCCACCTTCTAACGTCCCCGTGTGTTGAACAAGGGGGTCACATTGACAGTTTCACAATCTTCTGGTATTCTCCTGGAATTCAGCAAGTTTTGAAAAAAATTGGACTAATGGACCATTATCTTTGCAGACGCTTTGATATTCTTGGATGCAAACCATTGTGTCCAGATGATTTGTTTGCCTTTAACTCCATGAGTTTCTTTGATTTCATATCCCACAGGATTGGGAATTTTATAACTCCCTTCACGATATTCAAACTTAGCCCATCTGTTATCCTAGAGATATTTACAGTTTCCTTATGATTTAATTTTTTTTTTATTTTTTTTTTTAAATATTATACACCAGTATACTCTCAAAATCAAGACTTCTACCTTACGAGCTTTTCAGTTTTTTTTTGTGCGAGATCCTAAAACCCTCCAAGTCCTCTGCCCTATCACCAGCCCTTGTGGGGTCAAGGAAAGAGCGTTCACGTCGCGGCCATGATTCCACCAATCTTTCCACCACCATGCACAAGTGGCGCAAGACAGACACCATTGTATGCCGATGCCGAGAAGTGTTTTCAGCTCTGGCTGAACAACTTCTAACCTAGTGTGTGGACTCGATAAGAAGAAGGCCAGCCTTTGTCATTGTCTTTTTTTCAATTTCAGTTCCTCATTCATTCTAGAACATTGGTTCTCTTTCTGGCAGTCGTATTGTTTCTTCTATTGCTGACAACAGACACTTATCATATTTTTTAAATGTCTCTACCAGCTCCTTATGCCCATTATAATTCTCATTGTTCTTTTATTACGAGACCCGCATTTATCTTCATTGGTCTTACCCTTTTATGCTTTAAGAATTTTTTAGTCTGTTTTTATGTTCCTCGCCAGTTTATTCTTTTATTCTATCTACCCTTTCTTTATCAATTTGTTGATAAGATTCAGTAACAATGGAAAACCAAAGCGGAAGCAAGAATAAGTGCAAAGTTGGGAAGATGGGAATCTTAAAAAATAATTCAACTTAGAAAAGTTTATTGAGTTCATGGTACTTGCAAGCATACTGAAAACAATGTAAAATTGTAATGAATGTGGTAGCTAATGGGTATATTTAACCAGGTTGGGATTGGGATTACAGTGAATGTCTAGAAATATATTTAACATAATATATTATGATCAATTGTAGTCAAGATAATAATCGTGGTACAGGATGTGGAAATTGTTTCATGTGAGGTCTGTTGTGGAAGTAACTCCTTTGGGATTATCAGTGCTAGAATTAGATACCACAGATTTAATTTAATTTCAGTGTTGAGTTTGTATTGAGTTCATAGATTAGACTTCGAAACACTAGATGATTCTTGACTAGAGAAAATGAATTTGTTTATTTAAACTTTGGAGCAGTCTATGTATTTTTGTAAAGAAGCTAACTACATAATTTAACATGGAAATGGTTAATTAATTTAATTATCTGTAAATAGATGTAAGGATTGTTACTTTTGTTTTAAAATGGAAAGCATTGAGTGTGTGTGTGTGTACTATGTTGTATGACTTTTGATACACTGTTGTACTGGCCTCTGTTGTTAGTTATGTGTTAACTGGTTTCAGTAACCAGATGTGTTCAGTTGCTCTATCTGTGTTAACCTTCTGCACAAAAGTACAGAAAAGGCTATTCTGTGCTTTTTCTGTGCTTTTTTTCTCTCAAACACTTGTCTATACTTCTCTTAAAAGATAGAATGGTTTTTGCCATAACTACTCCCTGTAGTAAAGTATATCATGTTCTAACAACTTACTACATAAAGAAATTCTGCTTAGCTCTTTTTCTGAGCCTTTTAGTGACAGCTTTAAATTGATGACCTCTCAGCTCTGATTCTCTAGTGAGAAGAAACAGTCTTTCTTTATTTACTCTGTCAAAACCCTTCATAAATTTAAAAAAAAAACTTCCGTTTGGTTCTTCTCTGAGGTGTCTTTATTCTAATTGAAAATTAATTCAGGATTGCAGATATCACAATCATAGATAAATAAAATGAACAGTTAAGTTGAATTGTGACAGAAAAGAGTGCTAAATGGACAAGTGATGGGAATAAAGTGGCAGGAGAATAGTGCAACAGTTAAGTGCCAAACATTGTGAATAGATATGCAAGTTGTAATTGTATTGATAATATTTTTTCCTGATTAAAAATAAGATAATTTATTTGAACTGTGGAAACAGAATTTAGCCCATAGTTTCAAGCTACTTTAAAACCCTTGGGTAATTTAAAACACAAATGAACATACAATGAATAACAGCTAGAATCTCTGGGAGAGCAAGTTAGAATGGAGTGAATGGCCTTCTACATCCATAATTATTTTGTAACTTTATATCATCTTCCTGTTAGTCCCTAGAAAGTTTCATTTGCTAAATGTTTCTATTGACTGTTAAGTGTCTTGTCACATCTTTCAGAACCATTTAAAATAGATGGCCAGTAAATTTAAAAGCAAAGACCATTATTTTGTAAGCAAACAATGCAGGCTCTCTTGACATAAATAGAAAATGAAATGACAAACAGTCAGTTAATTCACAGTTGAAGACAATATTTAAGAAAGGAATGTTGTTAGGACAAACAAGCCATGCTCTATGCTTGACTTTAAATAGCAGGATTCAAGTTAATTTAATTACCATAAGAGCGAGACAGTGTTGTTGATTAAAGTTTCATCTAAATAACAACACATCCAGCAGTGCAGGCTACACCATCACAACAGTGGATCATCAGCCTGAAATACACACCCATAACCTGGCTTTAGGTCCAAACTGATGATGTTCTGATGATCTAGAGAACTGCCAACTGATCCAAACTAGAACAATGGAAGACAAACTAGAACAATCGGCAGTTTCATCTGTACCCTACATTCTTACAATCAAACAATGATGAGTCAAATATTAAGTAAATGAACACCAAATTTTAATAATTTAGATTAATATATGTTCATCAAGCATGTTCTCTGGTTTTTAATTGAAATCATGATTTGCATTTAGATTCATGGAAATGCCAATTTAATTACTGTTGTCCATTTCTGATCTGTACATTTATTTGCTCTATGCTTAGTCCAGCTCAATGTTGGGACTGTAATTAATTTGGGATGTTATGAAATATGTTGATGGATACCAGTTATACTCTTTCAACAACTTACTGAAGAGGGCAGTATAGAGCTAAATCTAATGCTGACTCCATGAGCTAAGTGCATTATTGGCCTTGTTCAAATCAGAAAATAAATTGAACAGCAAAATTAGGGATCTAACTCTTTCAGTATTCTATAGTTTTATACAATCAATATGACAGGATAAATCATCAAATAATGTCCAAGGCCATTGATTTTCCATTACCACGTAAAAGCGGTTTGAATCCTGGAATACAACTCTCAAAACAGCAGTAAATAGCAAACAGCCCCATGCACTGAGCCAGAATTTGACTTTGTCAGTCATCATAAACCAATTATAATGAATAGAGTATATAGAAGGCCACTGTTTTCCCTTCATGGAAAATTGGATGCAATCTCCAAATGCCATCAAAAATCACATTATCCCATGGAATAGAAGCAGTATTGATCTGCTCAATCACTGCTGAGAGCGCATGATAGTGTCTGTTGTGTATAATCCCATCTGAAGCTCAGTTTACTAACTGTAAACTGACAAAATAACTCTTCCTGGACCAAGGGCTCACCATGGACAAACATGTCAAGCATTATGAGACCTATCTCTGTAAAAACGATTGCCAAATATAAAAGAATACAAGATGAAATTAGCCACGTGTGATCAAGAGCCTGGGACTGAATGTGACCTGAAATAGGGCAGAAATTCCAAGAGAGGCAAGGGGTGTTAGGATTGCAGAGACAGGGATGTGAAGAGATCGAGGCAAGGATATTTGTGCCTATGTTTAGTTGTGTGCATGCAACTAACTGAATGGTTGTGTTTGTGTTAATGGGCACACGCATGTACTGTATGTTCATTAATGTATGAACATTATTATCCATGCAGCAGAGCTTGGCCTCTTGAAGCTGCAGATTCAACTTCTTGCATTGTCAGTTCATGTGGTAGCTCATGACTAACTGTCACTCTACACAAAAGGAAATGCCTTGCAAGTACCATCCACACCACAGTTTGAAATTTAGGATGTGGAACGTCAAAACCCACTTGTGCAGTCCCAAATGCGGCAAACAAAATCTTGCTCTATTGCCACAGTTTGGGAATCAGATGCTTTGACGTTGATATTGTTGTCAGCATGGAGTGAACACATTTCAGTATGCATTGGTGCACATGCACCATACCTGGAAGCAATTGATGAGACCAAGGAGAATTTCTATTCAACCATGTAATCCTGACCTGAATCACTGAGGGAAACAAACTGACCCTCTTTGAATAATTCAGTCAGTGAAAAAGGAGACAACATTCAAGCAGGGCCTGAAGAAGTATGGGAAGCAAACTGCTGTGGGGCCCCTCCTGGCAAAGTGCTTGGAAAACCATCTTGTCATAATCAACACTTTGTCTCATCGGACAGATCAAACAAGAGCTCAAAGCAACACCCTAATCCTGGCCATGACTCCAATTGGATTACATCATAATCTGAGCAGTCACTTCATGGATATCCACATGCATCACTGTGTAATCTGCACTGTTATCTCAGTCGACTTGGCCCAACACATCAGTGTCAACAAAAACAATACCTTAAGATCAATGTGGAATCTCTCCAGAACCACAGTAAAGTTGTTCTTCTCAGCTATCGCCACTCAAACATCAGCATCCACGGTATATGGGCTACCCCAGGTCCAGCAGAACCAGCAGTTGTGGAGAGGAAAAAAAAAAGGCCAGGAATGGTTTCTGAGATTAATGGGAAAGAGATGAGCTAATTAACCACAAACACAAAGCTTTCCTGTAATGGAAGCTTCTTCATATCTCAAAGGAAACAAAACAACATTAAAATAATGAAAGTTCTCCAGAGATGCTGCCTAACCTGCTGAGTAACTCCAGCACATTAGCTGACAAACAGGAAACAAAAGATGGTCACAAATGGTTCTTTCTCAGGTTGGCAAGATGTAACACGTTGTTTGGACAGGAATAGACCATGGAAATGTTCAGCCCAACTTGAACATGCCAACCAAGATGCCTATTTCCACTATTCTCATTTGTCTGTGTTTAGCCCTTGTATCTTCAAACCTTTCATTTCCACAAAGCTCTCCAAATGTATTTTTAAATGTAGAAAATGTTCTTTTTTTGATCCTCATTCCATATACTTACCACCCTCTGTATGAATAATTTGACCCTCTAGTCTCCTTTAAGTCTTTCCCTCACATCTTAAGCCTGTGCCCTCTAGTTGTAGACTCTCTTGGCCTGGGAAAAGCCTGTGATCATTCGCCTTATCTATGCCCATTATGATTTTATAAACCCTTACAAAGTCACTGTGCAGCCCCCTTCATTCCAGGGAATCCAATCTCTCCTGATAACTCCACTTCTCCACACCTAGCAACTTCCTTGTGAATGTTTTCTTCATCTGTCTAGCTGAATCACATCCTTCCCATAGTATGACAACAGGAACTGCACACAATATTCCAGGTGCAGTCTCACCAATGAACTGTACAGCTGTAACAAGATATCCCAATTCCTGTCATCAGTGCTTGAAAGAAAGAGTGATAATGTCACAGAGTCATGCAGCACGGATCAAGCCTTGTTCACTCTGGAAGGTGGGAGAGCAAGAGCAGAACACAGAGGAAATGTGGGTGAAGGATTCATCTATGACAACAGTTCCGGGAAACCACTTTTACTAAAGAACGAGGACATCTTGAGTGTCCTAGAGTAGATGAGAATAGATGAGTAGATGAAAGCCTAGGATAGACGAGGAGAGAAACCTTGTCTGAAGAAGAGTCTCGATTCCTATTCCTTTTCTCCAGGGATGTTGCCTGACCCATTGAATTACTCCAGCATTTTGTGTCTCTTAGGATAGAGTTCCTCGATCCTCAACTTTCCCCTCACCAGCCTCTACATGCAACACATCATACTCTGACCTTTCTGTCACCTCCAAAATGATCCCACCGCCAGTTATATCTTTCTATCTCTACCCCTCTCTGCCTTCCATAGAGACGACTCCCTCAGCAACTCTTTGGTTCACTCATCCCTTCCCACCAAAACCACCCCCCTCCCCAGGTACCGCAGCCACGGGAGATATAACACCTGCCCATATACCTCTTCCCTCGACTATATCCAGGGGCCTCAGCAGTTCTTCAAGGTGAGAGGTTCACATGCACCTCCTCTAACCTCATCTGCTGCATCTGGTGTTCCTAATGTGGCCTCCTGTACATTGGTAAGGCCAAGTGCAGACTCGGTGTTTGTTTTGCTGAGCATTGCGCTCAGGCCACGAAGGAAGGCCATTTTAATTCCCTTTTCCATTCCCTTACTGGCCTTACTGTCCTGGACCTCCTCCATTGCCAGAATGTGGCCACGAGCATACTAGAGGAACAGCACCTTGTATTCCACTTGGGTAGCTTACAACCCAATGGCATGAACGTCAAAGTCTCCAATTTTAGGCAACCTCTAACAACACTGCCTCCTTTCTTTCTCCCATCTTCCCCCCCCCCCCCCCTTCCCCCCCCCCCCCACACAGACACACGCACAGCCACTTCTCACCTATATCCCACCAGGACTCGTACTGATATCTCCCCTCCCCCTCCTCTTCCAACATTCATTCCAGTGTTTCTACTTTGAAGGAAATTACCCCAAATTTGGGAAATTCTGGTTGTCTTCGGGTAATTTTAGGGAAATTGAATAATTTCGGGAAATTTCTGCATCCGGCCCGCGAAGGGGTGTAAAAAGGTAATACACACAGTACTGCCAGTTTGGCCCTCAAATTTTTAAGTGAAGCGCTGTTAGTTTAACGCGTGGGATTTTAAACAAAGAGCTGTCGGCTGCAGTGCTATGGGCTTTAAACATAGCGCTATGGCCACAGAGCTATGGGTCACAGACTGTTCGGGAAAATTCTCTTATAACAATGAATGTTTGGAATTCTCTTTCTCAGTGGAAGTTGAGTCTTTGATTATTTTTCATGTAGAATTCTGGATAAGCCTTTGGTGAAAAGTTACCAGTGGGTGGTGGGGTTGCAGTTACATTGGAATTGGCCTTGATTTTACAGCACAGTGGGTGGGCTCAAGGGGCAGAGAGGGAGAGAGGGAGGATGAGTGGAGAGAGGGAGAAAAGAGGGAGAGGGGAGGGAGACTGGGAGAGAGGGAGGGGGAGAGGGAGGAGTGGAGAGAGGGAGGGAGAGAGAGAGGGAGGGAGAGATGTCCTTTTATCATCAATACCTGATCATGTTGAGATTTGGCATCCAACACATTCAAGGTAATTCATATTTATTGTTGGAGGACGGTGTGTTATTACTGTAGGGGCAGCTTGATAAAAGGCATTTATTTTGCAGATGGTTAGTGCAAAGAAAATTCTCTTCATCTTTAGCGAAGGAATCAGCATTGATTCCGAGATTGGCCTCTAAATGTGCCGCTGCACGATCGTTGTTTGTACTGCAGCTCATTGTTGTGTAGAATAGACTTTCTACAGGTAGCTACATTGGGCACATTGCTCTACAATCCCTCTCGGGTGACAGTCAAAGTCTTTTATAAGTGCCATGTGCAACAATTAATGGTGCATCCTAGATTTCTATTGGGGTTTTTGCATGAATTCCACACTCAACTATTTCTGAATGGATGGAATCCACTCTGTGATTCAGGAGCAGCTCCTCGGAGGAGATGGTTGAAAAGGTGATGACATTCCTTGTGGTAGACACATGGTGATCCCACTGTAGATACCTCAGTTGAATCTGCCTCTATTCTTGAAGACAATCACGATTGCAGCATCTCTGCTGTCCCAATGCATCCTTCCTTTCCCAGAAGTGGAAGACAAGACTTTAAATTGGTGTCTGGAGTTCATGTCTACTGATTTTACAATAGAAATTCAGTAGGACATTGTCTGCTCCAGTAACCTAGATGCCTGGTTGGCACATAGCCATTTTTAACCATTTCTGTTAAAAGGTAATTGACCTGAATTGTGATCCTGTTTCTCTCTCCATAGATGCTGCCTGAGCTACTGACAATTTGCAGATTTTGTTTTTTGTTGTGATGTTTGTTTTCAGCCTTTCAACCTATTACTAGTCAGGAGTAATGGTGAGACTGGACTGATATTATATCACAGATGGGAGTCAGAGACAAGTGCATCAAGAATGGACCTTTAAATGTACAGGCTTTTTTCCAGCAAGTGCTGACTGCCTCCCTGACATTATTAAGTTCTTCTGTTCTTGGCTCCCAATGGAGTAGGCCTTGTATCCTTGGATTGTATGCCTTGGAATGGGCTGCACATGGTATTCACGCTACTGAAGAATCTCAATCTCTGCCACACAACATGAGATTGAGAAAGGTGGCGATGGATTTATATCTGAACCAGTGGCTGTTAGTATTTGATGGAGTGTCGGAGTGCCACTGGTGAGGAGAAGCTGTACCTGAGGAGTGCATGCTAAAGGATATCTAAAGGCATGGGCTGGGTTGTACAGTGGGGAACTGCATAGCTTATATCCTCAGTAAATGTGTAAATAAGAAAAATATATAGTGATTGGAGAAAAGTGGGATATGAAGAGAACTTTTTAAAATCTTTCCCCTGCACGGAGAACACGACCTTTTCTCTGTCGGGTCTCCGTTGTCGTTGGGGCCGAGCACTGTGGAGCGGCCTCCAACCGGAACGACCTGGGGCTCCAGTCGCGGAGCTGCGGACCTACTTACCATTGTGGAGCTGGCCGAGTTCGGAGCTGGAGGAGCGGTGGTGGCACGCTGCTGTGGCCCGACCCAGGAGATTCGGAGGCTTACCGCAGGTCTGGTAGACGGTAACACCAGGAGCCCGCGGATTCCTGCTGGGAGAATGTTTTTCGGAGCTTCCGCAACGGCGACTTCCCCTGCCCGAATTGCGGGGTTGAGGATGACCTGGAGCGGGGCCTTACATCATCGCCCAGCGCAGCTTTAAATGGCCGCGGGACTTGTTAGCGCACACCGGGGGCTCCAACACCAAGACCCGGAGCACGGCCTTGCATCACCCGGCGCGGCTTTATAATTGCCGCGAGACTTATTTACCATCGCCCGCCGGGGGCTTTGACTCTGACAGCGGGAGGAGAACGAGGAGTGCAGGGGAGAGATAAGACTTTGCCTTCCATCACAGTGAGGAGGAGATTCACTGTGATGGATGTTCATGTAAATTGTGTCGTGTCTTGGTTCTTCTTGTTTGTATGACTGCAGAAACCAAATTTCGTCTGAACCTCTGGGTTCAAATGACAACAAATAAATTGTATTGTATTGTACTGCTACACTTCTAGCATTCACCCCCACAGCAGCCGCCTCCTCCTGCTGTCCAGCATGTATCCAGAAACCTTCAGGGCCATTGAGAGCAGGGTACCTTACCTTTTTCTCACTTTGTCAAACAAGCGCTTTGTCAGAAAATCAGAGATTCCACAATCATCCTGTGTTTTATCATCTCCTCTGGCAGATTGTAAAGACTTTCACTGCTCGTTGCACTCGGAATCCACCTCCTGTGTGAACTTAAATTAAGTTGGACTTAATCAGCACTAGCTGTCTCTTACTGGTTACAGCCACTCATACAATTGGTAACATGTGGTAACATGCTAAGGCAATCAACATCATGGCTGATTGTGGCAAATACTGATAATTCATGCTCCGACTACATCAGATTGAACGGGTTTGAGTTAATCATACAGTACCGTGCTACTTTTCAGGTGCTATACAAATTGGCTCATTTATCCTGGCTCAACTTTGGCAACTTGGATGCTGTAAAAGGTCCACATTTTGTTTACTTCATGTCACGCCAACCTCATCACTGTGGCTTGCAGTGAAAGCTTAAAGGCAGCAGTGCAGATGTTTTCATAGAATTTGATGGTTGATTATTAATCAAAACTATCTGAAGTAGAAAGTTGTTTTACAATATAACCTGAATGCTTTATTTGAGTTGATCACATGTCTGCCTGTTTAGCTCAAGAACACAATGTGTGCGACTTAGAATAATGGGAGTGATTTCTCTGGTGTATATCTGAAATATTGTACTGTAAACATGGCAGAAAATATGAATTGGAAGCTTAGGATGAAGTCTTCTCACTTTTGCAGCAATCAGAAAATGCAATCCCCATAGGACTTTTATTCCAAAAGCAAACGTCAATGCATATAAAATATTTGGGGGTTGGGGGAGGGGGGGTGGGGGGCTAGGGACTAGGGGATGGGGGGGGGGGGGGGGGGGGGGTTAATTACATTTTGAAATAAGAACTGCCAATTTGATTGATGTTCACCTTTCAATTAATGGCAGTGTCTGAACCAAATTGAATCTTGGCTTGACTGCTGGTTCACTCACGCCTACCTTTTGCTTACTATTTACTTCTTAAAGAGACAGGGTCAACCACAACTTAAAATCAATTAAGCCATCAGTCTATCCAGTGAAATAGTATCCTGGGATTTGACCGTGGCCTTTTCAAGACTTTTGAAATGATTTTTAACCAGATATTTTTATGATAGAATTATCTTTTATCTATCTTGGAAGCAAGTGTTAGCGATGATATTGTTTTTTTTTTATCTCAATGGTTATAATTGAACAGTCCAGAAAGAATACTGTTTATAATCACTGAATACCCCTACAATAACGCCAAATAGCTTTCAAGCCACAAACAAATTTCCTTGTGAAGGTGCAGCTCTGCAACGTTTTATCCCATTTTATATAAAGGAGAAAGAACCTCAAGAATGAGTAGTTATTATGGCCCTCAATTGAAAACCATACTATTTGTGGAAGGGAATTCAAACTCAGAAGCCTGATTAGAGGTTTTTGCAAAAACAACATGGCAGAATTACTTCTCAGCTGTTTCCTTCTGCTAACCCCATCCCAAATCCTAGTAATGGAGCTAATTAAGTGACTGGAGCACCATCTGCCACCAGCAACCCATCCCCATGTACCCTACTGGGACTTACATTAGTCTCCTGCAGGCCAATAATGAGACCAACCCCTGATCTCAACAGATGTGGGTTCCTCCGAGTTATTGCAAGTTAAAATTCCTGTGCCACCTATGAAATAAATTAGAGCTAGACAGATGTACTCGACAGCCTTACTGAGATGTCATTTATTGTGTCGGGAACATACAGATTAGGTTCTGAAACAACCTCTATTTTAACTGTACTCCTCTATCTCTTCCAGCTCCCTGGCTCCTTTGACCGAGAAGAATGCAAGCAGAGTGAGGGGATTCATCCGACAGTTGCGTAGTTTACTATCTTTGCTCTACTCTACTGCCATCTGCAATCTGTCATGTCTTGTTTTGAGAGAGTGCAAACCTCTCATTGGAGGCTGTCGCAAGTCTCCAAAATATTCCCTAAATCACACAGAGTACTGACCGCGACTGGGAAAACTGCTGTCAACTGCACACTAGACAGAAAATGGCACATTTGCAAACACCTCAAGTTTTACTTGTGGGTGTGCTTCCAAGTTTCACTGAATCTTTGAGATTCCTGTTTTGGACACGCAGGTCACGAGGAGAACGTACAGATAGCATCCATAGTCAGGATCGAGCCCGAGTCTCTGGCGCTGCAAGCACTGTAAGGCAGCAACTCTACCGCTGCGCCACCGTGCTGTCCTGTCTCTTCATTTTTACCCAACCGCAAACACTTTATGTGTTCTAACGCCACCCTCAGCCCAATCACCTCCTGTGACCCCTGTCAGCTTGTGGTTTTCCATTACTACATCCCTCTCATCACAGAACAGCAGTCAGGCTTTAGACAGGAGTCCAATGTGAATTATGGTGATGATACTCAGGATTAAAACATCTCACCTACTTGGCTAAATGATCTTCCACTAACCAAGCCCCCCCCAGTCAAACTGGGACCCCAAGTTGAAACTTGCATCTATTGTGCAACATCAACATTTTATTTGATTTGGATGAGGTGTTCCACACCAGGGCTTTGGAGATAAAAACATAGAAACTTAGAAAATAGATGCAGGAGTAGGCCATTCGGCCATTCGAGCCTGCACCGCCATTCAATATGATCTTGGCTGATCATCCAACTCAGTATCCTGTACCTGCCTTCTCTCCACACCCCCTGATCCCTTTTGCCACAAGGGCCACATCTAACTCCCTCTTAAATATAGCCGATGAACTGGCCTCAACTATCTTCTGTGGCAGAGAATTCCAGAGATTCACCACTATCTGTGAAAAATGTTTTCCTCATCTCAGTCCTAAAAGATTTCCCCCTTATCCTTAAACTGTGACCCCTTGTTCTGGACTTCCCCAACATCAGAAACAATCTTCATGCATCTAGCCTGTCAAACTCCTTAAGATGTCCTCATTCTTCAGGGAACGGGGGTTCCCCTCTTCTACCATAGATGAGGCTCGCACCAAGGTCTCTTCTATACCCCGTGACTCTGCTCTCACTCCCCATCCCCCCCACTCGTAACAAGGGCAGAGCCCCGTTGTCCTCACCTTCCACCCTACCAGCCGTCACATACAACAAATAATCCTCTGACATTTTCGCCACCTCCAACGTGACCCCACCACTTGCCACATCTTCCCAATTTCCTCCCCTGTCTGCTTTTCGGAGAGACCACTCCCTCCATAACTCCCTGGTCAATTCGTCCCTTCCCACCCGAACCACCCCCTCCCCGGGCACTTTCCCTTGCAACCGCAAGAAATGCTACAATTGTCGCTTTACCTCCCCCCTCGACTCCATTCAAGGACCCAAGCAGTCGTTCCAGGTGCGACAGAGGTTCACCTGCACCTCCTCCAACCTCATCTATTGCATCCGCTGCCCTAGATGTCAGTTGCTCTACATCGGTGAGACCAAGCGTAGGCTTGGCGATCGCTTCGCCGAACACCTCCGCTCGGTTCGCAACAACCAACCTGATATCCCGGTGGCTCAGCACTTCAACCCACCCTCCCATTCCGAATCCGACCTTTCTGTCCTGGGCCTCCTCCATGGCCAGAGTGAGGACCACCGTAAATTGGAGGAGCAGCACCTCATATTTCTCTTGGGCAGTTTGCACCCCAGTGGTATGAACATTGACTTCTCTAATTTCAGGTAGTCCTTACTTTCTCCTCCCCTTCTCAGCTCTCCCTCAGCCATCTGGCTCCACCTCTTCCTTTCTTCCTCCTACACCCCCTACCCTCACATCAGTCTGAAGAAGGGTTTCGACCCGAAATGTTGGAAGAAGAATCAAATACACAGGACTAGATGTTAAAAGTCCCTTGTGCCAATAGGTGGGGAGCATTTCACGACATCCGTTGATTGTTAAGAGTGGTAGACGCTCAACATCGGTGGGGGGCGGGGGGGTGATACATATATCTTGGCCTGTGTAACCTTCAGGATAGTTGGGCACAGGACACATCATCAGTAGTGTACCCTTGCATCACTGGGTGTTTCGGCCTTTTAACACTATACACCCTCCACAAGGGCGGCCCTGAAGATATTTCCTTCGCTCCATTGATACTGCCTCAGCCGCTGAGTTTCTCCAGCATTTTTGTCTACCTTCATTTTCCAGCATCTGCAGTTCCTTCTTAAATAATTTTATTACAGGTGCTTTCCTTTGACATAGTGACCTTAGATAAGAACAAGTCTTCAGCAGTAATTATCCGGTAATAAGAATGTAATTCAAAGCGTAATCTGTCAGTTAAGCTACATTAGGAATACATTTTTGAATGAAAGTTTGACAGCTACTGAATGTTGATAAGATATCCAATCAAAGATAACATCTACAGATCTAATAGCTTTCTTGTAATATTGGGTTATCATCTTCTGGTATTTATGCACGTGAAAGATGGGATGTTACAGTTCTGGGTTTTGATAGAACTCTTTTTCTCTTACTGCAACTCTCTTAACTAAACCTTGCTGTGTGCAGGCAGAAAATTGTCCATTTTCAATGTCACCTTGTATTCAAAGTATTTAAAATTATCATACTTGCAGTCGCCTGCTCATTTGCATGTTCCACGATACATTACAAATCTCTCTCTAAATGAACACATGCCTATAAGGTTGATATTTAACATGATTAATCTTCCACGGTGATTAATGATTAATTGGCCACGGTGGCGCAGCGGTAGAGTTGCTGCCTTACAGCGCTTACAGTGCTTGCGGTGCTGGACACCCGGGTTCGATCGTGACTACACGTGCTGTCTGTACGGAGTTTGTACGTGCTCCCCGTGACCGTGTTGGGTTTTCTCTGAGATCTTCGGTTTCCTGCCACACTCCAAAGACATACAGGTATGTAGGTTAATTGGCTTGGTGTAATGTGTAAATTGTCCCTAATGTGTGTAGGATAGTTGTTAATATGCGGGGATCGCTGGTCGGTGCGCTCGGTGGGCCGACGGGCCTGTTTCTGTGCTGTATCTCTAAAATAAAAAAATAAAAAATTAAAATAAATTGTGAAATAAAGTGAAAAGTCTCATTGTATTAAGATATAGATCTAAAGGTACGCGCCAGTTGGAAACCTTCAAGATGAACATCAGTGAAGCTGAGGTCAAGGAGAAGTTTAGAAATCAAACTAATAGAAACAGGTGTAGGAAGGAACTGCAGGTGCTGGTTGAAATAGAAGATTGACACAAAAAGCTGGAGTAAATCAGTGGATTCGACAGCACCTCTGGAGAAAAGGAATAGGTAACGTTTCGGGTCAAGACCCTTCTTCGTGTATTTTATTTTAATAGAAACAGGTGCTTGTTCCAGTAGGGGCATAACTTGAATGCTCCCAGCAGGGTGGTGTTGGGGATTTTTTTGCAACATAGAAAGAAGTCATTGAACTCTGAGTCTTTGCTAACTCTGTGTTCAATCACATTTACCCACTTATTTTCCCTCCCATTAACTCCGACTTCATTCTGCAACCAGCCACCTACTATTGCTGCTGCTCTCTCTGAGCACTTCGACCAGTATCTGTTTAAACTGTACTTTACCAAAATGCTTTATACTTTTGAGTCAGTCAAGCAGGTAATAATGAGTCAGAATATAGGCAGGCGATTGAAAATTTGATTGAATGGTGCCACTACAACCGACGATGTCAGCACATTTCAGATGCCAGATGAAGGAGCTGATTGTTGTCTTTAGAAGGGGTAAGCCAAGGATCCATGAACCAGTCTTTCCCCTGAGTCTCAAGAAGGGTCTCGACCTGTAACATCGCCCAGTCCTTCTCTCCAGAGATGCTGCCTGTCCTGCTGAGTTACTCCAGCATTTTGTATCTATCTTAGGTATAAACCTTCCTACACAACTCGTCTTCAATGATGGGTTGGTGGTGGAGATAGTCAACAACATCAAGTTTCTGGGCGTGCATATCTGTGAAGATCTGTCCTGGCCTTGGAAACGTTGATGCAATCTTAAAGTCTATCAATGCCTCTTCTTCCTTAGATGTTTGAGGGGATTCAGTTTGTTGAATATTCTCTCGAATTTCTACAGATGTGCAGTAGAGAGCATATTGACTGGCTGCATTATGACCTGGTTTGGCAACTCAAATGCTCAAGGACAAAGGAGAGTGTTCGACACTACCCGATCCATCAAGGATACCGACCTCCCCATCATCAAAGGGATGTATAGGAGGCGCTGCCTCAAAAAAGCAGCCAATTTCATCAAAGATACATACCACCCTGGCCACACTCTCCTTTCACTCCTATATTAGGAAGGTTTTCGGAAACAGTGACCACAAATTCACGACTGGCTTCTTACCAACAACCATCAGGCTCTTGAAGTACACAACACTAACTTCATCTATGAACTCTGAACTGTCTTTGGTTGCACTAAGGACAGGATATTTTTTTGCATTCATATTTAGGTTATTAATTTGAATTCTTATTTATTATATATTATCCATAAATACTGTGTTTACAGGCCTGTTGTGTTGCTGCAAGTAAGAATGTCATCGTTTTGTTGACTGCATACATGACAATTAACCATTTTGATTATTGAGTCCCTTGAAGAACACAGATCAGATCTCTGTGCAACTGTAGTTTTGCATGCATGTACAAATATACAAAGAAATACAGCGAGACACGGAAACTATTTATATTCCAGCTTTCTGTCCGAATTCCAAACACTATCATTATGCTTCGGGCTGCTCACTGGGGTTTCACTGGGCTCTTGGAATCCTGGCTTATCTGCATTTCATGGAGATGGGTTTCCGGCCTCAGAGAGTGTCAGTGCTGTCAATGTGGAGTTTGAACATTAAAAGTGTTGGCCAATGGTTCTTCGTATGCCAGAAACATTGACGCAAATGGCTCGTCAGCCTCCTTTACAGGCCAGAAGGAGCAATATTTTCAAACTGTTGCATATTATTTCAAGGCAGATGTATTCTTCCCTTCATGAATGTCTCATTGACTGAGCTTTTACACTACTTGAACCCAACAATGTGCCACCTACCCCACCAGATGTTGAGGACATTCAGTATGTTGTTGAATCCTCCCATGAATTTCTACAGCTGTATGGTAGAGAGCTTAATGACCATGGCCAGGTTCATCAACTCGAACATCCAGGAATGAAGGAGAGTTTACAAATAATGGTGAACACTGCCTGGTCCATCATGGGTACTATCTTCTCCGTCTTCCAAGGAATCTGTATGAGGCACTGCCTCAACAAAGCAGCCCGCATCATCAGAGACCCACAACACCCTGGCCATGCTCTCACTTCACTCCTGCCATCAGGAGGAAGATACAGGTTCAGGAACAGGTTCTTCCCAACAACCATCAGGCGATTGAAAGCGCTGAATTCCAACTAAACTCTGAACTACAAACTGCCACGATATGGACTTTGGGCTTTTTTTTTTAACAATATCGCTTTTTATTAATTTATTGAACATTTTTTGTCTGTTCATTATATTATCTATTGAGTACTGTGTTTACAAACCTGTTGTGCTGCTGCAAGTAAGAATTTCATTGTTCCGTTTTGGAAATTTTGAAAATAAATCACTCCCTTGAGATGAGCAGAGGAGGGAATTGAATACTTTGGTCGAAGGCAAGGCTTGGGGAACATGTTCAGTCTTCCTAACCACATAATGAACATTCCCAAATACCCAGGTCCCACCAATTCTACAGTACATGCACTAAGCCAATTGAAGTTAAATAATCTGTGGTGAATACTTCAGTCTGCAATCTTCTTTCCATTTCCTTTTTTTTTTTTTTATTTTATTTTTATTAGAAGTACGGTAAATTACAATACTACACAACACATATATCTTAATACATTTTTTGTACCGCTTCATTTTTTTTGAGCTTTAAGAAAAAGATAGAAGTAAGGAAAATAAAGAAAGTGCGCAAGAGTCGTGAAGTGCAAGAGTGTTGGGAAAAGAAAGCCCCTTAGAAAAGAAGTTGGAGAAGGAAGTAAAGTAAGAAAGTAGACCCTAGAAAAGAAAGAAAAAGAAAGTAGGAACAATCTCTCTATTATAACATTAAACTCCGCAGAAAGGGGACTACCAACCAAGTCTGTTTTTGTTGTTTTACCTCCCGTTGCCAGGTCCTGATACCATTTGTTTATTTATTTATTTATTAAATTAATATTGCACCTCATGCTTGTAATAGGACCAGAAACATAGACCAGGTCTTTTGGAATTGGTCTGCTTTACCTGCTAAGAGGAATCTCATCTCTTCCAGATGTAATGTTTCAAACATATTTGATATCCACATTTTTATTGTTGGTGTGGGCGCAGTTTTCCAGAATTTAAGTATAAGCTTTTTTCCCGTTATTAGCCCGTAATTGAATAAATTCTTCTGAAACACATTTAGTTCAGGGTTACCTTCCGATATTCCAAAAATAATCCATTCTGGTTTTGGTACCAGTTTTATTTTGATTAATTTTGAAAAAATATCAAATATTTCATACCAGAATTTTTGGATTTTTGTACAAAAAACAAAAGAATGCGCTATGGTAGCTTCTTGGCACAGACATTTATCACAGATTGGTGAAACATTAGGGAAGATTTTATTTAATTTAGTTTTTGAATAATATAATCTATGTAATGTTTTGAATTGGATGAGCGTATGTCGTACGTTGATCGAACATTTATGCACCTGTAGCACCTTTCCATTTCCAATGAGCACAATTATAGCACTGTATATGGATGGCCTTTCACAGCGCATGCTTCTGGTAAGCTCTATTCCCCACTCTAGACATCAACAATCCCACCAACTTCCCACTACAACCCCTTTTAATGGTTCCAGGAATTATTGAGTAGTTGAGGAAGCTTTATTTGGATAACTAAAGAAATTTCTGAAGAATCAACAGCATGATTGTTTGAACTTGCATTAACACAGAGGAAGGCAGACAGACACAAATATATATATACATTGGCGTTGAGCAGTTAAATTTAAAAATTACATGTTAGGAGAAGGAACAGGATGAGGATGGGAGGGTGGCTGAGAGATAAAAGAGGATGAAAAGGGATGAATATAAAGTCTAGAAGAATAGGTGAAAAAGGAAGAAGTGGGAACAAAAGTGAGATATATGATGAGGGTTTGAGAGGAGAGGGGAAGAGCAGGAAGGATAAAAGAACACAAATCCCAAGGCCAGGGTTAACAATGGACATAAGCAAGAGAAGGCAAGGCAAGGCAAGGCAAGTTTATTTGTATATCACCTTTCAACAACAAGGTAATTCAAAGTGCTTTACATAAAACATTAAAAGCTTTGGAAAGAAACACATATAAAATGACATTTAGATGTAAAACGATTATCAGATTATTCAGATAAAATAATTATAAAATTGAAAGCAATCAAATAAAATATTTAAAATAGAATAAAACCAGGAATAGAAGTTACAGTGCAATATAGGTAATTAATAAATTGTATTGTTTACTGAAAGGCAGCGGCAAACAGAAAAGTCTTCAGTCTAGATTTAAAAGAGCTGAGAGTTGCAGCAGACCTGCAGTTTTCTGGGAGTTTGTTCCAGATATGTGGTGCATAAAAACTAAATGCTGCCTCTCCATGTTTAGTTCTGACTCTGGGGACACAGAGCAGACCTGTCCCAGACGATCTGAGAGGTCTGGGTGGTTCATAGCCAAGCAGAAGATCAGAAATATATTTTGGCCCTAAACCATTCAGTGCTTTGTAAACCAACAGTAGTATTTTGAAATCAATTCTTTGACAGACAGGAAGCCAGTGTAAAGACCTCAGAACTGGAGTAATGTGATCTACTTTTTTGGTCTTAGTGAGGACTCGAGCAGCAGCATTCTGAATTAACTGCAGCTGTCTGATCGACTTTTTAGGGAGACCTGTAAAGACACTGTTACAGTAGTCGAGCCTGCTGAAGATAAATGCATGGACAAGTGTTTCCAAATCCTGCTGAGACATAAGTCCTTTAATCCTTGATATATTCTTTAGGTGATAGTAGGCTGACTTTATGACTGTTTTTATGTGGCTGTTGAAGTTCAGGTCTGAATAGATGACTACTCCTAAGTTTCTGGCTTGGCTTGTTGTTTTTAGCATTACCATTTGAAGCTGGGTGCTAACTTTTAATCGTTCTTCCTTGGCTCCAAAAACAATTATTTCAGTTTTTTCTTTGTTTAATTGGAGAAAATTCTGGTTCATCCAATCGTTGATTTGCTCAATGCATCTACTCAGTGCTTGTATTGGACTATAGTCTCCTGGTGATATTGTTATGTAGATTTGTGTGTCGTCTGCGTAACTATGGTAACATATTTTGATGTTTTTCATGATCTGAGCCAATGGAAGCTTGTAGATGTTAAACAGAAGAGGCCCCAGAATGGAGCCCTGGGGAACTCCACATGTAATTTTTGCACGCTCAGATCAAAGGTATCAAAGGTATTTTATTGGTCACATTCACATACACCGAGGTGTAATGAAGTGAAATGCTTTTTGCCATTTTGCAGCACAGAAAGAAAGAATACAGACATAACACCAATGAGAGTCTTAAACACAAAGAACATCTCCCCACAATGGCTCCCACCATGAGGGAAGGCACAAAGTCCAGTCCCCAACCCCAGTTCACCCATAGTCGGGCCTATTGAAGCCTCCATAGTTGCTTCTACGGAGGCCCGATGTTCCTGGCCGTTCTCGCCGGGTGGTGGTGCTCCGGCGTCGGGAGAGTCCTCACAGCGGCCTGGGAACCCTGGAATGGCCGCCTCTGTACTGGAGGCCGCGGCTTCCGAAGCCGACAAGGCCGCGCCAGTTGGAGCTCCACAACTGGCGATCTCATCTAGAGATCCCAGGCTCCCAGTGTAAAGTTCAGCGCCGCCGCCCGCAGCTGGTCGCTCCACAGTCCCGCAGCTCCGCGATGTTGTTCCCGGCGGCCTCAGCTCACTGGAGCTCCAGCGCGGCGACCTGGGCAAGGCATCGCCCGCTCCACGATAGCGCTCCAGCGCTGTGCCGCCGCCGAAGCCGAGGTTCTGGGCGGTCCCCGACAGGAAACGCCGCTCCAGGCCCGCTGGTAGGCCGCAAGGACGGGTCGAAGCTATAGCCCGGAGAAAAGCTGCCTCTCCGACCAGGTAGGGACCCTGAAAGGCAGTTTCCCCCTTCCCCCGCCCTCCCCCCAACCAAAAAAGTCTAGATCTCCAAACACACCACTTTAAATAACTAAAAATAAAAATAAAACGGTGAAAAGACAGACAACTGCTAATTACCTATAGACACAAAGTAGTCCCTGTCCTTCAAGTAGGATTCAAACCATTTTAATGCTGTGCCCGAAAGTCCCACACAGTTTTCCAGACGGTCTAGTAATAAGTTGTAATATGTTGAGAACAGTGGAGGAAGCAAGGATAACAAAGACAGGTGGAAGGAGCATTGGAGATTGAAGGGATAAAGTGAAGAAATATATTGTCAGGTGAACAATAGATGAGAACCAGAGAGAAGGGACTTGGGCAGCAGATGCCAGGAAAGGAGGGGAAGATTGGATTGGGGGGAAATGAAATGAGATAAAGAGAGATAAGATTGGAAAAAAATGGAACAAAATAGTGATTGCAGTTTGGTGAATATAAATATTGCCCTTTTTTCTATGCCCTTTGATCACCCTTCTTCAACCCTTGTTTTCTACCTTTTCCTCCACTTTTCTGTATCCGTCTCATCCTGCTCCTTCTTCCTCTCCTCAAAGTTGTGGCCAATATATCTAATTCTGAAAAATAATTCATAAGTTTTTTAAGAGTCTGTGCCTTTAGAACTAATGTTAGTGATGCTTTTAAGAGTTACATAGAGGCAAGTAAAAAATAATATTTGAACTTGCAGTTTGGAGGTTTGAATTTTGATTGTGAATTTCTGAAGCTAAATATGAATTGTTTGATTCCTTGATTGAATTTATTACATGGACGACAGGACAAATTTTATATAAAATTGGAAACATTTGGCAAGCACTGAATGGAACTTGTTATATTTCCAAAATACAGAAAGAATTCAAAAATAAAGTCCATGATTTTGCATTTCATATTTTATTTGTAAATTATGTTTTAATATGCACACATTTCAAATAGGCAGTTAACCTCAAGGACATATTTTAGGTCAAAATTATTATGACTTTTCAATAGGAATTTTTGCATAACATTTTGATAAACTTGGCCTTTGCTAATTTTAAAAATAGGTAACATGGTTAACACTGCAGTAGAAGGGAATTTCGTACTGCTGGTGTGTATATGAATTAAGAGCCTAGGATAATTACAGATAATTTTGCTAATTGAAGGGTACTTACTTCACGGGATGTCATTATCAAAAATGGTTAGTTGTAAAATAATTTGCCATAAAAAAAAACTGCAAATTTAATTCCAGAGTCAGTAACTGAAAATGTTATCACCCACCTCGGAGAATTAATTGCTTTCTACTGCAAACTGACTAATTCTATAATGGCACACTGTGAAATTAGCAGCATTTTATTGTGTTAATTATCTGTTGGGTAAGACATTATTAGTTCTGACAAATGCAAATGAGAAACTGTGCTCTCAAGATAAAACACAACTAAAGGTGAAACGGAGCACACTTGGGTCATTCATAATATTGCCATTGGAAAGCATATAATTAAAATATCAAAGTAAGTGTGCGCTGGTGTGTACTTTATCCACATTTGTGTTTCATCATATCCTTTTTTTTTAACAGAATACCACTTTAGTTTTGTTAGATAATAATATATATTATATTCCTTGAGGGAAACAAATTCTGAATGCATGAGTATAATCTCATACAAAGTCAAACCTAGTTTTTCATGCTTAAAATGAATCATTTGCACAAGAATAATTTCAATAAAACACAGTTCTGGCAGTGTATATGCTAAACTTTCTTTGAATTTATTTTATCCTCTGTCAGTATTGCCCTGATATGTCCTCTTAAATTGGATCTCTAAGCCTTTCATAAAGTTTAATAAATCTTCAGCAATTCACCCAAAGGAAATTATATTAAAAACCATCAAATGTGAAGTTCGGCCCAGACACAGCGTTGGGAATTATATCACCATAATCAGGTTGTAATGAAAGCTTCTGTCGCTGTAGTTCCCACTCATAATCTGCCTGTTTTTATGAAAAGGGCCTTGTCTGGGTTCATATGCAGCTTTAATTGGAAGATGTCTTCATTTTATTCCAGTCTTCTGGGATAATAACTTTCCCCATGTATAAACATAGGCCCTCGCTGCAGATATTTTTTCATTTAGTAAAGCATGACTCTTTAAATGATTTAGCAAATCATCATGAATGCCAGCCAAATGATTGGCAGCTTATTGCCAATACGCCATTTGCATGACATTTGTTCACTCTGTAAGAAAGCTGCAGCAAGTAAACAAATAACACCATTTCTATGTGCTTTCCTGTTTATTTTCTAATAATCTAGTGACATTTGTGCAGAGGCAAATGCTGCAGCAAATTATGGCAAGGAATAATAAGGTTTAACACTCTGACGTCACTCTGCTAATTGTTTGAAGAAAATGGTTTGAAGTGCTAATCAACCTTATGCTTTTGCTTTGTTGCTCATTTTAAGAATGTAAGATTTTTCTAACAAAGGGAATAAGAGGACTATTTTTGGTGGTTTTAGTTATTTTTCTCAATGTGCATTTCTTTTCATCAGTTTTTTTACTATGTTGTTCCACTAGGCTTACTTAGCAAATCTAGTGCAATAAAGAAAACAGCAATTTGCTTTGCGATATGAGCAGTGAGGAGAAGCTTGTTATAAAACAATGCCTTAGATAGATTAGCCAGTGGTCCAGAAAGGTTTTTGCATTGATTTAATAACCTGATTAAAAACTGTCTGAAACAAAAATCTATCACCTGCATGTGAAAGTTTAGACCAATCTGATTTACATTGATTGTCATAATTTAATTATCATAATAACTATAGGTAGACCAAAATGCTGGAGAAACTCAGCGGGTGAGGCAGCATCTATGGAGCGAAGGAAATAGGCAACTTTTTCGGGTCGAGCCCCTTCTTCAGACCCTTCTTCAGACCCGTCTGAAGAAGGGTCTCGACCCGAAACGCTGCCTATTTCCTTCGCTCCATAGATGCTGTCTCACCCATTGAGTTTCTCCAGCATTTTTGTCTACCTTTGATTTTTCAGCATCTGCAGTTCCTTCTTAAACATCATAATAATTATTATCAGTGGTGGAGAGAGTTAGCACCTTGAAATTACTGAACATTAACATCTTGGATGACCTCTTTAGGCCCAGCCCAGAAATGCAATCATGAAAAGGGTTCACCAGTGCCTCTACTTTCTCAGAAGTGTAAAGAGATTTGGTATGTTACAAAATACTCTTAACAAACTTTTACAGATGCACTGTAAAATGTAGTAGGAAGGATCTGCAGATCGGCCTTTTGGCTAAGATCAAGTGTTGTATTTGTTCCTACCAGATGTACCAGATACTTACCTGGCAGGGGAGAGACCATGATCAAAAAGGCAGTACTCCCAGGACGAGCTACTCGAGTAAAAGAGACTATTTGTTCTTATTAGAACAGTTCTGGCGGTCCCTCGGGGACAAGGGTCATGGATCTCGGATCAAAATCGGTGACAAGGAGTCTGTCAG
This sequence comes from Leucoraja erinaceus, assembly GCF_028641065.1. Taxonomy (NCBI): domain Eukaryota; kingdom Metazoa; phylum Chordata; class Chondrichthyes; order Rajiformes; family Rajidae; genus Leucoraja; species Leucoraja erinaceus. The sequence goes on along the minus strand of NC_073379.1, from coordinate 77,799,032 downwards.
CTGCGGGCTTAGAGGTGGATCATAGAAACATAGAAACATAGAAATTAGTTGCAGGAGTAGGCCATTCGGCCCTTTGAGCCTGCACCGCCATTCAATATGATCATGGCTGATCATCCAACTCAGTATCCCGTACATGCAGTATCCCGTACACCTCATCCAGCCACAATGGCAGCAGCAACTGGAGTGGGAGTACAGGGTATCCCAAATACCCTGAGAGTTAGCGTTAAGGACCTCAGCAAGGGGACTTCCTCCTCATGGGACCCGTTCGTGAGGGAGGTCTTGCTAGAGGCCTGCAAATTTGAGGCCAAGGACATCTACTGCCTTCAGGACGTCCTGGGTAACGGATATTTTGATGTTACCTTCAAGTATCCGACGGGATGGCAGACGTTGATGGAAGACTTTCGGGAGAAGGGGAACGAAGCTCCGCTGTCGCTGCTGAAAGTGCATCCGCTCTTCACCCTCCCCACCCAGAAGGAAAGGATGATCACGATGCACATGTTCAACCCACATATGCCCATAGTGGATATCCTCACCTTCCTTGCTCGCTACATCGATGGAACAGGGAACTGCGTGGATGTGAAGGACCTGTTTGGGATTTGGACAAGCAAGCGGCAGGTGAAGGTAAAGCTGAGGGTGGACAAGAACGGAGCCATCATCCACCCTCCCTCGGTTTTCGCTATTGGAGGGAACCGAGGATACATGAGCTACGTGGGGCAACCCAGGCTGTGCAGGAAATGCAACAAGCCTGGGCATGGGATAGCCCAATGCACTGCAGTTGGCTGCAAGATCTGCAAGCTGGAGGGCCATGAGACAAAGGACTGTCAGGCCAGCAAGAACTGCAACCTGTGCGGGGTGCCAGGCCACCTTTACAGGGCCTGCCCTAAAAACAGCCTGCACCTATACATAGGCAACAAGAGGGGCTGCTGCCAGCACCCCCAGGATGGGTGAGACATCCCCCACCACTTCCAAGACCCCAGCAGAAAGGGGGAACAGGGATGAGGACAGCACAACCACCTTGAGCTCCCAAGTGCCGGACAGAGACCCCCAGCAGGAAGGAGGGAGAGTCGATGGAAGAGGGGGAACAGCAGAATGATTGGCACACGGTGATGAAGAAGAAACACCAGAGGGCTCAGCCCAAAGAGCTGAGGCTGGATGGGATGGGTAAGTCCAAAAAAAGACTTATTTCACTGACAGATGCATGCAACCTCTCCTCATCGGAGGATGAGGTGACCTCAAAGACCCGACGATGGAGGCACAGGAATAAAACAGGGGAGGAAAAGAAAAAGGCCACGCCGACTGTCCCCCAGCTCCAGGGCATCAGGAGCAGTGCAGTGGCCGATGGGCTCCAGATCCAGGACATCGGGAGCAGTGCAGCGGCCGATTGGCTCCAGCTCTGGGAGACCGGGAGCAGTGCAGCGGCCGATGGGCCCCAGCTCCGGGAGACCAGGATCATCGCAGCAGCCGAAGGGGCCCAGCTCCTGGAGACCAGGATCATCGCAGCAGCCGAAGGGGCCCAGCTCCGGGAGACCGGGAGCAGTGCAGCAGCCGATTGGCTCCAGCTCCGGGAGACCGGGAGCAGTGCAGCGGCCACCGTACCCCAGCTACAGGAGACGGAGGGGGCAGTGTGCCCAGAAGGGAGTGGAACAAGTAGGTTCCCCCCCCAACGACACCTCCGGTTACGCCACAGGAAACCCACCTCCTTGAGGATGCTGGCACCCAGTACCTGAACCCAGGAAAGGTGCGGCAATTGACCAAAGCAGTGGGCTTGAGAGGGCAAGAGAACGGTCAGTGACTCTAAAGACAATGGAGCTTAAACTGGCATCCTTAAACGTGCGCAGTATAAAGAGCACTGTGCGATGTGTGAACGCCTTGCAGTTCCTGGCCAAGGTCAAGGCAGACGTGACTTTTCTCCAGGAGTGCGGGCTGCCACACCTCCGCTGCTATCGGACTGTCGGTGTGGTCGGGGGGCAATGACTGTCGTGCTTCCGGCCTGGGGATCTTGCTGCGGGGAGGGAACTTCGCCATCACAGAGGTCAGGGAGGTGGTTGGGAGGCGTCTCCTCATGGTGGAAGTTATGTACCGTGGTTCTCCACTCCGTCTGATTAATGTGTACGCCTCACCCGTGCAGAGCGAGCGGCTGGCGGTTCTCCAGCAGCTCTCAGTGCTGCTGGCCACGTCCTGGCCGCCCTTTCTGGCCGGTGACTTCAACTGCATCATTGATGCGGCTGGACGATCCGGCAGTGCCGACAACAGACTGGACATCACGTCCAAGTTCCTGATGGAGACGGTAAAAGACGCAAAGCTGCACGACATCTTCAGCAACCCTGCAGGCGGGACCCAGCCGCGTTTCACCTGGTCGAGATCAGACAGCTCAGTCAGGTTCCGGATAGACTTCCTCTTCACGACGAAGGCCGTAACGGTCAGACACACCGACCTCTCACCGGTGTTCTTCTCTGACCACTACCTCCTTCAGGCTTCCTGTCACCTACAGGAGGATCAGAAGGCAGGCTGAGGGACGTGGAAGTTAAACGTGAAGCTGTTGACCCCAGAGAACGTTGAGGAGCTAAAGGGTGACTACGCATGTTGGAGAACGGTGAAGCCTCTCTTTGACTCCCCGACACTCTGGTGGGAAGCAACCAAGGAGAACATTAAGAGGTTCTTCATAGTTAAAGGGGTTCAGAGAGCAAGACGGGAGCAAGACGAGTCAGAAGGAATTGTGCCAACTCCAGACAGATTTGCAGCAACTGCTCCTTCTGCAGTCAAGGGGGGTGGATGTGAGGGAGGAACTTAGAGAGGTGAAGGACCGGCAAGCTCGGCTCTTTACCTCTGAATCCTCCAAGAACATCTTCCGATCCAGGGTCCGCCATGTGGAGCAGGATGAGACGTGCTCACGTTTCTTCTTCCATAAGGTTCACAGGGGGAGCTCTGTGATCAACAGCCTTAGGGAGGAGGACAGCTCGGTAGCATCCTCGCAGACAGACATGCTGAGGATCTGCAAATCCTTTTACACATATTTGTATGACAAAAAGGCCACAGACAGCACTGCCTCCCAGACCATCCTGTCCTCTATCACGGAGGTCTTGGAGGACAGCAAGCGGGGAGTCCGGACCAACCACTGACCCTGATGGAGCTGACTGGCTACATCCGTTCCTTTGACTCGAGTAAAACTCCCGGAAGCGATGGCTTACCGGCCGAGTTGTATTCGGCTCTGTGGGACTGGGTGGGCCCGGACCTGCTGGAAATGTACAACGACATGCTTCTAGCTGGCAGCATGTCAGGCTCCATGAGTAAGGGCAGCATCACCCTAATCTTCAAGCACAAGGGGGAGATGAAGGATATAAAGAATTGGAGACCCATCACATTGTTAAATGTAGATTACAAGATCCTGTCTAAGGCCATCGCCAATCGGGTCAAGTCTGCTGTGGGCCAAGTGTTCCACCCGGACTAAACCTGTGCTGTACCTGGCAGGAAAATCTTAGACAGCCGCGCGCTGAACCAACCTACACAACCTTAACCTTACCTCGACAACGGAACACTCTATGGCCCACCTCTTGCACTACTATCAACGTGTTTTTTTTCAAATTATGCTTTTGCATTAAAGCATTGCTTTTTTTTTGCACATTCTTTCTTTTTGAATTTTGTGTAATTTATGGATACTTTTATATAATTTTGTGTTATGTGCATTGAGTGAGTCAATGTTTTTTCATTGTACCTGTGCCTCACCATACTCGTGCATATGACTATAAACTTGAACTTTAACAAATTCATTTCCTACAGATCTAACCAACTGCAAGAAAGGGTGTCCAATTTTGTGAAAAATAATGTTTTATGCAAAGCAGGTTGAGTTTCAGAGTGAATTGCAGAGAAATTGCAGTCACATACAAATATGATACATAAAAATGTCAAATCCTATATAACAATTATAACACGTTACTCTCATAAATACAATCCAATTGCTGTAGCAATATTCCCATTATAAGTACAGATGTGCTGAACTCATAAAACAAAAATAAAAAAAGCAGAAGAAATGATAGAAGCTCTGTTAAGCTCTGCTTGACTGATATTGTCCTGCCACCAGAAAAAAAAATTAACTGATGTCTTCAAAATTTGATTTTGCAGAACAGAATTCAATTACCTCAATAATCTGATTTTGTTATGTTGAGCAGTCTCTCAGGTACACTCAGAGAACAAAGAATATGGGAAAAATTAAAATATTGGATGCTGCCATAGGAAAAGATAATGAGGACATCTTCTTTTTGAAAACGTCAATATGATAAAATTAAACAAATTTAAAAGAAAATAAAGGATTATTGTGGGAATTATATTACTAAGTTTGGACAAAGGCATGGAATTTCTTTGGCATCTGCATGGGCATATTAAATGATTACTGCCTGCTGGGCTAATGACTATTTTGTTTGTGAAACTGTTGCCTGGCAATGCAATATTCTAAGAGCCAAGGAAAGCCATTTCTTAAATATACTGCATTGGAGAATCATGTACACAGTTCGGACTGTGTACAGGTCCAGTGTGCCTGAGTTTGTACGAGGAGAGAGAGGATGCTTGTGATCACAATGATATGTGACCGGTGTACTTAGTGGGAAAGAGAGCTGATCAGGTGATTGTTTTTGACACAAGTAACTGCAGATGTTAGTGTACAAAACAAGACACAAAGTACTGGAGTAACTAAACAGGTCATGCGGCATTTCCGGAGAAGGAGGTGATTGTTTTGGGTGGGGGAGGATGGGGAGGGAGACGGATAATCTGTAGTAGTGGAGCCTGTTGATTGTTGGATGGCTGCTAATTGTTTGATCAATTGGAAGAGGCAAAGGCTGATTATTGGCTGAGGGGAGTTGCTGGTTAAGGCTCATCAGTGAGAAGAATGTGGTGAAAAACATGGCAGTGCGTGAAGAGTAACAGGAGAGTCAGTAAGTAAAGTTGAAAGGGTTCTCAGTAATGATTTGGACTTGCTAACGATGGCCCCATTGTCAGAGGTAGACTTCAGAACACTAAATGCTGGAGAAACTCAACAGGTCATGCAGCATCTTTTGAGGGAATGGACAGATGAGTTTTCAGGATGGGTTCCTTCTTCAGGCTGATAGGGGTGAGGAAGCTGGAACAGAGAGGTATGGGTAGGATAAGCCCTGGCAATTGGGTAAGAATGTGACAAAAGCTAAAGGTAAAAAGGAGACAAAAGTGTGTCAGGTAAGGAGAGAAGAGAAGTGAATTGTAAAGCTGGAGAGAGGGATATGGACAAAAAGGAAAGGGGAATAAATGGGGGACCTGGGGATGGGAACTGAATGTGCGAAGGAGGGGAAAGGAGTCGGGTGACTGGCCAGGTGGCGAAATAGGTGTGGACTGGGGGGTAAGGCATACTTGAAATTGAGGAATTAATTTGGGTTGGTATTTTTGGGTTGTAAGCTACCAAACTGGAATGAGCTGCTGTTCCTGCAGTTATGCATGTGGCCTTGATCTGGCAATGGAGGGGCCAAGGAGAGAAAGATCAATATGGGAATGGAAAGAGAAGTTAAAATTGTTCCAGCATGCCTTGGCGGACAGAGCATGTGTTTGGCAAAACAGTTGCTTGCTCTGCACTTGGCCTCACCAATGGGCCACATTGGATAAACTTTAAAGGCCCATTGAGAGCCGACTCCTATGGGAGAGTTCTGGTGAAGGTTCAGAAACTGCAATGTGGGTGTTCTTGAGGTGGCATTCAGATATTGTTGAAAGACTTTGTGGATGCATGTTGCAGATGATGTGCAGAGAAACCAAGAACCAACGTGCTCAAATTTTACAAACAGTTTTATTTGTCTCCAGTGTTCTCAGTTTCCGTTCACTATTTATTTTTCATTAAAATTAGATCACATTTTATAATGCGCAAAAACCTGGAAGGGTGCTATCTAATTTATGGATAAAAGATGTAATCAATGATGTCTGAATATTGGTTTAACACAATGCATAGTTGAGGTACAAATGACAGTAAAATGAAAACTTTGGTTAAATCCAGTTGTCTGCTATTTTTGAAGGAAATTAGATTGATTTGTTTTTTTTTAACGAGCTAACAACTACCCGTTTAATCAGTTTGTCGTTATGTGTTTGTTGGTAGACTTTCTTGGGAGTGACCTTGACATTTAGCTGGTCTTGGATCAAGTATTTGAAGAATGGAAGTAAGCAATTATTTATTCCATTTTCAAGCAGGTAGCGCTGTTGAGTTGTATAGCACAGAACCAGGACCTTCAGCTCAATTCACCCATGCTGACCATGATGTTTATCTAAGTTAGTCCAATTTGCCTGTGTTTGACATGCATCCTGCTAAACTTTCCAATCCATGTACGTTTTAAATACGCTGCCTTTTGGAAGCTCCTGTCTAGTGCCATCAAAATACGCCCTGCCCCAGTTTAGAAATTTAACTTGTGGACCAGTGTCTGAAGGATGCTGGTTTAAACCGAAGATAAACACAAAAAGCTGGAGTAACTCGGCAGGACAGGCAGCATCAAGCAGCACCATCTGAAGAAAGGTCTCAACTCAAAACGTCACCCATTCCTTCTCTCCAGAGATGCTGCCTGTCCCACTGAGTTACTCCAGCTTTTTGTGTGACTCTCTCTAACTCTGGGTGCTGACCTACGGGCCAACAGAAATAAATAATCTTGTTGTGTGTGCTACGAATTTGAGCACAGAACTTATAAATCAGTTCATAAAGTACACAGAGATATTGCATTCAGTCCCTCAATTATTTTGCCTTTCTATTTACATTTCTACTTGTGCAAAATGTTATATAAAATTCAAAATACTTTTTTTTGTCAAAATACATCTCTATTTGCCATATGTACAGTTGGGACATGTCTTTCTCTACAACCATCAATTTAATATATTCTACTACAATGTATCAACACCACTCGTGTTTCCTCGTGAACAATGCTTCCGAGGAGTGTTTTAGAAGCTCAGGGTCCCGCCCTCAGTGTCCAGTGACAGTGGTGGTGTGGTTACTGGTGGTACCCCCGCCACCACCATCCCCATCCCCAGTGTCTTTGCAGGAATTCACCACTGTCAAGGGATGTGGGTCAAATGTGGGACTAGAGTAGATGGGACAGCTTGGTTGGCATTGGCAAGTTGGCGAAAAGAGACAAAGCTTATTTTGGTAGGGATAGATGTTGTTTGGTGTCAGTGTGCTATGACTAATGAGAGGAAAAGCCAGTCTGGATTGCTGGCTGTCAACCTTTCTGCAGGATGCATGTGTATGACAAAGGTGATAACTTGCATATGCATAGTTTGATAACGTCCCTGTGACTTAATACTTTGCCCACACTCAGTTTCCCAGTTTGTATATGAAGGCTGGCAGCTTGAGTAAGGAACTGGAGGGCCGCCAGCAGTCCTGGAATTTTCTGCGAGTTAAATTACCACTTTCAGGAGAAGATGTGACAAAACCGAAAACAAAGTCTGCAGTCCTGGAGCTGAGTTCCAGTTGTACAGTGGCATTTGCAACGTTCAGCTTTGTTGTAATTGCCTGCTGTTAGGCATCAAGTAAAAATAACCCACAGCAATTTGACCGCGGAAATGGAGTGATTTAGTTGTAAATCAGCCATGTCGATTCTTCCGCCCTGTAAATCACAGATGGGTGTGAAAATGGCTCATGATTGTTGTTACTTCTTCAAATGCAGCATTTACATTACAGATCCACTGCCAGAGGCAAATGCAACGTGAGAAATGTGAGATTATAAATGAATTACTGAGTATCTTTGCTGGAACAGAGGATCAACTTTTGTGTTGATTATTACCTGTGCAGCTGGTGTTAGCATCAAATATAAAATACCACCATTGCACAATGGAGAAGCATATTTTTATACAAGCAAAAGACATCTTAATTAATTCATATGAAATTTATGCCCATGATTTTAATGCGTAAAATAAAATGAATGGTCTCTCCAACTAAAAAAAAAGAAGAGTTTTTTTTTAAATCAAACCCAATAGTTTAGAAGGACACAGTGCTGGAGAAACTCAGTGGGTCAGGCAGCATCTCTGGAAAGGGGGACGGAAAATGCTGGGGAAACTCAGCGGGTGAGGAAGCATCTATGGAGAGAAAGAATTGGCAATGTTTCGAGTCGTAGTCGAATCGACCCGAAACGTAGCCAATTCCTTCTCTCCATAGATGCTGCTTCACCCGCTGAGTTTCCCCAGCATTTTTTTTGTCTAATTTCGATGTTTCCAGCATCTGCAGTGACTTTGTAGGGGTTAATAAAATCATGATGGGCATAGATAAGGCGAATGATCACAGGCTTTTCCCAGGACAAGTGAGTCTAAAAATAGAGGGCATAGGTTTAAGATGTGAGGGAAATACTTAAAGAGATTACAGGGGCAACTTCTTCATACAGAGGGTTGTTTTTGGAATGAGGATCAAAAGAAAGTGATAGAAGCAATTACATTTTCTACATTTAAAAGGCATTTGGAGAATTTTGTGGAAAGAAAAGGTTTGAAGATATAAGGGATAAACACAGACAAATGCGAATAGTGGAAATATGCATCCTGGTTGGCATGTTCAAGTTGGGCTGAAGTGTCCGTTGCCATGCTGTATTACTCTCCAAACAACGTGTTGCATCTTGTCAACCTGAGAAAGAACCATTTGTGACTATCTTTTGTTTCCTGTTTGTTAGCTTTTTTTTTTGTCCAGGTCAATAAGTTTACTACTCTAAATGCTTTTATTTTCCACAATATTCTTTGACATAACACTTTATAAAATGTATTCTGGAAATTTTTAGAATAGGTTGCCCTCCCTTGGTTTTTGGTATGTTATTTCTTAAGAACTCGAATAAATTGGAGGAATATAATTTTGATTTCACAAGACCTAATTGACTTTGTTTCATTACAGACACCTCACCCCCACTCCCACACACTCCAAGTTAGAGGGTCAATAGTCAATATTCAGATTTATTCGTCACATAAACAATGAAGTGCAGTGAAATAAACTTGCCAGCAGTGGTACAATAAAAAAAGAACATACAATACACAATAAAAATTGACACAAAACACCCACCACAGCATTCATCACTGTGGTGGATGGCACAAAGTTCAGTCAGTCCTCCTCCATTTTTCCTGGTGGTTGGGACCATAAACCTTTGCAGTCGCTGCTGTGGGCGGCCAGATGTACAGGCAAGGTAAGTCCCGAATCGGGACTTCCCTACCGGTGGTCGGAGCTCTTCTCTAGGGATTCCCGGCAAGGGATCCCGCTCCGGATGGTAAGTAAGTCCCCACGGCTGTTGTAGGCCGTGGGCCGGCTTTCAGAGCTCTTCTCCTCCGGGGTCCCCAACGAGGGATCCCAGGCTCCGGACACCGCGCCAGCTTGAAGTTCCGCAGTCCGCGCCTGCGGCAAGTAGCACCGCAGGCCGTGGCTTCAGGCTGCCGCGGGCCAGCGATTGGAGCACTCCCTTCTGGTGACCCCCGGCGAGGGCTCACCCGCTCTGCGATGAAAAAGTCCACGCTGCGCCCGCTGCTGAAGCTCAGGGCCCTTCTCCGGGAAAGGCCGCACCAATCCTTGGTGTTAGGCCGCGAGGGAGGCGACATGGAAAAGTTGCCTCTCCGTGGAGGAGTCGACCAAAAGCGGTTCCCCCCCTTATTCCCCTCCCTCACCACCCCCACACCAAGACACACCAAGAGACATTAAAACAAACATTTGGACATACTAAAAAAAACAAAAAAAGTATAATTGACTAACACGCTGCTGGCAGGGCAGCCGTCTCACAGCGCCCCCACCGACCAAGAGTCACCTTTCCTAGAAAATGGTCTGCATCGTGATTTTCCGTAGCACATATCCACGTTATCAGTGCATGTGTCAAGAAAACTGAGATTTAAATTTTTTTGATTATAACTTGAATTGAGTGAGAAACTACGATTAATAGCCCTGTCCCACGGTACGAGTTCATTCAAGAGCTATCAGTATCAGTATATCTTTATTGTTATTTCCTGAGTACTCACATACCCAGAGAAAACAAAAAAACGTTGCTCAACCAGTGTCCGATCAGTGTGCAGTGCAAATAACAACAAGTAAATAGAAATAAAAATACATATATCATGAACAAATTAAATTAAACACTCTACTCTCTACTAAACATCAACATCTCCCGAGTTTAAAAAAAAAATCAAACTAATGGAAGCACGTAGAATGTACGTAGCGGGTACGTCTGAGCTCGGGGACATCTCTTAGCAGCTCGTAACACTAACGGCAGGTACTCGGGAAAACGCGGTAAGCTCGGGAAGACTCGTGAAGATTTTTCAACATGTTGAAAAATGTCCACGAGAGCCCCGAGTACCTATGAGCGGCCATTACCGTTAATCTCCGAGTTTGAATCAGGGCAAATTCGGGAGATGAACTCGTACAGTGGGACAGGGCTTTAAAGATACTACAAGAGGGATTCAGAAAAGACTCGTACAGGTGACCACGTGTTATGGCCATTCAGATAATTCTTTGCCCTTGCAGAATCCACAAATCACTACCCAACAAATATAAGGTGCGGAATAAACACTTCCACCCTGGGGGAAATGTTTTGATTTTCTACCCTATCTATGCCTCTCCTAATTTTATATACTTTTATCTGGTTTCCATTCAACCTTTCAAACTCCAAAGAATACAATCCAGATTGGTCTAAACCATCTTTTTAGCTAATACTTTCGTATCCAGGATGAATTCTAGTAAAGCTCTTTTGTACCCTCTCCAAAGCCTCCACATCCTTCTTGTAATGGGGCAAATAGAACTACACACAATACTCCAAATACAGAGCAACCAAAGTCCTATATAGCTGCAACGTGGCTTTCTGACTCTTAGTTTCAATGCCCCAAACAATAAAAGTGAGCATTTCATATGCCTTCTTTACCGCTCTATGTATTTGTTGCCATGTTCAGTGAGTTACGGACCTGGACCCCAAGGTCCATCTGTACATTAATACTGTATACTTTCCCTTGCATTCAACTTCCCTTGCATTCTGCCTCCCTGGTGCCAGGGTCTCGGATGTGTCTCAACGCGTCCAAGATATCCTGAAATCAGAGGGAGAGGAGCTTGAGGTCGTGGTACATATAGGTACCAATGACATGGGTAAAAAAAGAGAAGAGGTCCTGAAGGGAGAATTTAGGGAGTTGGGAGGAGAGTTAAGGAAAAGGACCAAAAAAGTAACAATCTCAGGATTACTGCCTGTGCCACTCGACAGTGAGAATGTAGTGAGGTGGAGGATAAATGAGTGGCTGAAGGACTGGTGCAGTGGGCAGGGATTCAAGTTTCTTGATCATTGGGACTTCTTTTGAGGAAGGTGGGACCTGTACAGAAAGGACGGGTTGCACTTGAACCCGAGGAGTACCAATATCCTGGCGGGGAGATTTGCAAAGGCTACTGGGGAGACTTTAAACTAGAATGGTTGGGGGGAGGGACTCAAATAGAGAAAGCTAGTAGACAGAGTGTGAGGCAGGAGGCAGAGAAGGGAAGCACTCGGACCCAAAATCTAGGGGAGAAAGAAGAAAAAGAAAATAAGCAGAGAATAAGAGGCGGTGGGTTTCTTAAATGTGTATATTTTAATGCTAGGAGCATTGTAAGAAAGGTGGATGAGCTTAGAGCCTGGATTGACACCTGGAAGTATGATGTTGTGGCGATCAGTGAAACATGGTTGCAGGAGGGCTGTGATTGGAAACTAAATATTCCAGGATTTCGTTGCTTCAGGTGTGATAGAATTGGAGGGGCAAGAGGTGGAGGTGTTGCATTGCTTGTCAGGGAAAATATTACAGCAGTGCTTTGGCAGGATAGATTAGAGGGCTCATCTAGGGAGGCTATTTGGGTGGAACTGAGAAGTGGGAAAGGTGTAGCAACACTTATAGGGGTGTATTATAGACCGCCAAATGGGGATCGAGAATTGGAAGAGCAAATATGTAAGGAGATAGCAGATATTAGTAGTAAGCACAAGGTAGTGATTGTGGGAGATTTCAATTTTCCACACATAGACTGGGAAACACAATGTGTAAATGGGCTGGATGGTTTAGAGCTTGTAAAATGTGTGCAGGATAGTTTTTTGCAGCAATACGTAGAGGTACCTACGAGAGAAGGGGCAGTGCTGGACCTCCTGTTAGGAAATGAGAAAGGTCAGGTGGCGGAGGTATGCGTTGGGGAGCACTTCGGGTCCAGTGATCACAATACCATTAGTTTCAATATAATTATGGAGAGGGTCAGAACTGGACCTAGGGTTGAGATTTTTGATTGGAGAAAGGCTAACTTTGATGAGATGTGAAAGGATTTAAAAGGAGTGAATTGGGACATTTTGTTTTATGGGAAGGATGTAGAAGAGAAATGGAGGACATTTAAAGGGGACATTTTAAGAGTACAGAATCTTTATGTCCCTGTTCGGTTGAAAGGAAACAGTAAAAATTGGAAAGAGCCCTGGTTTTCAAGGGAAATTGGACACTTGGTTCGGAAAAAGAGAGAGATCTACAATAATTATAGGCAGCATGGAGTAAATGAGGTGCTTGAGGAGTATAAAGAATGTAAAAAGAATCTTAAGAAAGAAATTAGAAAAGCTAAAAGAAGATATGAGGTTGCTTTGGCAAGTAAGGTGAAAGTAAATCCAAAGGGTTTCTACAGCTATATTAATAGCAAAAGGATAACGAGGGATAAAATTGGTCCATTAGAGAGACAGAGTGGACAACTATCTGCAGAGCCAAAAGAGATGGGGGAGATATTGAACAATTTATTTTCTTCGGTATTCGCCAAGGAGAAGGATATTGAATTATGTGAGGTAAGGGAAACAGGTAGAGTAGCTATGGAAGCTATGAGGATCAAAGAAGAGGAAGTACTGACACTTTTAAAAAATATAAAGTTGGACAAGTCTCCAGGGCCTGACAAGATATTCCATCGGACATTGAGGGATGTTTGTGCAGAAATAGCCGGGGCTATGACAGAAATATTTCAAATGTCATTAGAAACGGGAATGGTGCCAGAGGATTGGCGTACTGCGCATGTTGTTCCATTGTTTAAAAAGGGGTCTAAGAGTAAACCTAGCAATTATAGACCTGTTAGTTTGACTTCAGTGGTGGGCAAATTAATGGATAAGATACTTAGAGATAATATATATAAGCATCTGGATAAACAGGGTCTGATTAGGAACAGTCAACATGGATTTGTGCCTGGAAGGTCATGTTTGACTAATCGTCTTGAATTGTTTGAAGAGGTTACTAGGGAAATTGATGAGGGTAAAGCAGTGGATGTTGTCTATATGGACTTTAGTAAGGCCTTTGACAAGGTTCCTCATGGAAGGTTGGTTAAGAAGGTCCAATTGTTGGGTATTAATGCAGGAGTAGCAAGATGGATTCAACAGTGGCTGAATGGGAGATGCCAGAGAGTAATGGTGGATGGCTGTTTGTCAGGTTGAAGGCAGGTTGAAGGCAGGTTGAAGGCGGGTGCCTCAGGGATCTGTGATGGGTCCACTGTTGTTTGTCATGTAGATCAATGATCTGGATGTAGGTTTGGTAAATTGGATTAGTAAGTATGCAGATGATGCTAAGATAGGTGGTGTTGCGGATAATGAAGTAGATTTCCAAAGTCTACAGAGAGATTTAGGCCATTTGGAAGAATGGGCTGAAAGATTGCAGATGGAGTTTAATGCTGATAAGGGTGAGGTGCTACATCTTGGCAGGACAAATCAAAATAGGACGTACATGGTAAAAGGTAACGAATTGAGGAATGCAGTTGAACAGAGGGATCTAGGAATAACTGTGCACAGTTCCCTGAAAGTGGAATCTCATGTAGATAGGGTGGTAAAGAAAACTTTTGGTATGCTAGCCTTTATAAATCAGAGCATTGAGTACAGAAGTTGGGATGTAATGTTAAAATTGTACAAGGCATTGGTGAGACCAATTCTGGAGTATGGTGTACAATTTTGGTCTCCCAATTATAGGAAGGATGTCAACAAAATAGAGAGAGAGTACAGAGGAGATTTACTAGAATGTTGCCTGGGTTTCAGCAACTAAGTTACAGAGAAAGGTTGAATAAGTTAGGTCTTTACTCTTTGGAGCGCAGAAGGTTAAGGGGGTACTTGATAGAGGTCTTTAAAATGATGAGAGGGATAGACAGAGTTGACGTGGATAAGCTTTTCCCATTGAGAGTAGGGAAAATTCAAACAAGAGGACATGACTTCAGAATTAAGGGACAGAAGTTTAGGGGTAACATGAGGGGGAACTTCTTTACTCAGAGAGTGGTAGCTGTGTGTGGAATGAGCTTCCAGTGGAAGTGGTGGAGGCAGGTTCGATTTTATCATTTAAAAATAAATTGGATAGTTATATGGATGGGAAAGGAATGGAGGGTTATGGTCTGAGTGCATGTAGATGGGACTAGTGGAAAATAAGTGTTCGGCACGGACTTGTAGGGCTGAGATGGCCTGTTTCCGTGCTGTAATTGTGATATGGTTATATCGTTAACATCTTAGACTTGCTTGGATTAAACTCCATCTGCCATTTATCTGCCCAATCTGTAGCTGATCCTTATACTACTGTATATTTAAATAGTTTTGTTTAAGGAAGAACTGCAGATGCTGGAAAAAATCGAAGGTAGACAAAAATGCTGGAGAAACTCAGCGGATGAAGCCCCTGTCCCACTTAGGAGACCTGAAACCTTGTGTGCAGGCCAGGTCACCAGAGGTTGCTGTTTAGGTCTCCTAATTGGGACAGGGGCTTTGAGGCAGCATCTATGGAGCAAAGGAATAGGTGCCGTTTCGGGTGACGACCCTTCTTCAGACTGAAGTCGGAGTGGGGGGTGCGGGGCGGGAAAAAGAAGCGGGGAAGGAAGAAGCGGAGACAATAGATTTGAGTGAGAGCTGGGAAGGGGAGGGGAAAGAGGAAGAAAGCAAGGACTACTTGAAATTGGAGAAGTCAATGTTCATAACGCTGGGGTGTAAACTACCCAGGCGAAATATGGGGTGCTGTCCTCCAATTTGCGCTGGGCCTCACTCTGGCCATGGAGGAGGCCCAGGACAGAAAGGTCAGATTCGGAATGGGAGGGGTAGTTGAAGTGCTGAGCGATCGTGAGATTAGGTTGGTTAATGCAAACTGAGCGGAGGGTTTGTGCGAAGCGATCGCCAAGCCTGCGTTTGGTCTTACTGATGTACAGCAGTTTATACCTGGAACAGTGGATGCAGTAGCTGAGGTTGGAGGAGGTACAGGTGAACCTCTGCCTCACCTGGAAAGGCTGCTTGTGTCCTTGAATGGAGTCGAGGGGGGAGGTAAAGCAACAAGTGTGGCATTTCCTGCGGTTGCAAGGGAACGTACCGGGGGGGGTGGTTTGGGTGGGAAGGTTGGGTCCCGAAACATCACCTAATCCTTCGCTCTATAGATGCTGCCTCATCCGCTAAGTTTCTCCAGCATTTTTGTCTACTTAAATAGTCTTCCTCACTGTCCACAACTTCATCAATTTTGGAGTTGTCTGCAAACTTACTATCCAAGTCATCTACATTTATGTGCAAGTCATTTATCTTAAAATCGGCCGGCAGGGGCTTCAACATCGGGAGCCTCGATCACCTCGACGCAGCAGTTTGATTTTAAGCCTCGCCCACGGGATGAAAGGCCCTGCGAACGGTCCGATTCATCCTTTGGAAAGCATCTGATACCCGCTTGAATCTTTCAAAAGCTAAAATGTGACAAATAACGCAAACAAATACAACTGAAGCAAATAAAGACGAACAGATGAACCAACCTTGGAGGGGGGGGAGAGAGAGAGAGATGAGAAAAACATACTAATAACATGAGTGACCGTGAATGAGGGACTGACCTGCAAGCCATCCAGGAAACCCGTTCGACCGGAGCCCTTAATGATCTGACCCGTTTAAATCCAATACCCATTTAAATCTTTCCCATCCACCAATACATCCAATTAGTTCAAATGGTAATTGTACCCGCATCAGACAGCTTTAAGAAATTCTCCGTGAATACCATCGGTAATTCTTGAAGGTCAAAACACAATTGGTGACACGTCGTGTTAATACGATGTTAATAGTGACATTTAACAAGCGCTTAACTTGACACCCCTGACTGTCTCGCGGAAAGCGGAGATTTTAATAGATTTTTTTTCCCCCAACTCTCAAAAATGGGAGGGATGTGACCCCCTTGTCCCCTCCCCCAGGATCTGTCTTTTTCACACCTTACCTTATCTCGAGACTCCCTCTCCCTCTGAAGAAGGATCTTGACCCGAAACATCACCCATCCCTTCTCTCCAGAGATGCTGCCTTTCCTGCTGAGTTACTTCAGCATTTTGTGTTGATCTTTGGTGTAATCCAGCATCTGCAGTTCCTTCCTATACATACTGACTGGCTGCATCACAGCCTGATATGGCATCTCAAACCCCCAGGAACTATAGACTACAGAGGGTGATAGACTCTGCTTGGTCCATCATACCTACTGACTTCCCCACCAACAATGAGATCTACAGAAGGTGCTACCTTAATAAGGCAGCCAATATCATTAATGGCGCGTACCACCTTAGCCATGCAACTGAACAATTATATCACCAACTAGACAGCAGTCCTGAACTACCATCTACCTCATTGGAGACACTTGGACTAACTTTAATCAGACTTTTCTGGACTCTGGATTTTTCACTAAAGGTTATTCCCTTCATCTTGTGCCTGTACACCATGCGAAGCTTGATTTTAATCATGTATAGTCTTTCCGCAGTCTAGTACGCAACAAAAAAGCTTTTCGCTGTACCTCGGTACACGTGACAATGAACTAAACTTTTTTTACTGCAATCTTCTATGGACTATGTCTTTGATTGCACTGCAGACTTTGTTTTCCACTATTATGGTTACCGAGTATTATGGTTCTAAATTTATTGTATTTTTTATTATTATATACTATCGTGTGCATTTGCATTTACGGGCCTGTTAAGTTGCAGCGAGTAAGAATTTCATTATTCTGTGGATGGTACATAAGACAATTAAACACTCTTGAAATGCAAACAGCACTTTGCATTTGCCAACTGAGCACAGAGGGAAAATCATTATTTTATGGATAATGTTTTGATGTACATATTATTGGAGGACAAATATAATCAAAGCAGCATTCTGCAAGGCTGTATTCAATATACTGTATTAAATTATCATACTGAATTAAATATACATGAGATTTATTTCATCATTCACACAAGGTTTAAATTCTGCTGGGGAAACAAATACTGCATAAAGAAGAGGGACACATGGTGATGAACAGTGTGCATGCTGGAGAAATGTCTCACTCATTCGATGGTTAGCCATTCAGTTTCTAATGGAAGTTAAAACATGAATAATCTTTAAATACTCATATGTGAGTTATCTTAAAGTCACATTAAAAAAAGTTAATTTAACAATCAAGTAGAATAGGATACAAAATAAAAGTTTCATGTAACATGTCGGATTCTATTAAAACGTCGTCTGAGCAACACTTTTTAGTGTGCAGTTTGTCAGAGGGATGTTGATTTTTGCAGAACAGAAGTTCTGCAACAAACAGCCAGTCATCCAATATTCAGTACAAATTCTCTAAAGTCTTTGTACTCAACAATGCAAGATTCTGACACTGTCTGAATGCTGTTGCTAATGTTAATTCAATTCACTGTTGGGGGGAAGCTCAAGTGCAAATGTCAGCCAAGGTTAGGACTTGAAAGTAGCTTTCTGGTGCCCTTGTTATACAAACCCACTCAGCATGGTTGCAACACATTAATAATTTCACTTCTAGATTCATTTCAATGACTGAAATGCTGGTCTTCCCAGCAGTTATATTTAGTAAATCCGGCCTTACTCTCTTGTTGTCACTTGCTTCACGATACCTGCCCTTTGGAGACCTGCAGAGAAGCTGCCCACTGACAACGATATAAAAAGCTTGGAGCTAGCTGCCACATTCCTGGACCATAAAAGCCTTTCATTTGCCAGATCCTGCCTGCTTCCTTCCTCATTTCATATGCCATTGTAACCACGTATATTTCCTCCACACTAACAACTTGTTTCCATACGTGTTGTAATCCTCTCATTGTCCTTGTATTCCTTACTGTAACTTATCACCATGTACTCAATGCTGCCATAAAAAATTCTGTTCTTTTTCTGCTTGTTGCTGAATCTCATTGTTCCATCTGTAAAGTTCAGTTCTGATGGAAGATGAATGCTGGGAATGTAACATTGTTTGTGAACAATAGGAAAATAACAGTGAGGTTAAAGGTGGGTGTAATGAGGCTATTGCAAATGGAAGAAGACAATCTTGGAGCCATAGAGTAGCAATGTTACAAAACTTCGAGATTTTAAAAATCAAGTCTGCAATTTATCTCATTAGATAAAGCATACAAATAAGTTTCATTTGTCACCTAATTTGCTTTTATAACTTCAGTATTAAAAAAGTTATGGCCATTTTCATACTCGGAAATTGGCATGTTATTCCCTATTGCTTTTCCATTGACTTAACACAAAAGCTGTGATCGAGGTCAGTCAAAAGCCCATGACTTTCTTAAAAATTAAGAGAACTGAATGAAATTTTCAGTTATCATAGATTGAAGCATTCGGAAACAAATATAGAACATCTTACTTGGATGACCTAAAGTAAAGTATATAATTAGTTAATTACCTAATTGGATCTAATTACAAAATTGACCGTAGTGACGGAAATAGTAATAAACACCCAGACTGCCTTGAAAATTCAAAAATGTGATATTCTCAAGATCAGAACATAATATTATTGTATAATATGCTGTAGGTCCATAATAGATAGGTAAATAAATTACAATTTCTAGCAATAGGCCAAGTCTTTATGGAGAAGATCAGTTGTTGGCTGGTACATTGGCATATCATAATCAGTAGCATCATCATACTACTCAGATTGTAACCAATAAGCAACTCTGTACACCTTGTTTTGCCTCAACTTTTCAATATTGGCATTGTAAACCACAAGTTTTTGCTCTTCAAACCACACATTACATGCCTTTCTGCCCTCTACTTTCCCATTAACAATGTCCTGTAGATTCCATTTCGTAAGAAAAGGATAATTTTTTTAAATAGCCTAAGTATACAAATAACAAACTAATCCCATTTACAATATTTTTAAATCTCACTGTCATGAATTTATATCCCAGATGGAAGGAATTTAATGTTTAATGCCCATTAATCTAGAAACATCCAACCGAAATATAATCAAATTATTGTATTTTGCACATTACATGTCTCAAATTGTTGTGAATATCATACCTATCTATATATTAAAACTCTGTGTGTGTGTGTGTGTGTGTGTCTGTGTTTCTGCCTGTCTTGTGATTGCCAGCCTGCAGGTGCCAGCCTTTGATTCGTTGCTATGCCAACACCAGACCCACAAACGCTCAGTGTGTGACTTAAAAGTGAGATTTCACTTTTACATTCGCAAATCCCCTCATTAAATTTTGTCGTGTTTATGTACACATTTTTAATAAATATAATGTTGGTGAATGTTCCATCGTGTGATGTCACAATGCCCAATGCTCACAGATGTCCAATTAGAATGGATTCATTTACATATGCCTTTGCTCCAGCCCCAGCCCCCCCCCCCCCGCCTGATGTCGCAGCACGTTCCATTGTGTGATGTCACAATGTCATCCCTCACAGATGTCCAATCAGAATGGATCTCATTTACATATGCCTTTGCACCAGCCCCAGCCCCCTCCCCACAGCCTGTGTCAAAGCGCCTGATCACATGTGGGAATTGAGAAAGAGGATTGGGGGTGATAGGGAATGGGGAATAGATGGACTGCCCCTACCCCTCCCACATTCCATCCCCACTCTTTCCCATCTTTACCCCCACCCACACCCCTCCCCCTCCTTCCACACTCTTCCCCCTCCCTCCCCCCCATCTCCCCATCTCTCCCTCCCCCCCCTCCCCCCCCCACCCCCCCCCCCCCCCCCCCCTCCCCTCCTCCCCTCCCCCCCCCCCCCCACCCCACCCCCTCTCTCCTCCCCCTCTCCTTCTCTCCTCTCCACCCCTCACCCCTCTCCTCACACCCCCTCCTCCCTCCCCCCCTCCTCTTTCTCCCCACCCCTTCCCCTCTCCCCTCTTCCCCCCCCTCTCCCCCCCCTTCTGTCTCCCCCCCCCCCCTCTGTCCCCCCCTCCCTCCCCCTCTCCCCCTCTCCCCCCTGCCCCCTCCCCTATCCCCCCCCCCTCCCCCCCCCACCCCTTCCCCCCCCCCAATTCTTTTCCCCCCCGCCCCCCCCCCCCGCCCCCCCCACCCCCCCTCCCCCTCCCCCCCACCCCCCTCTTCTCCTCCCGCCCCCCCCTCCCCCCCCCCCCCCTCCCCTCTCCCCTCCCCTCCCTCCCTCCCACCCCCCTCTCCCTCCCTCTATTCCCCCCCTCTCTCTTCCACCTCCCACCCTCCCCCATTCCCCTCCTCTCCCTCCCCCTACTCCCTCCTCTCCCCCAAACCCCCCCCCACCCCCTTCCCCTCCCTCTTCCACCACTCCCCGCTCCCCCCCCCTCTCTAAACTCACCTCCCACACCCCCCCCCTCTTCCCCTCCTCCCTCCCCCCCACCACCTCCCCCCCTCTCCAGCCCCTCTCCTCCCTCCCCCCCCCCACCCTCTCTCTCTCCCACCCCTCTCCCCTCCCTTCCCCATACCCAACTCCTCTCCTCTTCCCCTCTCATCCCCTCTCTCTTTCTATATTTTCCCTTTCTCTCTCATAACCCCTCCCCCCCCCTGCTTCCCACCTTCCCCCCCTCCCCCCTCCTCCCCCGCCCCCCCCCTCCCCTCTCCCCCCCCCCCCCCCCCTCCCCCTCTTCCCTCCCCCCTCCCTCCCACTCTCCCCCTCCCCACTCCCCTCCGCCTCCTCCCCCTCCCCATCCCCATCCTCTCTCCACCTTCCCCGCCCCTCTCCTCTCCCTCCCCAATATCTCTCCCCTCTCCCCCCCTTCCCCTCTTCCCCTCCCTCCCCTCACCCTGTCCCCCCCCTCTCCGTCTCCCCCTCCCTCCTCCCTCACCCCCCCCTCACCCCACCTGTGTGTTTCGGGGATGGTTAGTATGAGTGTGACACCGCAGCCCCCCTCCCCCACAAACGCACGTTGGGAAAACAGACCCAACGGGTCTGCACATGGTTAAATATATGTGTGTGTGTGTGTGTGTGTGTGTGTCATTTTGCCTTTGAAACGTATTTTCTCGAAAACCAGACGCAAGTACGCTGAGATTTTTACATATTTCGGTAGCGATTTAACTTACGATTTCGCAAATTTGATCAATTATTTCCCCAGATTTTTAATAAAGTTGTTCACAAGGACTGTTTAAAAAAAAATCAAACTGCTGCAGCAGCTGCGGATGTCACAATGCCCTTGCTTGCGGCACCGCCCCCACTCCCCCGCTCTCGCGCAGATGCTCTCAATGCGCAGGCGCACTTTCCACACCCCCCCCCCCACTCAGTCATTTTTTCGCCTTCCGCTGTGCTGTGGACCAGAGGGAGTAATGGCCGCCAGGGGGCCACCTCCTCATCGCGTGCCCTGCGCGACGATAATGGCTGCTGCCGCCCGCGCCCCTCCTCCACCCCCCCCCCCCCCCCCCCCCCCCCCCCCCCCCCGCCACCGCCCCTGTCATGCTGGCAGAAGCCACAATCGGCTGGTCCCCCCCCCCCCCCCCCCCCCGCTGCTTTTCACTGGCCTCGGATCACTCCGTGCCTCGCTCGTGGCCTGCAGGCTCACTCGGGACCACGCCCGCCCCACCCCCCCCCCTCCCCCCCCCCCTCCCCCCCTCAGCCGCCCTCTCCCTCCTCTCTCTCTCCTCCCATCCCTCTCTCCCCACCCTCCCTCTCCTCCTCCCCTCCATCCACCTCTCCCTCTGTCTCTCTTGCCGTTCTGTCTCTTGCCCTTCTGTCTCTGCCCCTCTCTCTCTGTCTCTCCCCATTCTCTCTCTGCCCATTCTCTCTCTCTGCCCTCACTCTCTACCCCCCCCCCTCTTAATAATATTAATATAATATCAGGGGGGTGGTTAATGCGTGTGATGCCGCTTGCCGCCCCCCCCCGCCCCCCCCAACCGCAAACGGGCGTTGGAGGAACAGACCCAACGGGTCTGCACTTGGTCTAGTATAAAAATAATTATCATGGAGAGAGAGATTAACACAACATATAGGCAATTTAGACGACTTATCTCCAAAAACAATAGCCATTTTAATCATCTTGCTTCTGGAACGTGATCGATTGGAACATTGCATTTGCGATGAATTTGAACCCATATCAGCAGGAAAAGCACTGTCACTTCGTATCGGGCCCAAATCACATTTTCGCTTATAGAGGATTGATTAAAGTCATCCCAAGAAGCAAGTTTATATGTAAAATATACGACTTACACCATGTTTTGTTCCGTACGTGAGATCCGTCACGTTGTAGGCATTGACGGCGTTAGAAGTAGCTTTTTATTTTAATCCAGCGATTAAATTGTCCAGCGATTAAAAAAATATATATAGCGCAAACTGGAGGTGGATCGATTTTTTTGCAGCAGCTGGCAGCCCAAGGAAATCCGCCTCGGATAAGGCAGGAAAAAACGGCATTTTAATCCCGCCCCTCCCCCTCAAAAGCGTCAAAGTCGCGCACAAGGCCAGTGGCAGAACTGCAGCGCCGCTAAAGGTAAGTTTTGTAACATCACTACATAGAGTCATACAACACAGAAACAGGCCCATAGTCCTACAATGTCTATCTATATTGACCATCAAGTATTTATCCATTCTAATTCTATTTCACAACATTTAATAAATATCTGGTCGTCTTGAATCCCCAAGGTGTAGTTGGCTGCAGATGGTCTGCTCGGAAATTAAAGAAAGACAAAGCATTGTACTGAAGTAAAGTCAGCAAAAAGCTGCTAACTTGGACCAGAAAAGACCCAGTGGTGGGTCATTTTACAACACCACCCTCAGAATTGGCAAGAATGGTGTTGGCATTTACAAAAAATATTCCACTTCTGTTCAAGTCAAGAACGAAAACCACCAGTGCCCCCTCCTATCTACCCTCACTCCCACCCTCTCTACCCCCCACCTCCCTCTCTACCACCTCACTCTCTACCCCCCTCTCTCTTCCCTCTCTCTCTCTCTTCCCCCTCTCTCTCTTTCCCCTCTCTCTCGTCCCCCCTCTCTCTCTCTTCCCCTCTCTCTCTCTCCTCCCCCCTCTCTCTCCCCCCCTCTCTCTCCCCCCCCCTATCTCTAAACTCTGTCAACCCTCTCTCTCTCCCCCCTCTCTCCCCCTCTCTCTCTCCCCCCCCGTCTCTCTCTCCTCTCTCTCTCTCCCCCCCTCTCTCCCCCCCCCCCCTCTCTCCCCTCTCTCCCCCCCCTCTCCCCTCTCCTCCCCCTCCCCTCTCCCCCTCTCCCTCTCTCTCTAACCCCCTCCCCCTCTCTAGCCCTCTCCCCTCTCTCTACCCTCTCCCTCTCTACCCCCCTCCCCCTCCCTCTCCTCTCTACTCCCCTACCCTCCCTCCCTCTTCCTTCTTGACCCCCTCCCTCTCCACCCCCCCCCCTTCCCCTCCTCCCTCTCTACCCCTCTCTCTACCCTTCCCCTCCCCCTACCTCTCTACCCTCCCCCCCTCCCTCTCTGCCCCCCTCCCTCTCTGCCCTCCCTCTCTGCCCTCCCTCTCTGCCCCCCCTCCCTCACTAGGGATTGAAGAGGGAGGGTGAAGAGGAGGAGGAGGGTGTGCTGGGGGATGAGGAGAAATGAGCCGCGCCTACACAGTTGGGTGTGATGCGTGATTGGTGCAGTATTGCATTGGGGGAATGCCTTGTGTTGGAGGAACAGGTGAGGGGTGGAGTCTTGCGATGAGGGAGCAGACTTAACAGGTCTGCACGTGGTCTGGTCAGCACTAAAAGTGGTCCATTTCTTTCTCACAGTGGCTGGAACATACCTGGAGACTCATGCACAACTATGGGATATGATTAAGGTTATCATTATCATTCACTGTCTGTCTGGAGAAGTTGTATCAGACAATGCCCATAGTCCAGATTCTTAAAGATAGGACAATAAGAGGAGTGACAGGCCAAAGTGTATCCATGTCATCACAGGATGTCCTCCTGCTGAAATGTCAATGAATGGGAGACACAGAACAAGGTTGTGTTTTGTTCATCAAACATGGAGTTGGAAAACTGAGGTGAGAAACTGAGGTGGTCTAAAGCAGCATCTGCCGTTCCTTCCTACAAGTAATAGGTGCATACAGATGATGAGTGCTTGTTGTCACTCCCCCACCCCCCCACTACAATCAGTCTCAGAGGAGGGTCCTACCCAGAACATCACCAATTCGTATCGTCCTGTGATGCTGCCTGACCCACAGCGTATTTATTCAGAAATGTCAAACTCAATTCCAAACTGTTATTCCATGACCGCTGGTATTTTGAGGTGGAAAGTACATGCTAACATCACATATGGAAAGTGAACACACTTCATTAAAGCATTTAAATCAGGCTCCCACAGAGCCTGATTTACATTTCACAGTGATGGTCATGTTTCTTGGGGAAACCTGGCAGCAAAGTGAAGATCGGGGCTACTGACGCTGATATGTTTTATCAAGAGAGTCAAGAGTGTTTTATTGTCATATGTCCTCGAGACAATAATGACATTCCTACTTGCAGCAGCACAAGTAAGCACATATGTAAACACGGTACTCTGTAAACAATATAATAACCGAGAGAAAAAAGTTCAGTGTGTGTATATATACACATACTCACAAATACACATATGTATAGATTATATATATATACACACACACAAACACACACACATTCGTACACACAAAAAACGTACACACACATACATGCACACCACTTGCAGCAGCGCAAGCAGCACATATATAAATACAGTACACTGTAAACAATATAATAAACGAGAGAAAAAAAGAGTTCAGTGTGTGTATATATAGATATTATCTATATATATATATAAACGCAAACACGCACACATACGTGCACCCAAAAAACAAACAATAATAGTGCAATAATAACAATAATAGTCTATGTAGTTCAGAGCTTATTTGAGGTTGTAGTGTTTAATAGCCAAATGGCTTTAGGGAAGAAGCTGTTCCTGAGCCTGGACGTCACAGTTTTCAGGCTCCTGTACCTTCCCGATGGCAGGGGTGAAATGAGTGCCTGGCCAGGTTGGTGTGGGTCTCTGATGATGCTGGCTGCCTTTTTGAGGTAACGACTCCGGTAAATCCCTTTGATGGTGGGGAGGTCAGAGCCGGTGATGGGCTTTTTGCAGTCTTCTTCGCTCCTGGGCATTCAAGATGCCGAACCAGGCCATGATGCTCTCTATTGTACACCTGCAGAAGTTCAACGGAATCCTCTCGGACATACCAAATCTTCTAATAACTACATAATAACCATATAACAATTACAGCACGGAAACAGGCCATCTGGGCCCTACAAGTCCGTGCCGAACAATTATTTTCCCCTAGTCCCATCTACCTGGACTCAGACCATAACCCTCCACTCCTTTCCAATCCATATACCTATCCAATTTATTTTTAAATGATAAAATCGAACCTGCCTCCACCACTTCCACTGGAAGCTTATTCCACACAGCTACCACTCTCTGAGTAAAGAAGTTCCCCCTCTTGTTGCCCGTAAACTTCTGTCCCTTAATTCTGAAGTCATGTCCTCTTTTTTGAATCTTCCCTACTCTTAATGGGAAAAGCTTGTCCACGTCAAATCTGTCTATCCCTCTCATCATTTTAAAGACCTCTATCAAGTCCCCCCTTAACATTCTGC
This sequence comes from Leucoraja erinaceus, assembly GCF_028641065.1. NCBI lineage: Eukaryota > Metazoa > Chordata > Chondrichthyes > Rajiformes > Rajidae > Leucoraja > Leucoraja erinaceus. The sequence goes on along the minus strand of NC_073379.1, from coordinate 77,773,323 downwards.
GCTCCAGAGAATAAAGACCTAACTTATTCAACCTTTCTCTGTAACTTAATTGCTGAAACCCAGGCAACATTCTAGTAAATCTCCTCTGTACTCTCTCTATTTTGTAGAAATACTTCCTATAATTGGGTGACCAAAATTGTACACCATATTCCAGAATTGGTCTCACCAATGCCTTGTATAATTTTAACATTACATCCCAACTTCTGTACTCAATGCTCTGATTTATAAAGGCTAGCATACCAAAAGCTTTCTTTACCACCCTATCTACATGAGATTCCACCTTCAGGGAACTATGCACAGTTATTCCTAGATCCCTCTGTTCAACTGCATTCCTCAATTCGCTACCATTTATCATGTACGTCCTATTTTGATTTGGCCTGCCAAGATGTAGCACCTCACACTTATCAGCATTAAACTCCATCTGCCATCTTTCAGCCCATTCTTCCAAATGGCCTAAATCTCTCTGTAGACTTTGGAAATCTACTTCATTATCCACAACACCACCTATCTTAGTATCATCTGCATACTTACTAATCCAATTTACCAGACCATCATCCAGATCATTAATGTACAAACAACAGTGGACCCAACACAGATCCCTGAGGCACCCCACTAGTCACCTGCCTCCAACCTGAGAAACAGCCATCCACCATTACTCTCCGGCGTCTCCCATTCAGCCACTGTTGAATCCATCTTGCTACTCCTGCATTTATACCCAACAATTGAACCTTCTTAACCAACTTTCCATGAGGAACCTTGTCAAACGCCTTACTAAAGTCCATATAGACAACATCCACTGCTTTACCCTCATCAATTTCCCTAGTAACCTCTTCCATAAATTCAAGAAGATTAGTCAAACATGACCTTCCAGGCACAAATCCATGTTGACTGTTCCTAATCAGACTCTGTTTATCCAGATGCTTATATATATTATCTCTAAGTACCTTTTCCATTAATTTGCCCACCACTGAAGTCAAACAGGTCTATAATTGCTAGGTTTACTCTTAGAACCCTTTTTAAACAATGGAACAACATGCGCAGTACACCAATCCTCAGGCACTATTCCCGTTTCTAATGACATTTGAAATATTTCTGTCATAGCCCCTGCTATTTCTGTACAAATTTCCCTCAATGTCCAAGGGAATATCCTGTCAGGACCTGGAGACTTATCCACTTTTATGTTTTTCAAAAGTGTCAGTACTTCTTTTTCTTTGAATCTCATAGTATCCATAGCTACTCTACTCTATCTACTTATGAAAAGAAATTGTTCAATATCTCCCCCATCTCTTTTGGCTCTGCAGATAGCTGCCGACTCTGTCTCTCTAATGGACCAATTTTATCCCTCGTTATCCTTTTGCTATTAATATAGCTGTAGAAACCCTTTGGATTTACTTTCACCTTACTTGCCAAAGCAATCTCATATCTTCTTTTAGCTTTTCTAATTTCTTTCTTAAGATTCTTTTTACATTCTTTATACTCCTCAAGCACCTCATTCACTCCATGCTGCCTATAATTATTGTAGATCTATCTCTTTTTCCGAACCAAGTGTCCAATTTCCCTTGAAAACCATGGCTCTTTCCAATTTTTACTATTACCTTTCAACCGAACAAGGACATAAAGATTCTGTACTCTTAAAATGTCCCCTTTATATGTCCTCCATTTCTCTTCTACATCTTTCCCATAAAACAAAATGTCCCAATTCACTCCTTTTAAATCCTTTCGCATCTCATCAAAGTTAGCCTTTCTCCAATCAAAAATCTCAACCCTAGGTCCAATTCTGACCCTCTCCATAATTATATTGAAACTAATGGTATCACTGGACCCGAAGTGCTCCCCTGACCTCCGCCACCTGACCTGTCTCATTTCCTAACAGGAGGTCCAGCACTGCCCCTTCTCTAGTAGGTACCTCTATGTATTGCTGCAAAAAACTATCCTGCGCACATTTTACAAACTCCAAACCATCCAGCCCATTTACAGAATGTGTTTCCCAGTCTATGTGTGGAAAATTGAAATCTCCCACAATCACTACCTTGTGCTTACTACTAATATCTGCTATCTCCTTACATATTTGCTCTTCCAATTCTCGCTCCCCATTTGGTGGTCTATAATACACCCCTATAAGTGTTTCTACACCTTTCCCACTTCTCAGTTCCACACAAATAGCCTCCCTAGACGAGCCCTCCAATCTATCCAGTCTTCTTTTCTTTGGGTGGGGGGGGGGGGGGGGGGGGGGGGGTGGGGAACTTTATTTCCTAGTCCCTACCTGGTTGGAGAGGCGGCTTCCCTCTGAGCTGCGTATTTGCCCCTTCCTCGCGGCTTACCATCGGACTGGAGCGGCGTGTGTTTCCTGTCAGGATCGGCCGGGACTACAGCTTCTGCGGCGGTGCGGCACTGGGAACCATCGCGGAGCAAGCGATGCCTTACCAGGTCGCCGTGCGGTAAGCTCCAGAGTGCTGGGACAGCCGACTCCAATGTCCGGGGGGCTGTTGCTGCGGGCGTCCAGCCACAGGCAGCGCTGGATTTGGAACACCGCAGAGCCTGGGATCCGAGATCGCCACAGTCGGTGCTCCGGCCGGCGCGGCCTGAGGACTTTGGGTGCCGCGGTCTCCGGTGAGGGAGCGGCCGCTCCAGGCATTTCCAAGCCGCTGAGGAGTGATCGCCCGGCGCCGGAGTTCCAGCTTTCCAGCAAGAGGGCCTGAAAACATCGGACTGGCTGCGGAGGCCACAAGTGGGTCCCGACCTCGGGTGATCACAGAGGAAGAGGACTGAACTTTCTGATGCCTTTCCCCACAGTGGAAATTTTTTATTCTGTTGTGGGGGGACGTTCATGTTGAATTCTATAATGTGTTGTGTCATTTTCCTTTCTTTTAATTTTTCTATGGATGTACAGAAATTATTTCTTCTATGTAAATCACTTTGGTTTCAATGCGAGTTGATTTAAACGTGCTATATAAATAAAACTTACTTACTTACTTACTTACTTACTTACTTACTTACTTACTTGGATTGTAGGTCGTCATCCTTCGTCTTCCAAAGTCCACAATCAGTTCCTTGGTCTGACTGATATTGAGAGCCAGGTTGTGCTGGCACCATTTGGTCAGTCGATCGATCTCACCGCTATACTCTGACTCATCACCATCTGTAATTCGTCCCACAACGGTGATGTCACCGGGAAACTTGAAGATGGAGTTTGCATTGTGTCCGGCTGCACAGTCATGAGTTTTATACCACTCGTTGTGAGCTAGGAGGAACTGGGTTCCTGTTCTTCAATCCTCAAGAGAACTTTCAATCTGCCTTCCACTGCTTATGGCCATTCTATAGGCCTAATCATGGTTAGTAACACCTCACCCTTCTGCCTTTCAAAGCCACTGTTTGCCCTACACTGCTGGTTGTCCTTCTCCTTGGGTTCCTGTCTGTAGCTTCCTACTGCTTATTTTACTGCAAAAAAATCAAACAGCCTAAGTTGGCCGCCCCCTGACATCGAAGAAGCTGAAAATTATAAGCATGTCCTGATGCCAGATTGGGCTGAGATTCCAACCCTCAGCCTTGGTGCTTTTCCTATCCATGTCAACATTCTCTCCTTGCAAAATCTGAGACATTAAGTCGTTTTCTTTCTCCACAGGCCACCAAAATGCTTCCAATATTTCTCTTCCAATGGTTTCAAAGCTGAACTAGTTAGTGAATTTAGTGTAGTCATTCAAAGGTTACATTAAATGGATTAATAATGGCTGAAATTACTGTAGCACACACCTTCACTAGAAGGCTTAAAAAAGGAGGGTTTTAACCATTGCTGGGATTGGATTGTATGTACAAGGATCAAACATTTTGTCAGAATCGCACTCAATTAGTCCTGAATCACCATTCAGGCTCATTATCTGAACCAGCCTTAAGTGCTCTCATTGAAATATTAACATTTATTTTAGAAAGCACTATAAGCTCCCATGCAACTTAGAACAGATTGTGCTGTGCAATCTATTCACTTATCATGAGTGGCTGTAGAGTCATATCTGTGTACAATGTTGATTTTAAATGACGGGATGGATTTTCTCTTTTGTTTCATCTTTGTTTTCTAAGCATCTTTTTAGTTCTAGTTTTGTACTCATTTTGTTCCTTTTTTGCTTTTTCCTAATACAGTAATATCCTAGTGTGGTCAAAGTTTTGGACAGATTGTGTTTAAGTGAGCGATTCTCTTAAGATATGTGTGCATCACAAATAACCTTGCAGATAGACACAAAATGCTGGAGAAACTCAGCAGGACAGGCAGCATCTCTGGAGAGAAGGAATGGGTGATGATTCGGGACGCGATCCTTCTTCAGATAATGTTGATGATCTTGTTGAGTATGAATATATATGATTAACAATAGAAGACCCCAAACGTTGTTTGTAGTTTTGGCACAGACAAGTAAACGGTTAGCGTGCAGAACACTGCTGGCCTACCTCATCGCACTGGCCATACCTTGCCAGCTTTCTCAGGATGCATTGCACCTGTTCCCTGGTCCAGAGCGTATTGTACACAGGTTTGCATGTTGCTATCTCCTTCCAGATGTGCTGTGCTGTTGTCAAATGTGGGAGGTGCCTTGGAATGTCAAGTTGCTTAATCAATTGGTACTTACCACAGAGAGCATATTAACGTATGGCATCTCTGTGTGGTATCTCAGCTGCACGGAGGCAGAGAGGAGAGCTCTTCAGCGCGTCGTCCCCAGAGCACAGAGGATTATTGGGACACAGCTACCAGCCTTGGAGGGCATCTACCACACACTGTGCCTCAAGAAGGCTGTCAGCATCCATAAAGACTCCTCACACCCTTGTAACGGACTGTTTGAACTACTTCCCTCCGGCAGACGTTACAAGGCCTTCTACGCCCGAACCTTCAGACTCAGAAACAGCTTCATTCCCAGAGCTATAGCGGCTCTGAACCGGCCCTGCTGAGTGCCCCCCACCCCCCCTGGATTGTCTCCCTCAGATGGTCACGTCACACAGTTTATTTATTTATTTTATTTTTTTGACATCGGTTGGAAGCTGCATACTAAATCTTGTTGCACTGATGTGCAATGACAATAAAATATATGATTATTATTATTATTATCCTTTGCAGCCATTCCTTCATTTAGAATAGTGGCTTCAGATAAGGGTCATCCTGACACTTGTTATAGACCCTGTACCATACCCCCATATCAGGGTATCATGATCATACAGCATGGAAACAGGCCCTTTGCCCTAATGAGTCCATGCTGCCACCCGTTGCCGCATTGCTCTCCACTGTCCTCTGAGTCTACCATTCACCCACATTTGAGAGGAGATTTAAAGAGGCCCATTTAAGTACACTGGGATGCAGACCAACCCTGGTGATTTATCAGCCTTCAGTCCCATCAGTCTATCCAACACCATTTCCTGCCTAATGTGGATTTCCTTCAGTTCCTCCATCACCCCAGATCCTCTGGCCACTACTATATCAGGAAGATTGTTTGTGTCCTCCTTAGTGAAGACAGATCCAAAGTACCTGTTCAACTCATCTGCCATTCCTTGTTCCCCATAATAAATTCACCTTTTTCGGTCTTCAAGTGTCCAACTTTGGTCTTAACTGATTTTTTCCTCTTCGCATACCTAAAGAGGCTTTTACTATCCTGCTTTATATTCTTGGCTAGCTTACCTACATACCTCATCTTTGCTCCCCGTATTGTCTTTAAGGTTATCTTCTGTTGTTCTTTAAATATTACCCAATCCTCTTGCTTCCCGCTCATCTTTGCTATGTTGTACTCCTTCGCTTTAATTTTTATACTGTCCCTGACGTCCCTTGTCAGCCATGGTCGTCCCTTTCTCCCCTTGGAATCTTTCTTCCTCCTAGGAATTAACTGATCCTGCACCTTCTGTGTTATTCTTAGAAACACCTGCCATTGTTGTTCCACTGTCATCCCTGCTAGTGTATCTTTCCAGTCAACTTTGGCCAGCTCCTCCCTCATGACCCATAAACTAATCTCATGTGCCTGCACATAATCCATATCACTCCAGTCCCCTAGATCATGCGCTTTTCTAAAAATCTCTTAAAGGCCACTATTGTATCTGCCTACACCACCATCAACCCTGGCAGTTTGTTGAAGGCACCCACCAACCTCTGTGTAAACTTGCCTTGCACATCCCCTTTAAACTTTGCTCTTCTCACCTTAAAGCTGTGCCCTCTAGTCTTTGACATTTCCATGCTGTGGAAAAAAAGTTCTGACTGTCTACCCCTATCTATGCCTTTCATCATTTTATATCATCTATCAGGTCTCAACCTCCGGCATTCCAGAGAAAACAATCCAATTTTGTCCAAGCTCTCTTTTTAGCTAACACCCCCTAATTCAGGCAGCATTCTGGCAATACTCCTCTGTATCCTTCCACATCCTTCCTGTAATGGAGCGAACAAAACAGCAGGCAATGCTCCAAATGCATCCTAACCAAAGACCTATAGAGTAGCATCATGTTTCCTTACTCCTATCATCCTGACTTTGGTTTTTGTAAAAGTTAGCAATTGGGAAGTGATGCATGCAAGATGTGGAGTGAGTGCTTGTGTGGTTTGACTGAAAGTGAGAGAGAGGACAGCATGACCTTGAGTTCGGTTTTTGAAGGGTGTTGAAATGCTGTTGGAACTGTTAACAGGCAATATTGAGAGAGATGGAGTATGAGTGAGATACTTCAGCAAGGTCATTGAAAGGGTAGCTGGACTGGGGCCCCAACCTGGTAATCATTCTTGGAACTTAAAAGCACACAAAGTCATACAATAAACAGCACAGAAGTAGGCCCTTTGGCCCACAATGTCCATGCTGCCTATTGAACGTGTCTCCACTAATCCCATTTACCCACATTAGGTCCATAGTCTTCTATGCCTTGGCTAAATATGCTGCTGAATTTGTACCAGAGTATCTGCTTCCGCCACTTTGAAAAAATTGTGGTTATTCACTTTAGCTATGTCCCTCGTGATTTTATAAAACTCACTAAGAACCCACATCTGTGCCCTCCTCCCTCGCAACATGGGGCCGCTACAATTTGCATACTGTCCGAACAGATCCACGGACGATGCGGTCTCCCATGTTCTGCACCCCGCTCTCTCTCACCTTGACAGCCAGAAGGGGGGGCTACGTGAGGATGCTGTTCATAGACTTCAGTTCAGCCTTCAACACGATAGTCCCCACCAGACTTGCTGAGAGGCTGCTGGAATTGGGGCTCAACACCCCCCTGTGTGCCTGGGTCCTGGACTTTCTCACCGCCAGGCCCCAGGTAGTCAAGGTGGGAGGAAACACATTGATGTCCCTCACCCTGGGCACAGGATCATCCCAGGGTTGCGTCCTCAGCCCCCTATTGTACTCCTTGTACACACATGACTGTGTGGTCAGGTGCAGCTCTAACTCTATAATCAAGTTTACTGATGACACTGTGGTGGTGGGCCTGATCTCAGATAACAATGAGAAGGCCTACCGGGAGGAGGTGGCTGATCTAGCACTCTGGTGTCAGGACAACAGCCTCCTCTTGAACATCAAAAAAACGAAGGAGCTGATCGTGGACTTTAGGAGGGCACATCATCCGAGGATGTACACACCATTGAAGATAAATGGGGATCCTGTGGATAGGGTGAGCTGCTTTAAATACCTGGGAGTCCACATCTCTGAGGATCTGAAATGGACATCACACGCTGCCGCACTGGTGAGTAAGGCAAGGCAGTGCCTTTACCACCTAAGGCAATTGAGAAAATTCAGAGCCTCTCTGAGGACCCTCCAGTGCTTCTACTCAGCAGCTGTGGAAAGCATCTTGTCTGGAAACATCACAATTTGGTTTGGGAACTGCTTTTCCCAGGACAAGAAGGCTCGGCCGAACGCACTATGGGAACTACACTCACCCCCCTGCAGGAACTAGACATCAGAAGGTGCAAATCCAGAGCCAACTAGATCATGGGGGACCTCTTCCACCCCAGCAACAGACTGTTCCAGCAGCTACAGACAGGCAAACGCCTCCGTTGCCATGCTGTGAAAACAGAGAGGATGAGAAGGAGTTTCTTCCCAGAGGCCATCAGGACTGTAAACTCCTATCTCACCAGGGACTAACTTACTGTACCAATTCACTGTTGTGTGGTGTCTTTTTAAATTGCTGGAGAAACTTTGTCTTCTTTTTTTTTCTCCCACAAATATGTAATTACTGATTCTGTTCCATTCTGTTTTGTAGTTTTTTTTGCACAATCCCCAAACATTGCCACTTTGCATTACACTGCACATCTCGTATGCGTATGTGACGAATAAACTTGACTTGACTAGGCTTGACCTGAGCATCCTATGCTCCAGAAGAAAAAGACGTAGCTTATCCAGCCTTTCCTTACAACTTAAATCCTCCTGACCTGGGAGCATGTTTGTAAATCTTGATGCACTCTTTAATGGCACCCTTCCTATAATGCGGTGATCAGAACTGTACACAGTACTCCAAATGTGCCATCACCAATGTTATAACAATACATCCCATCTTCTGTGTTCAATAGACTCGAAAAGCTGGATTAACTCATTGGGTCAGACAGCATTCCTGGAGACAAGGAATAGGTGACGTTTTGGGTCGAGAGCTTTCTTCAGACTTGAATACCCTGATCTATGAAGTCAAGCATACCAACACCTCCTTCACCACTCTATCTACCTGTGCCATCACTTTCATGGATCTATGTTCCTGCACCTTTAAGTCTCTCTGTTCTACAATACTGCCCAGGCCTCACCATTTACTGTGTAATTCCTGTCTTGGTTTCTTTCCTGTCAGGTCGGGGGGATTCCCCCCACCATGGGTAGCATGTAATCCCGTCCTACCTGCTCCATGTCGGCGACTAAACCATCTCCCCCCATCTGGTTTGCCAGCTGAGGAGGGGGCTGTGGACCCCCAACAGAACCAAAAACAAGACCTGTCAAAGGGTGGATGAGCTCCTAGCGAGCCAACTGCCATTCACACTTCAGTAGAAGTTACGATCACTGTCTTTAGTTTAGCTTAGTTTATTGTCACACGTACCAAGGTAAAGTGGAATTCTCTGCCACAGATGGTAGTTGAGGCCAGTTCATTGGCTATATTTAAGAGGGAGTTAGATGTGGCCCTTGTGTCTAAAGGGATTAGGGGGTATGGAGAGAAGGCAGGTACAGGATACTGAGTTGGATGATAAGCCATGATCACCTTGAATGGCGGTGCAGGCTCGAAGGGCCGAATGGCCAACTCTTGCACCTATTTTCTATATATAACATATAACCATATAACAATTACAGCACGGAAACAGGCCATCTCGGCCCTTCAAGTCCGTGCCGAACACTTACTCTCACCTAGTCCCATCTACATGCACTCAGACCAAAACCCTCTATTCCTTCCCCGTCCATATACCTATTCAATTTATTTTTAAATGAAAAAATAGAACCTGCCTCCACCACTTCCACTGGAAGCTCATTCCACACAGCTACCACTCTCTGAGTAAAGAAGTTCCCCCTCATGTTACCCCTAAACTTTTGTCACTTAATTCTCAAATCATGTCCTCTTGTTTGAATCTTCCCTACTCTCGATGGAAAAAGCTTATCCACGTCAACTCTGTCTATCCCTTTCATAATTTTAAAGACCTCTATCAAGTCCCCCCTTAACCTTCTGCGCTCCAAAGAATAAAGACCTATCTTGTTCAACCTTTCTCTGTAACTTAGGTGCTGAAACCCAGGCAATATTCTAGTAAATCTCCTCTGTACTCTCTTTATTTTGTTGATATCTTTCCTATAATTTGGCGACCAAAATTGTACACCATACTCCAGAATTGGCCTCACCAATGCCTTGTACAATTTTAACATTACATCCCAACTTCTATACTCAATGCTCTGATTTATAAAGGCCAGCACATCAAAAGCTTTCTTTACCACCCTATCTACATGAGATTCCACCTTCAGGGAACTATGTACAGTTATTCCTAGATCCCTCTGTTCAACTGCATTCCTCAATTCGCTACCATTTACCATGTACATCCTATTTTGATTTGTCCTGCCAAGATGTAGCACCTCACACTTATCAGCATTAAACTCCATCTGCCATCTTTCAGCCCTCTCTTCCAAATGGCCTAAATCTCTTTGTAGACTTTGAAAATCTATTTCATTATCCACAACACCACCTATCTTAGTATCATCTGCATACTTACTAAGCCAATTTACCACACCATCATCCAGATCATTGATGTATATAACAAACAAAAGTGGACCGAACACAGATCTCTGAGGCACCCCACTAGTCACCAGCCTGACAAACAGTTATCCACCATTACTCTCTGGTATCCCCCATTCAGCCACTGTTGAATCCATCTTGCTACACCACTATTAATACCCAACAATTGAACCTTCTTAACCAACCTTCCATGTAGAACCTTGTCAAAGGCCTTACTGAAGTCCATATATACAACATCCACTGCTTTACCCTCATCAATTTCCCGAGTAACCTCTTCAAAAAATTCAAGACGATTAGTCAAACATGACCTTCCAGGCACAAATCCATGTTGACTGTTCCTCATTGTCGACTTCAGGAGGCACAGCACCGACTTAGCCCCCCTACACATCAACGGCGAGTGTGTGGAGAGGGTCAACACCTTCCGGTTTCTCGGCGTCCATATCGCTGCTGACATCTCCTGGACGGACAACACGACAGCGGTCATCAAGAAGGCTCAGCAGCGGCTGCACTTCCTGAGGGTCCTCAGGAAGCACAACCTGGACTCTAACCTGCTGCTGACCTTCTACCGCTCGTCCATCGAGAGCCTGCTGACATACTGCATTACAGCATGGTATGGCAGCTGCACCATGGCAGACATGGAGAGGCTTCAGAGGGTAACCAGGACAGTGCAGAGGATCATTGGCTGCCCTCTCCCCTCCCTGATGGACATCTACACCTCCCGCTGCCTTAGCAGGGCAAAGAAGATCATCAAAGACAGCTCCCATCCTGCGTTTGGACTGTTCGACCTGCTGCCCTCTGGAAGGCGCTATAGGTGCATCAAATCCAGGACAAACAGACTCAGGAATAGTTGCTTTCCGAGAATTATAACTACTATAAATTCAAATTCACACATGCACTGACTAACACGGATTTCCATCTGTATATATGTATATATGTATGTAGCGCCGCAGAATTTGTGCACCTATTCCCCCCCCCCCCATCTCCCTTCTGTTTTTTGTTTTTTCTGTTTCTTGTTTTTTGTGCTAAATTGTATGTATGCACTGAGTACGAGCAGCTTTCAGTTTCACTGTACATGTATAGTGACAATAAATGGCATATCTATCTATATCTATCTAATCAGACTCTGTTTATCCAGATGCTTATATATATTATCTCTAAGTATCCTTTCCATTAATTTGCCCACCACTGACGTCAAACTAACAGGTCTATAATTGCTAGGTTTACTCATAGACCCCTTTTTAAACAATGGAACCACATGCGCAGTACGCCAATTCTCTGGCACCATTCCCGTTTCAAATTACATTTGAAATATTTCTGCCATAGCTCCTGCTATTTCTGCACAAACTTCCCTCAATGTCCGATGGAATATCCTGTCAGGACCTGCAGACTTATTCACCTTTATATTTTTCAAAAGTGTCAGTACTTCCTCTTCTTTGATCCTCAGCTTCCATAGCTACTCTACCTGTTTCCTTTTGCTCACATAATCCAATATCCTTCTCCTTGGTGAATACCGAAGAAAAGAAATTGTTCAATATCTCCCCCATCTCTTTTGGCTCTGCAGATAGCTGTCCACTCTGACTCTCTATGGACCAATTTTAGCATTGGTTATCCTTTTGCTATTTAGCTGTAGAAACCCTTTGGATTTACTTTCACCTTATTTGTCAAAGCAATCTCATATCTTCTTTTAGCTTTTCTAATTTCTTTCTTAAGATTCTTTTTACATTCTTTATACTCCTCAAGCATCTCATTTACTCCATGCTGCCTATAATTATTGTAGATCTCTCTCTTTTTCCGAACCAGGTTTTCAATTTCCCTTGAAATCATGGCTCTTTCCAATTATTACCCTTTCCTTTCAACCGAACAGGGACATAAATATTCTGTACTTTTAAAATGTCACCTTTAAATGCCCTCCATTTGTCTACTACATCCTTCCCATAAAACAAAATGTCCCAATTCATTCCTTTTAAATCCTTTCACATCTCATCAAAGTTAGCCTTTCTCCAATCAAATATCTCAACCCTTGGTCCAGTTCTGACCCTCTCCATAATTATATTGAAACTAATGACATTGTGATCACTGGTGCCAAATTGCTCCCCAACACATACCTCCATCACCTGACCTGTCTAATTTCCTAACTGGAGGTCCAGCACTGCCCCTTCTCTAATAGGTAACTCTATGTATTGCTGCGAAAAACTATCCTGCACACATTTTACAAACTCCAAACCATCCAGCCCTTTTACAGAATGTGTTTCCCTGTCTATGTGTGGAAAATTGAAATCTCCCACAATCACTACTAATATCTGTTATCTCCTTACATATTTACTTTTCCAATTCTCGCTCCCCACTAGGTGGTCTATAATACACCCCTATAAGTGTTGCTACACCTTTCCCATTTCTCAGTTCCACCCAAATAGCCTCCCTAGACGAGCCCTCTAATCTATCCTGCCAAACACTGCTGTAATATCTTCCCTGACAAGCAATGCAACACCTCCACCTCTTGCCCTTCCAATTCTATCACACCTGAAGCAACAAAATGTTTTTATGTTTCTATGAAAAGCTTTTGTTTCTGTGCTATGCAGTCGATGAAAAAACTACACATGATTACAATCAAGCCGTCCACAGCAACTGCTGATCTTGGGCCAGAAAACTTTACATTCAACCTCCACAATCTTTTACGTAAGATAGTACCTCCATTCCGCTACTCTTAGTGTGAATTTTACTGCTAAATAATCCAGCTTAACAACTGGCATCAGCCATGAAAGTTGTGGATGATTTGCTTCTAAGTATAGCCCTGCAATCAGCAGCAGCCCAACTTCAGCTGCTCAAGCTGCAGAGTAAATTAAGTCCGTCTGCTACTGCTGGCAATGTTGAGGAATCAGTTCAAAAAGTGAATTTTCTCTCTGTCCCCTGGCAACTAATTTGGCCATGTTAAATGAACTGCTCCCAGCCACACCATGCAGGGCATCACCTGTCTTGTTCACTGGTTACGTTGCAGCTTAAAGTCTCCGTAGTATTCAGGCAACTAATCTTTGTTTTTAGCAATCATCATTCAAGACCAAATAAGATGTGTAATTACATCTCTTCAACAATCATCTGAGAAAAAAATACAATTGGAATCCACCACCCTGCCAAGCAGACGGGTTGGATCTTGCTACACTAGGAGACAAAACAAAGTGAACCATTATATCTGAAGAGGGAATATGGGATTGCTAACACAGGTAGGCAAAGAGTTGAATGATATGACTGAAGCTCCAAAGAGCATTAACCTGGGTGTAGCCAAGTGAGGCCAGGATGTGAAGGCCCAGATACCTTCCTTAATTATTCCTTGATCCTTATAAACATAATTTGTGGTTGTTTTGGCTGCCAGTTGGCTACCTGACTCATCTTAGACTCAGGCAGGAAAGCACAGGGGGTCAAGTGAGGATATGGAGAAGTGTTTTCATGTTACTCTGGGAACAGCAGGAGTTCACACACCCACCTTAAGGGATGTTTGTTTGGAACTGTAGAGAAAGCTCATATTACTTTCACTAAGTTTTCTTTAACTTTATTACGGTCATGTGTGCTAAGGTGCAGTAAAAAGCATTGTTTTGCATGCTATCCAAACACATCATATATACTGTACATAATTACAATCAGGTAAACATGTACAATAGATACAGCAAAGGGGAAGATATAGAATTCAGAGTACAAGGGCGGCACGGTGGTGCAGTGGTAGAGTTGCTGTCTTACAGCGCCAGAGATCCGGGTTCGATCCTGACCACGGGCACTGTCTGTACGTAGTTTGTACGTTCTCGCCCCAACCTGAGTGGGTTCTCTCTAGATGCTCCAATTTCTAAACACATTCCAAAGACATCTTATTTGGTCTTGAATGATGATTGCTAAAACCAAAGATTAGGTTTGTAGGCCATTGGCTTTGGCAATGTTTCACATTGTCCCTCGTGTGTGTAGAATAATGTTAGTGTGCAGAGATTACTCGATGGCGCGGATCCAGTGTGCCGAAGGGCCTGTTTCTGTGCTGTATCTCTAAACTAAATTAAACTAAACTATATATAGTTCTCAGCATTGTAGTGCATCAGTTCCATTGACAAAGAACAATATATTTACAATGGAGTAGAGGTGAACCAGTCAGTATCCTAGCGTATGGAAGGACATTCAGAAACACGATAACAGAGGGAAAGAATTTGGTGGTGGGTGCTTTCAAGCTTCTGTACCTTCTACTGGACAGAAGCAGGAATGTCAGGAGTGGGGCAAGTGTTGTTGTTGGTTGCTTTTCTGAGGCAGCATGAAGTGTAGATGCATTTGAAAATGGGCATATTATTAATCGCCATCGTGGCTGCCAAAAAAAGAGGGTGCATGGAGCTTCACAGTAATAAGTTTGCAGTTCTTTCAAATATTACAGCCTCTACTCCATTGTAAATATTACATGAAGGTAATATGAAGGTGTGCAGGAATGAACTGCAGTTGCTGGTTTAAACTGAAGATAGACCCAAAATGCTGGAGTAACTCAGCGGGTCAGGCAGCATCTCTGGGATGAAGGAATGGGTGACATTTTGGGTCGGGACCCTTCTTCAGACTGTCAGAGGAGAGGGAGATAAGGAAGTGTACGGTGTGAAAACAGGACAATGGGAATTGAGATCAAGGGAAATGTAGAATAGATAATTGTTAGCTGGGAGAAGGTAACAACAAAGCAAACAGAGATAACATGTATTTGGTGACAGTAAAGGGCCTGTCCCACCAGCATGCGATTGCATGCGTCTAGCGCGACCAAACGTGGTTGCTTGAGGCGTATGGCTTTGCGGGGCTGGTCCCACTTCCAACCGCGGAGCCGTCTGGAGTTGTGCGGGGCTGGTCCCGACATCATACTCACCAATCAGCTGGGCAGGAGGCGGGCCGACTGAATTTGGACGTCGCACGGTGTTGGGCGGTTACGTCATCACTCAACGGCACGCCAGGCGGTGACGTCATCACGCAACGCCATGCACTAGGTGTACGCCGTCAAGACGCTGTGTACGGCGTCGAGACGCTGCGTACGCCCATAAAGGCGCTGCGTACGGCCTCAATGCGGCTGCAGGCTGACAAGGCGTTGCCACGCGGAATTTTTGGACAGTGTCAGTTTTTTTGGAGCCCCGCGCGATGTCGGGATCAGCCCCGCACAACTCCATACGGCTCCGGCGATCGAAGTGGGATCGGCCCCGCGAGGCCGTACGGCTCAAGCGACCACGTTAGGTCACGCTCGCCGCATGCAGTCGCATGCTGGTGGGACAGGCCCTTAAGGCTGGTCGGAGAACCAGGAAGGGGGAGGAATGGAAAGAGAGAGGGAAAGCTAGGGTTACTTGAAGTTAGAGAAGTCAATGTTCATACTGCTAGGGTGTAAGCTGCCCAAGCGAAATATGAGGTGGTGTTCCTCCAATTTTCGCTGGGGCTCACTCTGACAGTGGAGGAGGCCCAGGACAGAAAGGTCAGTGTAGGAATGGGAGGGGGTGTTAAAGTGTTTAGCAACCGGGAGATCGGATAGGTTTAGGCGGACTGAGCAGAGGTCTTCAGCAAGTAACATGAAGGTAATAGAGTTGAATTTATACCTTTGTGTGATTCCTTTAAGAAAAGAGGCAGTAAAGAACAAAAACTTCTTAGGATATATTTTATGCAACCTCATTAAATTTGAGATTCAAAGGGATTACACAGATGTATTGTTTTAAAAGCTATCAGCTTTTCAAAATTGTATGCCTCTTCACACATTTCAAAATAATTTAAATGGAAAAGCTTGAAAAAGCTTTCTGATCTGCTCCTTTGATTTTCAATATTGCCTGAATAAAATAAGGTGGAATATAATAGACTTATCAATTAATTTGAACACCAGCTGACCCATGAATACACGACAGGGATGCAAATATTGCAGTGTGAAGATACCCGAAGAAATGTGTTGCATGCTAGTATGGCCCAGGCTTTCCACCTGTATTTATAGCTGCAATTATATCTCAATGAGGTTTGTCTACAGCCTTGGCTGTACGCTAATTTTCTTCTTCACTGAATTCAAGGAATGGTTTGGACTGTTTATGAACCAGACATATTGACCTCATTTACAGCTTGCAGTTTAAATCCATAATTTTTCCACCCACAATCTTCTTTGACATTCCAGTGGTGTGGTAAGCTCAGTGAAACTGAACTAAAAGTCTCACACTTCATTGAACACCATTATGCGGCTTTATGCTTATAAGCCTGTTTCCCTCGGCTGCCTTTCAGTTTTGCTGGAAATCAGTTTGGCCACAGGCTGGCGGTGATTAATTGGAAGAATCCAATAAATCAGCCTGTCAGCCAGCAGGCTCTCCTCACTCCATCTACAAATCGACATTTGGATTTCGCTTTCTCTGGGGCCATCAGCACCTCTCTTCACACAAGGTGAACTTGAAGCTATTGTGAGCATTAGTGGGTCCTGCAAGCAGTCCCAAGGCAGATTCCCTGTGTATTCCCATGATTTGTGTGCTCAGAGATGACGCTTATGTTAAATAGATACCGTCCTCCTCACCAGACCTTTTCGGTTATCGTATCTTTGTCAACTTGCAGCAGCTGCACGCATGACTAAAGGGATTTGTCTTTCAGGATTACTTATTTTGCTGCCTTCCTAATAAATAACACACAATTTAGATAATGCTTCGTCGCAGGGTTACAATAGGAATGTAGTGCAGGCAAGTGAAGTTATTTTATTACAAGTCTGTGGCAGATGACTGATTTAGCCTGACGGAGCAGGGGGATTTACGCAGGAACTGTAGTTTTCAGGAAACAAGTAAAACAGCATCATTCACATTGAACAAGAGCCTGTAATGGTGAATGATTTTATCAGGGCTGCAAATTGGAAATTATGTGCTACAATCAGAATGATTGGCAAAATTGTAATTATAAATTTGCAAGTGAAATTACGTGTGATTGGGTTTAATGAAAAACACGTATGTGATATTCATAACATAAAATTGCAAACAATCACTTTTAGTCATGATTTATTAAAAATTGCTTTAAAATGTTGCACGCTGAGGATGTGCTTCAAGAATTTCTCACATTGCTGTTTGATTGTATAGTAATTTAAAATATTTTAAAGAAAATACTCTTGTATTTCACGAGATAAACAGCCAAGGAGCGATAACTGTGCAATGAACTGTGCCTTATTGGAACAGTAACGCTGAAGATAATTTTCTCCTTTATGTGCACAAGGTGCAATGGTGGACTTAGTGTATATTGCAAATCTCTTACATTGTGCTGGAGGGGATGTGCACCATTTATCAAGCTGACTGGGCTGTCATATCAGTGGAGAGAGCTTGGAGATCCTTGACCAGGAGATTGAAGGTTGGTGGCAATTTACTGAAACAGAAACGCAGTGAACAGGAAAGAGATGGCCTCCTAATCTCTTCAATTTTATTCCCCCAAAGGCTAGAAAATAAAATGAAACGATGGCTGATGACAACTTTGGGCGAGGGAGAAGCAGGTTGGAGAGCTCCTGTTTGTCCAGACAGGGAAATTAGAAAATATCAGTGTTGCCACAGTGTGGAGGCTGTTCTGAAATAAATGGCTGATGGTGTAGAGCAGGAGTGGGAGGGGAGAAGGGGAGGGGAGAGGGGGGAGGAGGATGTAACCCATCTCCAAGACTTGTCAGTTCAACAATAAGTGCTCTTACTCATCTGTTCATCCTGCTAGTTCCATGCTAAAATGTGTTAGATCCAACTGATATTGCTCAAATCAGATTAGATTTGATTGTTCACACATGAATGACACATGGCACCAGCAGCCTAAACATTTTGCTTAAATGCTTAGATATTTCTTAAAGGTATATTTATTTCAGAATGAGCCATAAATCGCATCCCACCATATTTTACTACCTGAAAAAAAAGGAATTATATAGGAGACCGCAGATTTTTTAATTCCCTATTTTATTTATTTTACTCTTATTATCATATACTGTATCTTTGGAGCAATGTCACAATGATATGTGGTTAATTAGCTGATCACTGGAAGGAAAGGCCTGTAAAGGGAAACTTTCAATCAGAATCGCTGCTCCTGAGCATTGCACATTTTGCCTGCAAGCATGTCATAGAGTATGGAAACAGGCCATTCAGCCCAATTTATCTAAGCTGACCAAGATTCCCCATCTAAAATATTCCCATTACCTCGTATTTAGCTCATATTCCTTCAAACCTTATCTATCCATTTACTGGTTATCGTGTCATTAAATGCTGTTATGGTACCTGTCTTATTAACTACCACCTCTGGCAGCTTGATCCATATACCACCAGTAAAAATGTTGTCCCTCAGGTTCCTATTAAATCTTGCCCCTATCATCTTAAACCTATGTCTTTTTGATTTTGATTCCCTTACCTTGAGCATGTGTGGAGAACCAATGAGATTTAAACTGAATATGCCCGTAATACTTTCCACAGCTGAATAACCATTAAAATTGCCATCTTGTCAAATGAGTAGAATAATCTCATATGTGAGACACTGGCTGAGATTAATGCCTGAGACCCAATATCAGTCAACACCTTGGGAAGAGATGAACAAATTGATATGAAATAATTCCTGATAGCCCTGTCCCACAGTACGAGTTCATTCCAAGAGCTCTCCCGAGTTTAAAAAAAATCAAACTCGTGGTAAGTACGGAGAATGAACGTAGCGGGTACGTCGGAGCTCGGGGACGTCTCTTAGCGGCTCGTAACGCTAATGGCAGGTGCTCGGGAAGACTCGCTAAAAATGGCAGGTAAGCACGGGAAGACTCGTGAAGTTTTTTCAACATGTTGAAAAATGTCCACGAGAGCCCCGAGTACCGACGAATGGCCATTACCGTAAATCTCCAAGTTCGAATCAGGGCAAACTTGGGAGAGCTCTTGGAATGAATTCGTACCGTGGGACAGGGCTTTTAGGAGTGATTTTAAAAGAAAATTCTCAGATAAATTAAGGCAGTATGCAAACAATCAGCATCCATCCTTGCTCTGCAGCACAATAATGATTGCAAGAAAAAAAAGGAATCTATTTACAGAATGGCCAACCTGCTTCCTTATCTTGACAGATGCAAACTCCACACAGCCGCGTTGATAGTACGTTTTGATGGCACCAAGAAAATAATACATTCACAATATTTATTGAGAATGATATTCTCAAGCCCTATTTTCTCTAAAATAATGCTTTCAGGGGACTTTAACAGCATGCAAAAGTAGATTCCTGGAAGGTGTTGTGAAGCAACATCAAAACCTCAGTGTAAATAACGCTTGAAAACTTCATTTATATTCTATTGATTTGACTGCTTCCCCACCCCGTCCCCACTGTGACCACCTCACTAAGATCTCTTGCCGCAGGTGAAGTCTGCAAACTGGGATGGATTCTTACTTTTTTTTCATGACTATTTAACAATGCCTTATCCTGGCCTCAAAGATAAAGACTGCAAATTTCTGTGCAGATTTTTGAGACACAATCTCATCTCTGCAGGTGGTTTTATTGAAAACGTTATTTAAAGGGCAGCTCAAAGCAGTGAAGGAAAAAAATTAACATAATGGAATTCAAAAGGAGAGATATCTTCAAGAGATTGCAAAACTTGGTAAAAATACTCTTTTCTTTTTATCTGTTGTAACGGATAAATACTTTTTAAAGTATTACTACATAAAGTTTAGAAAGTGTACAAGAGTGATTATCATCACTAGCAGTTATTCACTGACAGATGCTGGACATATTTGAAGTAGGAAGATGGAATTCTTCAACCAGGTTAGGCCACCAAGGCCAAAATGTGTAAATTAGGAGCAGTTTGAAAGCTGGTAGTTATCTCATCTTCATATCAGCTAATTTGGTAAAATTGGCCCAAAATCTATTGCCTTGGGCTTGCTGCACTGTTCTCCATCCCACAGTCACCTCTGGCTGAAACATTTTGGCTAAATCTAGAAGGCCCTGAAGGGTAAAATGATGGAATGGCATGGATGGGGCAGAATGGGGAGGCTTTAAAAATCGCCAATATGGATGGGAGACTAAATTCTTAAATTCTGCGTCTTCCCCCATATACTTCAAATTCATTGTAAAGGAGGCAGAAGAGAGAACCCTGTTCTCCGTATTAGAAATCTTTAAGCATTGCCTTTTAAGGAACATGCGTATTTCATTTTAACAAGGTTTTAATTTTTTTTAGCTTGTCTATGCATTTTCTGGGCCACAGAAAACATGGCAGGCAAGAAGAGTTGGGTCCATTAGGCAAATGTCTTTACAGCCTCATTTATAGGCCATAGGAGCAGAAAGGAGCACAAAAGTATCCCTCAGGCACAACTAGCTACCATGCAAAGCAACCCCCACGCCCTGACATACTGGGGTAACTCAGCGGGACAGGCAGCATCTCTGGGGAGCAGGAAGGGGTGATGTTTCGGGTCAAGGCTCTTCTAAACGAGAGATATAGACGGAGATGTAGAGAGATATAGAACAAACGAATCTCGACCTGAAACGTCACCCATTCCTTCTCTCCAGAGATGCTGCCTGTCACTCCAGCATTCTGTGTCTATCTTTGGTTTATACCAGTATCTGCAGTTCCTTCCTACACATTGGCCCATCATGAGTTCCCTATCTCTCTGTCTTCCTGCATTCTCCTATTTTTGTGCTGAAGGATTTCCCACTTGCTAATGGGGAGGCTGTCAATTAGGTTGCTTGTGCAGCAGGAAATCAGTAAAGACAAATTAACTTAACTCTTCTGTTAAAACCACAGTATTTTCGGGAAAGCCACTTTTCTAAGTTTATTACTTACAACCCTTCCTTACCCTCTTTTCTCAATATACTCTGTAGTTAATGTAAGGGCCAATAACTTTCCCTATTTTGCACAGTGAATGTACCTTAGGTTGTACTGGCATCAATCCTGGCAAACTCATTTGCAACTCAAAATTTAATTGGACATGGGTATGAGTTGAAATCTTGGCAAAGTAATTATGTACCATAAAATGAAACTGCTAGAACACATTGTAATCATGATCTGCTACGAATACAGACATTTGCAACTTATCATTTAGCTGGATAAATCTACAGGACTGAAGTCGTTTTGGCGATTTTTTAAATAAATGTTATTTAATTGTGACAGCATTTGTATTTCTTTGCTCTTTGCACTCTATGGTGTTACTAATAAACACGCATGCCACTACTTCATGTCTGACATTTAAACAAAGAGACCGAGAGGGTAGATAGAAAATGCCACTGGTAATGCCACACTCTCATAGAAAGGAAAGCTAATAGCTGGCCACATTTTACAGTCCATTTTACAAGATTCCCCAAACCAAATTGGAATTACTCCGTAAATGTTTGTTTTATGAACTCAGAAAATATCAATTATATTGAAATTAATGTTGTGATTGTACAGTTCCATACCAATGGCAGTTTGTGCAGCAATTCTTTTGTAATGTTACTACACAATATCTAGTCCTTCCATTTTGTATGGGAATAAACTGCAAGATCCATATTTTAAATCTTAGTGTCATCTTGTGTGACCTAAATGGACTGCTTCAGTATTGAATAAAAACATGTTTCATATATTGAGTTACTGGAGTTTCTTAAGAAATGGTATTTCTTAAAACAAGGTCCAAATTAAACATTATTCTATTACAAGCTTCTTGCTAATGGAACTTGTCTCTCTGTAATTCCACTTCATGTTTTTCAACATTGAAGACTTCCCTGCAAATTTTCTTTGATGGAAGCATATTGGAACATTTTGACCATTATAAAAAAAGCATGAAGACACGAAGGGTTAATTTAAAATTCAAGTCAACATGTTCAATTTTTAATATCCCAGTATTATTCTCCATTCGTCCTGGTTCCAAACTAATAATCTAAAATTAAATCCTTGATTTTTTTTTAATAACCAATATTTCAGTAAATGTGTGTGAAGTTTTCATTGTGGCTGCTTCTTATATATTTGAAGTTGAACACTTACAAAATTGATAATAAACTCAATAACATTTTATGTGCACCTACCTCTGAAATTGAAGAGATGCTTCAGCTTTAATAGAAACTGTTATTGTACAGAGTCCTCTTGGGGAAAAAACATTTTGAAATGAAAATAAAAAGAGGTTATCAGACTAGGCCGGTAGAATTTTAACACAAAACACCGTGAATATGTCACTGTTGTGCAACGCTCATAACTCATCTGTTACTGACAGAGGGATATGTTTTGTGGAAAGGCAATAGAGAAATTGATAAATGGAAAATATGGCATGTAACTTCCATAGATTATCAAGGAAATACACTCAGAATGGTTAACTGACATAATGATTTTAAGGTAAATTGACTGCTGTGATTCTCATTTGAATACATCTTAATCATGTAGCCAGCAAGTTTGTCAGGAAGTGAATATTATCAATTTTATTAATGTATTATGTTTCTGTGGAGTGGAATAGGGATGTCTGTTGCCAATGTATAAAATCCCGAGTTTCATGATGGTTATGTGAATAAATGCTGGCATTTGTACATGGAATTGCTGACATTTCTCAAGAAGATTCACATCCAATCAAATATGTGTTTCAACGTGATTCACTTGAAGTGTGATGGGCAGGTTTCAAACCTTCAGTCTGTAAGACAGCAGACAATCTAGCAGATGTTTACAAGTAAACACTCCTGGCACAGAGCTTTAAACAATAGTTTAATTCTTCAGGAATTTGAGTACAGAGATGCACATAACACTTTCACCAAGTCTACACAAAACCTTAAGGCCCCAAATATTTGTCTGCAAATCACAAATGGTAAAATTGATCAAAAATGCGTTTTTTTCATGCTAATATTTGAAAATGTTACTTTGGGATGAATTGTTTCAAGAAATACCACTTCTAGAATATACCTTTGGAAAGGAGATGAGGAAGAATTTCTTTAGTCAGTGAGTGGGGAATCTGTGGAATTCATTGACACAGATGGCTATGGAGGCTGTCATTGGGTATTTTTAAAGTGGAGGTTGACAGATTCTTGATTAGTAAGGGTGTCAAAGGTTATAGGGAGAAAGCAGGAGAATGTAGTTGAGAGGGAAATATAGATCAGCCACGGTTGAAAACGGTGTAGACTTGATGGGCCAAATGGCCTAATTCTGCTGCTATGACATGAATTTCTTAAGAAATTCCAGTAACCCAATTTCATTAAATGTTGGCCTGTTTTAGTTTGAAGAGCAAACAGATGCATTGTCACAGAGTAGATGACAATATAACAAATGAGGACCTCCCAAATGATCAGTATTTGTATAGTTTTACCAAATTAATTTAAATAGTGATCTTTGCAGAGACTAGTGCATTTTGGAGAGTGGGAAAGGTACCCTCAGATTTGACCTCAAGTGTAATTTAAAGCAGACAAATTGCTCCTGAATGACCAAGTTGATAAAACAAAAACTGCTTGGTCTGCATGAGTCCTATAGTCGAGGGATGTCTTGGGTTGATTCCCAATTTGAATTGTGGTAGTTGCTTCTAGCTGAGCCACTGGGTTTAATGCCCGTGGGTTTATGCAGAAGTCAAAGTGTTCACTGCTCTACTGTAAGTGAGTGCCTGTTGAATAAGATAAGGGCACAAAATGGCATAGCTGATGGAGCTGTTGCCTCACAGTGGCAGAGTCCAGAGTTTTAATCTGACCTCGAGCCCTATTTGTGTGGAGTTTGCACCATGGAGACTCCCTGTGACTGCTTTCCAGTTTCCTTCGACATCGCAAAGACGGGTTTTGTAGGTTACGTGGCCTCTGTAAATTGCCCACAGCATGTTTGGAATGGATGCAAAAGTGGGATAACGTACACGTGTTATGAATGGGTGATCGCTGGTCAGCATGGACCGAATGGGCTGAAGGGCCAGTTTCCATGCTGTATCTTTCAGTCAATCAATCATGTTTAAGATTGAGGTTAAGTTAAACTGATCACAAAGATTGACAGGAGGTAAACGCCACTCAATGCAAGCGGATGGCCAATACCTGAAAAACATCACCCAAGAAGAATTGTTAACTGTTAATAAAAACGTAATCTAATATGGTCAGCTTTATCTTCATTGGAGTTTCTTGCAGAAAGAATTAAATTAGAAGAAATATATATTCATGAACAACCATTATATGGCTTAACACTTAATACTGTTACTTCTTTTTTCTGAGCAATAAGGTATAAATCTTAAATTGGATAATAATTGTATCTGTCCAGTGGATTGTTGCATTGACTGCAACAATTTTGTCATTATTTATTCATAATAATATATTATTCATTTTTCAACTATATGTAATTTCAATCCCGTTTTGAACAGTAATGTTATACTGCACAGTATCAGTTATATGTTTGGATCAGTGAAATCATCTGGTAACTTCTGGGAAGTTTTCAAGCCAATAATGATGTGATCCTTAACAAATGATGTGGCCTTGTTGGATTTTCTGTTATACTTCACAAATAACTTTCTTCAAATCTAAATCTTTGCAACTGATTCATTTCTATAATTTCAGTTTAAACAAGCTACGCACCATCGCAACCTCTCCTCCATGAAGTTTAGAAGTTCACGACTAGATAAGGTTCCAATTAAGACTGGAATGTGATACCTATTCACTCTTATACCTGATTAATAGCTACGCATTTCAAGCCAACATTTTTGTCATTTTTGTTCTGATCTTTGCTACATTAACACATTCTGATTCAGGTGCTGAAATACTCAGATAGTTAGTAAAAGACAGTGGGGAAATAACCAGCTCAGTTATGTTAGTGCTGTGTTTTACATTAAGAAACCTTGGCAGCAATTGGACTATGAACTCATTATTAATACTCTGAGTGTTGAAAGAGGGTTTCAACACCAAAATATTAATTTAAGATGATTATTATTAATATAATTTCTGTGAATGCGATATATTGGAATTTTTTTATTCTTTATTCTCTTTTTTAAGGAGAAATGCAGACCTCTTAACGAATGTACAGCGAATAATTTCTCCTAAATTATTGCAACTATTGCAACTCTGTTGAAAATTGCATTAGTGCCCAATCTAAATTAAATCAATTAATGATTAAATAATTGCCACTGAAGACTGAGCCGTTTAACCCCATTCCCCTTTTATATTAGAGATAGATTCATTCAACAGTAGAGGTATTCTGCTAGAACTAACAACCCCACCATTTAATTGCTAATGGGATCTTTATGCTTATCTATCTACAAACCTTTCACTGTTGCATTCCCGGAACAAATGCACGGAAAGAAAAAGCAAAATGTATTAATTTAAAGAATCTTACTTATTTCTATCCTTCTTCTGAAGAAGTGGGTTTCCTTTAAGTGATTTGTTCTTGTTGCACCTCACAATAAGTCACATTGCAAAATAATGCTATTCACCAAGTGAAGAAGGGTCTAGACCCGAAATGTTACCCATTCCTTCTCTCTAGAGATACTGCCTGTCCCACTGAGATACTCCAGCATTTTGAGTCTATCTTTGGTTTAAATCAGCATCTGCAGTTCCTTCCGGCAGAATTCAACATGTGTCGTTGTACTCTGGTTGAACATAAATTCAAGCCCACTAAATAGTACCAGGTGTTTAAGAGGGAACTGCAGATGCTGGAGAATCGAAGGTTATACAGAAAAGCTGGAGAAACTCAGCGGGTGCAGCAGCATCTATGGAGCGAAGGAAATAGGCAACGTTTCGGGCCGAAACCCTTCTTCAGACTGATCGGGGGGGATAGTACCAGGTTCTAGTCTGTAAAATTAAACAATTAATCTAGGAGGTAATAATTGATTGACATATGCAAGGCTTCTCTTTGTTCTAAATTATATGGATGCAAAGGCACATCAACAATAACAATGCTACAACATCCCATTAAACAGCCCAATGTGCTTTGACAATGCATAAAGGATGGAAGCAAATCAAATATAATCGATGCTTGGTAAGATTATTGCCGAACAAAAATACAGCTGTGCATTAAAATATTTTATTGTGTTGGTGCAATTATTATTCCATCTCACTGCCCATGGGTCAATATTTAATATTTGAAAGATCGAACTTATCAAATCATGGCTCTGTGATCACAATTATTGGTCATTAGCATTTCACTTAAGATCCAACCTACTTAAGAAACTCGGAGAAAACACGAGAATTACAGCACAGAACTCACCCTTTGACCCAACAAGGCCATACTGATCATCATCCTCCGATATAAACTAATCTCACTTTTTAAATTTGTCCTCGCATATCCCCACCCCAACCCCACAGATTCTATCACCCATGCACACACTAGGAGTGATGTGCAGTGGCTAATTAACCTACCAACATGCGCGTCATTGTGACGTTCGAGAAAACTCGCTCTCCTGCAGGAAACCCATGTGGTCACAGGGAGAGCATGCAAACTCCACACAGACATCACCCAATTTCAGGTTTGAACACAGGGCTTTGGTATTGTTGAGGCAGTGGCTCTACTCGCTGTGCCACTGTGCTGCCTTGATGTATTCTTGAAATAAACAGAGCCTTGTGCTGGTAACAATAAACTATGCGTGATCCTGTTATTCACTCGCAGTGCTGTTTGTTATTCACGGATCCCTGTAGCTCTGGTTAGTTTTGTGTCGTTCACATGTATGCCAGAACTGCCATCATTTGCCTTTGCCAGTGTCATGTTGCTTATTAATATTTAAAGGCATGGGCTAACCATGGTTAATCCAGACCATTTTGCCCAACTCTAATCTGAAGGCCAGTTTTATTAAGACAAAGTGGTAAAACAGTCAGAAGAATACTTCAATACTTAAAAAATATAGAGGCCTAATTTAAATAATTACTAACCAATAGTTACTAGCCGATGTAGTATCTATATATCTGAAGAAGGGTCTCAACCCAAAATGTTATCTGTCCATTTCTTCCACAGATGCTGCTTGATGACCTGGAGTAACTCCAGCACTATGGGTTCTGCTCAAGATTGCAGCATCTGCAATTCCTTGTTTCTCAAGTATTTATATAAATGATTATACACATCCCGCTGAACACGAACACACATACACACACACACACGCGCGCACACACACACACACACACACACACACACACACACACACACACACACACACGCACAATTTGATAATAAAACTTTTTTATATTACCATTACAGAAATGTTTTCTATCACATCTTCTGTTGTCTGCAATCACTCTGAGCATAAATGGTGTTGCTCTCTACATGTTTGCACTCTCATGCCCTTTTTATTTGAATTTTCATTTAAACTACCTTTTAATTGTATGTACTGGTATGACCGAACATGAATGATGTACCAGCGTTAATTAAGGCTCAAATCATCAGACTGTGCCAGCTAGAAGCTGAGAAACAAGTGTAAATTATTCTGTCATCAATCAGCTTGAAAATGTTTGAATCACTAATTAGTTTACAATTTAGACGACAGTTTATCTGATGCACGTTGTGTCAAAAACTTTAGCTCTTAGGTGATTAAATTGCCAGCAAAAAGCACTTATTCCCTGCTTAAAAACATGAAAACTCATTTCCATGTTGAAGGGTGGCCCGGCAGTGTTCATTAAACTCCAACTGGGACTATGTAAATCAGGAATCCCTTTGAGCACTTGAGCTTGTGGATGATATTTTATAAAAAAGGAAGCTTTGCCTCTTTTTTATTATTAATAATTCATATCCAATAGATGAGGATGTTTGTGCTTAAACAGCTTTGAAAACATCACAACGGCAAAAAGGCAATCACCCTTTTACATGAAAATTAGTTGTGCGGCGTCTTACTGTGCAACTGATTTATTCTCCTCAGGTGTCATGTGACTGGAATGTTAAACAGTCCATTATTAGCTCTTGTCCTTTAAAAATATGCAAAGCAGATATTAAATAGCCACTGATCAGACATATTTCTGTACTTATACCTGTGCCTCTCAGGCTCCTAATAGTATATGCATGAGGCTGTTTAGTATTATCAATGTTCATTATCAAAAGGTAAATTAAGGTCGTAATTTAAAAAAAAAATCAAAGTCTTCTCTAAGAAAGCATTATAATGAATGTTTCCTTTTTAAAAATTAATGACCCATTTTTTCTGATGGTAGGCAGTCTGCCAGTCTGCAGGGTGTCATAATTTTTTTATTCTTTCATACAAGAAGATTAATATTCATAGATTAGAAATTGAGCTTGCAGGGATGCTTATTATCCATTTCCATAACACTTATTTGCAGAGAAGATACTTACAACAAAAGAAAAGAAACCAGCATGATAAAAGATTTGTGTTTTAGAAAGACTAAAAATGGGATTTAAACGACAAAATATATTCATTGCAAATTGTTCTGGTTAAGTTAGTTTCAAGTGCATTTGATTTCTGGCTTGCAGCTGAATGCATTTGAAAGTATTGTCCTCATCAGATCTCAAACATTAACCCAGGTCTTCTGCTTTGAGAGCTTTCTTATGATTTTCCGTTTCAATTGACTGTGTTAACCAGGATGTTTCTTGACTTTGGCCGCACTACACTAAATCTGCTATTCTTGAGGAGATGAGGAGACACCTGGAAATGGTTGAATTGGAACACACATCGATAATCCCTCAGGTTGCTTATTCCATGGTCTCTTTCTACTTTCTTACTCTGTCTTTTGATAGAGTAATGGCAATGGATGTTGTAAAAGGAAGTCGCTGTGACTTGACATCCTGAGTGGTGACAATGGCAGAAGAACATTGCTGGAGGTGCAGCAGCATCTATGAAGGAGAAAGACAAAACGATCCAAATAGTAATCGTTTTGCACCCATTGTTGTGCCACAAGCAGTGGACATCAGGACAAAAGACCTGAAGCAATCCCAAAACTGGCCCTCAGATTCCTTCTGCATTTTCAAATTTGGCTGCAGGTACCGGCTGTTCTATCGCCAACTGCTTGTCTCATGAGGAAAATAAAATTATTGATGCCAGCCAAGGGCCTCGGGTAAGATTTAGGTGAAAAACGATAATAGACAACAGACCGTGCTTGGCAGTGAGGAAGGGGAGAGGGATGCTGGGGGTGGCAAACTCGGTTGCCTGGTAACGGCGTGCGGTTCAAAAGACAATCGACAATAGAAAATAGGTGCAGGAGTAGGCCATTCGGCCGCTCGAGCCAGCACCGCCATTCAATGTGATCATGGCTGATCATCCACAATCACTACCTCATTCCTGCCTTCTCCCCATATCCCTTGACTTCACTATCTTTAAGAGCTCTGTCTTGAAAGCATCCAGAGAACCAGCCTCTACTGCCAGAGGCAGAGAATTTCAAAGGCTCATAACTCTCTGTGTGAAAAAGTTTTTCCTCATCTCCATTCTAAATGGCTTACCCCTTATATTTAAACTGTGGCCCCTGGTTCTTGACTCCCCCAACATCGGGAACATGTTTCCTGCCTCTAGCGTGTCCAAACCCTTAATAATCTTATAATTCCAGAGTATACAAGCCCAGTCGCTTCATTCTATTAACATATGACAGTCCTGCCATCCCGGGAGTTAACCTGGTGAACCTACAGTACACTCCCTCAATAGCAAGAATGTCTTTCCTCAAATTGGGAGACAAAAATTGCATCCCACTCCCACCATGTTACCCAGTGATCTCTGTGGCCTGTGAATTCCAGCTGGTTTAACCCAATCCCCCCAACCTCCCCACCCCCAATGCCACGTTTGTTTCCCACTGACCTTGGGTTAAACCAGTTAATATTTACCCTCCTCCCCACCCTCAGTTATAACAGACACCCCCACCCCCCAACCATGGTACATTATAACATGGGTTTACTGTATTTTGATTGACTTCTTAAAACATGCATATTGTTGTTTGTGGCAACACCTGTTGCCCTTCTATAATGGTACGAGACGATAATGGTGATGCACAGCATTCTTGAATTGCATTAATGTGCAGTGTGCATGTAGTCTTGCATTTTAGTCTTTCTGAGCTGAGTAGCTATGATCTGATTGAATGGTGGAGCAAGCTCAAGTGCCTCACGAGCTCACACCTGCCCTTACTTTTGATGTAGATTACCCTCATGTTCGAATATTTTTATGTTCTGGATCATTTCAGGTCAGACCACATCTGTGGAAATATAAATGATTAATGTTTCAGGTCCAGAGCCTTCACCAGAACTGAGAAAGCCTAAAGGGCCTGTCCCACTTCAGCGACCTAATCCGCGAGTTCTGGCGAGTTTGCCCTCTAGTCATACTTGTAGCATGGTCGACACGAGGTCGTAGGAGGTCTCCGTAACTCTCCTTCATGCACAAGAATGGTCTCCACGTACACGATGCCTCAGCTAGGCCGCGGCGTTTTTTTTTCAATATGTTAAAAAATGCCCGTGAGTGAAAAAAGGTCGCCATGGAAAAATCAATACTTTTTTTACTCGTAAGTTTAGTCACAGAAGGTAGTAGTAGGTCGGCATGTTAGTCATAGGTAATCAAGGGTAGTTGAAGGTAGTCGAAGGTAGTCGTAGATAGTCTTCATCCTAGTCAAAGGGAGGTCGAAGGGAAGTCGAAGGAGATCGAAGGAGGTCGTCTTCACTCTCCACTATTCGGTGTCCAATTTTCCCGAGGTTAGTCGTAGCTAGTCGAAGCTGGTCTTCAAAATAGTCAAAAGAGGTCGAAAGAGGTCTTCTACATAGTCGAAGGTGGTGTTCAACATGTCATTTTCTTTCAAACTCTTCTAAACTCGCCAATTATGTCGCCCAAGTGGGACAGCCCCTTTAGTTTCCCTTTGAGGCCTCCATCATCCCCCCCCCCCCCCCCCCCCCACCTGGAATAACTTATTTCTCCTTTTTTCAGTTCCGATGAAGGGCCCCAGACCTGAAACACTATCTGTTTCTCTTTCAACAGAGGTGACCTGACCCGATGAGTGTTTCCAACCTTTTCTATTTTCATGTTAAATTCCCAGCATCTGTTTTTTTTAAAAATTATTTTCATTTCAAAGAGCTTTTATATGTCAATCATAATTTGTGTGTTTGGAATCACATAAAAATCAGAACAGGTAAACTCAGCGGATTTTGTTTTCTATGAGCGATTCATTTTACTATCCTGACATTTCTGGTCACTTTAGTCGAGATTAAAGCTGCAGTCAGGTATTTTGGGACAGAGCCACCAGTGTTTGGCCATTCAAACTGAACAACGCCCAGGACATGGGAGCTAAATCTGTTGTGGTACTGTATCGCTGGATTCTCCAGAGACTAAAATGGCAGGAACCAGGCTTGATAGGATTTCCAAGTTGGATATAATATTCATTCAGTTTCTGCACCAGGTGTAGGATACAGATGTGTGAGGAAAGCAGAAAGCTAAACTGCTGTTTAAAATTATTTTGCTTCATTTGAGTGTATTTAATTACTTCAGTGCTTTATATTTTAATTAAAATAAGCATTTAAAATAAATATCAATTAATTTTACATTGCTTTAACTATTTACTTTGCTTTTGAGTTTTTAATGAGATATTTAAAAATTATTAAAATGACTTACAATTTTCATATTTGCCATAAGTCAGCCTGGAATTTAGTTGGCATTCTGGGGAGTGTCCACATCATGCCCAGGTACATGCAGTTCATGCAGATGTGTGCAGAACGCAAGCAATGACTGGGAAATCGGACCAGATGCAGTGAGGCTTGATTTCTCACTGGAATTTCTGGTTGATGACCTTTCATCATAACTACAACATTATCATTGGCCAGGGTATCACTGAGATCTGGTGATAGTTCCATATAAAACTATTTGGTATTCGCAAACCAAGTTGACGACTATTATGACAAAAAAGACACATGATGCTGGAATTACTCAGTGGGTCAGGCAGCCATTCCTGGAGAACATGGACAGATGGCATTTTGGGTTGGGACCTGTTACATTCCGGACGGCAGAATGAATAACAACTTACACGCAGGTTGCCTGGATCATGAGAGAGAGATTTATTACCCAACATTGCTTGCTTATATTGAACACCAACTCATTAACATATACATGAATATGTATGAATACATTACACTGCTCTCCTTTTTTAAAGTATTAAATCTAAGTACTCAGTTACAATGTTGTTGTTGTGATACTGGATTTAAACCAGTATTTATGAAATCTTAAATTCTAAACATAATATATTTATTTTACATATTTACACATATTCGTTTTACTTATACAATGAATTGTTTAACTTACAAACCTAATCTGACAACTGGTTTATGGATCCTGCCTGATCGTCTAACAGTAACATGTGTAACAGGTTTAGGTGTTGACTCAACTGTTGGCTTGTTTGGCTCTGTTTTAGTACCCTGACTTTGACCAGAGGAACCTGTTTCTTTGTCTGTACTGACTGAACTTTGTGTTTCAATCACAGTGGTCTCTTCCAACTCACTTTCTGATAAAGACTCAGGGATTAGGACTTCATGCTCAGTTTTTGGTTCATCTTTGGCTGGAATCATTTGATCAACATGAACACTTTTGATCCTATCTCCAACTTCAACTAAGTATCTTTTTGTCCACACACTTCCACTATTTTCCCAACATCCCTTTTGTCTCGACTGGACTTGTTGGGAGGACTGAGAACACGAACCTGCTCATCTGGCTTGAAGTACCTCTCCTTTTTGTGGGAGTCAAAATGGTTTTTTTTTGACTGAACTGTTTTTGCTCAACTCTCAAGGCCAAATTGGGTTGAACTAGACTTAGGCATATTCTTAGCCTTCTCTTCATCACCAGTTCTGCAGGTGAGTAACCAGTTGTTGTGTGTTGTGTTGTTCTGTACTTCAGCAAGAAACTAGCCAAACGAAGTTTCATGCTGAGCTTTGAACTACCCTGCAAAACCTGTTTCTTGAGAGCATCTTTGACAACTCTAACAGACCTTTCCGCCACCCCGTTGGAGGCAGGATGGCATGGGGGAACAAGTGTGTTTTACACCCTTCCGTTGCATAAACTCTTCGAACCGTTCTGAACGAAACTGAGGCCTGTTATCAGAAACAAGTTCTTCCGGTAAACCACGGCATGCAAAAATTGATCTCAACTCATCTATGGTGCATTCAGTAGTAGTGCTTGACCTCAATCCATTTGGAATTACTATTTACTAGTACCAGAACATGATCATTACCCTTTTCACAAAAATCTACATTAACTCTCTGAAAAGGTCTACTTGCCCATGACCAGAGTTGCAGTGGTGTTTGTGATGGTTTACTCCGGCAATTTTGGCAGACGCTAAATTTGCTCACCGGTGATTCGATGTCACTGTCAATACCAGGCCAATGCACAAAACTTCTGGCAATTGACTTCATGCTTACTATGCCACGATGCTCGGCATGAAGTTCATTCATAATTTTGTTTCTCAAAGACTCTGGTACAACCACTCTGTAACCCCACTTAATACATCCCTGCTCACATGATAATTCATGGCGTCGATTATGGAAAGGCTTCAGCTCTGAATTCAGAACTGAGTTCAATCCACTATCAATTTCAGTCCAACCATTCAATGGTAGAGGGAGTTAGATGTGGCCCTTGTGGCTAAAGGGATCAGGGGTTATGGAGTGAAAGCAGGTACAGGATACTGAGTTGGATGATCAGCCATGATCATATTGAATGGTGGTGAAGGCTCGAAGGGCCGAATGACCTACTCCTGCTCCTATTTTCTATGTTTCTATGTTTCTATGTCTGTTCATAGACCCACTTCAGCAGTGTCTTTCTCTGTTTCTGCTGCAATTTCTGTTGCAATCACAGGAGAGTCTTCATCTACAACTTGCAGTGTGCAGATTGAGTTCTCACTTTCCATGTCAGAGTTCTCATGGGTCAACTGGGACAACGCATCTGCAACTGCGTTGCACTTGGAGCTTCTGTACTCAACCTTGTAGTCATACTGGGACAGCAAAATTGCCCAGCGCTGCATCCATGATGCCGCCATGGAAGGTGTAGGTGACTTGGGACCAAGTATTACTAGTAGTGGCTTGTGATCAGTCACTAGGATGAATAGTTTGCCGAGAAGAAACTGATGGAATTTCGTGATTCCGAACACGATGCTGAGTGCTTCCTTTTCTATCTGTGCATAATTACGCTCACTCAGTGATAGAGTTTGGGATGCAAAAGCAATAGACTTTTCCTGTCCGTCATTCATTACGTGGGAGATCACTGCACCTACACCATAACTTGAAGCATCACAAGCAAGTTTCATCTTGCGTGTCGAATTGTAATGAACAAGGAGTTTGTCTCTTGTCAAGTTTTCCTTGCAGATGTCATATGCACGTTGCTATTCCTTTCCCCACGTTCATTTCACATCTTTTTGTAGCAGATGATGCAGTGTCTTTAGCACAATTGCTAAATCTGGAAGGAATCGTGCATAGAACTGCACCATCCCTAGGAATGATTGTAGCTCTGACACATTGTTGGGTTTTGAAGCATTCACTATTGCTTCCACTTTCGCCTTCACAGGGCAAAGTCCATTGGCGTCTACTTTGAGTCCAAGGTAGACAACCTCTGACTGCGCGAATGCACATTTACTTTGTCACAGTTTGACATTGTGGCAGTTCAGTCATGTGAGAACTTGCTCGAGGATTTCCAGATGTTTTACCATGCCCTCTGGGAATATCAGTAGATCATCCTGGTTTCACACACAGTGTGGAATGCCATGTAACATTTTGTCCATGACAGACTGAAAAATATTCGGGGAGGATTTCACACCATAGGGCAGCTTTGTATATGAATACAAGCCCTTATGTTGGTTGATAGTCAAGTACCGCTGACTTTTCTTGTCGACATTGAGTTGGGCGTAAGCGTGAGACAAATCCAGTTTAGTGTAGACTCTTGCTCCACTAATTTCTGCTTACAGATCTTGCGAGGTTGGTAACGGATATTGTTCATCATCAACGGCTTGGTCGATTGTGACTTTGTAGTCACCACATAGTCGAACAGTTTTGTCAGCCTTGGGTACGGCCACAATTGGCGTTGTGCAGTTACTCTGGTCTGTCTTCACGAATACTCCATTCTGCTCTAACCTGTCGAGTTCTTCCTGCACTTGTTGCTTTAGTGCATATGGTACAGGTCTTGGTCGACAATACACAGGTTTCACATCTTGTTTTCAAGACGTGATTTGGACAAATTGACGCTGAAAATGTTCTTCCAGTCTAACTCTATTCTACTCAGCCAATCCTTTCCAAGGAGGGTTGGTTTATTTCTGTAGCTGGCCACTATGATGGGCAGTGTTACTGACTGACCATTATGCTGAACTTTACAGTTCATTTGTCCATGTCTCCAAAACTTCTCCTGAGTAGGTTCTCAGCTTGACCTTACTCCCAAACAATGGTATCTTTGGGAACTTTGTTTCGTGCAGGTCTTTGCTCATGACCAAACAATCTGCTGCCGTGTCAATACACATATCGACTAACTGTTCATTTATCAATAGTTTAGTTTGAAAGTCCTTGCCTTGGCTGATTGTAGGCTTATCGATGTTGGTTGCATAAATGGTGTACAACCCAAGTTCATTTCCATCTGGGTTCACCTCCAAGTTGTGAACTCCTTTCTGGCGTTGTCGCTTGTTTCCCGCAGATTGTTGGTTTCCTGTTTTAAGCTTGTCAACTCCTGTATATTGGCGAGACCAAGCATTCAGAGGGATATTAGCCAAACACAGACAGATGGGACTCATGTAAATGGGGCATTTTGGGGTGGCATGGGCAAGGGGGGGCCAAAGGGCCAGTTTTCATGCTGTATGACTTTATGAATCACTTATCGTTATGCAGCCTCTAACCTCTTTCCTCATTATGAGTCAGACTGCCAGTTTTGGAATTATTGCCAAAATGTCTGATCATGCCCCCAATATGGAAGTCCAAATAAATTGTCAAAAGGGCAGGGCCCACTATATAGCTTTCCACTTCTGTCACCCATTACACTTTGTTTGTTCCCACTGACCTAACACTTTACCCAACTTTTCCCTTGCTCTCAGATTACATTGTCTTTTATTTTCTTGATCATTTGTCAAAAAACTGTGCTAAATCCATAATCATCATCAAAAGCATTACCTTCATCACCATTCTTTGATACCTCCCAAAACAATTAAGTAAATAATCAATCAACATTTTAAATTAATGTATCCAACATATTTTTACCATAATGATGAATATATTTGGAGGGAAAAAATCATTGGTTGAGTTCCCTTGAACTTAGGTTTGATGTGATTTAATTGAAAAAGGGATGAAAAGGTGGAACATTATAAAAAATCTAATTAGGCCTTTCAAGAATGAAGTGAGGACACAAATTTGATTAATTCCTTTGAAGAGATGAGGGTTGCTGAGAGTAGCATGGAATATGAACTCCAGCAAAGACGCAACATGGTAGGCTGCTCTGGAAGGTTAGATCACATGGATCATTTGGATTTAAAATTGGTTTGGTATTAGAAGTTAGAGAGCAGTCGTACAGTTGTTATTCAGATTGAAGGCTTATTCCTTGCAATGTGCCACAAGGATCAGTACACTGTTGTTTGTCACCCATATTAATGATTTAGATGAGAATGTAGTTGGTATAGTTAATCATTTTATGGATGACACCAAAATTGGTTGTTAAAGGGCAGTGGAGAAGGTTATTCAATTCAATTCAATTCAATTCAATTCAATTCAATTCAATTCAACTTTAATGTCATTGCACAAATACAAGTATGGGTACAACAAATACAAGTATGGGTATCTAAGACTACAACAGGATCCAGATGTACTGGGGAAGCGGGCCAAAGAATTGTGGATGGAATTGAACTCGATCTAGTGCAAGGTGTTGCATTTTAATAAGTTAAAGCAGGGCAACACTTACGCAGTAAATGATAGGGCCCTGCAGTGTATCGTAGAATTGAGAGACCAATTGGCACAGAGGCATCAGACATGGCAACACTAATAGACAGGGTGGTGAAGAAGACATTTGGCTTTCCTTCAGAGCATTGAGCAAAGGAGAGCATTGTGTAAAGGAGTTGTGACGTTATGTTACAACTGTACAAGTAATTGGGGAGATCACACTTGAGTATTGTGTGTAGTTCTGATTGCCTAGCTATATGAAGGATGTCATTAAGCTATAGAGAACGCAGTAAAGATCACAAGGATGTTACTTGTACTGGATGGTTTGAGTTATAAGGAGTGGGAGTATAGGTTAGGACTTTTTCCCCTGGAACTTATTTGGTTGAGGGGTGACCTTATAGAGGTATATACAATTATGAGGGGCCAAAGGGGTTTCATTTTCACACAAAAAGTGGTGGGCAAAGGTAATGTACTGGCAGAGGAAGCTATAGGGGTGAATATCATTACAATGATAAAAATACATATAGACCAGTAGTGAATAGTAAATGCTCAGAGGGATATGGGCCAAATACAGACCAATAGGACTAGCTCAGCTAGGTATCTTGGTCAGCATGGACGAGTTGGGCCGAATGACTCCATCACCGTCTCCATCACAGGAGACAGACTATTGACTGACATCTATTCCAAACCCACTGACTCCCATAGCTATCTAGACTAAACTTCTTCCCACCCTGCTTCCTGTAAAGACTCTATCCCCTAATCCCAATTCCTCCGTCTACAGGATGAGGTTTTCCATACCAGGTCATCGGAGATTGTATTATTTTGGGAACGGGGGATCCCCTCTTCTATTATAGATGAGGCTCTCACTTGGGTCTCCTCAATATCCTGCAGCTCCGTTGTTGCTCCCCCTCTCCCCCCATTCATAACAAGGACAGAGCCCCCCCTTGTCCTCACCTTCCAACCCATCAGCCATCGCATACAGCATATAATCCTCCAACATTTTTGTCACCTCCAATGGGATCCCACTACTGGCCACATTTTCCAATCTCCACCCCTTCCTGCTTTCCACAGAGACAGTTCCCTCCGCAACTCCCTGGTCAACTCGTCCCTTCCCACCCAAACCACCCCCTCCCCAGGTACTTTCCTCTGCAATCGCAGGAGACCTCCCCCCTCTACTCCACCCAAGGACCCCAACAGTCTTTTCAGGTGAGGCAAAGGTTCACTTGCACCTCCTCCAACCTCATCCACTGTATCCGCTGTTCCAGGTGTCAACTCCTATATATTGGCGAGACCAAGCGCAGGCTCGGCGATCGTTTCGCTGAACACCTCCGCTCAGTCCGCCTTAAACTACCTGGTCTCCCGGTTGCTCAGCACCTTAACTCCCCCTCCCATTCCCAATCTGACCTTTTTGTCCTGGGCCTCCTCCATTGTCAAAGTGAGGCCCAGCGCAAATTGGAGGAACAGCACCTCATATTTTGTTTGGATAACTTACACCTCAACAGTATGAACATTGACTTCTCTAACTTCAAGTAGCCCTTGTTTTCCCTCATTCTCAATTCCCTCCCCCTTCTCAGTTCTCACACCAGTCTTAATGTTTCTGATTACATTCTATCTCTGTCCCGCCCACTCCCCTGACATCTGAAACAGGGTCTCGACCTGAAATGTCACTCATTCCTTCTTTCCAGAGATGCTGCCTGTCCCGCCGAGTTACTTCAGCATTCTGTATCTACCTTTGACTGTTTCCACAGTATAACTCCATGACTATATGACGCTATGATACAGCATGTTTGCTATACGGTATATTCTTCTTCAAATTATTATTGATGCAAGGTTAAATAACATTTTGAAATTGCAAAATTGATATTTTCTTCTAAGTCATAGATACTAAATATGATATGTTTTAATCTACAATTTGAGAGGGAAAAAGGTAAATCGGAGGTGACAGTATTACAGTTAAACAAAGGTGACTATGGAGCCATGAGGGAGGAGCTGGCCAAAGTTGACTGGAAAGATACCCTAGCACGGATGACAGTGGAACAACAATGGCAGGTATTTCTGAGAATAATACAGAAGGTGCAGGATCAGTTCATTCCAAAGTGGAAGAACGATTCCAAGGGGAGTAAGGGGCGACCATGGCTGACAAGGGAAGTCAGGGACAGTATAAAAATAAAAGAGAATAAGTACAACATTGTAAAGAGGAGCAGGAAGCCAGAGGATTGGGTAATATTTAAAGAGCAACAGAAGGTAACTAAAAAGGTAATACGGGGAGAAAAGATGAGGTACGAAGGAAAGCTAGCCAAGAATATAAAGAAGGTTAGTAAAGGCTTCTTTAAGTATGTGAAGAGGAAAAAATTAGTTAAGACCAAAGTAGGACCCTTGAAGACTGAATAGGGTGAATTTATTATGGGGACAAAGGAAATGGCAGATGAGTTGAACAGGTTCTTTGGATACGTCTTCACTAAGAAGGACACAAACAATCTTCCTGATGTACTAGTGGCCAGAGGATCGGAGGTAACGGAGGAACTGAAGGAAATCCACATTAGAAAGATGAGAGAGGATCTTATTGAAACACATATGATTATTAAGGGTTTGGACACGCTAGAGGCAGAAAACATGTTCCCGATGTTGGGGGCTTCCAGAATCAGGGGCCACAGTTTAAGAATAAGGGGCAAGTCATTTAGAACGGTGATGACCAGTGACGTAGCGTGGTGGAGGGCCAGAGGGGCGATTGCTCCAGGCGCTAAATTTTTAGGGTCGCAAAAAAATTGTCGTGGCCGCTGCCGCCGAAACGTGCCCCATCTCCGAGTTCTGGTCGCCGCTGTCCCAGCTCCGAGGCCAGGTCGCCGCTGCCGCTGCTCCAGTTCCGATGCCGTGAGGCCGCTGCCGCTGCCCCCGCTCCGAGGCCAGGCCGCCGCTATCGCTACTGCTGCCGCCGTCCCAGCCGCTGCCGCCGCTGTCCCAGCTCCGAGGCCAGGCCACCGCTGCCGCTGTCAAAGCAGGTGGAGACAGGGTATACGACAAAAGAAGTCGCATCCCCCGAAGGAAGAGACCAAAAATGTGTTCCCCCCCCCCCACATACACAACATAATAAACTAAACATCAACTAAACAGGACAAAAGAACAACACAAAAAAAGGAAAAAAAAACAGACAGACTGCAGGCGAGCCGCAGCTGCTAAGGCAGCGCCGCCATCTTCTTGTTAGGTTGAGAAAATAAATACAAAATTTGGATTTATAACAGCTCATGGGCCATGGCTAGCCGCTAATGAGGGAGCGCAATATTTTAAACTGCCCCGGGCGCTCAAAACCCACCCTACGCCACTGGTGATGAGGTAACACTTTTTCACACAGAGAGCTGTGATTCTGTGGAATTCTCTGCCACAGAGGGTGGTGGAGGCCAATTCTCTGGTTACTTTCAAGAGAGAGCTAGATAAGGCTCTTAAAGATAGCGGGGATATGAGGAGAAGGCAGGAACGGAGTACTGATTGTGGATGATCAGCCATGATCACATTGAATGACAGTGCTGGCTAGAAGGGCCGACTGGCCTACTCCTGCACCTATTGTCTATTGTCTATAAAGGACGTGGAGATTAGGTGACTATATGGATGAGCCTTAAATGGGGCAACAGTCTTAAGGAACCAAAGCTCATACTACCATTCCATGAGATTCATCAGCGACTGCACTTCCTGAGGAAACTCAAACGGGCCTCACTCCCCACCAACATCCTCAGGACTTTTTACAGGAGCATGGTGGAGTCTGTACTCACGTACTGCAACTGTTCAGACAGGAAGGCTCTGCAGAGGGTAGTGAGGGGAGCAGAGAGGATCATTGGCGTCTCCCTACCCTCGGTACAAGAATTGTTCCAGAGCCGCTGTCTGAAAAAGGCTCTGAGAATAGCTAAGAACAAGCTGCATCCCCTCCACACACACCTGGAACTCCTGCCATCAGGCAAGAGATACCGTAGCATCAAAGCCCGGACTACCAGACTGCTAAACAGCTTCCTGCCACAGGCTGTGAGGCTGCTAAACAGTCACTCTGTACTCACAGTCACCTGATTCTGCGGCTTTGCACTGACATTTTAAATAACTCTGGCACTGGCCACTCAAATCAGCTGCCCTGAACATTTTAATGATTGTTTTTACTGTATTTTAATGTTGCTGTTTTACTGCTTTAACTATTTATACTGTTTCATCAGGGACTGGATTGTTTTTACTGTTAATATGTGTGAAATGTTTTAAGTTTCATGTGCGATGCTCCAGTATTCCCTGGGAAAAGTCTTCTCATTTTGCACTGTACAACTGTTGCTTTGTAAGATGACAATAAAGGTTGATTGATTGAAGATAGCTTCGTAAAGGTAATTGATCCTCCTGCTGGAATTCATCATCTTTGTCTAGAACCCTCATTAGGCTTCATGACAGAGCTGGTGTACTTTTTGTGGGGACCACAAAAGGATTTAATATCAGACAATCCAGAAAAGTAACGAGAGGAAAAATATCTTACTTTAACTCCCTACATTGAAGTTGAATTCTATTTTACACAGGGTGGAATCACAGATAAATTATTAATTTGACATTACAAATAACTGCCAAATTATCTTCTTCCAGCTGCTGATGGCAATTTCGATGTCCAGTCGTTTAAATCATTGCATCTACTGTAATGTTTCCTCTTTACTTCCCTTCCCACACTTGCTACGCACACATCCAACAGGGGTCACTGGGTAGCCATCGACCTTCTTCATCTGAGGCAGTCCCTCAGGATTAAGGATGGCTTTCTTCCACTCAATGGGAGACAAATGCCAATTTTAATGCTCATATTGCTGGTCAGACTATGATCAGGAAACCCAGTTCAGAGCAATTAGATCAACATTATGTCAAACTAGCTCGAAATTTATGGATGCAGAACCAAAGGTCTTCAGTTGAAATCTGATCAGATAATGTGGTAGTTCTAGTGATAAAACAATATAAACAAATTTGCAGCATGAATTTTTACTATTTACCCTGTGCGTGTGTGCCTGTGCCTTCCATTGAGGGTTAATAGCATAAATTCATTAAGTGACTAATGTTAACCAAAAACTAATTAATTATTTAACCTTACTGCCTTATTGGTTCCTGTGGTTTAATAGCCTTAATTTTGAGCAAAGTTGGCTTTAAGATTATTGACAGCTACATTAGCTTCCATTGGCTTCCATTATCAAGGTTGTGTCCTTGGTACAATAAATGTAACTGTTTTTTTTTGTAAATTTTCACCAAACTATGAATTATATCGAGTCAGCTACATAGGTTAATAAAAATCCAGTGCAAATTTAATCTTCCTTGTGAAGCAACTATTTTTTAATATTACAAAGTGCTCATGGTTTTATTGCTCACTTACCACGTTAAGACCCTGTGACAGATTTATAGTCCTGAGCCCAATTTAATCTCGTGGAGTCCGAGTGTGAGTTTTTAAAATTGCAGTAGTTTTCTAACTACTTTGATCTTCAAGATGCTGCATCATAATTGGATTCGTCAACATGACATTAACATATAATAAAACAGAAAATTATAAAATCACACCAGGAGAAATCTTCTGAATCAAGTCAAGATTCTGTGAAACATTGTTGACCTGAAATGGTATCCTTCTTGGTGAATAATTCTTCTTTCAAAATCTATCTTAAAAAGTTTAATATTTTCATAATTTTCTATGTTTATTCCACCCATTAATATTTTTGTACTTTTTTTCACGAAGTATGTCTTCTGAAATATGTACACTGGGTGTATTTTTTCCTTGATTGTGAATGCAAACAAGATATTGGTGCATTAGTGCTGGTTAAGTTCACCACCTGCACGTTTGGATGCATTGAAGTCCACACAACTGAGTGAGTAGGCAATGAGCACATCCAGTGCAACATATGGCAATGGTCTACTATTGACACAGGAACAATTTAGCTGCGTGTCAGTCTCAAACAAACGAAAAGAAAACTCATAGCTCATTATATTGAACAAATGGATTGAGGGCATAACTGGTCAAAGAATGAATGTCTGTTATTGCAGCAACTGAATTGCTTAATAAAATATTTAATACAATATTACATGCTGCCATTAAATGTTTATTTTAATGGAAAATAGAATAGATAGATCAGTGTGGATAATTGTCCACAATACTAGGATGTGATAAAGTGGTAAATCAAATCGAAAAATAGTAGGAAAAAGTTACATGCAGATATAAAATACATTTTTGAGAATCTGGTTCATATTTTTGCACAAAATGAGGAATTGGCAGACAACCACAGCATCTTCTCTGGATCTGAGCATTCTTTCCTTGGCCATAATTGCTCTCACCTTGGGCAATCAATCTTCAGTCAAAATGGCAGCAAAGCTTTACTGACGAAACTGCAGAAGAAAACGAAAGCAAGCAAATTGATGCTCCAACTGAAAGTGAAAGATATTTAGAAACAAAAAAACATATATTTATTTTCCATTCTGTTTTATTTTATTGAGCAATAAAAGTAGCATCAGTAAGTAGGACAGATGTTTGGTGTAGGAGCCATGATCTTATTTAGAAATCTGATGAACTTTCACAAACATATAAAAAAGAGAAAGATAGTTGAGAATAAGAGAATTGAATAATGCCAAAGGCCAATTAAATTTGGAGGTATATTTCAGAATGGTGAGAGGGATGGTGTGATCCAGAAAGAATTCTGTAGTGCAAAATGAAATTGCCCGCAGACACGATGAGGATAATCATATTGTAGGTCATGTAAAAATTAAACTTTATCAATATCAAGAAGTGATATGAACAAGCAAATTAAGCTTTTTTTTTTAACAAATAGAAGATCTACCAAATTCACGAAGGACTTGGTTTTGAATGGCTGGATGCTTGCTTTGATAATAAAGAAACAAACCTTACATGGGATGGTATAGTTGAATGGTTAGAGCATGGGAGGAAGCTGATGTCTTGCTTCTGTTACCAGACCAACTCGTCAGCCATTCTCTGAACCATATACTTATCCAATACACTCTTCTCAGCCAAAATATAATCTGTCTCCATCATATCCGCAGGCAGCATCTTCCAGATTAAAGTCACACACTACATAAAAAGTTTGTCTTCGTTTTTAAATCTTTCTCTTTATTTTATATCTGCAACTTCTAATCCCCGACTTCTTCACTAGTCACAACCACCCTCTATCCACACTGTCCAGACCCATTATCATATATTTCTATTAAATCTCCCCTCAATCATCCCTT
Organism: Leucoraja erinaceus; assembly: GCF_028641065.1. Classification (NCBI taxonomy): domain Eukaryota; kingdom Metazoa; phylum Chordata; class Chondrichthyes; order Rajiformes; family Rajidae; genus Leucoraja; species Leucoraja erinaceus. The sequence continues at coordinate 77,729,264 of NC_073379.1, read as the reverse complement.
TTACAAAGAAAAGTAGCATTTTAGCTCATTTTAGCTTTTTAAAAAAAAAATCAAAATATTTTTTATTTAGTTTTCAGGACATAACAAAGTGCAAAGTTGTCTATTTGCTACAGACAGAGTGTACGAAAAGAATAAATAAAAAACAACTTATGCAAGACAACAACAATAAAAGAAAAATGAAATACCAAAAATAATCCCTCCCCAGTCACTGCCAGTGAGCATATGCAAATATCAGCCTGTCACAACAATAATCCATGATAAATTAATGGGTAGACTGTTAAGCTGTTAAACTGTACTTGATGATCAAGCATTTACAAAGTCTGGAATGTATTTAAAAAAGGTCCCCACGCTTTCTGAAACCTTCCATTTGAATGTTGAAGTGAGTACCTGATTTTCTCGAGCTTTAGGCAGGACATAATATCTGTCAGCAATTGTGTATGAGTGGGCGGGGTAGGTTCCGTCCACCTGAGCAGGATTGTTCGTCGAACCAGAAGAGAAGCAAAAGATATAGTGCGGCGTTTATCTGCAGTTAATCTAACCTCAGCATTTTAGCATTTTAACTCTCGTCCCTTATGCCAGAAAACATTCTCAAAAATATGGTCTCAACATTCACTTATGCCATCACATACTGTGAAATGGAAGATCAAACCAGAATGTTCAAGAAGGAACTGTAGATGCTGGAAGATCGAAGGTACACAAAAATGCTGGAGAAACTCAGCGGGTGCAGCAGCATCTATGGAGTGAAGGAAATGGGCGACGTTTCGGGCCGAAACCCTTCTTCAGACTGATGGGTGGTGGGGGGGAGAAGGAAGGAAAAAGGGAGGAGGAGGAGCCCGAGGGCGGGGGGGATGAAAGGAGACAGCTCAAGGGTTAAGGAAGGGGAGGAGACAGCAAGGGCTAGCAGAACTGGGAGAATTCAACGTTCATGCCATCCGGACGCAAGCAACCCAGGCGGAATATGAGGTGCTGTTCCTCCAATTTCCGGTGTTGCTCACTCTGGCAGTTGAGGAGACCCAGGACAGAGAGGTCGGATTGGGAATGTGAGGGGGAGTTGAAGTGCTGAGCCACCGGGAGTTCAGGTAGGTTATTGCGGACTGAGCGGAGGTGTTCGGCGAAACGATCGCCCAACCTCCACTTAGTCTCCCCGATGTAAATCAGCTGACATCTAGAGCAGCGGATGCAGTAGATGAGGTTGGAGGAGATACAGGTGAACCTTTGTCGCACCTGGAACGACTGCTTGGGTCCTTGAATGGAGTTGAGGAGGGAGGTGAAGGGACAGGTGTTGCATTTCTTGTGGTTGCAACGGAAAGTGCCCGGGGAGGGAGTGGTACGGGAGGGAAGGGAAGAATTGACAAGGGAGTTGCAGAGGGAGCGGTCTTTGCGGAAGGCAGACATAGGGGGAGATGGGAAGATGTGGCGAGTGGTGGGGTCACATTGGAGGTGGCGGAAATGGCGAAGGATTATTTGTTGTATTTGCTGGCTGGTGGGGTGAAAGATGACTAGGGGGACTCTGCACTTGTTGCGAGTGCGGGGATGGGGAGAGAGAGCAGTGTTGCGGGGTATGGATGAGACCCTGGTGCGAGCCTCATCTATGGTGGTAGAGTGGAATCCCCGTTCCCTGAAGAACGAGGACATTTCCAATGCCCTGGTGTGGAACGTCTCATCCTGGGAACAGATGCGGCGTAGGCGGAGGAATTTGGAGTAGGGGATGGAGTCTTTACAGGGGGCAGGGTGGGAAGACGTGTAGTCCAGATAGCCATGTGAGTCAGTTGGTTTGTAGTGTAAGTCGGTCAGAAGTCTGTCCCCTGCGATGGAGATGGTGAGGTCAAGGAATGGTAGAGAAGTGTTGGAAATGGTTCAGGTATAATGGAGTGCCGGATGGAAGTTGGTGGTGAAGTGGATGAAGTCAGTCAGTTGTGTGTGGGTGCAGGCGGTGGCCCCAAAGCAGTCGTCAATGTAACGGAGGTAGAGGTCGGGGATTGGGCCCTGGTATGTATTGAACAAGGATTGTTCAACGTACCCGACAAAGAGGCAGGCGTAGCTGGGGCCCATGCGTGTGCCCATAGCTACGCCTGGTGTTTGGAGGAAATGGGAGGAGTCAAACGTAAAGTTGTTGAGGGTGAGGACCAACTCTGCTAGGCGGAGGAGAGTGTCAGTGGCTGGGTATAGGTTGCTCCTCTGGTCGAGGAAGAACCGGAGGGCTTTGAGGCCATCCTGGTGGGGGATGGAGGTGTAGAGTGACTGGACATCCATGGTGAAGATGAGGGGGTGAGGGCCTAGAGAGTGGAATGCGCGGAGGCGGCGGAGAGTGTCTGAGGTGTCTAGAACATAGGTGGGAAGGGATTTGACCAAGGGGGATAGTATGGAGTCAAGGTATGTGGAGATGAGTTCGGTGGGGCACGAACAAGCAGAGACAATGGGTCTGCCGGGAGAGCCGGGTTTGTGGATTTTGGGGAGAAGGTAAAAACGGGCCGTGCGGGGCTGGGGAACGATGAGGTTGGAAGCTTGGTCGGGCAGGGCGTGGGAATTGATGAAGTCGGTGATGGTGCTAGATATGGTGGCCTGGTGCTCGTCAGTGGGGTCATGGTCCAAGGGTAAGTAGGAGGAGGTGTCCGAGAGTTGGCGTGTGGCCTCAGCTTTGTAGAGATCGATGCGCCAGACTACCACGGCACCTCCCTTGTCGGCTGGTTTGATAACCCAATCTGGGTTTTTGCGGAGAATGTTGATTCAAATGGGAGAATCACAAACCAGATGGCATAGGTAATAGGTGAGAGGAAAAAGAGTTAATAGGAACCTGAGGGGACACAGACAGCGGTGGGTATATGTAACAAGCTGCCAGGGAAAGTAATTGAGGCAGGTACATTGACAACAATTAAAAGGCATTCAGTTTACAGGGATAGGAAAGGTTTAGAGTGATATGGGCCAAACGCGGGCAAATGGGAGTAGCTTTGATGGGTTGGCATGGATGAGTTGGGCAGAAGGGTCTGCTCACTGCTGTTTGACTCTATGACATCCTTCTTACAATGTGACAACCAGAATTGTACAAAATACTCCTGCTGGGGCCAGAACTATGTTCACTCTATGTCTATTGAATTGTGTATTCCCCATTCTCAAACTGTCATGCTCTTTTTTAATGATACTACCAGGTCTTTCTACTCATGTATCACATTTAGTACAATATCCTTTATTCTATCTCGACTCCTCTCTTCTTACTTCCAAAATTCATCACCACATTTTGCTGCATTAAACCTCACCTGCAAAATCTACCACAAGCCTGCTTATATCCTGCAGCTATCTATCGCTCTCCTCCTTGAAGTTCACAATGCTGCCAAGCTATGTGTCATCCGCAGATTAAAAAATTGTAACCTGCACCTCCAAATCCAGATCACTGATATAGATCAAAACAGGTATGGCCCTAACACTTATCTCTGGGGAATTCCACTGTTAAACTCCCTCTAACCCAAGATGTGACCAGTCACTGTTGTCTGCTACTTGGTCAACTTTGTATCCATTACTATTAATGTACCTTTTATACCACGTTAATTTAATATGTAACATAGCACCGGTAGGAATGAAGCAAAATATACCGCTACTTTTAACAAAGTAAGATGAGAAAGTTTCCATGCTTGATAGAATTACATGCTTGTTATCAGAAAGTGAAAGACAGTCAAATGGATAAAAATGACAAAGGAGTAACAACGACCATTCTTGCCCTCTGTATTATAGACCTAGTTTTTCATTCCCAACGGTCATGTTGAGAATTGGACACATTTCAGCTAAACAAAAGTGAATTGCTAAAACATGCATTTGTAGGATTACATCATTAGGTTAATCAACAGATGTTCATAGCACAGCTTTGACCTCACGCCAACAGCTGGCAATCATGTCTGCAGCTTAAAATTAAAGTTCTTTTTGCCCCTAAGGTAAGCAGCTGCGGGTGAGGACAAAACTGTTTCGGCCATTATCACAATTCGATTTAAGATATTTGTCTGTTTTTGCCAAGCCCACAGATTGGTATGGCAAAACAGAAATTACATGAAAAATAGTTTCCCAGTGACAGTGCGTGATCATCCTTATATGGTCTCATCACAATTGGACATACGGAAATTAGTTCAGTTTCTAGATATGCCAAGAATAGTTAATCTTATAAATTATAACAAAAGTACCTTTGTGTGAGCTGAAGCAGGAGTCACATCAGCTGCATTGTGTACTGCTGTGATGCAGCTTTACATGCAACTATTTTTGTTTTATTTACATTATAAATAAAATCAAGAGGTTTACAGAGGCAAATCAGCCATTATTTTATACATTATATTAGTTTCTATACGCAAATGGGCTTTATTTTAGCGATGTTCCTATAAAGCATGAAGTTCGTGGTGATGTGTGCATACATCAGTGGGCTCACCCCCAGCTTCAAAAATATTCACTTCTCTATACATGCATCAAAATCACTCATCCCATTGAAACCAACTCCTGGTTGAATTGAGCATGCATTTGCCAACAAGTTGGCCTGAGTTAACCTGAGCAGCCTGTCACTATAATGCTAAATAAAAGTGAACTTCCCAAGAAGACTGAAATGTTATAAACTTGATAAATAATTCTGTCAGTGCTGTGAAAATGGTACTATATACTTTAGACTAACACAAGGACATTTTAATTTTGTTATTACATATATTCATTGCAATGAGAATAATACATTTCAGTTTCGTCCTTGTTCCTTTTGATATTGCCTTACACAAAGCAGCATCTTTATTTATAGTGATAAATCTTATTCCATGTTTAAATGGAACTGTCTACTCATGGCCTCATTTAAAATTATTTATTCTTGCCAAAACAAGGAATTAGACCTTTTAATTGCCTGTGCTACAGTAAAATTCATCACCTGCTCCACTTTTCTCATATGAATTATTACAATTTTATACACTGCCACTGATGTTATAATATACCTTCATGCAAATAGTTTGCAGTGTAGTTAGATTTACATTTTGATCTGAATGTTTCAGTCATTGCTCCATTGGGCTTTATTACACTGGTGTAGTTAATCAGTGGTTGTCCATCCAAGCTATGATTCATTCTGTATTTTCTGCATTGATGCTTTGGTATTAAAATAATCTGCATGCATTAACTATTTGTGCATTAGATTTCCTTGTAGTAGGCCTCTGCAAACATTATTGGAAGCACATTTTTGGAGACTACACCACATGACAATTACTATAAATTTAATGCTCCAAGAAATGCAATATAAATTTGATCTAATATGAGTTATTCCTAGTAGTCCACTACAAATATGAATCTTTTTTATATTTACATGACACTGATTACAAGTTATTTTAATATTATAACAGACAACATAAAAAAACACCCAAAGTGGTATATGTGGAAAGAAGGAACTGCAAATGCTGGTTAACCAAGGAAAGACATGGAATGCTGGAGTAACTCAGTGGGTTAGGCAGCATCCCTGGATAACATGGATAGGTGATGTTATGGGTCGGGACCTTTCTTCGGAATGATTAATTATAAATGTGTGAAGTATATTTTAATATTGCAAGCAGTCATATTGACGTGTTCATTATTTTTTTTTATATTTTGGGAATATCTAAGATTTTTATTGGACTTCTGCATGTAAGAAGATCTAATAGCAATATATTTTGTATTTGGAATCTAGTTGCAGGAACTTGTGGTACTTGTTAAGCCATTGTAAGTCTGTGGTAAGCTTCGTGCTTAGGGACAAACAAGAAGCAGATATACAACTGGTTAAATCTCAATTAATGTTCATTATCTCTGGAGACCCCAGGATGAAATTGGCCCAAAATATTGGAATGAAATTTGTTCTTGTTAATAACTAACAGAAATCACAAATAGTTCAGATCCAAGCAATTTCACCTAAGGGAAAGCCCTGAATCCTGCACCAAATTAATATCCACGTAACTACAAGTTTGTGAAATGCAGACGTCTGTGAAAAGAAAATGTAACGATGTTCCCAAAAAGAAGGCAATTGCTTTTAAACAATACATGAATCAAATTATTTATTGTAATGTGGAAATAATATATTCATGAGTACAACATTTTTCTCATTCAGAACATTGATTTCAGAAACTGTGGCATTAAGCAGGGAGCCATGATTTCCTGTGCTAAGGCAATTCACTTTCAGAGGAAAATCGTGGATTTGAAATGGACTGATGTGCTGTTGCATGGAGGAGTACAGAGCTCATGCACATTTTCATCTAAAGGCATATATTCATAAGTTCATAAGTCATAGAATTAGGCCATTCGGTCCATTGAGTTCACACCGCCATTTAATCATGGCTGATCTATCTTTCCCTCTCAATCCCATTCTCCTTCCTTCTCACCATAACCTCCGATACTGTTAATAATCACGAACTTGTCAATGTCTGCTTTAAAAATACCTAATCACTTGGCCTCCACAGCTGCCTATGGCAATTAACTCCACAGATTCACTACCCTCTGATTAAATACATTCCTTTTCATCCCCTTTCAAAAGGTACGTCATTTAATTCTGAGACTATGACCTCTGGTCCTAGAATTTCCCACGTGGAAACATCCTCTCCACATCACTCTATCCAGATCTTTCACTATTTGGTAAGTTTCAATGAGGTTGCCCCTCATCCTTCTAAACTCCAGCGAATACAGACCAGAGCTGTCAAACACTCATCATACATTAATCCAATCATCCCCAAGATCATTCTCATAAACCTCCTCTGGATCCTCTACAACACCAGCACATCCCTCCTCAGATATGGGGCCCAAAACTACTCACAATATTCCAAATGCGGTCTGGCCAGTTCCTTGTAAAGCTTCAGCATTACATTCCTGTTTTTCTATTCTAATCCTCTTGAAATAAATGCTATAAATTTCATGGGTGGAAATCCCGGGGGGGATGGGGGACACACATCCCTCCCATGTTTTGAGATGTGGGGGACAATCCCCCACCATATTTTGTAAACCGGATTTTGAAATTCGGTGAAAAAAAATCTATTAAAAACTCCGCTCTCCGCGAGCGAGTCAGTGGGGGGTGTCACTATTATGCGCTTGTTTAATGCCTCTATTAACATTGCATTAACACAATGCGTCACCAATTGTGTTTTGACCTTCCAGTATTACTGAAGGTATTCACGGAGAATTTCTTAAAGCTGTCTGATGCGAGTACAATTACCATTTGAACTAATTGGATGTATTGGTGGATGAGAAAGATTTAAATGGGTATTGGATTTAAATGGGTCAGGTCATTAAGGGCTCTGGTCGAATGGGTTTCCTGGCTGGCTTGCAGGTAAGTCTCTCATTCACAGTCACTCACGTTATTTTAGTATTTTTTTCCCCATCTCTCTCTCTCCCCCCCTCCAAGATTGGTTCTTCTGTTTGCCTTTATTTATTTCAGTTTAATTTGTTTCAGTTGTGGCGGCTCCCAATGGTCATGCCATCATACTGTCGAACCCCTCGGCATGGGAATGGTTAAGTCCAGAGGTGGCCCTTAGCCAGAGGGTTTAAAGGCAGGGGTTTGGGTGCCATCTTTCTCTTGTTTGGTCTTCCCTACAACCGGGAGGAACATAATTAAAGGTGCCTCTCAAAACACTGGACTTCCTTTTGAGACCCACGCACCACATTGGTGACCCCCGACGCTCCATTGGTGTCATGATGGAGAGAAGAGAAAGCCCTACCTCCTCACAGGCTGGCCCGGCCCTGTCCCTGGACGCGGTCTCAGTGATGGAGCGTGCTGCTAGGATCCTGCATATGGAGGGCCTAGGCGACCGACGGCCATCCAGCCTCCTAAAGAAGATGGTGGCTCTACTGGATGGGCACACATCGTCCCTGCTATTCAAATATATATACCTGCATCTGCTGCTGGCCTACATTCGTCTGCAGCTCACAAACGCCTCCTTTGCCGACCTTCGGGCCCTCGGGAGGCGCGCCGACGCGCTGTGGATGGTGCGCCCTGATGACGTCAGCGCGCTGGCCGTCAGCAGAGACGGGGTCACGCTGAGGCTGACGCGCCCAGATAACGTCAACGCGCTGGCCGTCGGCAGGCACGCCGATGACGTCACCCCGGCAGCTCCCGATTTCCTCCGGTGGGGCGGGGGAGCTGTGGAAGGAGTGACAGCTCCAGCCCGACGGCCCGTACGATCGCCCCCAGCGGCAGTAAGGGGTACTGCACCTGCAGTCCAGCACCAGCAAGCTGCAGGCACCACCAGCGGGAGCAGGCAAGCTCCAAGTAACACCAACATGAGGCGCTTGTGCTATTTTCATCAGCGCTGGGGTGCTGCAGCACGACAATGCCGCCAGCCGTGCACGTTCCCGGGAAACATCTGGGCCGGCTGCCAATAGTCCCCGCGGTGGCCGACCAAATTTGCCGCCTCTTCGCCTGAGCGGCGCTCCGGGACCCACTTCCTCATTGATACTGGGGCGGAGCTCAGCGTCCTGCTGGCCGACATTCATTCCGGTAAGCGGGGGCCCATCCTCACCACGGCGAATGGCAGCCCCATCCACACATATAGAGAGCGCATGGTTCCGATCGTGTTCGGCTCCTGCCATTTCTCGTGGCGGTTCACATTTGCCGACGTCTGCCAGCCATTGCTCGGGGCCGATTTCCTCCGGGTGCATTCCCTCATGGTGGACGTCAGGCGTCAGTGTTTGGTCAATGCCGCTATGATGGAGCCGATCACGTTGCATTTGTATCAACCGGTGGGACGGCCCTGGCGTCCGTGGACTCCTGCTTCGCACGGATCTTGGCCGTGTTCCCAGACATTCTGACCCCACAGTTTTGATCATCGACCCTAAGCCACGGAGTGGTACATTTTATCCAGACTACCGGCCCACCTCTCCATGCACGAGCACGCTGACTGTCGCCGGATAAACTGCGTCTGGCACGGCGGGAATTCCGCACAATGGAGACCTTAGCGATCGTCCGCCCTTCGAGCAGCCCTTGGGCGTCCCCACTCAAAAGTGGATCTGGTACGGGGTTATAACCAGATCCCGGTTCGTCCGGATGACGTACCCAAGATGGCGATCTTCACGCCATTCGGACTTTACGAGTTCATGCGGATGCCGTTCGGCCTCAAGAACGCTGCGTAGGCCTTTCAATGCCTAATGGATGGGGTTTGTTGCGACCTCGATTTTGTGTTTGTGTACCTGGATGACATCCTCGTGGCCAGCCGCTCGCAGCAGGAGCACTGCGCCCACCTTCGGCAGCTCTGTCAGCGGCTCAGCGAGCATGGTTTGGCCATCAACCTCAACAAGTGCCATTTTGGTGTAACCGAGATTGACTTCCTCGGCCACCGCGTGACTGCGGAAGGCACGGTTCCCCTGCCTGACAGGGTCGACGCCATCCGTCGGTTTCCCCGCCCACGCACGGTGCATGGCCTGCAGGAGTTTGTCGGCATGGTGACGTTTTATCATCGTTTTGTGCCATCCGCGGCCCACATCATGCGGCCTCTGTATCAACTTCTGGCGGGTGGGCAGATCAAGAACTTTGAATGGACCCACGAGGCAGGGGCAGCTTTTGACGATGTGAAGGAGGCCCTTGCTCGGGCCGTACTGCTGGTGCACCTGCGGGAAGATGCCCCGACTGCTCTCACGGTGGACGCCTCGGGTCGGCGGTTGGTGCAGTGCTGGAGGAACTGACGGGCGGAGCTTGGCGGCCCCTGGCCTTGTTCAGCCGGCACCTCAACCGTGTGCAGATGAAATGCAGCGCGTTCGATCGCGAGCTCCTGGCTCTGTACCTGGCAGTGCGCCATTTTCGCTACTTCCTGGAGGGCCATCCATTCACCGCCTACACGGACCACAAGCCGCTCACTTTCGCCCTGGCGAAGGTTTCCGACCCCTGGTCTGCACGACAGCAGCGGCAATTGGCCTACATTTCGGTGTATACAACATCTATCCGCTACATCGAGGGGAAAGAGAACTGGGTGGCCGACGCATTGCCCCGCCCCGCTATCAACGCCGTGTTCGAGGTGGCGCCCGGAATTGACTATTCTGCTCTGGCAGAGGCACAGCTCACGGACGATGAGGTGCCCGCCTACTGGACTGCCATCTCCAGCCTCCGCCTTGAGGATGTCCCTCTCGGTCCTGGGGGAGTGACAATCCTGTGTGATGTGACGTCCGGTCAGCAGTGCCCCATCGTCCCTGCCACCTGGCGCAGGAGGGTGTTCGAGGTGATCCACGGACTGGCTCACCCATCAATCCGGGCGACAACGGCACTAGTGGCCGCTCGTTTCATGTGGCACGGTCTGCGCAAGCAGGTTGGCCATTGGGCTCGCACCTGCATTCCGTGCCAGACGGCAAAAATCCAGCGCCATGTCCGTGCGCCTCTCCAGGAGTTTGGTCTACCTCACCGGCGATTCAACCATCTCCACGTAGACATTGTAGGGCCTCTCCCGCCGTCCCGGGGCATCACCCACCTTCTTACAATGGTGGACCGCTTCACGCGGTGGCCGGAGGCCATTCCGCTGGCTGATACTTCAACGGCTACATGTGCTCGTGCGTTATCCGCAGACTGGATTGCTCGCTTCGGGGTGCCGGCGCACATCTCCTCAGACCGGGGGCCACAGTTCACCTCCGAGCTGTGGTCAGCCATGGCTCGCTTGCTGGGGGTGCGGCTACACCACACCACGGCTTACCACCCACAAGCTAACGGTCTGGTGGAGAGGTTCCACCGGCAGCTAAAGGCAGCATTGAAGGCACGACTCTCCGGCCCGGACTGGATGGACGAGTTGCCGTGGGTCATGCTGGGCATCCGGACTGCTCCCAAAGAGGACTTGGCCTCAACAGATATCTCAGGCAAGGTGCATATGAATGCATCTTCCGGTACTTCAGCCCAGGGACAGTAAACTATATGATTCCCCATCAAATCTGGATTCAGTGGAGGTTCCCACTCTTCCCTGCCTTATTCTTGTGTTGTATAGGATTCCTTGCTGAATTCATTAGGAAGGACAGAGATACGAGTGATGGCAATGGCAGGTAGTGAGACCCTCAGATAAAAAGCTCCCTGTATATGGATGATCACAATTTTCTACTCGGATTAGATTGATTTGGCAGATTGATTGGCATCCGTGACCAATCTGAGATGACCTTTTGGGCTAGAGTCAACTGCAGGAAGAGTGAAGCCATGTTTTTGGGGATCTTTGGTTACTACCTGAAGGTGCTGGGGATCAGATTCAGAAGGGCCAGGACATGCAGCAACAATTGACTATAATGGAAAGGTTTGATTCAACAATAATTTGGAACTTTGGAATGGCGATCCCTCTTGATGGCTGACAAAATCCTGGTCATTGGTGCATGCTGCTCTTGGAGTTGCTGTATCTGGTGCAGGGGTAACACATACCTCACTCCACTCAGATACTTCCTGGACGGTCAGAGTTGCACTCTGATGCAAACTGCCCTCAAGATGGCCATGATGTAGTTGAAACAATCGTGCACCTCTTTGTGCAAAGTGCATTTTCAAAGAAGGACTGGAAAATGATTCAAGGGTTCATTTTGAGGTTTATCCCAATCAGCAGGTAGACAAAAAATGCTGGAGAAACTTAGCGGGTGAGGCAGCACCATTGGCGAGAAGGAATAAGCGATGTTTCGGGTCGAGACCCTTAATCAGACTGTAGGGGGGGGGGGGGGGGGGGGGGGGGGGGGGCTGGAAAAAGAAAGGAAGAAGCGGAGACAGCAGGCTTTCTGGGGGAACTGGGAAGGGGGAGGGGAAGGAGGGAGAAAGCAGGGGTTATCTAAAATTAGAGAAGTCAATGTTCATACCGTTGAGGTGTAAAATACCTAATCGAAATATGAGGTGCTGTTCCCAATCAGCAGATTAGCTGTGCTACTGGAAGATCATCAATTTAGTGAAAGATGCTCTTTGATCTGTCTAAAATCTGTTGATCTTGCGGCACGGTGAGATTTCCATGACTGGATGCTGCCAGTGGCACTTTCCAAGCTGCTGCATCAAGTGCTAAGCTGAAGTTTGGTGCAGTCCGTGGATAGACCTTGTTGGGATGGAATGCAATCTAAGATCCTGCTGCCACCAGATACTGAGGGACAAGGTCTTGTATTACAGCCTTGCAAACACTTGAAGTGTGTATTATGCAAACAGACTTCATGACTGGCATTGGCATCTTGATGGCACTATAAATGCAAAGACTAGATGGCTGTATAAATGCAAAGACTTGGCACTATGAATGTAAAGATTGAATGACACAGTGAATGTCGAGAAAACCTTGCATTGTTTTGTATCATGTACCATGTACCTGTTTTCTCCAGTTCTCCTTTGACACCTGTCATAGGATAACTGGTCCCAGTCCATTTTAAGTAAAGTTCATTCCACCAGAAAAGCCTTCCCTTACCCCAGTAATAGTGCTAATATCTTATAAATCAAAATCCCTTCTTCCCTCAGCACTTTAGCTCACCGATTCCTTTAAATGCCACAAAATATTTTATTGTTCATATGACAGTTACATTTGGTGTCTTACTGCAAAGCATATATATTTTTACTAGACTAATTGGGACCCGTTGGATCCCAGGTTCACACGGGAGGGCTGGTACCCCAACACAATATTCCACCTCTCCAACAATTCCAATATTGGTGGCCAGTGGAGGGGGGGGGGGGTCAAGTCAAGCACAGTGAGTGCAGAGCCAACAATCCATTTCATGTCAAGTCAAGCCAATTCAAGTCGTCATGCACAGGGTAGGCAGGGCCAACCAACAACACAACCCATTTGCTTTCATTTCAGGTGAGGCCAAGCAAAGCAAGGGCAAAGCAAATGCAAATGCAAAAGCACGGGGCAGGCGGGGCCAGCCAACAATCCATTTCATTTGCTTTCATTTCAGGTGAGGTCAAGCAAAGCAAAGGGAAAGCAAAAGCAAAAGCAAAAGCACAGGGCAGGCAGGGCCAGCCAACAATACAACCCATTTGCTTTCATTTCAGGTGAGGCCAAGCAAAGCAAATGCAAAGCAAAACCAAGAGCACATGGCAGGCGGGGCCAGCCAACAATACAATCCATTGGCTTTCATTACAGGTGAGGTCAAGCAAAGCAAAGGCAAAGCAAAAGCACAGGGCAGGCCAAACGACTCATTTAATTTCATTAAGGGCTAACAAATCATTTATTGCAGGCACATTAAGTGTTAACAAATCATCATTAATTGCAAGCACATTACTGGCTAACAAATCATTTATTGCAAGCACATTAAGGATTAACAAATCATCATTCATTGCAAGCACATTGCTGGCTAACAAATCATTTATTGCAAGCACATAAAGGATTAACCACGTAAAGCACATAACCACTTAAATCACATAAACTAGTTTCTATGTTTCTATGTTTCTATAAAGTGTAGACTCACAGTTCAGTAGACTCACAGTTCTGTAGACGCACAGCAGAATCACAGTTGTTGCCTCTCCCTCGTGATCTTCCAGTGACTAGCTCATGCCCAGGCATCCGGGGTTGCATTGTCTTGTCCCCCCGGAAGCGGCGTCATCATGGTGATTGACAGGCGAGAGGCCCAATCAGCTGCTCTCAAGATTTTTTAAACATTCATAATTTTTTTTTTTTCATCGATTGGAAACATCCTTGGGGCTGCCTCACCGGAGAAGGACTGTGAGTAAGATGGTCAAATATCATAGCAATATTTGGTAGCTTTTTTTCTAAAATCAATATACAGCGCAGACAGGAAGTGGTCAAGAAGAGACTTTTAGTTATATAGATATCACGCTGTGAAGAAGTTATACATGTTTATATTTCCAATAATTTATAAGACATTATATATATAAAATTAAACAATATATATCATTATATACATATCCAGGGAGCATAAAGGGCTGCTGTATCAAAGAACAACATTTTACCTGAGGCATTCAAGGCAAATCCTTCAAACATTCTTCATTCCAGAACCTGGTCAGAAATAACAAAATAAGGTATATTGTTGAGTTGGCTCATTCGTATTTCTGCTTTTGTTGAAGAATTGGCTTAATTGTGCATAAATACTTATTGCGTTAAGCATTATGAATTACAATAAAGTACCTGTATCACTTTTATCCCTACTATACCACTATTCTAGTTCTTTACCCTGAGGGGATGTTACAGCTTTGTTCATACTTCTTACTCTACTTTCTCATTACGTTCAACATAATTTACATGAAATACATCCAAATACAGTTTATCTAAGCAAATGGAAGGTTCTGTCTGATACCATTATCATTTCTAAGCAGCTGCTGCGTGAAGCTTTAACTTCATTTTCACTAGTAAATGCCAGTGATTCTGAACGCCTGTTAGGAAAATGCAGAACACTAGATAACACTGCTAAGAAAATTTACGTTAAACAGATATCAATGTTTTTATCCTGAATCAGTATTTTAAAAACACTACCTTTCCATTTTCTCAGGCAATTATCAGATGTAACTTGGCTCTCTGACATTATAACTGGATAACTTTGTGTGTGAATCCAGATGGTGAGTCCTGGCAGAGCATCAGTTCCAAATCCTAACCTACTCCTCTGATGCCCACACAGGTATACTTTCTGGCAAGAATTGTTCAATAACAGTAAGGAACAAGAAATCTGTCTAAGGTACACAAAAATGCTGGAGAAACTCAGCGGGTGCAGCAGCATCTATGGAGCGAAGGAAATAGGCGACGTTTCGGGCCGAAACCCTTCTTCAGACTGATGGGGGGTGGGGGGGGGAGAAGGAAGGAAAAAGGGAGGAAATTAATGCCATTTCAAACAGCTCTGAAGGTACTTCATCTCTCATTGGTTAAATACATCAATTGCATTTGTACTGGCCTAAGCAGGTAAATAAGATGCCAGGTTAGATCCCTGAATGCTGATAAATCAGTTCATCCAAAATGGACAAAAGATGGAGGAATTGGCTTGATATTTCAAACCAAGGAATAAAAATATTTAAGGTAGTCAAAAATGCTGGAGAAACACAGCGGGTGAGGCAGCATATATGGAGCAAAGGAAATAGGCAACGCTTCGGGTCAAAACCCTTCTTCAGACTGATGTGAGGGTGGGGTGGGTGGGGGTAAGAAAAAAGGAAGATGTGGAGCAAATGGGGTGAGGGAGAGCTGAGAAGGGGAGGAGAAAGTAGGGACTACCTGAAATTAGAGAAGTCAATGTTCATGCCGCTGGGGTGCAAACTGCCCAAGCGAAATATGAGGTGCTGCTCCTCCACTTTACGGTGGTCCTCACTCTGACCATGGAGGAGGCCCAGGACAGAAAGGTTGGATTCGGAATGGGAGTTGAAGTGCTGAGCCGCCGGGAGATTATTGGTTATTGCGAACCAAGCGGAGGTGTTCTGCGAAGCGATATGCTTGGTCTCACCGATGTAGAGCAGCTGACATTTAGAGCAGCGGATGCAATAGATGAGGTTGGAGGAGGTGCAGATGAACCTCTGCCACACCTGGAAATACTGTTTGGGTCCTTGGATGAGCTTGTCTCCGTTGGCAAGTATGATGTTGTTGGAATTACAGAGTCATGGCTGCAAGAGGATCAGGGCTGGGAACTGAATATTCAAAGGTATACGTCCTATCGAAAAGACAGACAGGTGGGCAGAGGGGGTGGGGTAGCTCTGTTGGTGAGGAATGAAATTCAGGCCCTTGTGAGGGGTGACATAGAATCAGGAGATGTAGAGTCAGCATGGATAGAACTGAGGAATTGTAAGGGTAAAAATATCCTAATGGGAGTTATCTACAGGCCCCCAAACAGTCTCCTGGATATCGGGTACAAGTTGAATCAAGAGTTAAAATTGGCATGTCGCAAGGGTAGCGCTACTTTTGTTATGGGAGATTTCAACATGCAGGTAGACTGGGAAAATCAGGTTGGTGCTGGACCCCAAGAAAGGGAGTTTGTGGAGTGCCTCTGTGATGGATTCTCAGAGCAGCTTGTACTAGAGACTACCAGGGAGAAGGCAATTCTGGATTTAGTGTTGTGTAGTGAAGCTGATTTGATAAAGGAACTTGATGTAGCCATTAGGAGGTAGTGACCATAATATGATGCTTTAATCTACAATTTGAGAGGAAGAAGAGAAAATCGGAATTGTTAGTATTATAATTGAACAAAGAGGACTATGGAGCCATGGGGGAGGAGCTGGTCAAAGTTGACTGGAAAGATACCTCAGCAAGGATGACAGTGGAATAACAATGGCAGGTATTTCTGGGAATAATACAGAAGGTGCAGGATCAGTTCATTCCAAAGAGGAAGAAAGATTCCAAGGGGAGTAAGGGGCGACCGTGGCTGACAAGGGATGTCAGGGACAGTATAAAAATAAAAGAGAAGAAGTATAACATAGCAAAGATGAGCGGGAAGCCAGAGGATTGGGGAACTTTTAAAGAGCAACAGAAGATAACTAAAAAGGCCATACGGGGAGAAAAGATGAGGTACGAAGGTAAGCTAGCCAAGAATATAAAGGGGGATATTAAAAGCTTCTTTAGGTATGTGAAGAGGAAAACATTTGTTAAGACCAAAGTTGCACCCTTGAAGACCGAAACAGGTGAATTTATTATGGAGAACAAGGAAATGGCAGACGAGTTAACAGGTACTTTGGATCCATCTTCACTAAGGAGGACACAAACAATCTCCCTGATGTACTAGTGGCCAGAGGATCTGGGGTGACGGAGGAACTGAAGAAAATTCACTTTAGGCAGGAAATGGTTTTGGGTAGACTGATGGGACTGAAGACTGATAAATCCCCAGGGCCTGATGGTCTGTATCCCAGGGTACTTAAGGAAGTGGCTCTAGAAATCATGGATGCATTGGTGATCATTTTCCAATGTTCTATAATTCAGGGACAGTTCCTGTGGATTGGAGGGTAGCTAATGTTATTCCACTTTTTAAGAAAGGTGGGAGAGAGAAAACAGGGAATTATAGACCAGTTAGCCTGACATCGGTGGTGGGGAAGATGCTGGAATCAATTATAAAAGATAAAATAGCGGCACATTTGGATAGCAGTAACAGGATCAGTCCAAGTCAGCATTCATTTACAAAGGGGAAATCATGCTTGACTAATCTTCTGGATTTTTTTGAGGATGTGACTAGGAAAACGGTCAAGGGAGAGCCAGTGGATGTAGTGTGCCTGGACTTTCAGTAAGCATTGGATAAGGTCCCACATAGGAGATTAGTGGGCATGATTAGACCACATGGTATTGGGGATAGATTGCTGACATGGATAGAAAATTGGTTGGCAGACAGGAAACAAAGAGTAGGGATTAACGGGTTCCTTTCAGAATGGCAGGCAGCGACTAGTGGGGTACCGCAAGGCTCAGTGCTGGGACCACAGCTATCTACAATATACATTAATGATTTAGATGAAGGGGTTAAAAGTAACATTAGCAAATTTGCAGATGACACAAAGTTGGTTGGCAGTATGAACTGTGAGGAAGATGCTATGAGGATGCTGGGTGACTTGGACAGGTTGGGTGAGTAGGCAGATGCATGGCAGATGCAATTTAATGTGGATAAATGTGAGGTTATCCATCTTGGTGGCAAAAACAGGAAGGCAGATTATTATCTGAATGGTGTCAAGTTGGGAAAAGGGGAAATACAAAGAGATATGGGGGTCCTTGTTCATCACTCACTGAAAGAAAGCATGAAGGTACAACAGGCAGTGAAGAATACAAATGGCATGTTGGCCTTCATAACAAGAGGATTTGAGTATAGGAGCAAAGAGATCCTTCTGCA
The DNA here is from genome assembly GCF_028641065.1 of Leucoraja erinaceus. Lineage (NCBI taxonomy): Eukaryota > Metazoa > Chordata > Chondrichthyes > Rajiformes > Rajidae > Leucoraja > Leucoraja erinaceus. The sequence goes on along the minus strand of NC_073379.1, from coordinate 77,711,600 downwards.
GTTGTACAGGGCCCTAGCGAGACCACACCTGGAGTATTGTATGCAGTTTTCATCTCCAAATTTGAGGAAGGTCGTTCTTGCTGTTGAGGGAGTGCAGCGTAGGTTCACGAGGTTAATTCCCAGGATGGCTGGACTGTCATATGTTGATGGAATGAAGCGACTGGACGTGTATACTCTGGAATTTGGAAAGATGAGAGGGGATCTTATTGAAACATATAAAATTATTAAGGGTTTGGACATGCTGGAGGCAGGAAACGTGTTCCCGATGTTAGGGGAGTCCAGAACCAAGTGCCACAGTTTAAGAATAAGGAGTAAGCCAATTAGAATGGAGATGAGGAAAAACGTTTTCACACAGAGTGTTGTGAGTCTGTGGAATTCTCTACCTCAGAAGGCAGTGGAGGCTAATTCTCTGGATGCTTTCAAGAGAGAGTTAGATCGAGCTTTTAAAGATAGTGGAGTCGGACGATATGGGGTGAAGGCAGGAACGGGGTACTGATTGTGGATGATCAGCCATGATTATAGTGTATGGCAGTGCTGGCTTGAGGGGCCGAATGGCCTACTCCTGCACCTATTGTCTATTGTCTATTGTCTGTTGTCTTAAAGCACCATTTTCAAAAATTGTTCATGTGATGACAACAAAAGTTGAAGTTTCATGTGCACTTTTGCAGATAATATTATTGGGACAAATACATAGTGAGATTGCGAATGAATACTTAATGGGGAGTTTAATTGCCAATCCCTTTGGAATTGGTCTTCTTCAAGTTAATATGCCAGTAATATTAGTCATAGAGTTATACAGCATAGAAACAGACCCATTGGCCTAACTTGTCCATACCGACAATTATGCCGCAGCTTGTTCCATTTATCTGTATTTGGCCCATGTTCTACTAAATGTTTCCTACCCATATACCTGTCCAAGTTTAGTTTAGAGATACAGCGCAGAAACAGGCCCTTCAGCCCATCGAGTCCGAGCCGATCAGCGATCCCCGCACACTAGCATTATCCTACACACTAGGGACAATTTACAAATTTACCTAAGCCAATTAATCTACAAACCTGTACGTTTTTGAAGTGTGGGAGGAAACCAGAGCAGCCAGAGAAAGCCCGTGTAGGTCACAGGGAGAACATACAAACTCCACACATTGTCAGCATCAAACCCTGGTCTAGCAACTCTACCGCTGCGCCACCGCGCCTTTTTTACGTGCCTTTTAAATGCTCTTATAGTACCAGCCTCAATTACCTCTTCTGGCAGCTCATACCCTCCCACCCTCTGAGTTAAAAAGATGCCCCTCAGGTCCCTTGCCCCTCTCACCTTATACCTATGCCCTCTGGTTCTTGATTCACCTATGCCCTCTGGTTCTTCATTCCCCTACCTTGAGTAAAAGGCTCTGTACATTCACCCTATCTTTTCCGTTAGATAGACACAGAATTCCTAAGTAAATCAGCGGGACACGCAGCATCTCTGGGTAGAAAGAATAGGTGACATTTCGGGTCAAGACCTTTCTTCATGTTTTACTATATCTCTATAAGAACACTCCTTAGCCTCATGCGTTCCAAGGAATAAAGTCCTAGCCTGTCCAACCTTTCCCTATAGCTCAGCCCATCGAGTCCTGGCAGCATTCTCATAAATCTTCTCTGCACCCTTTCCAGCTTAATAACATCCTTCCTATAGCAGGGTGATCAAAACTGAACATATTACTCCACATACGACATTACCAATATTTTGTCCAACTGTAACATAACAACCCAACTTCTATACTCAATACCCAGACTGATGAAGGCCAATGTACCAAAAGTCTTCTTTACCAACTTATCTACCTGTGATGCCCGACCTATTAAGGTACTGAATGAATACTTTTCATTCATATTCATAAGAGAATGGGCTGCTTTCAAAGTAATAGTGAAGGAATAGATGAGGTAAAAATACATTAAGAAATGATAACATGAAGGTATCAGAACATTTAGCTGAACTTAAAGTAGATAAGACACTTGATTTGGATGGGATGTTTCCTAGATTTTGAGGGAATTGTGGAAGGAAATTTAGGAGTTACTGACCATAATCAATCAATGCTATTTAGATATGGAATGATGCCAGAGGACTCGAAAGCAGCAAATATTAATCTGCTGTTTATAAAAGGAAAGCTCGGTCTGGCAAGACCAGTTGGGTTAACCTCAGTATGGAAAAACCATTAGAAATATTGATTGAGAAGGATTAATAGTCACCTGAAGGAAGGGAAACCAGCATACATTTGTTAAGAGAAAGTCATGCTAAACCAATTTAATGACATTTTTCTGACGTAGTAAGGGTAGAGTTCACGAGGGGAGTCCAATTGAAAAATAGACTTCCAGAAGGCTTTTGTTATGGTTATTAGTCTTTTCAGTAAAAGTAAACCATAGGGCATAAAAAATCCATTAGATGTGTAATAACTAGGAACTGCAGATGCTGGTTCTTACCAAAGATAGACACAATATGCTGGAGTAATTCAGGAGGACAGGCAACATCTTTGGAGAAAGTGGATAGGTGACGTTTCAGGTTGGGACCCTTCTTCAGACTTAGATATGTAGTTGACCGAATGAGAGTTGACGACAGAGAGTTGTGGTGATTAATTTCTAGATGGGAGGAAGATGAACCAAACATTCCTCAGGGATCAGTGTTAGCCCCATTTCTTCTTTTTTAATCTATATTAATGACCTAAATTTGGAGGTAGAAACCACAGTTTCAAGATTTGTAAATGACACAAACGTGACAGTATAATGAATTGTGATGATCTTGCAGCAGATATAAAAAAGTTGGTGAAATGGCAAATGCAAAGATGACTGGAGCAGTGTGAGATGATACACATGGATAAGAAGAATTAATCAATACTCATTGATTACAGGAATAAAGAGAATACTTTGACCTGTTGTAAAAGTGGTGCAGGTGCCAAGGAATTGATCCAAATCCAGCACCAAGGAAACCATAGATAAACAAGTTAGTGAAAGGGGTTGCTAGGGCATTCACAATTGTGTGATTCATACAGTACAAAAGAATGGAATTTATGATCATCCTTATGGAAGACTAGTTGACCTTCAGTTGGAATATTGTTTTCAGTTTCTGGTCATGTCATTATAAGAGGGATATGAAAGGATTAAAGTGGAACCAGCAAAGATTTACAAGCATGTTTCCTGGGATGGGGGGTTACAGTTAAAAGGATAAATTAGAGAGGCTGGGACTTCTTTTTTAAGAAGTGGGGATTTGGTAAAAAAAAAAGATAGACAATAGACAATAGGTGCATGAGTAACCCATCAGCTCTTTGAACTAGCACCGCCATTCAATGTGATCATGGCTGATCGTTCGCTCGTGTGTCAGACGACGTTCTGCCTTCACTTTGCCACAACCAGTGCCACATCACGTCCGCAGTGCATGCCTCTCTGCCGCAAGTCAGTAGGTGGGCCATTGTCTGTACCTCTCCACTGTTGTCAGAGTTCGAGAAGCCCCACTTCTTCAGGTTGAGTCTGCAACGTCCCACTCCAGTGTGGAGGTGGTTTAGGGCTTTCCAGGTAGTATAAGGAAGGTGGTGTCCTGTTGCCATCTGTTGTTTGGTTTTGATGCTTGGTACGGTTGGCTCTAGTTCCATGAAGCTGTTCCAACTATTCAGGCGTTTCTTGGCATGTTGGTGATTGTACAAGGGCTGGCGGGGGTCTGTGTCCACATTAAAGTGTTCTACTGCAGCTGCCCGATCACGTCTTTGAGATGGTTCGTCGAGTTTGTACAGATGTTCAACCTTTGTCGGCTTCAGGCATCCTGTGGTTTTCCTGCAGGCAGTGTTCAATGCAGAGTCCACCTTGCGTGCATGTTTAGAGCGGCTCTAGACGGGGCTTGCATATTCTACCACTGAGAAACAGAGCACTAGGGCTGCAGTGCGGATTGTTGTTGGGTCACTTCCAAATGAGCTGTTTGCCAATTTTTCGATTACATTGTTCCGGGTGTTGACCTTTGCCTTGGTTTTCTCAGCATGTTGGCGATATAACAACGTGCGATCGAGGACCACACCTAGGTACTTTGGGGCTTTGCAGTGTTCCAACAGGACATCATTCCATCGCACCTGCCGTTGACGTTTCGCATCCCGGTTCCAGAGGTGGAAAGCTGCGCTTTACATTTTTGTTGGGTTTGGATGCAGGGAGTTCTGTTGGTAGTATGTTGTCATATTCTGCAGAGCAGCCTCTAGTACGATCTCAATCTGGCTGAAATCTGAGGATTGTGTTGTGATGCATAAGTCATCAGCATACAGAAACGGGGTGATGGGTTGGTCATTGGTGTATATATTGAACAACGTTGGGGCAAGGACACTGCCCTGTGGTTGACCAGTCTGTTGGCATCTCCAACGGCTGTTCTGACCATTCAGGCTTACGAAGAAGCAGCGGTTCTCCATCATTGTCATGATTAACTGGACAAGATGAGAGTCCTGTAGTGTTTGTTGCAGTTTGGCTTTCATGGTACGGTGGTTTACAGTGTCATATGCTGCAGACAAGTCTACAAATACTGCACCTGTGATCAGATTCCCCTCGAAGCCATCGTCAATGTGCTGAGTGAGGTTCAGCAGTTGTCCTGTTGTTGACTTTCCCTGGCGGAATCCAGCCTGTTCAGGTATCCAAACATTGTCTACATCCAGCGTGATGCGGTTCAGTATGCATCTTTCCATCAGTTTGTATGGGTGGCACTGCAGGGATATAGGCCGGTAGCTGCTGGGAAGATTGGCATCTTTGCCTGGTTTTGGCAAAGCAACAACCTTGGATTTCTGCCAGACTCATGGAATGGAGTTGGTTGCTATGCAGATGATAAACATCTCCAGCAGCCATTCTCGTGCTCTGGGACCCAGATGTTGCAACATCTCAGTTCTGATGTTGCCTAAGCCAGCTGCCTTGTTAGGTTTCATCACATTCAGGGTTTTGTTGAGTATGTCCATGGTGAAAGGTTGGATGTGCCATCCGTCATTTTGGTTGTTGCCATTAACAACCTTTGGGGGCGGAGGTTTCCTACCACTGCTCTTGCTGTTTAGCAACAACTGGTGGGCAACCTGGTTAGCAATCACATTTCCACGTGGTTTACTGTGAGTGGGGTCATTACCGAGATGTCTCAGTCGCCCATGCTTTCCTGCTGCCGTGTCGTAGGTCGGTTGTTTTTATTAGCTCTATTATCTGCCATTTTCTGCATTTTGCCTCATTGAGTGCATCTGATGATGGGTTTGGACAGAATGGAAAGTGAGAGACCACTCATTTTGGTGGAATTGGGAACATGTTAACGACTAAAGGTCAGAGGTGGAAAATAAAGGGGGAATTAAATAAATAATGACATGAGGAAATAGTGTTTTACACAGGGTGTGGTTGGAATCTGGAATGCACTGCCATAGGTGGAGGCGGCTTCCATGGTGATCGCCAAGAGGAAATTAGATAAATGCATGCTAAGGAAAGCGTGCAAGGTTATGGAGAGGGTCCGGGATGGGTGGAACTTATGTGCTGTACTGAGAGAAAGTTGGCATAGTTGCGACACGTCAAATGGACACCTTCTGTGCTGAAACCTTTCTCTCTTCTATGAATCTACAAATATTATTCCTTTGCATATTTCATTATTTCACATAACTGAAGTGTTAAAGACCCGAATTTTATTGAATATTTTTGCAAGAATAAATCATTTTCAAAATTCCTACTTAACACTGAGGTTTGAAAATGCCCCTTCCTGAAGCTCAGACTGAATTTTCCAACCTTTACTTTAAACTTGTTTAATCGTCTCAGTGAGTTTGCGATGTAAAGGGTGAACATGATGATGCTAGCTCAGTTGATTATTGTTCTTTTTATTAATGTAAACTCGATTGATTTTAATAAAAGGACTACAACAGAGCATGTATATATAATAATTTTCAATTTCATCCACGGATGTTGACAAAAATAGTTTGTTTTTAATTTCATGTTATCTTATAATGGCCACTGATTCCTCTGATGGAACTCTACAATCTGTACATAACTAAAACTCTGATCTTGTGCTCTTTCGGTTTGCAGGGGTTTTTCTATTTGCGCAAAAACGGTACGAGACAGCACTACAATTTTTTGCCAGGTTAGTCACCATTCTCCTGTGCTGCGAGTGCAGTTTTGTTCCGATCGGTGGTACAGGTGCACAACCTTTTATCCGACGATCCAAATAACGAAAACCTCCGAATAGCGACATTTTTTCAGTCCTTGAATAAAGGTCCTTGAAAACGTTCACGGAGGGCGGGCCGCAGAGGTGACAGCGGAACCTCCGGTCGGTCCTCGAGGAAAGGGGAACTAAATCCCCATTCATAAAAGAGAAGCCGAGGGTATATTGCGCGGGAGGGTTAATAATTGACAATATGCTGCTGCCTGCCCGCTGAGTTATAAAGTTCCCACGGTAGACTCACGATACACAGTGTATCGTGAGTCTTGCGTGGGAACTTTTTTAACTCAGCGTGCAGGCAGCAGTAGATTGTCGCTCCCTTCAGTTTCACCCCACCTACACCCACCCCTCTGCTTCCCGGCCATGTGTGTGACCCCTTCCCTCCCCTCTCCAGCTCCCCGCGCATTGCGCCGGCGCGGGGGTTTTGCACTGTCTTCACGCCGGAGCCAGTGCCAGTCACCGGAGTCGTCAGGACCAACGGGACACCGACCCCCAGGCCCACTGCAAGCACAGAGAACCCAGAGACCCACAGCCAGCAGCAGCCCAGCCTCGCTCCAATTCCAGAGGAACACGCTCTCCGCTGTCCCCGTAGGCGCAGCAGGTGATGGCTCGGGCTGTGACGTCTCCGGCCACCCCCCTGTACAGGAGCTGAGACTGGGAACTGTGGGGTTGTTTGCAGTTGCAGAGGGAGGGGGCAAGGGCGGTACAGTTCCCAGTCTCAGCTCCAGTCCAGAGGGGTCACCGGAGACGTCAGGACCAACGGGACACTGACTGCAAGCACGGAGATCCCGGAGACTCACAGCCAGCAGCAACTCTAGCCCAGCCCCGCTCCAACTCCAGAGGAACCCGGGTTGCGGATGAAGGGGTGCAGCTCGGGCTGTGGGTGAACTGCCACTTGTCGCTGTAGCGGCGCATCGGGGAGCGGGTTCCTGTTGGTCCTGACGTCTCCGGCCATCCCCCTGGACAGGAGCTGAGAGACGTCAGGACCACCAGAAGCCGCTCCCCGATGGGCCGCTACAGCGACAAGTGGCAGTTCGCCCACAGCCCGAGCTGCGCCCCCACATCGGGACACCGACCCCCAGGCCCACTGCAAGCACGGAGATCCCAGAGACTCACAGCCAGCAACAACTCTAGCCCAGCCCCGCTCCAACTCCAGAGGAACCCGGGTTGCGGATGAGGGGGCGCAGCTCGGGCTGTGGGCGAACTGCCACTTGTCGCCGTAGCGGCCCATCGGGGAGCGGATTCCTCTGGAGTTGGAGGGGGAGTGGGGTATTGTGCTGTTTGATGGCCCCCTGCTATCCCAGGGACAGGGAGACAGGACGTTCACCGAGGGCGGCCCGCAGAGGTGACAGCGGAACCTCCGGTCGGTCCTCGAAGAAAGGGGAACTAAATCCCCATTCATAAAAGAGAAGCCGAGGGTACATTGCGCGGGAGAGTAGGAATCCAAAGACAAAGTTGAATTAGCGTTCACCGAGGGCGGCCCGCAGAGGTGACAGCGGAACCTCCGGTCGGTCCTCGAAAAAAGGGGAACTAAATCCCCTTCATAAAAGAGAAGTGGAGGGTATATTGCCCGGGAGGGTATATCGCCTACCTGGAAGAAACCGGACATTTTTTCCGGGATGTCGTCTGCACACCAAAGCTCACCAGTTTATGTTTAAAGTTTTACTTAACGTTTATCTCGTCTTTATTATTTATTCGGGGGATTCAAGAATCCCCGAGCTAGGCCGCCTATGTATCGTGAGTCTACCGTGGGAACTCTTTAACTCAGGGAGGCAGCAGCAGATTGTCGCTCCCTTCAGTTTCCCAGCGACAGTCACCTGCCACGGGAGAGAGATCATGCACTGTTGTAGGTCTCCTTTGCACGTCGGTGTTTCTGTCTTTCTCCACTCATTCTCCGCTCATTGCACCGGCGCGGGGGCTTTGTACTGTCTTCACGTCGGCGATGGCAGCAGATCGGTGCGAGTCACCGGAGACGTCAGGACCAATTGGACGTCGAGCACCAGGCCCACCGCAAGCACGGAGAACCCAGAGACCCACAGCCAACAGCAGCCCAGCCCCGCTCCAACTACAGAGGAACCTGGGTTGCGGATGACGGGGCGCAGCTCGGGGTGTCGTAGGGGCCCATCGGGGAGCGGGTTCCTGTTGGTCCTGACATCTCCGGCAACCTGCTATCCTCCGGGAACTGTACCGCCCTTGCAGGAGAGTGGGGTTTGCAGTTGCAGAGGGAGGGGGCTAGGGCGGTACAGTTCCCAGTCTCAGCTCCTGTCCATGGGGGTGGCCGGTGACGTCAGGACCAACAGGAACCCCCAGGCCCACTGCAAGGACGGAGATCCCAGAGACCCACAGCCAGCAGCAACTCCAGCCCAGCCCCACTCCAACTCCAGAGGAACACGTAGGGGCAGAACCTGATGGTGTGCAAGGTAAGTCTTGGGGTGGCGGATGAGGAGGCGCAGCTCGGGCTGTGGGTAAACTGCCACTTGTCGCCGTAGCGGCCCATCGGGGAGCGGATTCCTCTGGAGTTGGAGGGGGAGGGGGGTATTGTGCTGTTTGATCGCCCCCTGCTATCCCAGGGACAGGGAGACACAGCGGCTTTTTAGACTGGTGGGCAATCACTTCCAAAGTTCTGCCCACACAGTCAGTACACCTCTCCTACACTGCATTTCATACAAACATTTATTCTGCAAGAAAAAACTACATTGAAGACTCAAACTCGCGCCGAGTAACTGCCGGGATCAAGGCGCAAACTCGCGACCTTAGATCGCCTAAGGGCATGTAGCCCCGCTAGGGTGACATGAGTGCGGGAGGTGATTCAACGCTGCGGGCACATTTACAAATTGAGGAATTCATTCAACACACTGCATTTCATACAAACATTTATTCTGCAAAAAAAAACCTACATTGAAGACTCAAACTCGCGACCGAGTAACTGCCGGGATCAAGGTGCAAACTCGCGACCTTGCGGATATGAGCCGAGCACTCTACCACTGAGCCAGCCATTAAAATCTACGCTAAAAAATTTCCATTCCGAAGACCGACAAATTCTGAATTACGAAAAGTGTCTGGTCCCAAGGCTGTCGGATAAAAGGTTGTGCACCTGTATATGGAAAATTAAGGTGTAAAAATCTTAAAAACCACGCTTGTGCCGATTCCTTCAGTCAGCGCCACGCAGATTGGTCTCTTCTCCTGTCAGTCAATGTCACGGCCGGGATGACGACATCCCTTCCTGCCCCACCAGCAACATCCTGCCTCACTCACAAACTCCTCTCCCCTCCTCACAGTAACTTGTCTATCATCTGCCCCACCATCGGCGGCGACGGTGGGGGGGAGGGTTCATTGGAGGCCCTGGTCCTGTCTCTCTCTCCCTCATCACTCTCCCCCCCGACGTCTGCGGCAATGGCGGTCCCGTCTACCCATCCCCCCGGGTCCATCTCCTCCATCGCTGCCGTTGCAGTAACTCACCCTCACGGCCTTCTCGGAGGATATCTTTTCCACCAGCTCATCGAAACCCGTGGTGAACACACACACACACACACACACACACACACACACACACACACACACACACACACACACACACACACACACACACACACACACACACACACACACACACACACACACACACACACACACACACACACACACACACACACACACACACACACACACACACAATGCAAATTGGTCCAAACATCGTCAACTGGATCTAAACCACAGCTAACAATGAATGACCTGCGGATGCAGCAATGAAGGGCCTACAGATGCTGCTTTTTATGGATGGATGGAGGGAGTGAGGGAGTGACTGGGGGTAGGGAGGGAGTGGGGGGAAGTGGGGGAGGTGAGGAGAGTGGGGAGAAGGGGGATAGAGGGAGAGGGGGGAGTGTGGTAGGTAGGAAGGAGGAATAGAGGAAAAGGAGGGCAGTGGGGGAGGTCAGGAGAAATAGTGGGGGGATAAGGAGGTGTGAGGAGTTGGGAATAGAGGGATAGGAGGGCGGTAGGAAGGGGAGAGGAGTTATGGAAGGAGGGAGGGAGGGACTGAGGGTAGGGGAAAGGAGAAGGCGAGTGAGGTGAGGGAGAGATTGGAGGAGGGGAGGAGGAGGAGAGGGGAAAGAAGAGGGAGGGTGAAGAGGAGGGGGAGAGAGTGCTGGGGATGAGGGGAAATGAGCCGTGCTTGCGCAGTTGGAAGCTATGCGTGAGTGGTGGAATGTTGCGTTGGGGGGATGGGTTGCATTGGGGGAATGGGTGAGTAGTGGAATATTGCGTTGGGGAACGGGTTACGTTGGGGAACCAGGCCTCGCGTGTGACAGGGACCCAACGGGTCTCACTTTGTCTAGTATACATAAAATCTTTTTTAGTATTCAGTGCAGATTTTGAGCATTCTCTTTTTGGAATTTATTGGTTGTACACCAGAAATGTATTAAAATTCAAAATATAAGGACAACGTTGTCATTTTTAGTAACACTGCATAAATGCTGCAAAGGAGGGTTAATGTGATCGTACTAGCTGTATTCATTAAATTAAGGGTTTCAATGTAGAGGTTAGAATTCTAAGAGAAGCAGCAGAAATGATATAGATAAGATTAGTGACATATGTAGGGCCAGAGATACTGTGTGACATAGCCTACCCAATTGAACAAGCTGAAGTCACCAGTAATAGAAAGAACGTGTTTTACCTAATCCTTTCAGATAAGCTGTTCCATCCAGAATTATCACGCCACAATCTTCAGGGTATGAGACTGGAAATGAAGTTTCAAACAGCTTTGATTCCTTTCCCATAAATGAAAAACTGTCAGACGGAACTTTATTTATTTTCAGCTGCCTTTGAAACACCCTTCAAGAGTGCCAATATACCAGTAACGAATGCATAAAACCTTCTATGCTGATTGACAGAACATGATACTGTATAAAGCAACCCCGTATTTGACATATATAAGACTTTTTCATTGAAAATAAAATATAGATATGAATAAAAAACATTTAAAATATTGCTATTTAATTCAGTTGAGATATAAATGAAATATAGTACCAGTAAAATTCCTATAACATTGCTATTTGGAGGAGATACTACTTTAAAATAATGGTTTACATAACTTGATTGCTCTGCCTCATAATGAAAGAGCCTCATTGATAAAATGCCTTATTGTAAATATCAAAATTATACAACAGTCAATAATAAATAATAAATTATTTTGAAGAACAGTCACTGTTGCTTTATAAATGTAGACGTAGCTGATAGGTTGCACACAGCAAGATCCCTCAAGGAAAATATCAGTTAATTCAAATTTGAGAGAGGAGTTATATGCTAGGACACCATGAAAACCTATTGTTCGTCTTCCAGTTGTGAGACCTTCCTGATGAGACCTTTCCCACCAGCACTACAGATGTGGCTTCAACAACCTGGAAAAATACAATATGTTTACTACAACAGTATGATGCCTACAATGTTCTTATTTTCAAATGAGAAAGCTTTATCTTCTGAGTCCATGTTGGAAGATGTATTATTGTTAGGTTGGAAAACCGGTTTGTGGTCCAATCTGCCTGTTTGCTGAGCAAATGTCAAAAGTGAAAATTATTCCCATTGGGTGAATTTTGCCAGAATTTTGCCAGTATTTTTTTTAAGATTTAGATTGTTTTAAATCTAAGCTCTCCATCAGAGATCTTGATTACAATTATATATTAATTTCCAAAATGCTTTAGGTACTAGATGGGTTAAGTGGCACTCATTAAAACAGTTTCTCTGTCCTGCCAGTGTTTATTGCTCTGATTATTGCCTACATGCCCTAAATTATTAATTGTTAGAAACAATCACGTTAACCTGCAATGCTACATTTCATTAAGGGCAAGTCCATTCAGAGTGGAAGTGCTATGGGTGGTTGTGCAGGAGAGAATCTGATCCAGAAAACAGTGAATTGGAGAGAACAGCAGAGCTTTTTAGATGCTTCACAGAAATAACTTGTAAGAGGAGGCGGAACCCTGGAGGCTTGTGCTGTATCTACGAACTACGAACATCTCTAGATACATGTTCAGTATTCCATTAATAACAATGAAGATCAATGTCAGGAGAACCAGGGGTTCTGGATATTGTGATGCAAGGAGTCCAACAATCTCAATTGAGTGAAGCAGACTCAGAAGTGCTGTGAAATAGCAAATACATCACTGACCTCAGACAATGCTCAATCCACCACCCTCCCATAATTTAACTGCCAGCAATCTGTATCAATTATGATGCATATCTACCAACCATTTGCAAACCACATACTCCCAAGCTCGGCACTTTATCAAGCTATGCAATGCAACCACATATCAAACCATTCACATACTGCCTCCTATTAGGCCATGAATCTGCATTAACTTCATATATCACACAGTACTAAATGAGGAGGATTATGTGTGAGAATATAATTGTGTTCAATAGTTCCATCCCAAACTAATCAGTATACACTAACGGCCAGCTCTATTTCTTATATTCAGCTAGGTCATGCAAGTCCCCTGCAGCAGAATCTGAATGACAAACCTTCCTCTATCTTAGAGGGATTGTCATGTGCAGCTGAAAGCAGCAGAGGCTATTAGTATGACTGTTCTGAATCCATCCGGCCAAGTCACTGTCAATCTTGTGCATCTTAATCTTCTGGATCAGTCCACCATGGGGACCTTTATCAAATGCTTTACTAAAATCCATTTAGACACCATCCACCACCCTACCCTTGTTGATAATTTTTATTATCTCCTCAAAAAATGATTTAGTAAGAAATAACCTGCCATGTACAAGGCCATGCTGACTGCCCCTAATTAACCCATACTCTTCCAAAATTGCAGAAGAATCTTCTCCAATAGCTTCCCTACCATTGACATGAGGCTCAACATCCTATAATTCCCTGGATTCTCTCTATGCATCTTCATAAATAAAGGAAACAACATTAGCTACTCTCCAGTCCTATGTTACTTTGCGTGTGGCTAGAGAAGATGCAAAGGTCTTTATTTAGGGGTCTCACAATTTTCTCTCTTGCCTCTTTCAATAACATAGGATAAATCCCATCAGGTCCTGGGGATTTATCCACGTTAATTGAGGAGAGGGGAGAGGGGGGAGGATAGGAGGGGTAGAGGTGGAGGGGAGTGGAGACAGAGTGGGGTGGAGAGGAAGGGGGTAGATAGGGAGGGGGTAGGCCAACTTGCTCTATTTGATTGTGCACGCCAGACCACGTGAAGGTTCCAATCTCCCACACCTGTCCCATTGTGATAGCATATGTAAATGAGATCCATTGTGATTGGACATATGTGAGATGGCACGGTGACTCATGCAGCAGCTTGATTTAATTTTTTTTAATGTTTTTTACTAAAAAAGCATGGAAATTAATAACCATATGTTCTAATTTTCAAAACAAAATGTGGAGGAGGAAAAACTACAGGAATATGTAAACAGCTTAAACGAATTTTCGCGAAATAGAACCCGTTACAAACCAACAAACCAACGAACGACAGTTTTAATAGTTACTAGACTAAATGTGACCCGTTGGGTCCCAGCTTCACACGGGAGGGCTGGTCACCAACGCAATATTCCACCTCTCCACCAATTCCAATATTGTCCGCCAGTGGGGGAAGGGGTTCTGTTGCGCTAGTATGGGTGTTGCGGGCCGAAGGTACTGGTTTTCTAGAGAGCTAGTGTAGACATTGTGGGCCGAATGGATTCTGGGGCTGGCAGCCAGCTGTTGCAATGATTTTAAAAGCCAAGCCAAGGCAAACAATTTGGCTGCAGCCACCCGACAACCAAAATTAATTTTGTGAACACAAACGTTTTAAAAAAGGCGAGGCAAACAATTGGGCAGCAGCCACCTGACAACCAAAATTCATTTTGTGAACACAAACTTTTTTAAAAAGGCGAGGCAAACAATTGGGCAGCAGCCACCTGACAACCAAAATTCATTTTGTGAACACAAACTTTTTAAAAAGGTGAGGCAAACAATTGGGCAACAGCCACCTGACAACCAAAGTTCATTTTGTGAACACAAACTTTCAATAAAAAGGCAAACAATTTGGTAGCAGCCACATCGAGTGGACTCACCGTGGAGTAGACATGCGTTCAGTGTTGTTCACAGCTCAGAGAGCCGTGACCTTCTCGCTTGCTGGGTCTGGCAAAGACTGAGTGAGTCATGACACTTCCGGGTTTTATAGTCCCTCCCCCTCCCGCCAGCGGGGGCAGCAGCAGCGAGAATGAGGAATTAAAAAAAAACATTAATATCTCTCTGATTTTTCATCAATGGGGAAAATCCTCTGGCCCCGGAAGGCGCGAGATGGCCAAAAATAACGGCCGTAGGTGGCGGCGTTCTCTTGGAAATCGCAGCACAGTGGGCCAAAAGCGGTCAAGATCAGAATTTTAATAATATAGATAAGATAAGATGAGTTGAGAATAAGTCGAGAAATAAAGCATAAAATGTTCAGATAAAGTGATCGTGGCCTTGACGGGAAAAATGTCAATCGCAATATGAAAAAATGTAATCGTTACCGCGTGGTGCTTTTGCGAAGATGTAAAGACAACCACATATACACACAATATGCACACACATATGCATACGTACAAGATCAGACTTTTAATAAGTATATGATTCTTGCAGCTAGAAACCTCTCTATGTCTGCTGTAAACCCAACAATGATGCTTCAATACAGTAGATTTTTGAAATGTTATTAATTAATTCAAGATATATGTTTGTTTAAAAAATTGGCATTAGGTACAAAACAAGTAAATATATTGAATGTGTTAATCAAACCTGAGACAAGTATAATCTATAATTAGAAAACCAATAGATTGAGGATAACCAAAGTAACTGAGTAGCTTTATAATAGCCAGAATTGAATGCTAATTACATTATTGCACACTCAAGCAATAGCTTTCTTTTGATAGCTCCAAAACTGCTGTCAACGCTTTTCCTTAATTAAGGTATTCAGCTAAGATTATTTATTGTAATGCGAAAAGAAAAGTTTTATATTGATGAACCCTCAATAGAACGTGCAATATTTATGGGTAATCGGAAAATTCTTAAGCTGCTCTTTTCACTCAATAGAAGATTATTCAACAATTAGTGAATAACAATTATATACTCAGCACATTTTTTCAAAAGTTACATATTTTCTTTGAGTTCATGCTTTCAGCAGTATTGTGTATTCTTTATACTCCATGGCGAACATTCCATTCCATACAATTCATCCTCTTGCCACCCGGTCTCAGGAAGTATCTCAGCAATAAGCATCGTGGCAAATATAGCTCTTTTGTTTTTGCCCCTCATCAGATACAGCAATCTAGTTTCTGATGAAATATACTTGAAGATCAGATGCTGAATTTTGATATCAACATGTCCAGACATGCACATGGAATATGGATATTGCAATCAAATTCAACACTGAGGAAAGGTCCCTAATCCAAAACATTGACTGTATTTCTCTTCCCACTGACGCAGTCAGACCTACTTAGTATTTCCACCATTCCTAATTTTTGTTTAAGGTCAACACCTATTGTCCATCCCAGCGTGCTCCTTTTTGGACAGTGGCAGCCTCTTCAACACCTGCAACATAGCTGCTGAAGTTATCCTGACCTTGTTGGTCAATAGTGGGTATCAGGATCCAGTCTCAGTTAATAAGAAGGATCACTGATATATATATTTCTAAGTCATGATTGTGTTTGATTTGGAGGGGAACCGTGCATTTAATTCCCTTCTGGTGGTTTTTCTAAAGATGGCTTGACAAATCGTAGATGGTGCACATGTAAGCCATGGTGTATCAGTAGTGCAAGTAACATGAAAATAGAGTGCTAATCGAGTGGATTCTTTATCATGAGTGGTGTCAACTTTCAGAATCCAAGAGGCATTCATTGAGGCAAATGGAGAAATTCCCTCATGTTCAGGACGTGCTTAAAAGTTAATGGAAAGGCTTTATAGAGTCAGGTAATGAGTCACTCAGCAAAGGAATCTGATCTATAATTTGCTTTTGGAGTCACAGGATGGGCTGGGCGAGTTTAGTTCTGGTCAATGTAATTACCAGGATAAACAGGAATAATGACGCAGCTGAATCATTATTCAGAGGAGCTGATTAGACTCTCGATTGTTGGAGCTGCCATTGGCTGATGGTTGTGCAGTATGCCATTGACACCTTCCATCACTTTGCTGATTTTTGGAGGAGTTTGAGGCGGGTACTTCGCCAGTTGGATTTGCCACACATACAAGGACAAACCAAAGTGTTGGCCAAGTCGTGTTACAGTACATGCAGGAAAGGACTTTTTTTATTATACGAAGGTTTGAAATAAAACTCCAATAGAGAGAGGTATGACTCCAGTCAGCAGAATGATTACCCTCTGTTTCAATTGGCTTCCACTTAACAAGGGTTCCTTTATGCCATCCTTGGTCAAATAGTGTCTCAATGTCAAAAGCAGTCAATCTCTCTTCCCCATTGTCATTCCATATCTGGAGCAAGGCCGTAATAATGCCAGATTATACCATTCAACACTTTACAATCATTTGCCTTGACTACAATATAGGCAGTCCAAGAACATATTCATTATGAACTCATGACATCGTCAATGTCCATATCCAGATTATCTTTCTGGATCCTGATAAATCTGGGTTTTCTTTGATTCTACTTGTCAGTACCTTTTCGTACACTCTTGTTTTCCCTAATTTCACTTATATACTCACTTTTCTTCTGTGCTTTGATTGTAATCAGTTATTCATGTCAGACATAAATTCTCCTTTTTTTTGTCCACCATACATGCACTTCGTCACCCTGGACTTGTATATTTGTTTGCTTCTTTGCTGTTCCATTCTATCTGTTCAATTCTGCACTGGACCCATCTCGTGGTGTTGGCCCCATGGACTTGACCACCATTTAGTGTTGCCAATGCCTCGACATTGATGATAATGGGCGTTAAATCCTCTCATTCAATGGCACTCTGTACATTTGTTCCCTTTGGTTCTTTTTCCAGGTTGGTTTCATGTAGAGATATACCAATCCATCAGCTTTGGAAGGGTGATGAATTACATGGTTAGCAGTTAGAGACTTCCTCATTCATGTTTTACATGATATGATAAGACCATGAAACTTGGATGAATGTTGCTCTGAGTATCACTCCAAGCCAAATGTTGTTATCTCTGGTGAGACAGAACATATCCATGAGTGGTGATGGACACGTCTGCCATGCCATCTGAAAACAATGATTTTACATGACTATGTTTTAGCAACTTTTAGCTTTGTATGTTAAAAATTGGGTGTTACTTCAGACCTTTTAAAAAATCGGACAACTATATTTCTCTGTGGCTATGCATCTGACTCATCTAATGTATTCAACAAGGGGAATAATCATTGCAACATAGAGGAAATATCAGAATATGAAAATTAACCAGAGACATAGATATAGAGTTATACAGTGAGGAAACCCCAAGGAAACAGCAAGGATGCCCCACTGAGTTCATGCTGACCATCAAGCTTACTCTAATCCTGCATTATTCTTTCCATATTCCAATAACACTTCCTAGAGAGTTTGATCATCTATGTAAACATTTGGGGCAATTTATAGTGGCCAATTAACCTACCAGTCTGCACACCTTTGGAACACTTGGAAGAAAGATATGTGATCACAGGGAGAATGTTTGAAACTCACACAGACAGCACCAGACATGGAACTCAACCCAGGTCACCAGAGCTGTGAGGTACCAGCTCTGCCAACTGCACCACTGTACATAAGTTGCAGATTGTTAAAATATGCAAAAGTTGCAATTTGTTATGCTTTGCATGGTACTAGTGATTTTACCAGCATAAGTAACAATGGATAATACTGAAATGTGATTATATTAGTCAGGTTCACAAAAAATAAGATTATTGCAGTACATGACATTGGTACAATTATGGAGGAGGATAATATGCTTTAATTTAGTTTAGTTTAGAGACAGTGCGGAAACAGGCCCTTCAGCCCACCGAGTCTGCACCAACCAGCGATCTCCGCATACTAACACTATCCTACACACACACTAGAGCCAATTTACAGTTTTACTGAAACCAATTAACCTAGAAACCTGTACCTTTCGGAGAGTAGGAGGAAAACGGAGCACCCGGGAAACCCCACACCGGTCACAGGGAGAACGTACAAACTCTGTACAGACAGCAACTGTAGTCAGGATCGACTGGGTCTCTGGCGCTGTAAGGCAGTAACTCTACCTTTGCATTACCGTGCCGCCCTGCTTGAGGAATGACAAATGGAATTTAGTGGAATTAGGTGGCATAGTGGCACAGCTGGTAGCGGTGTTGACTCGCAGTGCCAGAGACCCAGTTTGGAGTGAAGTTTGTCCATTCTCCCTGTGACTTGGTAGGTTTCCGCTGCATGCTCCTGTTTCCTCTCACATTCCAAAGACATACATTTTTGTCGGTTAAAATTGGCCATCTGTAAATTGCTCCAAGTGTGTAGGGAATAGATGAGAAAGTGGGATTAACATAGAACTAGTGAATGGGCTAATAATGGTCGTCCTGGACTCAGTGGGCCAAAGGCCCGGGTTCCATGCAGAATCGCTAAAGAAAACTAGGTGAAATTAAGGAACAGAAATGGTGTTGTAAAGCTCAGTGTATACTATATGTTACTGAGTCAAAGAGCAAGAGAAAGGGGAACAATTATCAAACAGATTTTAAAAAGTGAAAGTAATATGGAAGCCTCCAATATAGAATGGGGAAAAAAGGGACAATAACATTGATGAATTTTTGTAATGTATACCAGAGAACTTGCTGATTCAGCTTTCATTTAAACTGGGACGAAGCCATGCCTGATTAACTTCTGGCTATGAAGTGAGGTCAAGGGGCATGTTTCAGTGGGAGAATCTTTGAGAAGCTGGATTGATAGCATCAATAGCAATAATGTTTACTCAGACAAAGGCAAGAAAGGGGGGCTATGACACAGCCAGAAGGGGGGCTATGTGAGGATGCTGTTCATTGATTTCAGTTGAGCTTTCAATACCATAGTCCCCACCAGACTTGCTGAGAAGCTGCTGGAACTAGGGCTGAACACT
Source organism: Leucoraja erinaceus (assembly GCF_028641065.1). Lineage (NCBI taxonomy): Eukaryota > Metazoa > Chordata > Chondrichthyes > Rajiformes > Rajidae > Leucoraja > Leucoraja erinaceus. The sequence goes on along the minus strand of NC_073379.1, from coordinate 77,692,398 downwards.
TCCCTGTGTGCCTGGGTCCTGGACTTTCTCACCGCCAAGCCCCAGGTGGTCAAGATGGGGAGACATACCTCCAACCCCCACACCCTGAGCACAGGAACCCCCAGGGTTGCATCCTTAGCCCCATACTGTACTCCCTGTACACACATGCCTGTGTGGCCAGGTTCAGCTCCAACTCCATCATCAAGTTTGCTGATGATACTGTGGTGGTGAGCCTGATCTCCAATAACGATGAGAAGGCCTACCGGGATGAGGTGGCTGATCTGGCACTCTGGTGTCAGGCCAACAGCCTCCTCTTGAATGGCACAAAAACTAAGGAGCTGATTGTGGACTTTAGAAGGGCTCAACATCCGAGGACATACACGTCACTGGGAATAAATGGGACTACTGTGGATAGGGTGAGCAGCTTTAAATACCTGGGAGTTCACATCACAGAGGCCAACACACACTGCCACACTGGTGAGTAAGGCAAGGCAGTGCCTTTACCACCTCAGGCAGCTGAGGAAATTCAGAGTCTCTCTGAGGATCCTTCAGTGCTTCTACTTTGGGGCTGTAGAAAGCATCTTGTCCGGCAACATCTCAATCTGGTTTGGGAACAGGACAGGACAGGAAGGCTCTGCAGAGAGTAGTGTGTTCGGCCGAATGCACTATGGAAACAACACTCACTCCCCCTGCAGGACCTATACACCAGGAGGTGTAGATCCAGAGCCAGCAACATAATGAGGGACCCCTACCACCCCAGCAACGGACTGTTCCAGCTGCTACGGTCAGGCAAACGCCTCCGCTGTCAGGCTGTGAAAACAGAGAGGATGAAACAGAGTTTCTTCCCACACGCCATCAGGACTGTAAACTCCTATCTCACCAGGGACTAATTTACTAATTTACTGTTGTGTTGTGTCTTTTTTAATTTTTTTATTCCTAAAATGTAAATACTGGTTCTGTTCTATTCCGTTATGTTGTTCTGTTGTTTTTGCACAATCCGCAGGCATTGGCACTCTCATTTCACTGCACATCTTGTATGTGTATGTGACAAATAAACTTGATTTGACTTGACTTGAAAAAATAAATATAAAATTAATCAGCTAGTTCAGGGACAATCTTGATGAACTGCAAATTTGTCAAGGATGGTGAAAAGTCAAAAGCAGCATGCAGAACAGAAAATTAACAATAAATTACTTCAAGGAGGATCTGGCCAATGTCCAAGGCACAATCCCACAAGGGGGAGAGGAAAAGCATCCAAAGCTAGATTTCCCTGGATGACTGAAGGTATGGATATTAAAATGGAACTGAAAGAAGAGACTTACGATAAATGTCAAGTTCATGATGAAGTGGAGAAGCAAGACTCATGTCAAAAGTGCGGAGGAGAACTGAAAAAGGTAAAGGTAAAAAGGTAATGTAGGAATAAATTTGATGGCAATCTCAAAGCAACTCTTTTATGTATTTTATAAATAATAAAAGAGTGGTTTAGAATAGGGTGGGAAAATTAAGAAGATTAAAGTCATGGTTACAGTCATAATTTTACAACTCAGGAAATAGATGCTGTGAATGTCTTGCTAAAAGCTGATAAGTCGGAAAGCATGATAGAAAATAAAAGGAAGGTAACTAAAAGATTGCCAGTGCTCAAAGGTAACAAAACAATCACCGTATCTTGGATATGTTTTATTTTTCAGAAGTAAGTTATTCTGGCCCCAATTATTAATTACCGTTAGATATAGGATCAGAGAATTGTAAGTGTTTCACATTGTTCTAAAACTGGAAGGATAAAGGACGTAATTGCAGGCCAGTCAGACTAATGTTGATTCATTTTCAGAGACAAAATCTGGGACAAAATTTTCACCTGAAGAAATATGGATTAACTAATAACGGTCTGCAGACATTTGTTACAGGCAACTTGTCTTTTACCGATTTTATTTAGTTCTTTGTGAAATATTGAAGAGGTCTGATAAGGGCGGTTCCAGTTGAAAGTCAATTGATAGTATTCGTAGCATTCAAGAATTACATAAGGAGTGAGGGACTCATTTACGAGGAATCACTGCACCATCTGTGCGTTATTCTCCTTTGAGCAGAGAAGGTTAAGAAGAAATTTAGCATAGATGTTTAATTCATGAAGGGATTTGATAGAGTGAAAAGAGAAAAACTACTTCCACTAGCAGTGATGCAATAGCCAAAGAATGACATTTGAGATAGAGCAAGGAGATTATTTAATTTTACAAAATTAGGGTCTGAGTGGGTCATGCAGGTAGGTCGATTAGGGAATTGGTTAAGTACACATAATGGAGAAAACAACAAAGTGATAGAAAAAGTCGTTAGTGATTGCAACTATTCTTTTAAATGAGAGCACAGCAAGAATGATCAATTGGTCCCCATTCTATACTGCAAAGATCCATGATACCTTGATCCATTTGTGGCATCATAGATTTGATGCCACAAATGCTTGGCTCATTTGGCAGACTCCTAACCGGGTCTGATCATAAGTTCATTAGTTCATAAGTTATAGGAGCAGAATCATTCCTGGGATCATTCTCGTAAATCTCCTCTGGACCCTCTCCAACGTCAGCACATCCTTCTTCAGATATGGGGCCCAAAACTGCGCACAACGGTGTTTTGATGGAACTCCTCAAAAATGTCAATGTTTATGCTTGTACTCTGATATATTGAGAGTTGGCATAATTTGAAGAATTTTATAGGACTTTATAAGGGATAGAACCTTATGTCACACAAGATCAACAGCATGGGAGAGATTCAAGGCCAAATACAGGGAACTTCCACTTCTTCAGCTAACCCAAACAAATTTAGAGATACAGCCAGATCCCCCAACTGATCCGCAATTCCGTGTCCCTCACCATCTTCCAGTCCTGCCTCTAGACCCATCTCTTCACCTCTGCCTGTCCTTAGCCCCACATGCCGTCCCTTTTCATCTGTGCATTAATTGCCTCATACTGTGTTTTGTATTGAATTATGTATTTACTTTGTGTACTAGTCATGTCTCTACTATTTATTTTATTCCCCTTACATGTTTTTTATCTACCTGCTAAATTTTTGTAAGGTGTCCTTGAGACTCTTGAAAGGCGCCCATAAATAAAATGTATTATTATTATTATTATTCTGAGCTTACTCGTGATTTTTGTCCACTGCCTGAATTTTCAACTTTCCAATTTGATTTCTCAAAAATTGCCATACCTAATCCATCTGTCCCTTCAACTTTGCCCCAACCTCACACTTTGCCTATGATTGTTGAATATTACTTGTATCCAAAGCTAATCATTTTTTATTTCATCTGGTGCATCAATGTACTATTTTCCTTTTGAACATAAAACAGGATGGCTCACCAAGAATATTTTGGAGTGACACAAAATGTTGAGTAACTGAGCAGGTCAGGCAGCATCTCTGGAGAAAAAGGATGGGTGATGTTAGAAACATAGAAACATAGAAATTAGGTGCAGGAGTAGGCCATTCGGCCCTTCGAGCCTGCACCACCATTCAATATGATCATGGCTGATCATCCAACTCAGTATCCCGTACCTGCCTTCTCTCCATACCCTCTGATCCCCTTAGCCACAAGGGCCACATCTAACTCCCTCTTAAATATAGCCAATGAACTGGCCTCGACTACCCTCTGTGGCAGAGAGTTCCAGAGATTCACCACTCTCTGTGTGAAAAAAGTTCTTCTCATCTCGGTTTTAAAGGATTTCCCCCTTATCCTTAAGCTGTGACCCCTTGTCCTGGACTTCCCTAACATCGGGAATAAATCTTCCTGCATCTAGCCTGTCCAACCCCTTAAGAATTTTGTAAGTTTCTATAAGATCCCCTCTCAATCTCCTAAATTCTAGAGAGTATAAACCAAGTCTATCTAGTCTTTCTTCATAAGACAGTCCTGACATCCCAGGAATCAGTCTGGTGAACCTTCTCTGCACTCCCTCTATGGCAATAATGTCCTTCCTCAGATTTGGAGACCAAAACTGTACGCAATACTCCAGGTGTGGTCTCACCAAGACCCTGTACAACTGCAGTAGAACCTCCCTGCTCCTATACGCAAATCCTTTTGCAATGAAAGCTAACAGATGGGTCAGGACCCTTCTTCAGACTGAAGGTAGGGAATGGGGGGGGGGGGGGGGGGGGGTTGAAGAGCTAGAGGTGATAAAAGACTAGAACCAATCAGGGCCGGCTACAGATGACCTCTGGCATGGCGATACCTGGTATGCCCATTGTTTGCTAGGGAAAGTGTGATCTCAAGAGGAAAACAATAGGAGAACATGAGGTCATTTGTGGCCAGCCCTAATTCAACTTGGTCTTTCTTCGCCTTAAACTCTTCACCACTCCCACACTCCCTGCTTTCAGTCTGACGAAGATTCCGACCTGAAACGCTTCCCATCCTTTTTCTCCAGAGATGCTGCCTGGCCCGCTGAGTTACAACATCATTTTGCATCTACCTTTGGTATAAACTAGCATCTGTAATTCTTTGCTTCTACTCCTATATTTAGGAGTGTAATGGGTCTGGAGTGCAGGGTCCAGGTGGGTAAGGTTCTATAATGGAAACATTTAATAAGATTAGCCTTTGGTGTCAAACAATAAAGGATGTCTTTCAGCATAGAGTCTCCTCCTACTAAGCTACAACTATTTCAGAAATAAAGAAATGTGGAGGATGCTTGCATCCAATAGAAAGAATAAACGTTTTTCAGATCTGCCTAGACAACAATCAAACCCAGATACCTGAGCTGAATGAAAGATCTACCAAGTATGTATGTTATTTTAAAAAAGAGTTTTCAGAAGTCGTCCCAGTTTTGTATGTGGTGCCAGATGATGATTCATTATCATCTCAGGAACCATTGTGAAGAAACGCCAGAAGGAATCCTACTGTGCGCAAAATCTAAAGAAATTTCTTTTTTGAATAAGATCTTACCATGACTATAAATGGGCACTTAGAGACTTAAACAAAAAATTGTTGTGGGATTATGCATTGAATAAGTTAAAGGATGATATGGTGGATCAATTTCAAAAGCTCTGTGATGGAGTGGCAGAAGTTGAAAACTGATCCACTCAGTGATTGTGTTTTTGATTATGATTAATATATTACATAAGTAAAATTTTAAAGCATAAACATGATTATTCAATGCTGACCCAAAATGCCACATATTCATGTCTTCCAGAGGTTTTGGCAGACCTGCTGAGTTACCCCAGCACTGTGAATTTTTAGCTTAAAATTGACTAATAGGTAGTTTGCCCGTTCGATCTCATGGTCCATTTTCTTGAAAAAAATGAATGCAGAAAACGCCGAGTAAAATGTCTACTATTTTGCTCATTTTGCACGACTGACAGGGACCAAATTTATTCCCATTCTGTTGTCATTGAAATAGAGTTCATGGTCCACAGATTTGGGCATTTTTGACTTGTTTTCCATTTGGAAAACAGACATAATGACGACCAATTTATATGCCAAGTTAGATGGCTGTGTTCAGAATTAAGGAGTAACATCCATTGCTGAACCTGTATACATGAACAAAGGTTGGAGCTATCTCAAAGCCATAATTTTAATTAAGAGTTTCAAATGATAGTAAACCTCTTCAATTTTGTGGCCATTGTTAGCAATGAAGAATAATAAACTTCGATGAGATGAGACATCCACGTCGTGGCAATTATAAAACCAGGCACCACACAGTGGGCGCTGAAATCTTATTTCTGTTTAACTTTTTAGATTGTTAAATGAATTTAACCTCACATTATTAATAATCAATGACAGTAGCATCCATTGATATAAAATAAATTCTATTTTAACTTTGGTGTTGATCATACACTTTTGAATTTCCAAAACAACCTACTCAGAAACCAAATTCTTCAAATGAATAGAATTCAATGAAATATGATGTAGTATTGATGTTATGCTTTGGTCATTTCAAAGCATCTATCCATAGTGGTATAATTACTAAACCATAAGCAACTGTTGACGCCATAGCTCCTTATCATCGTACATGTGTGTCATTATTCTTGATGGGAAACTGGCAGAACTTTTGTGGGTAGATTTATTGACTTCAGCTACGTTGTTGCAGAGAGTCAGAAAATGTGTAAATTAAATAACTGAAATTGACACCAACACAATAGCATTTTGTTTTGAACTCAGCTTCCCCCCAGCATCATTCATCAAAAGATAGGCTGATAAGAATGTAAACAGAAACCGGAAAGAACAAAGGAAGCGATATCTTACAACATAACGCAGGAGCATTTTATTGTCAAGGGAAGACGTTCTTGTTGCAGAATCTTCTTCCAAAAGGAGAGAAGCTTTAAGAAAAACGATATAAATGCAATACAAAACTAACTGACAACCTCCCCATCGTTCGGTTTTCAACCAAAATTATTTTTCGACCAACCGCAGAGTTCTAACTGCGGGAAGCCGCAACAGCTGTTAATGGATATTATTTCGCAGGCGTTATCGTTTAGTCTTTATTGGTCAAAAATCTACAACAGAGTTAGTAATCTGGCCAACATTGTCCGCATTGGGTATAGATCCTTTACTTGTTCTTATTAACTGCGTTTCAACCTGTCACTAGCAGAGATAAATCTAATCGTATAAGTAACGTGTCCATTTCACCTTCCTTTAAATGTTGCATTGATTTAGCAAATCATGCATGGGAGTTACAGCTAGAAAGTAGTTAACGGGAAATCTTAGAAATCATCCACATTAATAAAATTCAACCATTTCCCTTTTAGATTCACTCTGAATCACTAAAGGGAGCACTGCCGTGGTGAGGAGCGCAAACGCTTCTGTGACTAGATATAATTTACGATCTGGTTGGTTTTGAATTGAGCTTCGTTAACCTAATATTGAAACTAAAGTTAAAACCTGTCAAATACTGCAAGGTACAACCAAGCGCAACCCGACCCCCACCCTCAACTCTTTGCTCAGAGGTCGGCGTTTATAGAGTCGTGCAGGTCCCCAATCTTTTTTTAAATACACTGTAATGACAGATTGCTGGAGTATTTTGCAAAGAGACATCCGACACTAATTAGCCGACATTGCACACAGCGCTTGGGTGGAGTGGAGGGCAGGAGGAAAAACATTCTCGTTTCACCAAACGCCGGCAAGAGACCCACGTTACTTTGATTGACAAGTGAACAAATGTTTCTTCTCCCTTTATTCCCAACTTTTCACTTGCGCCGGGGAGTGGGAGGGAGGGAGAGAGGGATGAAACCGCCCAGACAGACAGACAGACACCCAGCGAACGGCTGCGAACGTTGTGCTGGCGGGCGGGCGGGAGGCAGCGCCGCACCTTCCACCCTCGCTCATTGGTCGCTCCTCCAGCCCCGCGTCAACGCCCCACGTGGGGGCAGCGGCCACGCTCGCTCGCCATTGGCGGAGCGGACAATGGGGGCCGTCACCCAGCCGAGGCCCCTCCTCCGCCCCGCGGCGATTGGTGGACGGGTCGCGACTGGAGCTGCAGCCCCCTGATTGGTTGGACGCCGATGCTAATTACCATTGCCAATGGCATTGTGGGAGTTGTAGTCCGGGTGACAGGTTGCTCTGGGCGGCTTGGCGCCAAACTAATTACAATGGACTACAACAACCCAAGTGCCGCTCGCTTATTGCCCTCCCACCGATTGGGGCTGGGGAATAGGCGAAGTATCGCATCGCATCCCTCCACCTCCAGTATCCCTCGCTGCTCAAGTTGACCGGGCTGTGAATATGTAAGAATGTTAATGACACCGTGCTTCTAAATTTGGTAAACACAAGTCATTACTTTCGCATGTTATCGGATGAAGGGCAGGGGGAAAGCTGCCGCCTCCGCACTCCTGGTTGCAAGGTTGGCCGCGCTGCTCTCGCTCTCTTTAATGCTGGAGTAGTGATGGTGTAAGGTCGCAGCGAGCTGCTGCCCGCCGGAGCGGAGCCCAGCCCAGCCCAGCCCAGCCCAGCCCAGGCGCATCTCGGATCGGCGGATCGGCGGGCGGGCACTTCTGCAACCCTCAGCCGAATGCTCCACTTTGTTTAATCGTTCGCATCGCGCAAGGTCGGAGCTTGCTACTTTCGACCGGATCTCGTACAACTTGGCGACTTTTGAATTAAGCAACTTGAATGAGACAACTCTGCTGAAAAATTAAGACGTCTTTCGGGGAAAGATAACAGAATCTTAGCGCGATGTATCCTCAAGCCAGACATCCAGTAAGTTTTTGTGTTGTGTGTATGTTTATATTTTTGCTTCCACCCGAAACACCAGGCATGGGCAGTGGCATGCGGGGTCTAGCTTTTTCCACAACATTCACTTAATTATAATCTTTCAATTAATATTTGCAGATGTGCAAAGTACAATGTTTGCGTTTGCTTTCTCATGATTATTAATAAATGGAGATCTCCTGAGATTGAAGGTCGATTGCCAGTTTGACTCGGTACTGATGCTCCTTCGTGTTTATCTTTGCAGACGCCTCACCAGCCCGCACAGCCCTTTAAATTCACCATCTCCGAATCGTGCGATCGTATCAAAGAAGAATTTCAGTTTTTGCAGGCGCAATATCACAGGTAGGGAGATTGGCCATCTATATACACATATGCAAATCTAACAACGTTAATGAGCCTGGAAGTACAGGGGGAAATCTGAATGATTGTTTAATTATAAATCTCCGACTGGCTGCTTAGCTGGCTGCATGGGCTCGGTTATGCTCCGTACTATTCACGCTTCTTGTGCTGTCGGCTTTCTTTTCCCGGTCATCTCCCCTTTTTCTGGTTGTCTGCTGTAAAACGATCTCTCCGATACTCCTCCAGTTTGATTGAAGATGGTGTCCGAGTGCAAATCGCACTCTTTGTACTAGTGTCGGCGATGTAGGACAGACGGGCTTTTGCATCGGTTATCGATGTAATGACGCCGTGGAAGGAATTTTTTTTAAATAGTTGTTAATGTTGCTGAATCCTGTGTTTCATTTCTTGAAAGGTGCATATTCGAACTGGTCGAAGAGTGATTTATCTCATTTGGGCAAATGCATGCATCCCCTGATTAGTAATAGTACTGTAACGCTCAGCGCCTTAGATGTTATTTTCGATCTTGGTTTTCCGCGGTTGCTCTTTGGCTCGCTTTCACATTTCTGCTTCATGTGAAGTGATGATGAGGGAGTAATGTCCTCCCCATTAGGTTCTGCTCATTCGCCTAACACGCCGAGGCTTTGGTGTCAAACAGTCGCATCTTTCATGATCGTAAATCCCCCAAATCTGGATTAAAATTGCACTGGTATGTCCGGTTTGGCAGATCAGCATCTGCGATGATTTTTCTATAATACTGAAGCGCTTAATATCGCCTGCACAGATATGTGTAGTGGACATATTTGCTTTTCGATCTTTTTTTGAGACATTGATTGTTGTCTCTCTTGGATATTTGAAGAGTACGATCCTATTGCTTATTTTCAGATAAAATAAACTTTTTAATCTAAATACGTTGGCGTTACTAATCTTGGACAGCACTAAACCTCTTAAGAATCATGCATATTTCCCCTGGATTTGCATCAAGCAGTTTTAATTACTAAGTAATGGTTTCGTTTTCTTATAATTAATGCAGCATATTATTGAAAGAAATAATGTTGGCTATTTGACATGTTCGCATGTGTCAGCGTTGGTATTCTACTTAATAAAATCAATCTTTGAATGCAAACTGTCATGTTTTGGCATGTACGGAGTTGGCATCATAAATCATTTCCAGAAGAGTAAAATGCACTACAGCACTAATTAAGTGCACCCTGCCTTCGTAAGGCAACCTTTCTAATGATCAGGGTAAGATCATCTATGCAGAGAAACTATTGCCTGCAGCAGTCTATAAAATACCCATGTTGTATCATTGAACAATCTTTCTTTCCATAAACAGTTTGAAATTGGAATGTGAAAAACTAGCCAGTGAAAAGACTGAAATGCAACGCCACTATGTAATGGTAAGTTTTAAAAACATCTTGGACTGTTTTGTGTTATCATGGTTGTTAATGTATCATTTTGTTCCATATTTATCAGTTTTTCTTATTGTGTGTGAGTGATACATTATGGATTAACCAGTACTATATTTGATTTCTTTATCTTCACAGTATTATGAAATGTCTTATGGTCTGAATATAGAAATGCACAAACAGGTATGTTTCTTACATTTTTAACGCTTATTTGTTATTTGGAATTATGTTAATAAGTTCCTGAAATGGATTTTAATAAGTTTCATCATAACCTTTTGAACAATGAGAATTGAAAGATCTATGCTGACAGTGGCATACATTTTAACAGGATTATTGAGCTCCTTAAAGATGATGCTGACGAGACAGAGCCAACTGTGTAACAGTGGATAAAACAAAATTCAGTTAGTTGAGTGGTCCTTTCAATGACAGTTTATTCTATACTGTGAGTTAGAAATAGCTGTTTGGGATTACTTTACACACTTCGCAATTCCAATATTAAAAAGTATCAACAAAGTAACATTTGCCTTCCTACCCATTGTTTAAATGCAAATTACTGCAGTGGAAATTATAGTATGTCAAGTTATTACAACTTTCCAGAAATACCTTTTCTGACACCATTGAGGATGTTTTCACTTTCAAGTGTTGTTATAGCAAAGAAACTTAAAGCTAAAACACCATGTCTTTTTTTTGTAACTTTGTTCATAGTGGGGCTCACTTGATCTTCTATGATTTCCTAAATATCTCATTGATCATTATCCCGTTTTACTTGCTGAATCTTTCTATCCTGTGGAAAAACAATGACAGTGCACTGATATATTTTACTTGTCAGCATGATTGATAATTTTACTCTGAGCCGTAATACCAGGCATGTAAATCAAATAGAGTCTCCACTGTTATGCTTAGTAACTTAATTAAAGGTACTTTTGTACCACAATGAGAAATTCTGCTTGCGGATTGCAGATTTTGCCACTTGTTAAATGCTTATCACATTTCCCCATCATCTATTGGAGAGACGTTGCAGATTATTATTTAATGTTCCAAGCACAGTGCAGGTATGTTTTTTGTTATTATATTATTTAAAATGCAATTGGAAAACACTTTTTTTAATAACTGGAGTAATCCTAATAGGTGACATTACTTGTGTGACGTGTGAAGCATTTAGCAGAATCCTTTTTCCAGAACTGTTGCTTTTCCTGATGCATTTAGTGAGATTACATCTTGCACATGTATTACACACTTGATGACCAAGGAATGTCTTAAGCACTTTATAGTCAATTAAGAACTTTTCCACAGTTTTAACTACAGTAATTTCAGAAAAATAAACACTTGTGGTTGCAGTAGTTCTTGGCTTCCTATTTCTTTAAACTGTGAATTTTTAAATAATTGCACAGGCAAAACCATCAGTTGAATTTTACGCAAATGAAGTAAATGTGAAATGTATTGTAGCGTATTAATTTTATATTTAATTCATAGTATGTACAGTGAATTTTCAACCCAATAAGATACATTTTTTATATTTGCTAAAATTATATAAAATACTGAACCTGAAGTGGAAAATATTAATCAACAAGGAAGTGGAATTTAATAGCTTTTCAGAATTAGTTGTCGACTAGAAAAGTCATTGTTACAATAACACCCCCTCTACTGGTCCCTTGACACCACTTGGATATGGTCTAATCAGGAATATTGTTTTTTTTTAGTATGAATTTGCACAGCAAATGAGCCTTGATCGGGCACAGTAATGAGGATCAAATTGGTGATTCTTAGGTACCGGTCATTAGTTCAGATATATTTGGAAAAAAAACACCTTATGTGTTTGGGTGAAATCGAGCAGTTTGCTGCTTGTGAAATCCAGTGTGATGGGCTTTGATAAGCTCACCTTGTGTTCTCCGGGGTGCAATTTATGAAATGATAGCATCAAATGTGAATACCTAACGGTGTAGATGAATACCTAACGGTGCATTCAAAAAATAAAAATAAGATAAAATAAATTTAAAATTGCAATGGATTGTGAAGAATTTGTAAATTAAAAAAATTAACATTTTTAATTAAACACAGCATATCAATTTTCAGTTTAAATATATGTTTGAAACCACTTTTGTTGTTATAATAGAGTCCGAATTAGTACATGTCGACTTTAGTTGTAATCATCAATCAATTTGAGAGAAAGCCGTGAAGTAAAATGGTGAAGGCATACATTGCAGTATCTGGTTGGCAAATGATTTGTAAAGTATCTGGTTGGCGAATGCTTTTAAAGATTGGAATATGCTGTTTAGCTGAAAAGTTATAATATTTAGGCGAAAGAATTGTGATTAACAAATATTTTAATTTTTGCATTAAACTCAAATTAAAATGAATAGTTCAGAAAGATGTTCAGTGTCTGCATTTGCTGCATAAGGGAATGAATTCCCCTTTTTTTCCATTGTAGTATAGTGCAGCACAAGAAGAGGTCCTTCAGCCCACAATGTCTGTGCTGAACATGATACCAAGTTAAACTAATCTTGTCTGCCTGCATGTGATCCATATTCCTTCATTCCATTTCTATCCACGTGCCTATCTAAAAGCCTCATAAACATCACAATTGTATCTGCGCCACGACCTCCCCTGGCAGTGCATTCTAGGCACTCGTCAGTCTCTGTGTAAAATAAAACCGTTCCCCGCACACCTCCATTAAGCACCCAGAGGAAGATTTACCAGGATTTCAGGCTTTTAATTGCTAAAAATACGATTTATACGTGAGAATATTTTTCAGAAGTAGTAGAATCCGAAGGAACTGTAACAGAATCCTTTTAGTTATGCAGTTACAACATTGTTGAACACATCTATTTCCCTCAACGCCATTTCTGGAGATTTTGCCAATGATCTGGATAACAATAATTTGGAAAATCCTAAACCAACACTTAATAGAACAGTTGAATGAGGATGATGTCACTGAGTTCATTTAGTACCATCCACTTAAATGATTTGGTGTGGGTTATGTGAACTAATTGACATGTAACAATAGTTGTGGCTTGACAGCAAGGAATATTTAGTATTTTAAAGCAGTTTGGTTTTAACTTGATATTTGGTTTCTCTGATTCTCAGTGTTCATGTAATTGTATCCAACACAGATATAAATTAAATATTTGATGCATCCAGAACTGTCCCTTTATTTATTAGGTTGCATTTCACGTCCTTATCGTACAATCGTCATTGATTTTTTAATTATTTTTGTATAAATTAATTTTAGAAATGCATTTTTTGGGATTCCCGTTTCAATAATTGTTTGAGTTTTTCTGATTTAGCACACTCATAAAAAAATCCTGCTTTTTATATAATTTTATTTTTGTGTCTTGATGCAAACAAAAACATGTACGCCACCTATATCTTATGCTAACATGAATGTTATACACACTTATTTTATTTTATTCAAAATTATCTGGTTTCTGGATATTTTTTTATTGACGTCACTAGTACTAGTAAAAGTACACCAGCTTAAGTGTATTGCGATTATGCCCAGTTCCTGAAAACGGTCTAGGAATTAATTCACTTGTTAGATTGTCTTGGTTAGTGCTTTAAGGAGTGATTTAAGAATCCGAGAGGTACATGGTAGTTGGTAACTCTGATATTCATATTCAAATTATTATTTCCATCCATCCATCTTCTAAAAGTTAAAATCCATCTTCTAAAAGTTAAAATCTACTTCGCTGCTTTTGAATTTGTTTGCAGATAATGGATACAATGGAATTTTGATTGAATTGTAATATTTAATATAATGGATAGGATGTGTAGGAAGGAACTGCAGATGCTGGTTTAAACCGAAGATAGATTAAAAAAAATGCGGCAGTAACAGCAGGACAGGCAGCATCTCTGGAGAGAAGGAATGGGTGATGTTTCAGGTCGAGACCCTTCTATATAATGGCGCATTCCACCTGTAGTAAAGGATACTTTTTAAAATCTATTTTATTATTCTTTCTACACCACTTTCAATAAAAACTTGAAGTGAGATATTATAAGAACCTGCTGTTGGAGGGTTTACAAGGGTATGCTTTAGCAAATAATATGAGAATGTTGGTGCTCTAAACATTTAAGATGATTTTTACCCATTCATTGCAACTCCTGGATGTAAATACAAAACATTTATTTTGTCTTTAATGGTAGTAAATGCATTGTACTATTTAAACGATTTCCACCAATGGCATCATTATGTTCAGATAAATTGATCAAAGGTATATTCTCAGCTCGATATTTCTTCTTATCGAGTCCACACACAAGATTAGAGGTCAGCCAGAGCTGAGCACACTTCTCGGCATCTGCATACAATGGTGTCTGTCTTGCGCTTCTTGTGCGTGGTGGTGGAAAGATTGGTGGAGACAGGGCTGCGACGTGAATGCTCTTTCCTTGACCCCTGTTGGGGTACTATACTGATTAAATTAATATTGAGGTAGTTATCCACTTTGAAGTATATTAATTGATCAAATATTTGTTAATCTACAAAGCATAGCTCGCCATTCAAGATGATGCATCATAAATAAAATAGTGATCATTTTGTTGTGATCATTAAAATAAATGGAGCTCTTATAATTAATTGTATTTAAAGTAAGGGAATTGTACTGCACTTTTTTGCTTTTAATGATCTAATTAAAATATTGTTTTCTTCTAATTTAAAAAGGCCTACTGCAACTTGTTAAAGGAGTTCTGGAAATGTTGTCGCTATCATCATGAATTTAAAATTGATTGTAATTTCTTAGTAATGATGTATAACTTGTAGGCCAAAATCTGCTGCTACAGTTAATACTTAAGTGTGAATGTCCTATGCACAAAGAAAGCTATGAGCTATGTTAACTTTTGTATAACCAAGATTTTTATAATTACCTTTTTCCTATTTTATAATTATGTGATTAATGAGCTGTATTAACTTTATGGTCCCAGAATTAATATTAGGGTGTTAGCTCTTGAGCTGAAAGCTCGAAATGAAATGTGTTCAAGGAACTATTTCACTGAAACTAGCTGCTGGTTTCATGGTAATTTTCTCCAATTGTATTTGTACAGCAGGAGTTCAAATATGATTGCTTACCGAAACTTCTAGAATTCCTAATCCATTGATTCATTTTAATGATGTTCATTTTAATGTTGTTTTGTATTTTGTCCTTTAATTTATTTGATATTGTTATGTTTGACAAGGTATGTAGAATAAAACTGAAAATGAATATAATGTAATATGGGGATTTATATAACATCATCAGGAGCAAGAGTGCTGAATAAGTGCTTTGTAACAGTTACTTGAGCCACAATATTAAATTTCTATCTTGCAATTACTCTTTTCGTACATCCAGATCATCATCGTACATCAAAAATGTTGATCGCTAGCAAATGTAACTGCTGATGCAATTGTATGCTTTGTTGATAATTATTTTAAGGACTCACAATAAATGTTGAGGTTTTTTAATATATTTCTTCATTTATTGCAAGTATCTACATACAAAGTATTATTTTGAAAATTTGATATATAGAGACACACAGGAAACATGCTGCATCAATGCAATCAGCAGCTTCCCTTTTTGGAATATTTTATTTTTTCACTTCATGTCAACCTGAAGCTTTCTAGGCAGAATAAAGCTTGTGTAAAAATGTGCTATAAACTATGTGATTGTTGTTCAAAGCAATTAAATACAAATATAAGGGCTTGGCCCAGTGATTGAATTTCACAATCATAACAGCAGCAGTCGATTAGAAATGATGATAAATAGGATTAGAAGCCTTTTAGAAAAGCACAGAGAGTGCAAAGAGGAGAGCAGCATAGATTTGCATTATATCCGATACCCTCCAGTACCAAGTGGATTGTCAATACAGCTTGTTTAGCATTTTCTAAGGGCAATAGGATTATTGATTTCTAGCTTACAAGCAATGGCTCTATTTTTGCTACGGAGAAGTATTGCAGGTTGTTAAGAAGAAATTGACTTGAAGAGGTTTGACTGCTGCCCACCATGAAGCAAATCAAGCAAAACTGCTGAAGCATGGTGCAGCAGCAAGACGGGGGCCCACAGCAATTTGTTGCTATTAATTTACCATGGTCGACAGCAAATCAATTGGCATCTACTTCATCTGTTCGAGAATATGCTGTCCAAAACAGATAAAAGGCCTTGTGTAGCAATAGGAATAGACTATTTGCTAGATAGAGGATGACGCTAATGTGTAAGTAAGTACATTTAAGGGTTCAGAGCACATATAACTGAGTAACTTTTTAATGGAATATATTTTTAAAACGGTCAATAAGGAATTTGTTATGCATGAAGAAACAAATGAATTCTGTATTATCTTTGATTAATTTCATATGGTATTAGATGAAAATTTAGATGGGTATTGAAATTGGCATCGGGTCACAATTGGTATAGATAATAATTAGTTTTAGATTGACTTGTTAAACATTTAATTGTTTTTTTGTGAAATTGTCCAAGCACATACCATTTTAAATGGTAATATTTGCTTTGTGTATTTTTTTAATAGGCAAATCATTTATTGGATTCCAATTAAGTAGGGAAAAATCCAGCCCTAAAATTGGCCCATTGAATTGACAGGAATACAACCTAGAGGTTCTTTCAGGTCCTTTGCACTTTTCTATTCTGTTTGCTAATGGCTGTAATGGATGTTGAAGCCTTTTCTGTAGTCAAATAGAACCTCGCTGATTTAAAGCACTCGGCTGTGCCTAATACCTTAATCGACTCTCAATCCCTATTCCTGCATGTTCGCTGATAGAACGATTACATTGTCCATTGCTATTGCTATAGAATATTAGAGTTCTATATGCAATAAGATTCTTACAGAGCTTGTTTCCAAAGATGGGATGGTAGGCTTCTTAAAGGTAGCAGAAATCATAGAATGGTACAAAATACGAGACCATTCAGCCCATTGCTTCAATGCAAGTCTTGGTTAAATCTACTAATTTGTCCTCCTTGCCCACTCCATTTTCCTCTTTAAGTGTTTTCCCAATTGCATTTCTGTAATTACTAAATCTGCTTCCATTTTTAGGCACTTTCTTACAGATTATAAAACTCAAATGCATTTTTCTCAAAGATCCTTAAGGGTCTCGACCCAAAACGTCACTCATTTCTTCTCCCCAGAGATGCTGCCTGTCCCGCATTTTGTGTCTACCTTCGATTTAAACCAGCATCTGCAGTTCTTTCTTACACAAAATTTTTTTTTCCTCTATTGCATCTAATTAATTTGCTAATTATTTTTAAAAAAACCCCAAAAAAAACGAACATCTGGGATATGTTATTCATGTAATTTTTCAAATCTTCTATCTGACAATTAGATAATGGCATACCGAGATTCTTCTTGATTCTTGGTGTGGCACATTTCTTTCTTCCTTGAGCCATTGTAGGATATATTGGTAGGCTGTTTTATTATGAGGTGAGCTTTTGCATTACAAATGAATGACATTGTTGTGTATTCTCTTCAAGTGTCCTTGATACAGATAATGACAACTGTTTGTTTAACCGCTTTGGGATGTCCCGAGATCTTGAACGGAATATAAATCCAATTATTTTCTACTGGATACAGATTGGGTTAGGGGTTATTTTCACAAGACGACCCTTGGAACTTCATATCCGTAAAATAACTCTCCTCAAAAAAAGTCTAATTTAATTGAACACAATCATGAATAAAATATTGAGCCATTTTTTGGTACGAATAGTGTATTCCTATGCACTGATTACAAGTAAGACTGCAAGTTTGATTTAGTTTGTATTGGCCTTTGGAGTTTAGTTTAGTTTAGAGATATGGCGTGGAAACAGGCTCTTTGGCTCACTGAGTCCATGCCGACCAGCGATTTCCCCGTACACTAACGCTATGTCTTTGGAATGTGGGAGGAAAACTGAATCCCCTGGGAAGATCCATGTCGTCACGGGGAGACATCCACACCCCGTACTGATAGCATCTGTAATCTGGATCGAACCCGGCTCTCTGGCGCTGTAAGACTGCAACTTTACCAGTGCACCACCATGCTACCCGTTTCTTGTCCCTAAAAGAACTACATACACTTGCTATATAAAATGTGGCAATTATAAAACAAGCTATTTGCTGCTATTGAAAGACTTGAGATTATTGTCATGTAAGAAGTTCAGAATCCCACTCCCTTTAATGATTTATTTTAATGTTTCCCCCCTTGTCAAAATGTGCAATGTGCAACAAAACCTGTAATTTAAAGGTTGAAACGTAAGCATTCTGAAACTAGGTTGCAGGGCACTTGGAGGGTGGGATGGTGGGCTGTGTAGGAGTGGTGATAGCAAGGGAAAATGCAGGAGATAGAATAGGGCTGAAATAGATTGTTAGATCTCTTGGTTACACACAGTACACAATTATATGATTAAAACACTGGTGTATTTGATATCCATAATGGTTTTAATTTTTGAATTGCAAGTGTATTGCCAGATTTAATGTAACACTATCTATGCCAACTGACATTTATTGGTGTGATTTCTCCTCTTGTCCTTTTATAAAGTTTGTGAGCAGAGTGCATAGGATGTTGGTATTAAGTGCTTTCCATTGTTAAAGTGGGTGTGGAGAAGATAGTGAAGTTGTTATGTTTAGAGGGGAGGTATGAAGGCCCAGTCTTATATTTGAGCAGACATTATACTGTAATAGAAGGAAATGAGTTGCACTTGAAAGGCATTAATAAGAAGTTAATTGTGATTTGATCTCCATGATAAATGTGAAAAGAACTAACGTTTAAATGTGCCTTTTACACTGTACCACTGAAGCCATTCCAACTCATGGATCTAATGTTGCTGGGGGTTGCAACAAGAAATGCATTTGAGATTTTTTAAGGATGATATTTGGTAACATCTGTTGATATTTTCCAACTGGGTCATTTTAGTACTACATTTAATAAATCCAGTAAATTTCTGTTTTGTGTTATATTAATGTGTGAGGTCTGATTAACTGTCAGTAACAGTAATGGATAGTACAAAAGAAAATTCAGACTCTATGCTTCCAATATAACCCTTATTTCCAGGTATAAAACAAAATAAAACTTTTATTGTTATTTTTTATTTTCCATTATCTGTGAATTCTAATTTTTATGTTTACTAAAGATTTGAAAATGCCTAAATTATTTATGCTTCTGTGAATCTATCAAAAGTAAGTTTTTCTGCAGAGAAATTGGCTGAAAAGTGGGCCAGGGAGGTGAATCTTGGGGCAGAACTAATCAGATTTCTTCTTCAACAGTAAAGTCTCTAGTGGAATATCATGCCCATAGTTTTCAACACTTCTATGGTGTTTGAGTTTAAAATTTGTGAATTGTTGGCATTGTTTCAATGTTTGATACAACTGTTCAATTGTAATTTATGGGCTCTTGTTGCCTTGGACCAATATTAAGGAGTAGTGTCAGCTAATTTAAAGAATCCTATGAACCACATCCTGACAGTGTAACTTTTATTTTTATAATGAAATAGTTGAGATATGGAAAATCTATTTAGAAGTAAGCTGGATGCTACCTATACAATAATCAGTGATTCTTGAAGCTCATATCACCTCCTGTAAATTCCCTGAGGCAGTGTCAACAGTTTAAGGGACCATGGCCAGAAATGCCTAATAGGGAACATATACTTTGGTCAGTAATGTCTGATTTTGTAAACTGCACTTCAATATGCCTGCTTCTGAAATGTGACAAAAAACAACAATGCTAAACAGATCAGCTACATTTTGCTGACATTATTTTGCTACATAGTTACAAATCAGTGCAAATCAGTGTGCAAACTGATTTTCTCCTTCCATTTGTTTCTGTTTATTTTTAAATGTCCTGTATTTAGTATCTCCTCAACGTACGATGGGGTTACGTTACGATAAACCCATCGTAAATCGAAAATATTTTAGGTCAAAAAAGTATTTAATATACCTAACCTACCAAACATTCTCTCTCCTGTGCCGTGTCCGTTTTTTTTTATATTGGGAAGCAGCATGATCTTGATGTTGGGCACTTCTGCTAACTTTTCGTTTTGCAATATGTTTTTGAGGTGCTTTTCTATGCACACTTTATTCCTTTTCATCAGAACATCGTAGTGATCAAGTGGGCGCAGCATAATGTCACTTTGAGAGCGCTACTCCAGCAGCAGCGAGAGAAGTTTACTTCTCATTTTCAGAGAAACATGTTAATGCGTCTTTGTTGACCCAGAGGCGAACTTCAGAGCCTGCAATGCCTCAGTTGCTACAGTGCATTGGGGTCGATTTAATTATGAAAAATATTATGGCAGTAACGCAACGAGTCAGGCTGCTAAAGAACCCAACATGAAGGGCTCTTTCCAGGTTTACTCTATCTCGTTCGCCTCCGCCTCATAAAAATGGCTGGTGGCGCTCATTGCGTCACTAGTTTCGGTCACTCCTGGTGAGAGATTGGAACCGAGAGAAAGAGGGGGAAAGAACGGGTTCCGAGCTACTCCGGCATGGTTGAGAACCAGAAGCCGGAATTTCCCGGCGAATCCGGCGGATGGGGAGGCGGGGGCGCAGAGGGATGAAGGAGGCGGTGGAAGCGGCACCACCCCGCCTCGGGCTGGCCCCGCTTCGGATAAGGGAGCAACGGTGAAGAAGAGGCGGTGGCAGCAACAGCAACTTTCATACTTTCAAGATGGCGGCGCTGGCTTAACAGCTGCGGCCCACCTGCAGTCCGTCTTTTTTTTCTTTTTTTTTGTTCCTTGTCATGTTTTAGTTAATTTTGTTTTATTAAGTTGTATGTGTGGGTGGGGTGGGAGAAACATGCTTTGGTCTCTTCCTTCGGGGGATGCGACTTTTTCTTCGGTCGTATTCCCCATCCCCGTCTGCGCCGAGGCCTAATGGCAGAGCTGGCAGCATCGGAGCTGTAGCAGAGGCGGAGACCCGACTCAGCCACGAAGCTGTGGCGGAGATAGCGGCAGCGGAGACCCGACTCGGTCCTGGAGCTGTGGCGGAGGCAGCAACCACCTGCGGAATTTGAGCCATCGCCTCGGCGCAGAGGGAGAACAAGGAGGGAAGAGACAGAGACTTTAAGATTTTGCCTTCCACCACGGTGAGGAGGTGTTTGGTGAACTCACTGTGGTGGATGTTAAATTTATTTGTGTGTTTTTGTCATTTTTTTAATTATAGGTATGACTGCAGGGAAACAAAATTTCGTTCAGACCGAAAGGTCTGAATGACAATAAACGAATCTACTCTAATCTAATCTAATCTAATCTAAGCAACCGGTTCAGTCCCAGCCCCAGCCAGTGCACCTGCCCAAGAAGGCGCCGGTCGGTCCACCGTTACTGAGCATGTCTTGTCGGTGGCAGCATCAAGCAAGCAGAGGCGCGACATCTCGCCTGCCTCGCTATCGGTTGTTTACACTTGTGATCGAGTGTCTGACTGGGAGCTGCGGCTCGCTGCCGTTGCCTTGCATCAAGAGAGAGTATCATGCTGCATATCGCTAGCCCGGGAAAAAGATCAAAATTCAAAATTCGAAACGGTTTCTTGAAGTACGCTTTTGCTACATGAATCGAAATATCGTGTATCGCATTTTGCATCACCATCGTGAATATCCTTAAGTATCGGTAAATATCATTAAGATTAAAGAGGGAAGCAGATCGAAAAGTCGAGGAGCATCATCTATATTCAGTTGACACGGGCCGAAACCTTCTTCAGATCTGCGGTCAGACTGATCAGGGGTTTTGAAAAGGGAAAAAATTGTGTAGATTGTGTTGATTCCCCTTCTTGTCCCCACCCACCCCCACCCCTGATCATCTGAAGAAGGGTTTCGGCCCGAAACGTCCATAGATGCTGCTGCACCCGCTGAATTTCTCCAGCTTTTCTGTGTAACCTTAACATTAAGATTTGTTGGTTCAACATTTTAACAGTTCCTAAAGTTTTTGAGATTTACTCTACAAATCTGCATGTTCGGTTTTTTTTTAAATGGCAGCTAGTAAGAGATTTATGTTGCCTGGGAACAGGGTGGGCTATCCGACAGGAGTTATTTTATAAATGTGAGACTCATTAATCATTGGTTCTGCAAGCCTGAGTGCTAATGACAGTTGTTTGCATGAGTGAGAACAATCTCACTTTATTAGCAGTGCAATATATTAATTACTTACTTTTGCAAAGTGTAAATTTAAAAATGCTGCCATCCAGGGCTTGTAAAATAATTAAGCATAATCACATAACTTGGGAAAATAGAGTGTGATATGTGTCAATCATTGCTGTATGGTAAGTCTATGAAAAACACTTTATAAACCTCTATTTTAAAGTCTTGCTAGGACCAACAGGTGTGTCAGGACCAGCACTCTTTCATTGCCAATGTGTCTGGTAGGAGGGAAAGCCTTGTTAAAGTATATTGAAAATCTTTGATTACTTTTCAAAGAATATGATAATCATGTTCAGAGATACAGCGCGGAAACAGGCTCTTCGGCCCATCGGGTCCGCGCTGACCAGTGATCCCCACACATTAACAATATCCTACACTCACTGGGGACAATTTTACATTTTTTACCAAGCCAATTAATCTACAAACCTATATGTCTTTGGAGTGTGGGAGGAAACCGAATATCTCAGAGAAAACCCATGCAGGCCACGGGGAGAATGTACAAACTCCGTACAGACAGCACCCGGAGTTGGGATTGAACCCAGGTCTCCGACGCTGCATTCGCTGTAAGGCTATAACTCTGCCACTGCACCACCGTGACCGCCCGCAAAAACCCACAAATGTTCAAAATCAGGATAAATTACTAACAGGGCTGAAAATACACGTCAGGCAACATCTATGAAGAGAAAAATTGAATTTTTTTTTTCTAGGTTGCCCACATACCAGAACTGAACAATTTCTGTTTAAACTTAGTGATTACCTAAATTGTTGAATTCAGTCTTTTGTGGTCAGTGAGGAAAAATCCACTCGGCCTGTTGAGTCCTTAAGAAATTTGTACATATCCTTGCTCACTCTGCCAAGATGATATTCTCCAGTCTCTTTTCATAAGGCAAAATTGTTGCCACTCGAACCAGTCTTGTGATTTTTCTTGTTCCATTTCCTCTATTACAGCCGAAAACACAGAGTGCAGTTTCAACATGGTGTTCAGTTTGCATTATTCCAAGTCATGTCAAATTGAGTTCATGGGCATATGGACAAGTATGTTGAGGTACATGTGCAATGAAAATCTTGCTTGCAAGAGCATCATAGGTGCACAAACTGAAACAAATAAAAAGCAAATAAAAGTGCATAAATGACACTGTATATTTCTAAAAGACTGCAGGAAAAAAAGACAATAGTGAAGACAATATTAGAAAATAAATGATATTTTCTAATATTAATATAGACATTCCATGGTCATGCAAGGAGTGGGCAGTGGTATTCCATCAATTTGATTTACGCAGGTTGGTTCAAGAACCTGATCGTTGTGGGAAAGTAGTTGTTCCTGAACCTAGTGGTCTAGTACTTTCGGCTTTTATACCTCCTGACTGAGGTTTAGCAGTGAGAAGAGTGCACTGGTGGGGATTCTTGATGATAGATGCCTTCACCATAAGGCAGCGCATGGTGTAAATGCTTTTGATATGCTCGGTCCATGATGGATGGGGCTGAATCCAACACTTCGCAGCTTCTTGTATTCTTGTGCATTAGAATTGCCATAGCAGGCCATGATCCTACCAATCATGATACTTTCTACAGTGCATTGGTAGAAGTTTGTTAAACTATTCAGTGCAATGCAGAATCTCTTTATACTTTTAAGAAAGTTGAGGCACTGGCTGCCTTGTTAATACATCTAAGTGCTGGGCCCAGAACGGGTCATCTGAGATGTTAAGCCGAGATGCCAAGGAATTTGAAGTTGCCTAACTCTGTCCATATTGACCCACAAATGAAAACTTACACATGGTCTCTTGAATCCCCCTGTCTGAAGTTATTGATTATTCTTTGGTCTTTTGACTTGGAATGAGTGGTTGTTGTGGCACTACTCAACCAGGAATTCTATCGATTTCCAGTACACTGACTCATTGACGGCTGTGATTCGACCAACTACAGTAAGTTTAACAGTGAATTTATAGATGCCATTGGATCTGTGCTTAGCCACACAATGACGGATGTAAAGAGAGTAAAGCAATGGACTAAGATTATTCACACCTGGATGTACTTTCATAATTCCATGTTGATTCTGTTCAATTGATTGCTTTCAATGTGTGGAATTAACCCCATTCTTCTTCTTTACTTACCAAAGGTTATGGAGGTTAAGGGAGAAATCTAAGATGGAACTGTTACTTTAAAGAAAATTATTGATTAAGGCCTTGTCTTGGAGGCATGCCTGTGGCAATTGTTCAGAAAAGTTGAAGGTTTAAAAAAACAAAAAAAAAGTGTGTTCATGTTCATCTCTTGCTGCTGAACTGACTTGCCATCACAGTTTTTAGGGATGAAGGTAGGGTTTAAGTTAATTGCATGGGACAACACATTCGCCTGGGGTAACATATAACATTACTCAATGCCACAGCTCGTAGCACTGTTGAATATTTCACTTTTTTGAAAATGAAAATTCTGCCATGGATTTGATTTATTACAAAAGAATTATGTTCTTTTAGTTGCTTGAACATTGGCTTTGAGCTAGGAATACTAACCTTAACAATTTCACATATAGCTCAAAGGAAAGTTTAATATAATGCTTGTTAACATACAGAATACTTTCCCAGCCTAAATACGTGAGTAAACAGAAGCAACAATTTGCAAAGTAAGAGTTTGTAATTATTTGTCTTCATCTAAAATTAGCTAGATTCATTTTATTTTTCTTGGAAAAAGCCAAAATGTAAGAGTAGTGTAAACAGCAGACAAACTTAAAAAAAAAATTGTATAGATAATGTAATCTTAATCTTGTTTGATGTTGAACCAGTTAGACACAACTAAGACCAAAAGAAGTGCATGGAGTCTCTTGGTTTACGGATTATCTGAATTGCCGAAATCCGATGATGCAAATTCTCCCATAGAGTGTAAAGCATTTTTAAGCTAGTATTAAGATTAATAAAATGTTTCATATTATTCATTAATAGTTAGATACAGTATATATTTCATTTGTTTATAATTCTGTGCAGCAATAGGGTGATTTATTCATGAAATAATAGAATTATCACACGCCTGTCGGATGAAGTCGGTTACTATTTAAAAAAATGATATTTGTGACTCCAAAATCAGTTTATGGACACTTCTCAGGATTGGAATTCCTGCACATTGTAGATGCAGGAGGAGGCCATTCGGCCCCTTGTGTCTATTCCATCAATCAAAAAGATCATGACTGATCTTTTACCTCCGTTGCCCATCCATCTTTCTAATTTCCAAGCCTTTTCACTACTATCCGTGATTACATCCTGCATCAAGAATGTTTATTGAAGTGTTATAATGCAGATCAATATCTATCATTTAACCAATAGTTTGGAGGGTTTCTCAGGGCAACTGGAAGCTGAACGGAATCGAGTGCAATTGTGGGAAAAGGTAAATGTGCTTGGCACACTGCTCTCGTGCCATTAGACAAAGCGGTACTTAATGGCCTGTCCCACGAGCATGCGACTCCATGCGGCAAGCGCGTGGTCCTAACGTGGTCGCTTGAGCCGTACGGCCTTGTGGAGCCGGTCCCACTTCGATCGCCGGAGCCGTATGGAATTGTGCAGAGCCGGTCCCGACATCGCGCGGGGCTCCAAAAAACTGACCGTGTTCAAAAATTCCGCGCGGCAACGGCCGGCCCGCAGCCACCTCGACGCCGAACGCACTGCCTCGACGGGCGTGCGCAGCGTCTCAACACTGTACGCAGAATCTTGACGCCGTACTTCACGCGCGAACTTCCCGTGGACTTCGCTCGAACTTCACGTCACTCACTCGACCTCCGCGCGGCCCCAGCTTCCGGTTTGGTCGTGCTTGCCGCATGCAGTCTCATGCTGGTGGGACTGGCCCTGTACGGGGATCACTCTACCTCCGCATGGCCCCCGCTTCCGGTTTGGTCGCGCTTGCCGCATGCAGGTCGCATGCTCATGGGACAGGCCCTTTACTCTGCTTCTATTTGTTCCAATTACCATGACACCTGTCAAGCTTTAGGGAACCTTTGGGGAACCACCCTCCAATCAAGGATCTGGAATGTTTACTTGTTTCATGGCCTGGTGGGAAATACTCCCCATTTGACTTAAGATCAAGTCTATCAATCGAGCTGTTCCATGGGTGGGATTCCTTTTTCTTTTGAAAAGGGAAAATTGCACTATTAGGAGTTAAAAATCATGTTGGAACCATTTGGTTGCTATTATTGGTGTCTGCGGGATTTTGTTTTGAGAAAATTGCCACATTTCTGTGCAGCGCTATGAATATTCAAAATAAGTAGTAATTTATTGCCAGATATCCTTGGGTCATTGAAGATGTAATATAAATGCTCCACTGTGTTCTGGCTTGGTCTTTTTCTAGGGCTGTTTGCCAATTGTATGTAGATACATGTGAGATGTTCAATCCTTTCATTTCAAGGATAAGAATTTAATTGCTTGCACGGTCCAGCTAATTAAGTATTTTGAAGTACAGCCAGTAAAGGCAGCAGCAAATGTATGGAGAGTGGAATATCAAACAGATGTGAATGACTGGCTCGGGAAATATTGACCAGAATACCAGGAGAGTATTTTTCAAATAGTGGCATGACATCTTTTATCTTAATTTAAGCAGGCTGTAGAATCAGTTTACCTTCTGAAAGATGGTTTCGACAGTAATGTAGCATTTCCTCAAAATTACAAAGTTGTCTTTTTTTGTGAATGTAGTACTTAATGGCATGGATTCTACTGCTGAGCTGAACGTTCTTCTTAACCAAAATGAAATAAATCGCTTTGTTTTGTTTTTTTCATCTATATACATAACTAAAACTCTGATCTTGTGATCTTCTGGTTTGCACGGTCTTTCTATTCGCGCAAAAACGGTATGCGATTGTGCTATGATTTTTCACCAGCGTACTCACCGTTCTCCTGTGCTGCGAGTGCACTGTTTCATTCCGGTTTGTCTATTGTAAAAGTTAGCGAGGTTTAAAGATCTTAAAAACCGTGCGTGCGCAGATCGATCTCCTCTCCTGCCAGTCAGCGCCGCGTGGATTGGTCTTTTCTCCTGTCACTCCGCGAGATGGTCCACCCCGTCCTGCGCCATCGCGTCTTTACTGGAGCTGAGGGAGGCCGGCGGAGATCTCCAACCGGACACAATTTTCGGAGAGACCGGAAGAGGCCCGGCGCGGGAAATGTCGCCAAACGGAAAGCGGAGAATCTGATCGCGGCGGAGGAGAACGTTCAGCGCCCAGCGCCCACTGTGAGTCCCCATCGTACCACCAGCTCCAGACCCTTCCCCCTCTGGTCCCCCTCGCTGGCTTCTGCCCCCCTCCCCCGTGATACCCCTGTCTTTTCTTTAAGTTTCTCCCCCCCCCCCCCTGCCCACATCCCCGCAACCCGTCCCCGCCCCACACACACACCCCCCCCCCCCCCCCCCCCCCCATCTCCGGCTCCACAATGCTCGCTGCCCCCCCCTCCCTTTGCCCCCCCAAACATAACCCGCCTGCAAACCCACACTCCCCACCCTTCCCTCTCCTCCCACACATGAAGAGGAGGGGGAGGGAGTGCTGGGGGATGAGGGGAAATGAGTCGCGCCTGCGCAGTTAGGGGCTATGGGTGAGTGGTGGAATATTGCGTTAGGGGAACTGGCGAGTGGTGAAATATTGCGTTGGGGAATGGGTTGTGTTGGGGGACCAGGCCTCCCATGTGACAGGGACCCAATGGGTCCCACTTAGTCTAGTATTGCCTAAAGCTGGCATTAAAATTATTTTTGGATAAATAAATCAGTTGACAGCCGTGACAGTATCCTTGCTGTTTACAGTTCTTGCACATCTAATGACAGTTGTGTGAATTAATGTGTCAGAGCAGTGGACCATTCCATTTTCAATATCGTTAAAGTTCTTTTTTTTTATTTTCCTGGCTTAACATTAAGAATATTATGATCTTATGTTCTCAGCAAAGATTTGTATAAAGCTACTCGTTTGTTTGCATACACTTACCAAATTGCCCAAGACATGACCTATTACAAACCCACTGACTCCCACAACTATCTCGACTGCACTTCTTCCCACCCTGCTTCCTGCAAAGACTCTATCCCCCAACTCCCAATTCCTCCGCTAACACCCCATCTGCGCTCAAGATGAGGCGTTCCATACCAGGACATCCGAAATGTCCTAATTCTTTAGGGAACGGGGTTCCCATCTCCCATTCTAGATGAGGCCCTCACTCTTGTCTCGGTGCTCCGCCTTTGCTCCCCCTCCCCCTCCCCCTAGTCGCAACAGAGACGTAGTCCCCATAGTCCTTATCTTTCACCCCATCAACCATCGCATACAACACATAAACCTCCGAAAGTTCCGCCACCACCAATGGGATCCCGCCACTAGCCACATTTTCCCATCTCCACCCCTTTCCGCCTTCCGCAGAGATCTTTCCCCCCGCAACTCCTTGATTAACTCGTGCCTTCCCCTACATACGCAGAGGATGCAATGCCTGTCCCCATACCTCCTCCCTCAAATCTGTCTAGGGATCCCGACAGTCCTTTCAGGTTAGGTAGAGGTTCACTTGGACCTCCTCCAATCTCACCTACTGTATCCGTTGTTCCAGATGTGGACTCGTACATTAGCGAGAACAAGCATAGACTGGGTGTTTAAGAAAGAACTGCAGATGCTGGAAAAATCGAAGGTAGACAAAAATGCTGGAGAAACTCAGCGGGTGAGGCAGCATCTATGGAGAGAAGGAATGATGCTGGAAAAATTGAAGGTCGACAAAAATGCTGGAGAAATTCAGCGGGTGAGGCATATTCCTTCTCTCCATAGATTCTGCCTCACCCGCTGAGTTTCTCCAGTGTTTCTGTCTAGCATAGACTGGGTGATCGTTTCGCTGAACACGTTAGCTTAGTCCACCTGAACCTACCTGATCTCTCGGTTGCTAAACACTTTAACTCTCCTTCCCATTCCCACACGGACCTTCCTGTCCTTGGTCTTCTCCACTGTCAGAGTGAGGCTAAACACAAATTGGAGGAACAGCATCCCATATTTCGCATGGGCAGCTTACAGCCCAATGGCATGAATATTGATTTCTCTAACTTCAGGTAGCCCCTGCATTCTGTCTCTCTCTCTCTATACCTTCCCCTTCCAAGTCACACTAGCTTGTCATTTTCACCTAACAAACAGCTAACAATGGCCTGTTTCCTTTATCATCGTTATTCTTTTGCATATCTTTCATCTCTTTATCTCTCTACACATCATCGCCTATATCTCGCGTTTCCTTTTTTCCATACCAGTCTGAAGAAGGGTCTCGACCTGAACCATCACCCATTCCTTCTCTCCAGAGATGCTGCCTGTCCTGCTGAGTTATTTTACTTCATAAAATAACAGGTGTATTGAATATTACATTTATGAAGCAGTCGCTTGTATGAGAGTTTGGACACCTAAATATAGAATATATTGTCTAGATGGAGCAGTGTGTTCATTCGTTGCTATGTGTGCATGCACTTCATTGTATTTTCATAAAGTATTAGCAATATATCTTTTAATAAAAATTATACTATAGTGATTTTCTTTTTGCACAGAACAGCAACCAGTTTCTCAGCAAACTGAACGACTGAAGAACAGATATGTTGATGTGCGATTTTGTTTGGTTTAGAGAATATTATAAACTTTTGATGTGTTCTTAACTAGCAATTTTAATCTGTTGAAGCATTTGGAGGAGATGTGTCTTTAATCTAAGTAAAACATGTTTGTTGCAACTTCAGAATTCCATGACAGATCTGGTTTAATTTGCCAACTTAAAGGTTAATTTTTAAAGTATTGCTTAGAAACTGGTTTTACAATGAAGAAGCATCCACAATAGTAATTTGTTTTGGGAGGTTTCAAGTGCCTTTATTGCATTTATTAACATTTCTTTCTTAAGCTTTCTTGTTTACCCCATCCCCACCTGCTCTTGCCCACCCCTATCCAAAACCCACCCAAGACATTTACCAAATGACTGCTTTTCAAATGACCCAAGCTATCAATGAATGTAGTTGTTGTTCGGAGATGTGTGACCCACGTGACCTATAAATCTGATTGAAAGTTACAGCTTGGGCAACATGGTTGGATTCACTGATGAATGGAAGATTAAGGGCTGTGATTAACCATGTGATTTACAGGCTTGGAATCTGTTGCCAAAGCAACATTCATCAGATGCAGTCAGAATTTCAAGTGACCAAATGAAATTCAGGTAGTGCACCACTTTCTTTTGCTTTTCTATTTCTCCTATGTGGCCTACACTTCAAAGTATAGAATAAATCTTTGATGAATCTGCTTTCCACCCTAAAGCTGTCTGTTACTCATCAGATACCTAGTTGCAGTTCAGTGAACAGAAGAAAAGGTTTTAATAAAAACCATGCCAAAGGCTGTAATGCATCATTTTAGGCTTCTAATTACATTTCAATGACAAATATCAATGGTGACAATAGCAATAATCTATATCCTTTAATAGCAGGTTGGAAAGGATTTGGGATTCTTGCCATTATATTAGAGTCGGTCTCAAAAGGAGATTATTAGGAGTATGTATTGGCAGTATTATTGTCTGATTAACCCAGGCTCTGTGAAAGGATCTGTAAATAAATGATGCCTCACTATCTGTCTTTCCCAGAGGACAAAGGAGGGCACCTTACACTGTGACCATAGAACTGCTGGTGTTGCTGTGGTAACCCTCTCTTTTAAATTGGGAATGTTGCTGAATTTTCTTAACCTTCTAGTTTTTATATTCAGAGAAGCAATGCTGCTGTGGAGGTTAAATTTCTGTCTTGCACAATTAAAATTGCGTGATAGTGATTTGAGATAGTATCATGATGACAGAGCAGCACCTCTCCCACTGCATGTTTTTCACTCCCTCGTCTGTTTCTTGAAGGTGGTCTTGGAATGTGGTTCTGTGAACAGGCAATCCATTGAAAACTGGTGCAAATGCAAATGAGACTTCAAACCTTCTGATTTATTGATGTGTGCAATATTACCGTTAAAAGGTGGGTGGTTCAGGGCATGTGTGAAATAAAATGTTTAAAAGTTCAGCCCAGATACCAGTCTGCTCACTTAAAGGGACAGTCATTGAACATGTTTATAGAATCTCCACATGTTAATATTTTTATCTCATCACATTCTTATTTTTTTTTTGACACTGAATCTCAGCAGGTGAAGGGTGGATGGGATCCAAGATGAGGATTGGGATGAGTATGACAGAGGTTGTCATGAGAAAATTGCAGCATCAGGAAGCCATTCTTTGTACAGAGGGCTTGATCTGCTGGAATATTGACTTCCTGGGGATTTAGATATCGTTTCAGCTACTGACATATATTTTCAGCCTTGGAGAAATCTATTGCCTGCTGGATCTGATGGGCTGGCTTGAGGTGGAAAATGAATGTCACTGGTGATTTGTTTTCCAAAGCCCTGGCAGAGATGCAAGTAAGATATTGGAGTCAACCACTCAGACAAGTGTCAGATATCTTATTTGCAAGGGTCAACAATTGCTACAACTTTGGCAGTAAAGAGGCCAGTGAGAATGTGTGCATGCTGTGTTTTCAGCTGTTGATGATGTTGCCGATTAATGAGATCAATTTCACTCATGACGGATATCTCCAAATGACACGGGAATGATATAAATGTAATTTGGAATCCCTCATCTTTAAAGTGTAGTAAAGAACTGCAGATGCTGGTTTAAATCGAAGGTAGACACAAAATGCTGGAGTAACTCAGTGGGACAAGCAGCATCTCTGGAGAGGTGAAACGGGTGACGTTTTGGGTCGAGATCCTTCAGTCTGAGGCATTACTTTGTTTCTGGTTTGCTATTTAGTCAAATGTTAAAAAGTATTAAAAATTACAGTGTGTAGGAAGGAACTGCAGATGCTGGTTTACACCGAAGATGCATACAAAAAGCTGGAGTAACTCAGTGGGTCAGGCAGCATTTCTGGAGAAAAGGAATAGGTGACGGTTTTGGGTTGAGATCTTTTATTCAGACTGAGAGTCGGGAAAGGTAAGCAAGAGATATTAAAGGTATATAGAACAAATGCATGAAAAAAATGCAAAAAGCAATGATGATCAAAGAAAGAGGGAGCCCACAATGGTCCATTGATTGCTGCGGGGTAGGTGATAATGAGTTTAGTTTAGAGATACAGCGCAGAAACATGCCCTTCGGTCCACCGAGTCCGCGCCGACCAGCGATTCCCCGCACATTAACACTATCCGAGGGTGGGAGATTGCAACCTTCACGTGGTCCGCCCTGTTTCGACAAATGCAATCAACCCAGTGTGCACAATCAAATAAGATCAAATAGAACAAGTTGTCCGACAACTTTAGGCTGTGCACGCTATACGCAAGAAGAAGAAGAAGAACATTATCCAACACCCACTAGGGACAATTATTACATTTACCAAGCCAATTAACTTACAAACCCATACGTCTTTGGAATGTGGGAGGAAACCGAAGATCTCTGAGAAATTCCACGCAGATCATGGGGAGAACGTACAAACGCCGTACAGACAGCACCCGTAGTCTGGATCGCACCATGTTCTCCGGCGCTGCATTCGCTCTAAGGCAGCAACTCTACCGCTGCGCCACCGTGACCGCCCACTTATATAGACAGTAAAACTCAACAGGATAGCAGTAAAACTAGTATGAAGACTATAGTGGGGGTTGGATGGAGAGAGAGAGGGGATGCAAGGGTTACTTGAAGTTGGAGAAATCAATATTTTTACTGCTGGGTTGGAAGTAAAAATGAAATTGTTGTTTGTTGCATAGACAAATCGTTTGCTGCCACAAAGTATACTAGGCTACCTGAAAAACCTTGGGTCATCTTACTGTAGGTTGTTTAAGATAGTGATGGTGTACTGGGCAGTATCAATCCATTTGATATAATATTTTTAATATCTTCAGGACAAGTGCATTTTAAATGGAAAAATAAAAGTTCTTTCAGTTTCAAGAGTTGTCTATCTTTTATTAGAATGGAAGCCAATATATTTTATTTTTTCAAAAAATAAAGTCACTTGAAAAATCTGAACTATAAATGTGTAACAAGATGCTGAGAAAATAGAAGTAGCATTGTGGGATTGAAATTAGTAACCATATATAAATATATCCATCTTCATGGGTCAGATTGATCTTGTGATTCCACCTGCAGCTGTATTAATGCATTATCCAGAACATTGGGCTAAACTGTACTTTTCCTCCACTTGTCAAGAGCAATTACTGTACAGATAGAAACTGGCAGAGTAAAATGTGACTCATTTTTGTAAAATGTAAACTTCTGCCAAGGAATTTGAAAATCATTTATTTCAAATGTGCTAGAGGCAAGAGGAAGAGAGAGAGCTTAAAAAGCATTGACCTGGATAATTTACTTGGGTGTAAGATTTGGGATTGGCCATTTGCAGGGTCGGCAGCTCTTAACCCTTGGGTGTGTTGCAATTGTCTACGGCTTACAATCCTTCCCAACTTCCTTTCCTGCTGGATTTACTGAGGTCTAGCAAACATGGTCTGAAAATAATACTCATATGATGAACGTTTGGAGACTCTGGGCCTCTACTCGCTGGAGTTTAGAAGGATGAGAGGTACTTCATTGAAACTTACCAAACAGTGAAAAGCTTGGATTGAGTGGATTTGGAGAGAATATTTCCATGTGGGACAGTCTAGGACCAGAGATCAAACCTTCAGAATAAAAGGATGTTCCTTTAGGAAGATTAGAAGGAATTTCTTTAGTCAGAGGGTGGTGAATCTGTGGAATTCATTGCCACAGAAAGCTGTGGATGCCAAGTCTGGATATTTTTAAGGCAGCGATAGATTCTTGATTAGTACGGGTGTCAAGGGCTATGGGGAGAAGGCAGGAGAATGGGGTTGAGAGGGGGAGATGGATCAGCCATTATTCAATGGTGGACTAGATTTGATGGGCCAAATGGTATAATTCTGCTCCTATCACTTAGGAACATTATAATGGAGCCACATAGCCTCTTATTTGACAAGCCTTTACCTGAGAATGGAATGGTTATCTACATTTGTAAAAAAAAACAGACATGGGCCTAATGAGGTTGGGGTCTAACCACAACATTGTTAAGCTTGCAGTTTCACCCTGCACTTCCCTGCTTAGATCTTTGGGGTGGAAACTGAACCACATTGCACCCACCCAATGGAAGTAAAAATCACACCAAGACAAGGTTAGGAACATTCAGTGTCCCTTCCTCCACCTCTAACGGTGAAGAAAATGCTTGACCTGAAGCATCTCTGCATAACTAAGGCAGAGATAGATTCTTAGTTATGCAGAGATGCTACCAAGGTAAGTGTCTGCCCTCTGTTTTAATCCAGGCCACATGTCAGTTTTAGGACTTGATGACATGTGTGTTTCCTGAGCAGAGCAGAAGTTTTACTTGCTGCACATAAATCTTAGAGATAGAGAGGGGGGCCGTCCCGAGTTGAACGGTAGGTGTTCTGCCTTGGCCGGAGGCCCCCCTAGACCTCGAGGCCCATCAATTTTTTCGGGGGGCCCCCTAGAAAGTGGGGGCCCTAAGCTATAGCTTGTTTAGCTTATACGTAAATCCGGCACTGTACAAATGGCAAATATAAAAAAATATGAGTATATTTGCATTTTGGTTTTCATTCATCCTGAGGAAGGAAACACAAAAGTTTACTTCCATACGAGCACTTTTGACAGGTATATGCAGAATTTAGTTTTGCCTGTTGTCCTTCACTAACGTCACTTGCCTCCATTTGCAGAGATTCTTTCTTCGTCCAAAGCCGCCATTCTTGTTGCTGGTTTGAAAAATATTATTAGTTTTGATACGCATGACACTTTTGTTCTTGTTAATGGCCGACTAGATTTGATGGGCAGAACCTGGGTGGCGCCGTAAGCCATGGCAGCCTCGCCAACAGTCTGTCTGGCTTTTTATCATTTTTGCTATTTTCAGTGTGTTTTAAAAGTTTGTGTTAATGTTCTCCGGTTTGTTTTATGTGGACGGTGGGGGAATCTTTTTTCTCAATCTCTTACCTTGCCAGAGATACAATTGTTTTCCGGATCGTATCTCCGGTTGCTCTGCGGCCTAACATCATGGAGCTGGCAGCCTTGCTTGAGACTGACTTTGAGCCCCACCATGGGGCCATGGACTTACCATCGGAGCCTGCGATCCCTTGCCTGGAATTGACGCTCCAACCGCAGCCTGCAGATTTCTCCATCGAGCAGCTCACAGTCGAGTCGAGACCGATGTCGGGAAGCTCCAAAGTTGCAGAAGGTTCGACTTGCCCTGACCCGGGGGCCAATCGCCTGGCGCGAGGAACTGAGATTCCCCCGATGCAGGAGCTTGATCGCCACGACGCGAGGGCCCGCCGCCGATTATGGGAGTCAAGATCGGCCCGTCAACGGAAGGCTCGAGGCCCCCGATTGCAGGATAACAAAGAAGGGAAGAGATTGAACTTTTTTTGCCTTCCATCACAGTGAGGAATGTGGGGGAGTCGCTGTGGTGGATGTTCATGTTAAAAAAATATTTGGTTGTCTTGTTACTCTTTATTGGTATGACAATGGCAAATCAAATTCCTTGTATGGTGTAAAACATACTTGGTTAATAAATTATTATGATTATGATTTATAAGAGACCGATACAATTTCAGTTTGATCTCTGATCATTCCTTTGGTGTGCCATCACTAGTCAAAATGTTATGCCTTCTTACCCTGACATTAAAAAGGGTCCTGCAGTCCCGAGTATCCCTGGTAAACCTTTACCCTCTCTCCCGCCCCATCCCAAGAAAATAATAAATGTACTTTAGTGGGATGATTTACTTGAAATGATTATGCAAACATATTTGCTGCTTGTGAATATAAACACATCTTGTGACTTTGTTTTTTGTGTGCATGTATTATCAAAATAATGCATGACTTTAGTTAAACTGTGACTTGTTATGTTCCAACTAAACTTGATCATGTATGAATAATAGCACCTATCTTGTTTGGGCTACAATGTAAAAATTCATCTTCTTACATTTGCAGCATTTAAAAAAAAAATTGTTATATTGTTTTAATTATCTAAAATTGTGATAAATTATGCTGTATATCATTTGATTAAGTATAATCATTCTAACCTTGTTACTACATGAAGAAACTATCACATGGTCAATGGCTCACTGAATTGAAACATTGATTTTGGATGCCTGTGTATGTAGACGTTTCTTTGTGCTCTGCAATCTATGCAAGTTTATTCAGCACTCCACAGTAAGCTCATGAGAACCCAATAAGCAACACTGGTGACAAGGATGGTATGTAGCAATGTTACAAAATTTTGAGATTTTAAAAATCAATCCCATCAGATAAAGCATAAAAAGAAGTTTAATTTGACACCTAATTCACTTTCATATCTTCAGTATTAAATAAGTTATGGCCATTTTCATACTCGGAAATCAGCATCTTGTTCCCTATTGCTTTTCCATTGACAACACAAAAGCTGCGATCGAGGACAGTCAAAAGCACACAACTTTCTTAAAAATTGAGAGAACTGAAAGACATTTTCAGTTATTATAGATTGTTTCATATTTGTTTCAGAATGCTTCAATCTTACTTGGATGACCTGAAATTAAAGCATATAATCAGTTAGTTACCCAATTGTAGCTAATTACATAATTCAATTACTAGATCTAAACATCTATCCATTTCTTAAGAAAAGATCAACATTTTTAAATAGCCTAAGTGTCCAAATAACATACACACAAGAATTCACAACATAACATGATTTTTAAATCTCATTGTCATGGATTTATAGGCCAAATGGAAGAAATTTAGTGTTTAATACCTGCAAATTAATGGCCATTTAAATCATCTTGCGAGTGGGTTTTGCTGGAACGCGATCATTTGGAGCGTTGTGATTGCGGTGAATTTAAACCCCATATCGGCAGGAAAAATACTGCCGGTTCGTATGGGGGAAAAAATCACCGTTTCGCAATGTAAAATGTGAATTAAAGGCATCTTAAGGAGCACCTTTATACATAAAATAAACGTCTTTCCTTTACCTGTCCCGTACGTGAAATCCGTCCCCGTTGTCAGCGTTGACTGCTTTAGAAGCTGATTTGTAAATTACTCCAGCGCTGAACTTGGGCGATTTAAATATATAAATAAATAAAATAAATTCACAGAACGTCCGTTGGAACAATTATTCAGCAAAAGCTTGCACTCCGAGAAAATATAATCCAGGACAGGTAGGTGAAAACCGCATTTTTGCGCACACGGCCAGTGGCAGAACTGCAGCGCCGCATACCTATGGTATAGATATTATGGGAGTCCATATTGTTAAAAGTGAGACTGGGTAAATTGTCAATTTATAAAGTGCGGCAACCAGCTTACATAGAAATTAGGTGCAGGAGTAGGCCATTCGGCCCTTCAAGCCTGCACCGCCATTCAATATGATCATGGCTGATCATCCAACTCAGTATCCCGTACCTGCCTTCTCTCCATACCCTCTGAGCCCCTTAGCCACAAGGGCCACATCTAACTCCCGCTTAAATATAGCCAATGAACTGGCCTCAACTACCCTCTGTGGCAGAGAGTTCCAGAGATTCACCACTCTCTGTGTGAAAAAAGTTTTTCTCATCTCGGTTTTAAAGGATTTCCCCCTTATCCTTAAGCTGTGACCCCTTGTCCTGGACTTCCCCAACATCGGGAACAATCTTCCTACATCTAGCCTGTCCAACCCCTTAAGAATTTTGTAAGTTTCTATAAGATCACCTCTCAATCTCCTAAATTCTAGAGAGTATAAGCCTAGTCTATCCAGTCTTTCTTCATAAGACAGTCTTGACATCCCAGGAATCAGTCTGGTGAACCTTCTCTGCACTCCCTCTATGGCAATAATGTCCTTCCTCAGATTTGGAGACCAAAACTGTACGCAATACTCCAGGTGTGGCCTCACCAAGACCCTGTACAACTGCAGTAGAACCTCCCGGCTCCTATACTCAAATCCTTTTGCTATGAAAGCTAACATACCAGTCGCTTTCTTCACTGCCTGCTGCACCTGCATGCCTACTTTCAATGACTGGTGTACCATGACACCCAGGTCTCGCTGCATCTCCCCTTTTCCTAATCGGCCACCATTTAGATAACAGTCTGCTTTCCTGTTTTTGCCACCAAAATGGATAACCTCACATTTATCCACATTATACTGCATCTGCCAAACATTTGCCCACTCACCCAGCCTATCCAAGTCACCTAGCAGTCTCCTAGCATCCTCCTCACAGCTAACACTGCTTGATGGATCCTTTTGTACAATATTAGAAAAGAGCACTTACAATGAGTTTGAAGGATTGCAAACAACATAATGGACCATTTTGAAAAACTTGGTAGCTGCAATAGTTCACGGGGGCATTTAGCAGGTACTTAGTAAAAATTAATAGATTAGTTCCAGCCAATAATATCACAAAAGTGACAGGAGAAAATGCTGAGGAACAGAACTCTATTATCGATATAGATGAACAGATGAACGGATCAATGCATCCAAGCAATACTCGTAAAAGTCTTGGCTTCAAATAGGTGAGTTAGCTTGTTGTTGGAAGTAGCATTAGAAAACCATAAAGATGTTTCAGTTTGTTCGGGATACAGTGGCAGTAACAGCTGGGTCATCTTTAGCATGTGGTTATGTAAAATAAGTTATGTGATAAGAAATGGGCTTGGCACAAACTATAGGTTATTCACAGAGACCTTAGTAGTGATACCTGGGGGCAGTCATGTATGTCCATTGGGGTACAGAAAGAGTACTGGGCCATTAATGCTGAGTTCCACTAGGGGAGCTGGGGAATTTAAATTCAACAAGTTAAATACATCTGTAATATTGTTTTTAAAAGGAAAGCTAGTCTCCATCCAGTACTGATGAAACAAACATATTTTCATTAAAAACCCATTTGGTTTGAGGAAAGAAAATTGTCTTCCTTACTATTTTAGCCTATGTGCGTTTAGACCCACAAAATCATCAATGCAGTTAATTAGTAAGTGCCTCCTTGGTTTGGGTGTCATTTAATGATGTTTTACTTGTACTTGGCAATTGTACATGTTGCCTATGACATTACAATGCATAAATGAAATATATTAAAAAAAATGCACAACTCTGCAAGTGAAATGAAGACCAGTTTGCATGTTGAGTGGTGGCATTAATGCAACAAACGAGGACATGTGAGTTTCGGACCACCATCAGGATAAATGGTTGGAGTGTTGAGATGCACGTTGATACAACCACACATTTTTTGGTGATGGGACTAATGTCTACAGACGCAAGTTCACATTGACATAAGATTGTGGGGATGCTTGGAAACTAAGAAAAGGTCCATGATAGGACTGAATGATCTTTCTTACCTTCATAACTGGGATTATTTGTTGGAAGTATCTGACTTGTATTTCTTGGAGAAATCCATATTGAGTTTACCTACGTAAGAAAAACAGGAATAAAAACAGTCGAAGCCTAACATACAGTTAGTAGAAGGCATTGGCTGTAGTTATACAGCAAGTCCAAGACAATGCAAAACTTTAAAACCGATATTAAATATCTGGCACTAGACATACAGATTCACCGATCAAACAATTGTTTCTGACTTGGATATGTTTTGAGCACTATGGATACTTCATCTGGACCAAATGAAGACTCTGGATGAAACTGAAGGTATACGTTGGCATATTATCTGTAGTTTCAACTCGATAAACTGTAGCTCGTGCATTTCAAAACTGCAATGAAGCTTTTCAGCAGAGGCAAATGCCACGAATTCATCAGAAAAAAGTCCAATGCGAACGATACAGCAACACGAGATTCCAAAGTAAAGCATGGCATATATTTGCAGAGAGTACTGCAGTTGGAAGCTATTTTGAAAGAATCAGCATCGTCAACTGTACCACACATTTCAATTTCACAAAAGGAATCCATTGTCTTGATGGCTGATGGGGAGAGTGGAGGTTTAATGGTAGATATGATTTCATGATTCCAGGAAGATCTAATGGATGATGCATTAGGCACACGATTCTTTACGATGCCAAATGAATAGTAAAATGGAAGTATATCCAAGCCTGATCGTACAGTCATCTTTTTCTTACAAGGTTAATTTCATTTCTTATATTTTGAATAAAAATCTTCTTGGTATATTATACCATCAATACAAATATACTAATTGCTTAGATATTCTCACTGCTGGAACTCTCAATGTTCGATGTTCTTCGAACTGCAGTGTTATATGCAGTAGCTTGCAAAATTGGTTGAAAGTTGGTTAGTACAATAAAGTTTATGAACATTTATTCAAGACTTAACTGTATTGCCCACTGAAGACCTAATAACAGCAGATGTAAACACAAACAACCCAGCAAGAAAAATACTGTATTTTTGAAATAGTCCCCCAGAATAGAACTAAAATTTCCCTTCAAATCCATTTTCTTCTCTATTTTACATTAGATATTGAAAATAATTCATTAACTGAAATATATAGTCTTTCAGTGCAGTATGTTTTTGTTTTCTTTCTCATCATAATCAGCATAATTATTAGCCAAGTATGTTTTGCATCATACGAGGAATTTGATTTGCTGTTACAGTCATACCAATAAAAAGCAACAAAACACACAAAATACATTTTACCATAAACATCCACTACAGTGACTCCTCCACATTCCTCGCTGTGATGGAAGGCGGAAAAAGTTCAATCTCTTCCCTTCTTTGTTATCCCGCAATCGGGGGCCTCGAGCCTTCTGTTGATGGGCCGATCTTGACTCCCGTAATCGGCGGCATGCCCTCGTGTCAGGGCGATTAAGCTCCTGCATCGGGGGGGAATCTCAGCTCCCCCGCGTCAGGTGATCTACCCCGGGTCCGGGCTGGTCGAAACCTTCTGCGACTGGAGCTTTATGATTTAAATCTCTACCCGAGACTGCAAGCTCCTCGATGGTGAAATCTACAGGCTGCGGTTGGAGCGTCGATCCCAGGCAAGGGATCGCAGGCTCTGATGGTAAGTCCACGGCCCCGCAGTGGGGCTCAAAGTCAGTCTCGAGCAAGGCCACCAGCTCCATGATGTTAGGCCGCAGAGCGATCGGAGCTATGATCTGGAAAACAATCGCATCTCCGGCAAGGTAGAAGATTGAAAAAAAGTTTCCCCTCCTCCCCACTCACGTAAAACATTAACACATACTTTTTAAATACACTTTTTAAAAAAACCAATAAAGATGAAAAAACAGACAGACCATCGGCGAGGCTGCCATCGCTGACGGTGCTGCCCATGGATCTTTCTGTCCACCTGCTGCTGCTTCCCCCTCACCTCCAACCTTCCATCTCTTCATCACACTCTTTAATTTACAACATAATGCTTGGTTTTGAATTAGAATTGCTCAGCAATTGTATCACAGACCTATTCATGAATTTCACCACGGACCCTTGTGTGTTCTGCTTCATAAGACTCGTGTATATTAATAGTTTTTCCTGCTCCCGATACGAGTTCCCATTTTATTACATCTTGTGCCTTTTTATTCACTCAGGGATATGAGCGTTGTTGCTCACGGCAGAGTTCAATGCCAGTAGCCTCATTGTACTTCAATGAGTTGTACATGGGTGCTGTCTGCACATAGTTTGTATGTTCTCTCTGTGGCCACGTGGGCTTTTACATTCTAAAGACATGAAGGTTTGTTGATTATTTGGCTTCTACAGTGTATGGACCTAATGTATGGGTGATCGCTGGTTGGCGCTGGGTCGGTGTGCGGTAGGCCTGTTTCCACACTGTATCTCTAAATTAAACTAAACTACGCTCGTCTGGTCTTTCCTCCATCTCCCTGCTTCTGTCCAGCAAAAGGTACAAACGTTTGAAAGCACGCCATACTAGACTCTGGACCAGCTTCTGCATGGTGGCTGTGTGGAATGGCTTCCAGTGAAGGTGGTGGAGGCAGGTTCGATTTTATCATTTAAAAATAAATTGGATAGTTATATGGACGGGAAAGGAATGGCGGGTTATGGTCTAAGTGCAGGTAGATGGGACTAGGGGAGAATACGTGTTCGGCATGGACTAGAAGGGCCGAGATGGCCTGTTTCTGTGCTGTAATTGTTATATGGTTTTATGGTCCTTCCATAAGCTGGGACACTGCCCAATTTACCTCCGCCCCATTCTGGACATTGGACTTTGTCTTTGATGCGCTATGTTACAATACTGAGAACTGTATTTTGCATTCTGTATCTTCCACTTATTGTTCTTGAGTTTGACGATTGTATTTATGTCTCGTATATGTTCTGTTTGGATAGCATGAAAAACAAAGCTTTTCACTGCACCTCAATACACCTCAACTCCTACCTGTGTTTCATTCAATGCTCATTATTAGAATGAAAATTAGATTATTTAAAATATGCAATTGAACTTTGTAAATTCAAGTCTGTGGAAATTATTGGTTTACCTATTATAAAATAAGCTCTGACATCTAGTGAGGTTGACATCAACCAGTCTTATATTGTAAATGTTAACATTAGGTCTGTTTGTTGAATACCATCTGACTGCAGACTGGTTAATTAATCCACTAAATGGCCTGTCCCACTTAGACAATTTTTTTAGGTGACTACAGGCGACTCAGCTGTCGCCACATGATCGCCGGGGTGTCGCCTGTATGGTCGTGAATAGTCTCCTCATTCACCCAAAGAGTCGTAGCGTCTTTCTGGTTGCCGTTGGATTTTCAACATGTTCCAAATTTGTCGGCAGCAGTGGGCTTGACGCCAATGAGTGTAGCTTGACTTCTCCTGACGTCGGTGCTGTCATAGGTTGTCGCCAGCATGACGTAGGTTGTCGCCAGATGACGTAGGTTGAGGCCGGTGCTGACTTCGGTGAATTCCTTGGGTGACTACCTACGTCAACCGGCGACTGAATTGTCTTCAGTTGTCCTCAATTGTCACCGACAGGGTCGTAGCTTGTTGCGGGTGGACATAGGTTGACTTCGGTTATCGTAGGTTGTCGCCTGTGTGGTCGTACGTCGTCGTAGGTGGACGTCCTAATGGGTCACTGGTTGTCGGTAGCTTGCCGTCGACTAAGTGGTAGGTTGTTGTAGCTTGTTGTTTACAAGATACATTGTGGACATTGTCGTAGGGGGGTCCAGCCGCCAGTTTTTCGGCGACCTACTATGACAGTCACCGGCAGTCGCCTAAAACAATGCCTGTGGGACAGGCCCTTTACAATGCTGTCATCAATGATTTTTTCCTGGAAATCAGTTTTACAACTTTCTGCTTAATTCTCCTCCTTCAGTCATAACTTTTAACAGCAATGTATCTTCTTTTACTTAAACCTTGATTTAAGTCTGTAAATTTTACCTCAATTTTCTTTCCCCAAATAAAACTAGTTTAATGCACAGATTTTTTTGGTGATAGTTATATCATGGTTGCATGCCTCAAATTTCTCAAGGACATTACGGTTCTCTGTCTGATTAAATGAATAATAATGTTGCTAACATTTCCCGATACGAGCTACATATCAGTTAAATTATCTGGAATGCTATTCTGGGTACATTGTAACTTTATTTCTGATGTGCTTGTTGCAGGATTTGAGTATATATTTACGGAACAATTTTTTGTGAGTACTTTCTCATTAATATGTTAAAGGAGTGATCAGGTTTGTTTATCTGAGGAATTCTTTAACATCTCACCAAAATCTTTGGATATGTGAGTAAATGAATTTTACCAGATTAGGCAACCTTGAAACAAATGCAGGTTTCGGTGGAATGTTGGTACGATTTTCTTCATATTTGGTAAGTAAATATGCAATTGTTTACTGTAAATGCAAAGATGTTAACAAGAGGCAAAGGAGAATATGTATCCATCAAATATTTTGCACTGTGATTTTAGAATATTTGTCTAATCCCCAGGCCCCACCCTTTGTCACCAGCCTTTTATAGCCATAATAATAACTAAACGTTTCTTGTTATAAATTAACAGCATAGAAATATCTTAATCTAGTTCAATTATTGTCCATTAAAATTTGGTAGCTATAGATTGGGTATTGGCAAGGAAGCATTTAAATTCCAACAATTGTGATATAAATATGCAATTAAATCCTGGACTCTAAGCTTGAGAGTGATGAGAATGCAGCAAATAGTTGGGTATGAGGAGGAATTGTTGACTGGGAGGGAGAAGTGGGAAGGAAATGCAGTGAAAGGGATTTGGGTCGAGCAGGTGGAGGAAGCAAGATGATGGGATGGGGGGGGGCCTTGCCTTTAACATTTGGTTGAAGTTGGGGAAAGATGGGATGTGGGAAAGGAGGATCAAATGGGTTGGAGTCAAAGTAGAATATAAGTATATACGAACATAGGAGCAGGGGCAGGCTATTTGGCCCTTCAAGCCCATTACACCATTACGACTGATCTTCAACCTCAGCGCCACTTTATAGCAACATCCTTGTATCTCATGATTCCATCAAAATACAGAAATTATGTAATTTATGGACATTCCATAAATTTCTGTTTTTAATTAATACAATGATTGAGCTTCCTTTGAGATAGACATTTTCAATGGTTCATCGCCTGCTGAGTGACGAAATATCTCATTGTTTCAATCATGAATGGCTCACTCCCTATTCTCAATTTGTGCATCTAATCATAGACTTAATCAGATAAAATATCCTCCCTTCAGCTCGTCTGTCAAGCCTCTGAAGTATTTTGTATGTTTCTATGCTCATTGATCAAATAGGCTGGGTCAAGTAAGCTGTCCAGTTCCTATAAGAATCATGAAAATTGTTTTTAATTTCTGAAGAAAGAACATTGTTTTGCTTTCCACAGATGTTGCCTTACCATCAGACCATAAGTCGTAGGAGCAGAATTAGGTCATTTGGGCTTTTGAGTCTGCTCCGCCATTTGATCA
The DNA here is from genome assembly GCF_028641065.1 of Leucoraja erinaceus. Taxonomy (NCBI): domain Eukaryota; kingdom Metazoa; phylum Chordata; class Chondrichthyes; order Rajiformes; family Rajidae; genus Leucoraja; species Leucoraja erinaceus. Next base: position 77,647,658 of record NC_073379.1, on the reverse strand, counting down.
TGGATGATCTAGTTTGCCTCTCAATCCCATTCTCCTGTCTTCCCATCATAACCTTTGACAACCTTTCTAAACAAGAACCTATTAATCTCTGCTTTAAAAATACCCAATGACTTGGCCTCCGCTGCCACCTGTAGAAATTAATTCTACAGATTCACCATCCTCTGGCTAAAGATATTCCTCCTAATCTCCATTCTAAATGTACATCCTTTTATTTTGAGGTTGTGCCCCCTGGTCCTTGACTCCCACCACTGGAAATATCTTCTCCACGCCCACTCTATATACGCCTGGGTTTTTCCAGTGTTTTCTGTTTTATTTCAATAAATCCTATATTGACATTTGTAATGGGTTTTACTTCTGTAAAGTGGTCTCTGAAGTCTTTGCAACATAAATCTACATTGCTGGAATTTTAGGTAGATAACTGAAAAGTTTTAAACCCAGAATAATGGTTGCAGCTAAAATGTGTAATGTCCATAAATTACATAATTTACAACAACACAATTAACTGTGTGTCCTTTGTTTGTTCATTCGTTGACTTTAGAGTTTTGTTTCAAGGCATAAGCGTGTCTCAAAAATCTAGTATAGACTCTAATTATTTTACTACACATCTAACCCAGAGAGCCAACACTATGTTCTGCAGCCTGAGTGTTTAGGGTTACTAATTTATTAGGATGTATCAGTCCTATTCCGTTTAATGTATTTCTTTAGCTTTTTAGTACATTCTGCTCACTGGTTATTCTTTAAAATATTTTTTGAAAAATAAAGACACTGGTACCTGCATAGCACAATTTGATTATGCTGCAGCATTCTTGTCCTTAAGTCCAGATTTAAATTCTGGTTGCATACTGCTATGCTAGGAATCTCTGCTATCACTGCTCCTCCAGCGATGGTGGTGGTAGACAGACTGGGATGCTCCACATAGCGACATTGACCCTGTTAAACATGGTGAGTACCGACACTGCTGTTAACAGTGGTGGCAGCTTCAGATGTCGGCAGTCAGTCCGGATCCTATGGTCTTGCTCATTGTCTCATTTGGATGTGATGAAGCAACTGCATCCCTAAATGCACAAATTCCCACCTGTCTTGAGTAATTTGCCATTGTAATAAACTCCATTGGAAATGTTGACTGGGGGTAGCATTTGTATCTGGTTTCCAGCACAGCAACAATGTTAAGAATGCCTGTGCAATGCTATAATAATTCCTTTTCAGTATTGATCCCATTTGCACTTTCATTCCTGAAGTGGCATCAATTTAGGTAAATTTTAAATACTTTGTTTAAATATAAAACTGTGATTGTGAAACAAATTGCACAACGATTATCAATCTACTCCAGCATTTTGTAGAGAGTGCATTATGTTGTGCATTTGAAGGATCAATTTATTTTTCAATTCATGTTAGTTCAAGCAAGTAAAGGCTCTTTAGATAAAGCAAGTAAAACCTTTGAGCGAAATGGGTAGAAAGTAGCTATGAAACTTGTCACAATGAGGACGGCTTTGATCTCTACTTTTTTTTCCTCTCGTTTATCATATTGTTTAAATAAAATGGGGGTGATGGGTCGCTCCCTCCAACAAGCAATCAAGTAATTAACAAAATCTGCAGAAAAAAAGCAGTAATTGGCTTTGGATCAAAAGGAGAGAACAAAATTTGGTTGCAAGATGAAGACAGGAGGGTATGGAATTGAGGGGGTGTAAATGGGACCTCAGGTATCACTGTTGAGCCCTCTGGAGATATGGGCTTATCAATGAAACGTCAAAGAAGGAGGGTGCCCACCTGATGACCCTGATGACGTACCTACCCTACCTTTCACCACTCCAATCCCACTGCAAATAGCAAGAGTGCCAACTTACTCCAGGGATTGAAACATCAAGTCCTATTAGCTCTACTGTGTACTATGTTTACATATTCTGTTGTGCTGCAGCAAGTAAGAATTTCATTGTTCTATCTGGGACATATGACAATAAAACACTCGTGACTTGACTAGGGAATGAATGGATGATTTAAAGTGGCAATAGAGCTTAGAGGCATCTAGGGAGAAAGGATTCAGGAACAACTAGCTAACTGGATACAGAGTTAACTTCATGGAAGGAAATGGAGGGTGATGGTGGAAAGTTGTTTTTTGGACTGGAGGCTCGTAACTAGTGGTGTGCCCAAGGGTTGGTGCTGGGCCCTTTGTTGTTGGCCCTCTATAACAATGATTTGCATGAAAACATACAAGGCGTGGTTAGTAATCATAAGACGGTGAATTAAATGCAAGGCAGTATCATAAGACGGTGAATTAAATGTAAATGTGCCACGGTATGGCAAATGGAGATTCATTCAGATCAGTACAGGGTGTTGCATTTTCTCAAAACTAACCAGGGTAGGTATTTCGCAGTGAACTGTGGAGTGTTATAGAACAAAGAAACGGAGAACAAGTAAATAATTTCCTAAAAGTGGCGACACGGATTGGCAAGGTGGTGAAGAAGGCATTTTGAATTCATGCTTTCATCATCAAGGACACCAAATACAGAAATTGGGACGTTATTTTGCACTTGTACAAGACATTGGTGAGGCTGCACCTGCATATTGTGTTCTGTTTTGGTCACCATGTTATGTGAAAGATGCCGGTAAGCAGGAAAGAGTGCATAAAAGATTTCAGAGGATGATGCCAGGACTCAAGGACCTGATATAGGAAGTTGGTAAGGCTAGGGCTTGATTCCTTGGAATGCACTAACTGAGGGATGATCTGGCAGACGTGTGTAAAATCATTAGCATAGATTGGGTGAATGCACTTTGCTTTTTCCCAAGGTTTGTGGAAAAAAGAACTAGAATTAAACCTCAGAATTGACAGCGTGGTTTGAAAAAAAAACATTGTACCGGGAACAGCATGCAAAAGAAAAAATTATATTGGATTTGGAGAAAAAATGCACCAAAGAGTTACCAGGGGTCGTTAGTTTGGGATCCAAGGACAGAAGTTTAATGTTCAAAACACATTTTTTGTTCTCTTTGTCTTAGATTTGGTTCTTTTGAACTATGCTTAATTCAATCACGTATTCCGATATTTTGTCTCCATAATCTTGTGTTAAGCATAACTGGAGATCAACTAGTTTATACATCCAACACATCTTTCTTGGACATTGTTGTCAGCTTCAAAACAATCCCATCACCAGTCACATTTTCCCCTCCCCACCCCTTTCTGGTTTCTTAGTGACTCCTTAATCCACTCACCTCTCCCCATACATTCATGCCCTTTCCTAGTAACAGTCCCATGCAACTGTGGTAGGTGCAACACCTGTCCCTAATCTCCTCCTTCACCATAATTCAGGGATACAAAACAGCCCTTCCAGGTGAGACCTGCACCTTCTCCAACTACTTGCTCTCGATGTCGCCTTCACTTCATCGGTGAGACAAAGCGTAGACTAGTCGAACTCTTGCACTGTCTGCCAAGGCCTGCAGGATCTCATGATCCCTCAAGACTGAAAATATCTCTTCCTAAACCAATCTGTCTGCTCTTGGTCTCCTCCATTGCCAGAGTGAGGGTGCACACAAACTGGAAGAATAACACCTCGTATTCTGCTTGGATAGCCTATAACCCAGTACCATGAATATTGAATTCTCCATTTTCATGTTACTTTTACCCTTTCTGTCTCTTCTAACCAACTCTTGCGCACACCTTTCATTCCACTATTCCAGCCCCATCAGCCAGGTCCCTACCTCGCCATCACCTCCTCTTTCTACTTATCACCCACTTTCTCTACCCGAATACTCAATTATTTATTCCACCCACAATCTCTCCCTCTGTCTCCTCATTCCCCATCTCCCTTTCTTATGAGATTCTACAATTTGTTCCACACCACCTCCAGCCTTGTGTACCATTTTCACCCATCTCTTCCCCCAATCAACCCCTCCACCTAGATCCATCTACCACTTGGTAGCTCTTGCCCTATCTCTTTCCTTCACATCTTTCTGTGAGCTATCTTCCTTATTCTCCATCAGTCTGACAAAGGGTGCTGACTCAAAACAACATCTGTCCGTTTCCCTTCACAGATGCTGTTGGAACCGCTGAGTACCTCCACGGTTTTATTCTTTGCTTAAGATGCCAGCATCTGCAGTCCCTTTTGTTTCCATTAGAATATGTACTGTTTGCGAGGGGGAATGTGACTACAGGGAATAGAACATCAGAGACGTGGGATTTGAGTTTCCCCATAACCTCCACGTTTTTTCCCCCCAGCAGGAAATTACAGTTGAGTTAAGAAGATCAAGGGGCATATGTAAGCAATATATAATGAAAGTATGAAATAGACAATCTTTATTTTTTGATACACAAGTCCCGAGGGAGAAAAAGTGTAATACATGATGGGGAGGTAATGCAGGATGGGTTGATGAACTTGTGAGAAAGGGTCCTGACCCAACATGTCATCTGTTCATTCCCCATTTTTGGCATAAATTTATGCACAGGGTGGTATGTGGTGTTGAGATGGTAATCTGTTCTTTTATGCAAATATAAAAATGTCAACAAAAAAAACACGGTGAGAGGAAAAGAGCAGTGTTTAGTGTTGAGGCACAAAGGGACGAGCAGCACGCAAGGTGGGCCGAGCAACAGAGGAGGACAATGTGATAGTGATGTACTGAGAGGTAGGGAATGTTTTCAAGGAGACCAATTAATAACTGGAGGATCAGAAGGTGAAACACAAAAACAGAGTTCACCGTTGAAATTTTTCCCATTGATGAATATATTCATACTTGAGACATCAAGTATATGCACCAGAGAACAAATTACTGTTGCCATACTCTTAATTGCTGTCTGTAGCACCGCACCAGTTTGAAAAATAATCTTTGAGGCCAGGAACTAAGTCAATAAAGTCATTGTGCGCTTTTCCCTTCATATTGGAAGTTATGTTGCATTGATAATAAACATTGATAGATCAAAGTTAATTGATTAGTTCAGGTTCTGAGCACTCCTTTATAGGAAATAAATAAGATCAATAAACATTGTACTATGCAAATTTATTAGAATGATGATCTCAATATGGAAAGATTAATTAGGAGAAGGTTAATTTAGAACTTCGAGCTGTTTAAATGGAACAGAGAGATTAAGAAGCATGTAATGGGTTTTCAAGATATGGTTTTATGATCAAAGAATAATAACGGCAAAACTTAATGTTACTCTTAATTAGAGAATTGAAACCTTTTATAGGAATATATTTTAATGCAGCAGGTTGGATACCTTAACCAGAAACAGGAGAGTTGAACATGATGAAAACATTTAAAAGGAAATTGATTAATTAATTGCAAAGGTTGGAGAGAATGGCTGGAAAAGTGGGATAAACATTGATAGCTCCAGATAAAGATTCAATATGGATGTAAATTACCAACTGGTAGTGTTCTTTACCGTAATTTCTAGGATTCAATAAATACAAAGCTGTTACTTCATCAAGGTTCTGAAGATGACCTAACAATGGGAGCAAAGATCAAAGGATAACATCATTCCAAAATTCTGATATTATTACAGACAAAATGGCATCAGGGTATTTCATGATGTGCAGTAAATCTTTGCTAAATAAATTTGTGACATCTCAATCTGAATGTTTAATTTGGTAATTTAAGAATAGCAGTCAGCTGGGCATTTAAGGAATATTGTTGTATTTGCCTTTAATAATTATCAATTTTCTAAATTGGAGTATTCCAATTGAAGCACTAATGATTCTGTTGAAAAGGTTTCTTCATCAATCTTAAGGGGGAAGTGTTACTACTGTATAAATATGTCCATTACTGCTCCCATTTTTGTGATTTTGATTTTTCACTCTGCTTATTTGTTACATACTGAATGGCATTGGGGAAAAAAAATTAAAAACTTTTTTTTGACAAAACAACTAAATCAAGCTTCCAATGGATTAAAGGAACAGAAAATTGGTTTATTACTAAAATATTTTAAATCAAGGGTATTCAACCATTTTAGTTAGCTGAAAATAAGGGGAAAAAATTCTGGAAAAACGATGCACATCAGTCAATTCCTTAGTAAATTTATGAAAAATAGCAAAGGAAAAAAATTGCAATGTATCTTTAATTCGTTAATATCTTTGATGTGTTTGCACCTTAGAACGGCTGCCTTAACTTTTAGTGCCTCCCCAAAAGGATTAAAACAATTGGAGTGTGTAGAAGTACTCCACATTAACTGATTTACCTGAGTGTTGTGGTGTTTTATTATTTGGAGAGCCTTGGAGTTATAGATTAATGCAAACAATTACAGAAACCAGTGTTGCTTTGTACATAATTTGTACTGAAACGTTGATATTTTGCTGTGTTTGTACTGAACATTGTAAGCTAGTGGAAGCAGCAGACCCCAATGTATATAATGACACCATGAGGCAGAAAACAGGATTTATGATCTTGTGAATTTTAATTCTTGTATGTGTCAGTGTTTCTCTTGTATTAAGTAAGCCATTTCAGTCCACTCCATTCTAACCGTCGTATGATGATGCCATTGCTGGGATTCTAAGTACCTTGGTGGCTTTCAACAAATGGTCTCACGTTCCCAAGTTGCAGATTAAAATGAAGACTGCAGATGCTGGAATTATGAGAGAAAAAAATAAACTGTTGGGGGAATTCAGTAGGATAGACAATCTTGTCTATTTCTCTCCACAGATACTCTCTGACCTACTGAGTTCCTCTGGCAGATTTTAATTGTTGCAGATTAAAATCTTTGTCTACGTTGCAAAGTAAGATCTGCATATCATTTTGACTGCTCACCTTCACTGCTGAAAGCACATAGATCTGTCTGTCCCAATATTTCATCTGCTAACCATATAATTATGTTTAAAAGTTAGTTGTCAAAGCTACGTTCAACATTTTCAGATTTTTGCTGATGTAATGTTCTCACTTATTTATATTTCAATACATGTGCATAATTATTTAATTATTAGTGCATTAAGATTTTACGTTGGAGTCAAAATACTTCCGTTGCTGGAACTCTTCAGCAAAAATACTAAATGCTGGAGGAACTCACCAATGCAGCATCTGGGGAGGAAATGGACAGAAGACATTTTGGATTGGGTCCCTTCTCCAGAATGAGCAAAGGTTCCATTTGTCTTCCATTTCTCTCCACACTGCTGCCTGGCCAACTGATTTCCTGCAGCACTGTTTTTGCTTAAGATTTTATTCCGGTCATTTATACAAGTATAGATTCAGTCTGAAATTAGACATTAAACAAAAATATTTTTGCAGATTTGACTGTTTATCAGTGTTTACTTCATATTAATTGCACAATTAGAAAAGTTTGCAGTCCATTCTATTTTCAGTTCTAAATGAGATTAAAACAGAACATGTTGGCTGAATTTAGCGGGTCAAGCATAATCTGGGGAGGAAATGGATAGATTGTGTTTTGGGTCAGAGCATCGCCTATCCATTCTCTCCACAGATACTGACCTGTTGAGTTACTCCAGCACTTTTTATTTTTCCCATTATATATTTTTTCAACTGTACTGCAGTATTGACCAAAGATCTACTTATTCTTTTGTCTTTCAGGCTGAAATTGTCAAGAGACTCAATGCCATTTGTGCCCAGGTCATTCCTTTCCTGTCTCAGGAGGTAAGTTCCAGCTTATCTTGTTATTTTATTTTGATGCTGATCGTGTGGACAGTACTTGGCTTAATTCAGGGGAGTTTTTTATTTTTTTAGCCAATTTCCTAATTTTAACTCAGACCCGCAGAGGAGTACCTAAGAATAGACCTCAAAATGGACATTAGTTCCTTTCACTTGCTTTAAAACCTTAAAACTTGCCTAATTGGCTTAAATTCATATATAAACCGGGATGGTGGTGTACAGTGAACAAATTGCATAATATTATTGGTGACCCCAGTCTTTATTTAATGATTAATTGTAATAAATTTTGAAATATTGACCTTAGATAGAGCTCTTAAAGATAACAGAGTCAGGGGATATGGTGAGAAGGCAGGAACGGGATACTGAACGTGGATGATCAGCCATGATCACAGTGAATGGCGGTGCTGGCTCGAAGGGCCAAATGGCCTACTCCTGCACCTATTGTCTATTGTCTATAATTGAATTATGAATTTAAAGATATAATGTTATAACATCGTGTACTTTTCATTCTGAGTTTCTTATACCTCACTGTATCTTGCTGCTTAAAGAGCATACTAAGAATGAGGGTACTTGGACTTGCATTTATGCTTCAGCAGATTATTCTAAGTGCCACAGAGCATGTGATTTAAGTTGAAAGTCTGTATTGCATGTGGTACACTTTCAGTACCTGACTTAATTTAATTGTGTAGATTAGTAAATGTCTGTAGTTAGAATGGTACACAGGATCTTTCTGTAAGCCTTTGTGAATTTACAGAAAGTACATTACTGAGAAGGTACAATATAAGATCTGTCTATTTGATACTGCAAAAAACAAAGGCAATTTATTCAACAATCTCTGGCTGTGAAATACATTAAAATATGAGGCATTTTTCGTGATGTTTCACAAATTTACTTGTACCGTGGTTTTCATAACATAATATAGTGTTGCTTGTTGTGGGTCACTATTGTGAGTCTTGGTTATTTGTAGATTAAGTTCGGCTTTTTCTCAATAGATTTTTTTTTTACCCAAGAAAATTAACACATTGCAGATTTCGTTGATTTACAGCTAATTTGTATTTTTTCCTTTCAGTTATGGTTTGTCCTTTAAGTTTGAATTAAAGAGATTCTTTATCATAGTGACCACTTAAAAGAGATTGGATTGAGCAGTTAAATATGTTCTGTGAATATTACATATGGCATTGACCAGTTAGCTTTTCACTCTTATGTTTAAGGAGGATTTAATTTGACAGAATGCAAATGAAACTGACATTATTTGCTTTCTGAAATTCACTTTCAGCACCAACAGCAAGTGGTGCAGGCAGTGGAACGGGCCAAGCAAGTGACCATGGCTGAGCTAAACGCCATCATCGGGGTACGTGGTCTTCAAAGTCTGCCCCTTACAGTGTGTATACCCATTTTATTACTCTCCTCACCACTGCTGGAGCCAGTTTAACATTGAAAATGAGGGAGATCAGGTGTAAAGGGATCCATTAATTTTTAATTCCGGTTTTAATTTAAAAATACAGGCATGAATTATTGCTCAATTCAATCTAGCTACTGCAGTTGAATGTTGTGCGTTGATGAAATCAAGTCCTAGTACACATTAAGGATAGAAATATCTATAAAAGTGAATGATTAGGGTTGCACCTATTTAAAAAAATGTCATTCACATGAACATCTAACATTACATTTATCTGTGGCTAATACTTTGTTCTTCAGGAACATTTTGATATTCTTTGGCAGTGCAATTAAAAGCCTCTAAACTGTTTTGTTTCCCCTGAAAAGTGGAATCATAGTTCAGATTATTATATTCCCGTCACTATCTCTGTGCTTGGCATGCTTAGAAGAGACTGAGTTCTGGAGTTCTTATCCAAAGGGCAGCCTTTCCTGGCATTATATATGCAAGTCTGGTTGGATTTTATGATTTTATACACATATCATGTGTATTTATTATGTGATCAGATTTTTTTTTAAGAGTCGCGAAAAACATTAGCAGTATAAAATAAAATTTGAATTAATGCGATAAAGGCATTTTTTTCACTTTGCTCAAGTTGTCAACTTGTTCCCTTTGTCGAAGCGTACAGCTTACCATTCATTATTATTTGCTTTGTTGAAGATATCTCATTTGCATCTCTATCATTGCTATAAATGTTTGTGAATGATCAGTTGAAACATTACAGTAAATTTTAGTGATAGTTCTCATTGTATCAGACTTGCATATCTTATGGTGATATTATAAAGTTTTGATCTCTGCAGGAGCCTAAAAGATTGAGGGTAATTGCAATTTCTGGAGGTGATTAATATGAATGTGCTAGAATTTGCAGCATCTGCTGAAAGAGTTCCTAGAATCACTAATTGGGGGAAAAAAAAATTGTTCCATAAAATAATTGCAAGAAATCGTTATCATCCGGCATCAATGTTTGATGAACTTAAAATCTGAGTATTGTTTTAGAAATCAGAAATATTAACATGGATTTTTATTGCATATTTTTAAGCGCATTTCACCAGATGTGTAAGCATCTTTGAGCTAAATGGCTGCCTCCTACCATTTCTACATCTTATGGCCAATTATATCAGGGACTTTGGTCTGCAATCCTCACGATTTCCCAAGAGCTGCGTGTCGTTGTTTTCTGTTGTTGGAATAACTTAACGCACAGTGAATAAGATCCAAAGGCTTTTATTAGCATTACAGCACAGGTAGTTTCATCTTAACTCAAGATTGACGAAGAAATGGAAGAGGCTACAAAGTATCTCATAACATGAGTGATACTGATCTACACTGCGTGATATTAGTGAGGGAACAAAGTTACTGTTGCACTGATGAAACCACCAAGCAAACATTTGCGCCATTTCATTGAGAATTCAATTATTTTCCCAACAGCAAGATGAGAGGCCAATGGGGAAAAAAAGAGTTTAAAACATTTGTATATGGTGGTTGTAGAGTAAATTATAACCATATAACCATATAACAATTACAGCACGGAAACAGGCCATCTCGGCCCTACAAGTCCGTGTCAAACAACTTTTTTTCCCTTAGTCCCACCTGCCTGCACTCATACCATAACCCTCCATTCCCTTCTCTTCCATATGCCTATCCAATTTATTTTTAAATTCTTAGTAAAGTGATTCAAAATAGGATTAAGATTTGTATCCATTGGCTACTTTCTTATGCAGTAATCATTAAAAAATAATTTTAAAGGGGTTATCTTTGATTCTAAAGGATAAATTCTTTCTCTCCAGTATCGCTAATTAATATGGCTTTAACTGCAGCACAACTGTTCTGTAAATACCTATGTCCATAAGTTTGATAGTGGACATTTGATCATTCCAAAGGGTGCTGTATTCTCTGTGAAAGTTAAAAGTGAGAAACAACTTTATCACATCAGAATCTCCTTCATTTGTAACTGTGCAGCTGGTTCTGGCAATTACAATTTAAAATTTTCTTATTTTAGTTGACTTGCATGTACCATCTTTTTAGGGTCTTTTGTGCATGAAGTCTTATTGTTTTGTTCATTGTATCAAAATACTTTGAAATGTTAATTATTCCATTTGCTTTGATTAAAATTCAAATTGCTAAGTGAAGATGTAGATAATGGTTCACTGAATAATCAATCTGAAGTGTTGATAGTGCTTCATTTTGCTCCTCTTTTTATATAAAAGAGGAAATTGAAACCCACTGATTGCTGCTGATAGTAGCATTCGACATGGCTTGATTGTTAGTTGTTTTTTAATGGGCTACTTTAAGCACTGTTTGGTGTTTGGGTGACCACATGGAAGATATTGGCAGTTAATTAGATGAAATGGAATGGAAGAGTGACCTTCATTTCCTGCTAATGACCTTTCACAAAGTAGGACGAATCTAAACCAGTCCTGAAAAATTGTGAATTATGTTTGTTCTGTGCCTTACACGCTTCATTTCTTCATATGGTAGATGAATATACTGTGCAGTTACATTTTATGATCCCTCAGGAATGGAGCATTTTGCATGTCAAACACTACATATCGACATTGTGGACTTGTGTAGGCAAGTCTAATAGCTGCAGACTAATAATGAGAATTTGTATTTCAGCAGTTTATGATACCATGGCAACCTTTTTAAAATGAAGAAAACATTAGCCAGAGCTAAAATCTAACCACTGGGAATATAATGCTTGTTCCTAGACACAAGACCGTGATTATGAAAACTCACATGCTGACCTAAGGCTGCATCCCATGATGCAGATCACATGCTCCTGTTATGTGCCATTGAACATATCAACTGGCAGAACAAAATCCAATGACAACTATGAAGACCAAGTGGCTGTGTGCAAAAATTATGGAATGGAATAATTTGCTGATCTAATAGTGTCTAATATCATTCAGGAAAGGCAACAGCCATTTAAAAATCTTCTCAGTATTTTAGGAAAGCACAATGCTTGGATTAAATTCGTACAATGTAGGACATTTAAGAGAAACTGCATGATTCCATCAATTCCTCAAGCAGCCAAAAACTTGGCTGATTGGGTTGAGTCAATTTAGGGATTAAACTTTTTTGCAAATTTCCCAATTATGTGGACCCAGTGCTGTTGATACCTGTCCTAAACTGGAAAAAATGAGTATCACACAACTGGGTTAATGCTGAAAGTCTTATCAAAAGTGAATACCAAAGAATGCTGACTGTGTAGCTAGATATAATAAAGGATATTAAAATATGGAATAGGCTGAAGTTTAGTTTAGTATATTATTGTCACATGTTCTGAGATACAGTGAAAAGCTTTTGTTTAGTTTAGTTAAGTTTAGTTTAGAGATGCAGCGCGGAAACGGGCCCTTTGGCCCACCGGGTCCGCGTCGACCAGCAATCCCTGCACATTGACATTATCCTACACCCACTAGGGACAATCTTTACATTTACCAAGCCAATTAACCTACAAACCTGCACTTCTTTGGAGTGTGGGAGGAAACCGAAGATCTCGTAGAAAACCCACGCAGGTCACGGGAAAACCTCTGGCTTTCAGAACTAAGCCCTAGTGAATTGACTATGTGTCGGGTTTGATTTACACGGGATAAGAATAGATTTAGGTCCCCACACTTGTGAAGCGTTCAGATTGGCTGGGGTCAATTTGGACTTTTTTAATACATGAGCAGAACTCCAGTTTATCACCTTAGACCATTTAAACTATCAAACTTGCACCATATTTCTTTCAGGTATTCAATGATTAAATCGCTGTTGAGAGATATGGTTAATATTTTCATCGGATTTGCACCAATTAATTATTGTTTCAAAGATGATCTGAAATAATTGTTCATACCATGACCGTTAGAACTCTTGTGCCTGAGCACCCATTGTGGTGATTTGCTTCCAATTTGACGTGCGCATTTTTGATGCGACTCGCACTGACTTCCATTTTGACATGGAACCAGCATGCGTGACACTTGCATGCTTTGAATTCTGCACTGTATGTAGCCAATCAGATTCAGATTCAATTTTAATTGTCATTGTCAGTGTACAGTACAGAGACAACGAAATGCATTTGAGGAAAACTCATTTGATGCCTTTGCTGACTTTTAGACCTCAACTTTAGGGGTTGTTTCTTGTTCAACTTGCGTGGAGTTTACCTTGATTGGTAGGTAAAATGGCCATTCAATCGCCTCTACTGTAGCCCTATTCAACCTTCCTGCCTCCAGGAGTATTCAAATAAATTGCATGTGTTGTGGCAGATTGATGTGGCAGATGATTCTGCTTTAGCAATCATATTCTGTCCAAAATGTGCCATATTATTGAATTATTACTGCAGAGCAGGACCAGTTTTATTGTCATTATCGCCATTAAAATTTATGGCTCTGGATTATTTCTGCAACATACATTGTTTTTTCATACAGGTACTGTGAGAGGTAGCAAATGTTGTTTCAGCAGAGCACAATTTATTTTCAATTGGTGGGCTGCTTAGGAATGTGGCCATGCCGTAGTTTTGAACTCCACTATGGTGCACTGTGCCCTGAATTGTACTGTTATGTGGTTCTCACTGTTACATTTTTAAGATGTGCCATGACTGGAAAAGTCTCCATTCACTAAAGTGGCACATTTCAAAAGGAAGAATAATGAGAATAAGAATGGAGAGGTTGGGTGGTGGGGGAGGTAAATGGTGAAAGTGCCACAACCACTTCTTCAAAATGTACTGAAGAGATTTACTGGAATGATTTCAGGGAAGAGGGACTGTACTGTATGAGTAACCTACCCCTTGAAGCTGGGATTGTATTAATTGAAAGACAGGAAATTTGCCAGATCTTGGAGAAATATTTAAAATCAAAAAGGGCCTGGTGAGAGTAGAAACTATTCCCTATGGGAAATGGTCAAGAACCAAGAAATCTAGAATGAAGGAGAGTAGCAATATAATCAAAAGTACTAAGGAAAATATTTTTTTTGCATGTAGGGAGTTATTAGAATCTGTGATACACCAATGGAGGGTTATTCAAGGCAGATTTGGTCACAGTGCTCAACAGGAACGAGGATAATTACTTAAAGGAAGCAAACTATTACAGGGCTGTGGGGCAAGAGATTAGCCCCAAAGACGCAGTGAGGCAAGTGGCCTTCAATAATTCTATGGTATGTGACTACTCAGAACATGATTTCTTCTGCCTGTGGTATCCAAGGGGTAATCATAATAGATAGTCTGAAGATACACACAAAAAGCTAGAGTAACTAAGCAGGTCAGACAGCATCTCTGGAGAAAAGGAATAGGTAACTTTTCGGGTTGATACCCTTCTTCAGACTCCGTCTGGAAGACTGGAAGACAGACGGAGTCTGAAGAAGGGTCTCGACCCGAAACATCACCTATTCCTTTTCTCCAGAGATGCTGTCTGACCCGCAGCTTTTACCCAGTTACCCCAGCTTTTTGTGTCTATCTTCTGTTTAAACCAGCATCTGCGGTTCCTTCCTACAGGCTCGAAGGGCCAAATGGCCGCCTCTTGCACCTATTTTCTATGTTTTATACATGATAGATAGTCCTATGTATTTTCTATATTTGAGTGGTCACTCCTCCTGTTGAGATGTAATTTATACTTCCTGATCCCCTGGAGATACAGTGTGTTTCTCTTCGTCATCCCCTCCGCAACTAAAGCCTCAGTTGCATTGGAAAAACAGAATAGAAACATAGAAAATAGGTGCAGGAGTAGGCCATTCGGCCCTTCGAGCCTGCACCACCATTCAATATGATCATGGCTGATCATCCAACTCCGTATTCTGTACCTGCTTTCTCTCCATACCCCCTGATCCCTTTAGCCACAAGGGCCACATCTAACTCCCTCTTAAATATAGCCAATGAACTGACATCAACTACATTATGTGGCAGAGAATTCCAGAGATTCACCACTCTCTGTGTAAAAAATATTTTTCTCATCTCAGTCCTAAAAGATTTTCGCTTTATCCTTAAACTGTGACCCCTTGTTCTGGACTTCCCCAATGCTTTCTCTTGAACATGTTCTGTAATCTCTTCTCCATCAGCAGTGACATTTGGAATGTCTTCATCATCTGCTGTAGTCACAATGCACTTTTTGACTTTGAAGCATCCATTTCTGCATTGAATTGTTTGCTGCTCATTGGCCCCAATGGAGAGGTGTTAAGGCAATCAACAGCTTTAACGAATTTCAGTGGCTGCTGATGTAATTGTAAATTGACATTAAATATTTTGATTATAAACGTTACATTGCAATTAGATATCTCCCAGTTTCTTTGTAATTTATTTACACTAATAAAAAGTATAAAATATAAACCAATACATATTCTTATATATCTTGATAGAGCAGGTCAAGGCTTGAAAATCATGTGACTAATAGATTGATACAGTTGCATCTACACACTCCCAAAGTGCCTCCTTACCTTTGAAATGTACCTGTTGAAATGTTACAGGCACACAGCAGGTTATTCACACATAGCAGTCTCATATAAACAGCAATTAAACTGTGACCAGAAAATCTAGGGGGGGGGGGGGGGGGTTTGCATGCTATTAGTCATTTAATCGTAGAATAACTCCAGTCATCTTTTCGATACAACACTAAAATTTCAACAACTTTCAGATGGAAGAATTTCTTTAAAATTAATTTTTCAAAGAATGATTGCCTAGAAACAGTAACCTTTTTTCGAGTAATAACTGTGAACTAGATTGCGTTGAGATTGGGGATGTCTAATTTGACATCTTGATCTGCATTAGTAAAAGCAAAGGAAGGACTTGATTAACATGGTAATGCTTTGATGATGCTGAAGGAGCAGTTCAGTTGGACCATGTCTATCCTGCAAGTTAAGTAAGATACGGAATTAAACCTCAATGGCTTTGATCCTCCCTCTCTATTGATTCGAGGTAGAGTGCAGTGAAGAGATTTAATTCTGTAAACATCATTGGGTGTAATGAACTGTTAACCTCTCTAGAATTCACAAAATATTTTGCATTGTAAATATTATAAAGCAAATGAATTAAGATGAATTTTACTTTTCAAAACATATTACAATAAACCCTCATTTTAACAGACCCCTTTATAACTGATTTTGGTGAAAGCGGATGGAGCTGCCGACACCATCCCTATGGTCTGTTATAATTAGGGTTTACCGTATTTCACATTATATGTTGGAAGTTCTGTTGAGGCTATGCTTTAATCTTGAGTGCTTAAAGATTATATAAAGATTGCATAAAGATTTTAATATGGAAGTCATTTTATATTATATGAATTAATCATATTCATTGGATAAGTCTTAAAACTTATTTTGTGCTAGTTCATTATATGTGTGCACCTCACAGACTTGTTTGATTAAATACATTTAAAAAAATTATGAGATTTTACATATGTTGGGAAGAATATCTAATGAAGATTCTGAGAGAACGCCCTACCTGTGCTTTCGGATGAAAAACACGTCATATATCAAAGCCCACCGTAATTCTGTTTTCCAGTTTACTGGCAAGAATTTGAGTCTCAAATTAAATATTCTCCCAACCTTGGACTTTAAGTTCAATTGTAATACTCTTCGCCGTCCAGTGATGAGTTAGGCTCTTCCTGGGATGTGTAACTTAATTCCAAATGATTTGATGCTATCAACAGACAAGGGTTTAGGGAGGCTTAAGTTTCTAACTAGAGTTTAAATGTATTATTCTTCCAATGCGTAATTTCAATAAGATTCTGCGAGAAATCATCAACCTTAATATCTGGTTTCAAGATTTCAATATCCGGCACAGCAATAGTAACTACTTTTGTGATCAGAGCTGCATTTCCCTGAGCCTGCAATAGATAACCTCTGCTGCTCAAGGTGATTGCCTTGACCTGTTGGTCTCCAGAGACGCATACTCGTCAGGTTTGTGTTTGACATCCGATCAATGTTCATTTCACTTAGCTGTTGCTGGATGACTTGGTCACATGTTGAAGCGCTTATCTTGGGTATCAATAGTAGCAAGATAAATGATTAGAACGTAGAAATGTGGTTCTTGCTCCATTATTTTGTTTTGCATCGGACAGTATAACTACCCTTTCAAAATGAAAATGCAGAACATGTGCCATCTTTTAAAAGTTGGGATTGTAATCTTGTCAATTTTTGTAGGTGCTTCCTGTTATGGCCCAACCACATGAAGACTTGAAAGGTGGGGATGCCTTTTTTGTTCCAGAGACTGAGAATGCTGGATATAACATTTTCCATAAATACAAAGTTGATGGTGTATTACTAGATAATCAGATTGCAAGGATGGCATGAATGTGTCCCACTTGCTTTCCCTATGCAGTGATTTCCAAAAGAGTTTGTGCTTTACCCACCTTCATGTAGAGTTGAGATGTGCAAGGGCCATGTTGTGACTGAGGGAGCTGACTCTGGACTGCAAGTTTGTAATAGAGGAACTGCTAAAAGTTTTTCTGTGGTCATCGGTAAGTGTAGGCAGCTCTTCATTGACTACAAGTACTGTGCCAAATGTTACTCTGGCTTCATTTGATGTGGGATGGAAACTGGATCCTCAACTCAAGACTGTATAGTAACCCAAGGATCAAATCAGTACAGGTGCACAATCTTTTATCCGACAGCCTTGGGACCAGACACTTTTCGTAATTTGGAATTTGTCGGTCTTCGGAATGGAAATTCTTTAGCGTAGATTTTAATGGCTGGCTCGGTGGTAGAGTGCCCGGCTCATATCCGCAAGGTCGCGAGTTTGCGCCTTGATCCCGGCAGTTCCTCGGTCACGAGTTTGAGTCTTCAATGTAGTTTTTTCTTGCAGAATAAATGTCTGTATGAAATGCAGTGTGTTGAATGAATTCCTGAATTTGTAAATGTGACCGCAGCATTGAATCACCTCCCGCACTCATGTCACCCTAGCGGGGCTACATGCCCTAAGGCGGCCTAAGGCGACATTTTCACACTCTTATATCCGTGTGCAGCAGAGGCGCCAAACGTGAGCTTTGATGTGCAGACGACATCCTTGAAAAAATGTCCGGTTTCTGCCAGGTAGGCGATATACCCTCCCGCGCAATATACCCTCCACTTCTCTTTTATGAAGGTGATTTAGTTCCCCTTTCTTCCAGGACCGACCGGAGGTTCCGCTGTCACCTCTGCGGGCCACCCTCGGTGAACGCTCACTCAACTTTGTCTTGGGATTCCTACTCTCCCGCGCAATGTACCCTCACCTTCTCTTTTATGAATGCGGATTTAGTTCCCCTTTCGTCGAGGACCGACCGGAGGTTCCGCTGTCACCTCTGCGGGCCGCCCTCGGTGAACGTCCTGTCTCCCTGTCCCTGGGATAGCAGGGGGCGATCAAACAGCACAATACCCCCCTCCCCCTCCCCCCCACGCCCAACTCCAGAGGAATCCGCTCCCCGATGGGCCGCTACGGCGACAAGTGGCAGTTCGCCCACAGCCCGAGCTGCGCGACCCCAAGAACAAGACGCACCTTGCGCACCATCAGTTTCTGCCCATACGGGGAGCGTGTTCCTCTGGAGTTGGAGCGGGGCTGGGCTGGAGTTGCTGATCTAGGATCTCCGTGCTTGCAGTGGGCCTGGGGGTCGGTGTCCCAATGAGGAACTGCCACTTGTCGCCGTAGCGGCCCATCGGGGAGCGGCTTCTGGTGGTCCCGATGTCTCCCGCTAGTTTGCAGTTTTCCTCTGGAGTTGGAACGGGGCTGGGCTGCTGCTGGCTGTGGGTCTCTGGGATCTCCGTGCTTGCAGTGGGCCTGGGGGTCGGTGTCCCGTTGGTCCTGACGTCTCCGGTGACTGGCATTGCCGACGTGAAGACAGTGCAAAGCCCCCACGCCGGTGCAATGGGCGGGCATCTGGAGAGGGGAGGGAAGGGGTCACACACATGGCCGGGAAGCAGAGGGGTGTAGGCGGGGTGAAACTGAAGGGAGCGACAATCTGCTGCTCCCTGCCCGCTGAGTTAAAAAGTTCCCACGCAAGACTCACGATACACTGTGTATCGTGAGTCTACCGTGGGAACTTTTTAACTCAGCGGGCAGACAGCAGCATATTGTCAATTATTAACCCTCCCGCGCAATATACGCTCACCTTATCTTTTATGAATGGGGATTTAGTTCCCCTTTCTTCGAGGACCGACCGGAGGTTCCGCTGTCACCTCTGCGGGCCGCCCTCGGTGAACGTTTTCAAGGACCTTTTTTCAAGGACTGAAAAAATGTCCGCTATTCGGAGGTTTTCGTTATTTGGATCTTCGGATAAAAGGTTGTGCACCTGTAATTACTTTTCTGCATACACATTAAGTTTGTCAAAAATAGGGCAAAATAAAATCCTGTGTCTGGTCATAATTCATAATTATGATTAGCTTTAATGATACCAACTTATTAGCATAATATTTTTAAATATTTAAGCTTAATTCAGCTTATTTATAATACTGCAAAACACACTCTGCACTTTTCTACTTTTACTGCGTCTTGGATTCTTTAGTATTTAGCCAAGCAACAAAACCAGTGGCCGAGTCCTTTATTTGCAGTTGGTAAACTAAGAAACCTAAAGAAAAACAGATGCTAACCAAATGGATTTAATTAGATCATACCTGGTGCTCAATTAAATAGGACTTTGCTAATGCTGAATATAGATTGGTCACAGGAAGAGCTAAAGGTATTAACACCTTAATATGCATTATTTGTTCTCATCACCCAGCATTTCATTGTGCTTGTCTGTCAACCATTTTTTCAAAGTTCTTGAAAGATTCATAGCCTCCCAAATTTCCACCATCTTATATTGTTATTTGAATAATTCAAATAATTTATCCGTGCCACGGTGTTGAAACCACATCAGCAAATGTCATTCCACGTCGTTGTCTCTTAGAGTTGTAGAGTTGTGCAGCACAGAAACAGCCCATACGGCCAAACTCGCCGTGCTGAACAAGATGGCCCATGTAAGCTAGCCCCATTTGCCTTGTTTCGTTAATTTCCTATGTAAGTACCTTTCCAACCATCTTTTAAGTGTTGTTGTGTCTGCATCGACTACTTCCTCTAGCAACTCATTCCATATTGTCACCACTCTCTGTGTGGACAATGTTTTCCCTCTGGTTCCTGTTAAATATTTTACCCTTCTCACCTTAAATCCTAAGGATTTAAAATAAACCTTTATTTCCCTACTTGGAGTGAATGCAGTGTCTTTTTTTTACCCAATCTATTATCCTTATGGTTTTATAGAGCTCTATAAGATCAACCCTATCTCCTGCACTCCAAGATATAAAATCATTGCCTGTGCAACCTCTTCCTATAGTTCTTGAATCCTGGCAAAAGCTTTGTTAATCTTCTTTGCACTCTTTTCAACTTAATAGCATCTTAACAATAGCAGGGTGACCAAATCTGAACATAACACTCCAAGTGCAACCATACCAACATCTTGTACAGCCATTGCATAATATCTCAATTTCTTACAATCAATTCCGACACTGATGAAGGCCAGCATGCCAAAAGCTTTCTTTGTCACCCTTTCCCTTTGTGATGCCACTTTCAGGGGCTATGTATTTGTACTCCTGGATCCCTCTGCTCTGCAACACTCTTCAGGGCTTTACTTTTCACTGTAACATTTCTGCCCTGGTTTAACCCTCCCATTTCACACTTATCTGAATGAAATTCCATTAGTCAATCCTTGTGCTCACTTACCGATCTGATTAAGATCACATTGCAATTCTTGATAACTGTCTTCATGGTCTGCAATACCACCTATTGTGAACTTACTAATCATGCCTTGTACATTCTATCCAAAACCTTGCAATATTTGACAAACAGCAATAAAAACATAGAAACATAGAAAAATAGGTGCAGGAGTAGGCCATTTGGCCCTTCAAGCCAGTACCGCCATTCCAATACCCCGTTCCTGCTTTTTTACCATATCCCTTGATTCCTTTAGCCCTAAGAGCTAAATCTAGCTCTCGCTTGAAAACATCCAGTGAATTGGACTCCACTGCCTTCTGTGGCAGAGAATTCTACAGATTCACAGCTCTCTGGGTGATTTTTTTTGTCCTCATCTCAGTCCTAAATGACCCACCCCTTATTCTTAAACTCTTTTTCACACAGAGAGTTGTGAGTGTGGAATTCCCTGCCTCAGAGGGCGGTGGAGGCTGGTTCTCTGGATACTTTCAAGAAAGAGCTAGATAAGGTTCCTAAAGATAGCGGAGTCAGGGGATATGGGGAGAAGGCAGGAATGGGGTACTGATT
Organism: Leucoraja erinaceus; assembly: GCF_028641065.1. Classification (NCBI taxonomy): domain Eukaryota; kingdom Metazoa; phylum Chordata; class Chondrichthyes; order Rajiformes; family Rajidae; genus Leucoraja; species Leucoraja erinaceus. Next base: position 77,626,461 of record NC_073379.1, on the reverse strand, counting down.
GAGGATGATCAGCCATGATCACATTGAATGGTGGTACTGACTCGAAGGGCCGAATGGCCTACTCCTGCACCTATTGTCTATTGTGACCCCTGGTTCTGGACTCCCCCAACATCGGGAACATTTTCCCTGCATCTAGCCTGTCCAATTCCTTAAGAATGTTATATGTTTCTCTAAGAGCCCCATCATCCTTCTAAATTCCAGTGAAGACAAACACAGTCGACTCATTCTTTCATCATATGTCAGTCCTGCCATCCCAGGAATTAACCTGGTGAACCTATGCCGCAATCCCTCAATAGCAAATAATATCCTTCCTCAAAGAGGAGACCAAAGTTGCAGACAATACTCCAGGTGCAGTCTCACCGGGGCCCTGTACAACTGCAGTAGGACCTCCTTGCTTCTTAACTCAGATCCTCTCGCAATGAAGACATTAGCTTTCTTTCACAGCATGCTTACTTTCAGTGACTGATGTACAAACACACTCAGGTCTCGTTGCACCACCCCTTTTCCTAATCTGACACCATTCAGGTTGTCCTCATTCTTTAGGGAACGGGGGTTCCCCTCTTTGACTATAGATTATGCTCTCACCTGGGTCTCCTCTATATCCCATAGCTCCACTCTCACTCCCCACCCCACCCCCACTCGTAACAAGGACAGAGTCTCCCTTCCATCTAACCAGCCGTCACAGCCAACAGATAATCCTCTGACATTTTCGCCACCTCCAACAGGATCCCACCACTGGCCACATATTCCCATCTCCTCCCCTTTCGGCTTTTTGCAGAGACCGCTCCCTCCGTAACTTCTTGGTAAATTTGTCCCTTCCCACCGAAACCTCCCCTGGTACTTTTCCTTGCAACCGCAGGAAATGCTACACTTGTCACTTTACTTCCCCCCTCGATTCCATTCAAGGACCCAAGCAGTCTTTCCAGGTGAGGCAGAGGTTCACCTTCACCTCCTCCAATCTCATCTATTGCATCCGCTGCTCTAGGTGTCAATTGCTCAACATCGGTGAGACCACAAGCGCAGGCTTGGCGATCGCTTCGCCCAACACCTCCGCAGAGTTCGCATTAACCAACCTGATCTCCCGGTGGCTCAACACTTCAACTCCCCCGTCCCATTCCGAATCCGACCTTTCTGTCCTGGGCCTCCTCCATGGCCAGAGTGAGTCCCACTGCAAATTGGAAGAGCAGCACCTCATATTTCGCTAGGGTAGTTTACACCCCAGTGGCATGAACATTGACCTCCAATTTCAGGTAGTCCTTGCTTTCTCCATCCCTCCCCTTCCCAGCTCTCCCACAGCCTACTGTCGCTGCCTCTTCCTTTCTTCTTCCCGCCCCCCATCCCCCACCCTAACATCAGTCTGAAGAAGGGTCTTGACCCAAAACGTTACCTATTCCTTCGCCTCGCCCCTGCTGGGTTTCTCCAGCACTTTTGTCTACCTTCAATTTTTCCAGCATCTGCAGTTCTTTCTTAACCATTCAGATAATTATCTGCCTTCCTGTTCTTGCCACCAAAATGGGTAACCTCATATTTATCCACATTATACTGCATCTTCCCATTCACCCAACCTGTCCAAGTCACCCTGCAGCCTCATAGCATCCTCATCGCAGCCCACACTGCCACCCAGCTTTGTGTCATCCACTTGGAGATGTCACATTTAATTCCCTTGTCTAAATCGTTACTATATATGTTGTAATATATTATGGGCCCAGCAGATCCCTGAGGCAAACCATCAATCTCAGGCCTCCTATCTAGGTGGTGCATTACAGATTTTAATTACTTCCATTTGGGGAACATTAAAATCCATTAATTAAATGATTTGGGAGTATCAAAAAATTAGATTTTAAAATGGTGACTGTGATCTGAAAGCCCTTCTGATTTACTGATGTTCTCTTGGGAAGGGAATTCCCAGTCAGATTGGAAAAAAACAGCTTCCCTTTTAAGGGAACTAGTCACTGAAAGTAAACATGCAGGTACAGCAGGCAGTGAAGAAAGCTAATGGCATGTTGGTTTTCATAACGCGAGGAATTGAGTATACGAGCAAAGAGGTCCTTCTGCAGTTGTACTGGGCCCTGGTGAGACCACATCTGGAGTATTGTCTGCAGTTTTGGTCTAATTTGAGGAAGGACATCTTTGCTATTAAGGGAGTGCAACATAGGTTCACGAGGTTAATCTCCGGGATGACGGAACTGTCATATGAGGAAAGATTGGAAAGACTGGGCTTATATTCACTCGAATTTAGAAAGATGAGAGCAGATCTCATAAACATAAAATTATAAAAGGACTAGATGCAGGAAAAATGTTCCCAACGTTGGGGGAATCCAGAACCAGGGTCCACAGTCTACAAATAAAGGGGAGGCCATTTAAAAATGAGATGAGACCTTTTCATCCAGAGAGTTGTGAATTTGTGGAATTCTCTGCACAGTGGGGGCCAATTCAAATTTAAAAGAGAGTTAGATAGAGCTCTTGGACGGAATCGAGGGGTATGGGGAGAAGGCAGGCACGGTTTACTGATTGTGGATGATCAGCCATGATCACAATGAGTGGCGCAGCTGGCTCGAAGGACCAAATGGCCTCCTCCTGCACCTAGTTTCTATGAATTGTCACGCACTGACGTACTTGGTGTAAGAATAAAATGTTAGCCCTTGGAATCAAACCAGCTGTTGGAAAGTGTGGAATCCCAGTTTATGTAAATGGTATTAAACTGACAGTTTCACAAGTTTGAAATATTTCAAATTCATCAGTGTGCAGGAATGGTTATGACTCAACTTTCCTTTTCTACTTTTTTAGCTTCGAATTTTACAAATAGTATAAATGTAAGTATGTAAAAAGTCAAAGGCTTTCTTTCAGCATTATTACACTCAACAATAAAATTCTCCATTGTAAGTTTCTCCCAAAAGTATACTTTTGGATGCTTGACTTCCTTCTTGTACTGGGATTGATGTTTTAGACCAGATGGTTAGTAAACAGAGGTCACAAGTTTCAGACACGGTCTAGAGTAGCAAAGAACAGTTAAGAATTTCTATATATTAAATTAGAATATCATGATCTGGATTGCACTTCTGGAAAGGGAGCACATACTATATTAATTTCTAAAAGAGCTTTGGGTAAATATTATTTTTTGTTTTGTTTGCAGAGTGATAGGGAGAGAGCAGTATGTCAGGTCTAATAGGGAATCTCTTTCAAAAGTTGAACAGCCCAGAAAGACCATGAGACCTTGATTAGATTGGGTACCGGCACCTTTCTATCTGCAAAACAAAAAATAGCATATGTATAAAAAGGTGCCAGTACCTAATCTAATCACGATTGACAAGCCTAATAGGTAATTTATTTCAAAATCTGAACAAACACAATAGTCTAGTCTTTGCTATAATATCATAAGAATTGAAGAATTTAGTGCACAATCTACTTCCTTTGGTAATATATTGCTTTTACCAGTTTACCGCCGACTGAAGCTCTCTTGGGAAATCTTCAAGTCCTGCAGGAATAAGGAATACTGTATCATGGTGCATAGGCCATAGAAATACTTGCATGTTGGGAAGGAGTGAAGGAGGAATCGCTCCATGAATTACTCTGGATTAATTTTGCATAAAGTGGAATAGTCCAGAAAAACCACGAGGCCTTGCTTAGATTTTTAATATTTTAAAAGAGCATATGTTGGTTTGGTCATTGTAGTTGACATTTATCTCTTTTAGATAGTGTAAGGAAATAAAGTAATGATTCCATTTTGCAGTCATGATCTGTGCTAGAAAGAGTGCATGTATAACTACTGTCTGAGAGCAAGGCCAGCTTGCGATCCATTGAATCTTGAAAAAGTTTGCTTGTACTCAGTATCACAAGTTATGCTAGATTTCAAAAACGTGCATTGTTTTTAAAAGTGTACCATTTCATAACCTTGTAATTTAAACATTATTTTTCCATTGTGGAGGATGCAGCCTGGACTGCAGAGCTAAATTTTCTCCACAAAAGTGTTGAGAGGCCTGGCACCCAGCTCATCATCAACCCATCCCTGCGCCCACAGACCAGTATCCCACAAAATGTCAGGCCTGTTCCCTGGCCCAGAGAATCACTACTCGGTATCCCTTTATGCCCAGGTGTACTCAGCAGCATAAGGTTTTTGTGATGGGGAAAGCAGAGGAAAATACATTAAAGATTTTGATCCAGTGGTCACCTGTCTAAATGCCCATGACTCTTTCTTCTAGTCTATTTGCCCGACTCTAGTTCCTGGTGCCATTTCCTTGCTATCATGAGCATTTACTTCCTCCTCATTCTAAATGCATTACTTTTAAATTGAACTATCCTAATGCTTTCTTAACTGACCTTTCCCCTGCTGACTTCATAAACCTAATATGATACTAACTATTCTGTCTATACTCTGATCTGCACCTAATTCCATTCACCTGTAACATTTGTGCTCTATTTTCTATGTTGACTCTCAGTTCAACACAAATCTGCTTTTCAAAATCCTCTTCCTTTTGTTCCAGTTTATTATATTGAACGGTGGTGTTGGCTCAAAGGGCTGAATGACCTACTCCTGCACCTATTTTCTATGTTTCTTCCTCACACTTCCTCGTCTCTGAATTAACTTCCAGCCCAATAAGCTTCCAAAAATGTTCTAATTCTCCAATAAACGTTTCTTCCACTGTCATTAGTAGGTGAACAATCTAACAGACCCTAACCTCTGGAACTCCATGAGGGCAGTGCTTTATTCTGGCAAATAAAAAGGTGCAAGTATGCACATCAAATTAGAAATCAAGCTATATTTATCAACATTTTTTTCCATAAATATACCCCCTCTTCTGTTTTGACCAATCAACATAATTTAATAAACTAAGGACTAAAAAAATATAAAATCAAATTCATGTTCTCTATTTGAAAATCTCATTTTTAACTTCTTAGAGGTGCTGATATGTCACACGGGTGCACACCATCATAAAAAAGTACTGCATAAAAGTATCTAATGAAGACCTAATATGCAGCTTGGTGTCAATTGTTGGTCAGATGATGCCCTTTGGAAGAGGCAAAAAATACAAGCTTTCACTGAAACTAACTCAAAAGGCAACTATGTGGAGGTTTGGGGGGAAATTATGTTGATCTTAGGCAAAATATTTAAATAGCTTACAAGAATTTGCAAGACAAGTATGTAGAAAACTTAATTTTACTTTGCATTAATTTTTTAATCTTTGCCATAGCACACAGAGAAGAGAAGGTTTCAATGCTGGCTATTGGTGAGTCTGAGAAATGTTGAAATAAAGATCTAATAAGAGAGACCTAGTGTAGTAGGTCTCTCTTATTACACCTGGTATCATTATACTCGCTGCAAGGGAAAATGGCTATAAGAAGCATTGCTTTCAGTTTCATTGCTTTTCTTTTTCATCCTTGTCCATTTTTGTCCATTCATTTATCCTATGTTCTCTTTCATGCATTTTATTCTGTCAAGAAATCTGAAGATTTTACTTTCAGAATTAATGATTGAGGTACAAATTAAAGATGGGCATTTGCTAACAACTTTGCATCTTTTGTTACCACAGTTTTGTTTGAATTGCATCCTAGATGCTGTTTTTATTTTAACAGATGGAATAATGGCAGTGGCATGTGTGCAGCTTCTGGTAAATTCCTGTCATCTCACCAATGACGTTTAGATTGATTTTATGGATTAATAATAAAGATAAGGTAAATGGGAGTTGAAAGTTGTGTGTATATGCTATTGGAAAAGGCTAGTGGATTAGAACTAATTGGGTGACTCAAGAAGCTGATGCATCTGAATGGCTTCCTTATATGATGTATGATTCTCTTAATTTTCTTTTTACTTAATTTTTTTCCTTGCTTTCTTTTGTTAACCCAAAATGGATCTCCTCATTGTGCTTTGATTTCTGAATCTAATCCTTCAGTATATCTTCTGTGCACTGTGAATTCCTCACATACTCCATTGCTGTTGTGGTTAAATTTTATAACCTTTTCTTCATAACAAGCAACGTTATGTAGTAATATAAGTTGATGATGAGTACTGATCAACAAATACCAGGTTGTGAGTATAGCAATAGAATCTCTAACAGTGGTTGAAAAACCAGACATGTTTGCACTTGGAAGAAACTGAGCAATTAATTGCTTCAGATTGTTTGTGGCAGTTTTTGGAATTGAGAAAATGTAAATTTGCAAACTTCCTGTCGAACTGAGTTCATAGTTTTTGTAGAGAGGGTAAATAATGGATCTTGAATAAGAAATTGGAGTATATGCTGAGACAGGTCAAGCGAATGTGTTGAATTTGAAGGAAATTCTGTAAGCTAGGCTTTTGGGTGCTCTGAGACATTGCAGGTGAGTCCAGGGCGTGGGATTTAGCCTCTGAGGAGGGAGTTTGGAGTCCTTCAAGTTTCAAGTTGGAGCTTACAGATTCACAATGCACCATTGAAACTCTCCCAGAACCTTATTGGATTCCAAATGGCTATAAACACTATCCAATGACTTTAAACTAAGTGCAATATCTTAATATATGGAGTAGACCATTTAGAACCAAATAAATATTTATTATATTTTTAAATTGAGAAACTTTAAAGCCCTCTTCCCCAGAAAACTGTAGATTTCAATCACAGACTATTTTCAAGATCTGAGATAGAAATTGACATGTCTGTGTTGGCAGTATGGGTGGACCGTCAGGAGTAGGACAAAGAGCAGCCAAGGAGCTGAAGCAATGAAGCACAGTATACATAAATAGGTTTTCCCAGATCATGCACAGAAACGTTATGCAGTAGAAGTGAATCTCTATGATTTAATAAAAAAGGAATCATGAGCTGTTTGTCTTTGGGCAAGACACAGGATAAATTAGGACTTGGCAGCTTTATAGTTATTGAACAATTATTTTCTGCAATATTTATTCTTCAGTACAGATATTTAATTTTATGGGTATTCATTTTTCTTCGTTTTTTGTGGATTTTTTCTTAGCATGAGAATGTTACTCTCTTTGGTAGCTCAGGAATGGTGGTGATGAAGCACCCAATCTTTGATTCATGATCCTGAGAATAATATTTTCACAGTTTTGGAAATAAAATATTTTTGGAGCATGGAAATATGGAGACATACTTGTCACTTCCTGATATGCCTTTCTGTGCACATCCATCTGGAGCAGTTTTCGTCCCATCAGGTGAGGTTGCGCTGAGTTAAAGGCGCTAGAGAAGTCCACAAAGACCAGTCTAATGAATGATTTATATATGATTATTATATGCCACTTTAGCAGTTTAAAACTTTTTATTTCCAGATTCAAAATAAAAATGAATTCAAAAGTTGGCATCCCCTGAGAAAATAGGTTATAAGACAGATTATAAGACATGATACAGGATAAACATTAAAAAAAACCCCCATAGATTCCTAGATAAATATAGATTCCAGGTCTGCAGTTCCTTGTGTCTCCATAAAACAACATCTGGTTGATTGAGATGCTTGGAAGAGATCACTTTCCATTTTTGCCTATCTGTTCTCTGTGACTTCTGCAGAACATAAATGTGATTTGTGATTTTTAACTGCCCTCATGTGGCTTAGTAATCCATCTAGTCATGTTAACTTGTACTTCGATCCTCTGGGGGATACTAGAGGTGGGCAATAAATGCCAAGTATACAACATCCCAAAATACAGGCTGGCTACAGAATTGATTGCCTAGAAATTAGATCATAAAATACCACACCATATTTTTCTGTAGTAAGTGATCCAATTTCTTTAAAAACGAACACCTGAATGGAAATCATAAACTGGGTGTGGATTGCAACATTCAAGTGCATAATTCTAGGTCGCTTTGTCTGCCTTCTTGCATAACACATTGAGGACCCTGCACACCTAATGTGGTATGCAATGCATATTTAGAACTTCTTCTGTGAGTGAGTATGCACACACATACTGTACATCTGCAATTATTTATAGGTTGCATTTCATTACCAGATATTTAAATCTTTTGTTGAAATAGTTTGTGTCAACTACTTCAGTAAGTTATTATCAGGTAAATTTATACAATACTGCCCAACAGAAATTTAGTTTCTTAACAGTATAGTACATTTTTATTTTAAATGGTCTGTTTTGCTATCAATTGAAGGTATGGACTTGTATGCATAAATGCTACATTACAGCTGATTCTGACTGTTCCTTTGCCGTATTTTTGTAGCTGTGTATCTGTGAACCCGCAACTCTGCCTTTAGATCGGGTGACAGGGCCCAATATAGCAGGGCAAGAGCAGAATTGAGGAGAGGCATCAAAGCTGCAAAGGAAAAAGTGGAGGACCATCTCACATATAATAACCCACGGCAGGTGTGGCAAGGATTACAGCAAATCACCAATTACAAAGGCAACACACCCGTGACTGACGGGGCTAACGCCTCGTTGGTAGAGGAACTAAACCATTTCTTTGCTCGCTTTGAGGCAAAGGGGCCTCATGCAGTCACGCTGCTCCCACCGACGTCCAGATCCCATTCGCTCACTTTCCAGGAACACTAAGTGAGGCGCGCGCTCAAGTCGGTGAACACAAGGAAAGCCGCTGGACCTGATTGTTTACTTGGCAAAGTACTCAAAGCTTGTGCAGACCAGCTATCAGGGGTCTTTACCAAGATCTTCAATCTTTCCCTGACACACCATTATATCACCTTGTCTGGTCAGCTACCATCATCCCTGTCCCTATGAAGCCATTCATAAACAGTCTCAATGCCTATAGACCAATTGCATTAACATCAGTAGTCATGAAATGCTTTGAAAGATTAATTTCACAGCACATCAAAGCCAGCTTCCCTCCAAACCTTGACCCTCATCAGTTTGCTTATAGGGCAAACAGATCTAAGGAGGACGTAATCGCCACTGCCCTCCACACTGCACTGGGCCATCTGGAACACCCAGGGAACTATGTAAGGATCCTTTTTATTGACTATAGTTCAGCTTTCAATACAATCATCCCTGACATACTAGTCAACAAGCTGTCGGACTTAGACTTCCCCCCTCTCACCTGCGCCTGGGTAAAGGACTTCCTCAATAACCGCCCACAAACAGTCAAAACGGGGCCCCCACTGCTCCTCCACCCTCATTCTCAGCACAGGTTCTCCACAGGGCGTGTGCCGAGTCCACTCCTCTATGCTCTGTACACTTACGACTGCACTCCCATCCACTCCACAAACTCCATTATTAAATTCGCGGATGACACCACAATGATAGAATAGAATAGAATAGTTTCTTTATTGTCATTGTAACATGGGCCATGTACAACGAAATTTAAAATGTCAGCCAGTCAGTGCAGCATTCAAACATTTCTAAAGCTAACGAAACATCCACGGTAAAATAATAAAGATAAGCAAATAAATAAAAAACACAGACAAAGCACGCATACACACCCAACCCTCCATCCTTCTGTCGACTCCAGTCCCTTAATCGCCCCTGCGTTCCTCACATTTAGTGCTTTTATAGCAGTGGGGTAAAAACTGTTTTGACTATTTGTCCTTGTCCAATGTACCGTCTGCCTGACGGCAACAGTTCACATCAGTGTCCGGGGAGGAGATGTCCGATTCTGGGTTTTTTTGGTGCAGCGGGAACTGTGTAAGTCCTCCAAGGTAAGGAGAGGGCAGCCGACAATCCTCTGGGCGTTGTCAATGGCCCTCTGGAGCGCTTTCCTCTGAGCCGCTGTGCAGCTGGTGTACCGCACGCATACACAGTATGTTAGTACTCAATGGGCACTTAAAAGGACATCAGCAGCCTCTGAGTGAAGCACCCGCAAAGGAAATGGTCATCGACTACAGAAGGCACAGAGCGGACCCTGTTCCCGCTCTACATCAACGGGGTCCTCCTGTGTCGAGAGGGTTTCCACCTTCAAATTCCTGGGAAACGCACCCTCTCTACACAGTCCCCTCTGATCGCGGAGGGCCTCTCCTGGGCAGTGTCATCCGCAACACTTCTGCGGGGGTGCAGTCATGCGTGTAGATGGTGTAGAGTAAAAACTGAGGCTGAGGGCCGTGGATGTGTGATGGCCCACTCTGCGGCTTTGCACTATTTTCCTGAGGTGGAGTGTGGAAGGAAGTCCCCCAGTTTGTCCACCAGTTTTAGAGGAGTATTAAAAGCAGAGCTGTAGTACTAGTGACCTTCTACCACTCCTCCATGAGACAGTGCGCATGGAGTGCTGTGCTGGTCCTCATATTGTATGTACGCGGTGTGGTCAAAGCTTCGGGGCAGAAGTGATGTGCTGACCCCGGACCAGTTTTTCAGCACTTCAAAGTGAGAGCACTGCAGGAGGAGACGAGGCAGCGTACAGAGATGAGCCCTGAAGCTGTCAGAGTGGTGTTCAAAAACTTAATATCCCAGAAAATCGATCAGAAGGCACTGACGACCCTGCCCCGCTCCATCAACGGGGACTGTGTCGAGAGGGTTTCCACCTTCAAATTCCTGGGAACGCACATCTCGGAGGGCCTCTCTCACACTTCTGCGGTGGTAAAAAAGACCCAGCAGCGGTCCGCACTTCCTGAGAGTGCCAGTTTAGAGGAAAGCTATAATCAAAGACCGAGAGTGTGCTGGCCATCAGAAAAGGAGAGCACTATACAGTCACTATTCAACCTCCTGCCCTCTGGTAGGCGGTACAGGTGCGTCAAAAGCCGGACAAACAGACTCAAGAACAGTTTCTTTTCCCTGGGCCATTAGAACTCTTAAGTTCCTCAACTATCCACACGACATGAGAATGCTGTCATCAATTCCACTATAAAACGGACCACTCAGCTAATATTTACTCTTTTTTAAAATCCTTTAAAGTATTTACTAAATTCAAAGTGTAATATTTTTCCCGTGCAAAATAACGTATTGAATGCATTGTATGTGACTTTGTCTTGTTTGGACCTGTTTTGGTTGCACTGATCAGGAGTAACACTCCTAATTTCATCGTATTTCTAAGTACAATGACAATAAAGGCTTATTATTATTATTACCTACAAGTGCTCCTTAAAACCTGAATGTTTCTTTTTCCAGGACTGTACATATATATCAAAGGGGAAAATATTCCACTCGGGTACCAATACTTCAATTGTGCTTGTCTGTGTTTTTACATGGATTTCCTGTAAACCAGGGATGGTGTGGGCTTGAGCCTGTGATGGCATCTTTTGTGTTGCTGCTGCAAGGCCTGCAGTGCACCATTGGATTCATCATGGAATCCAATGGGGCAGTTCTCAGGCTAGAACATCTGCTCACTGCGCTGGTGCCTGCACGTACAAAAGGCCCATTGAAATCAGTCAGAAAAAAGAGCTATGGGGTAATGGGAGTGTTATTCAGTAAGCCTTGTTCCTTGAATTAATTATCTTTTCTAAATGCATTTAATTGGTGTTCAGTGTGCTGAGTTATTTTCAGTTTTAATATTTTAAAAAAAATGTTGTTTGGTGTTTTTGAGTGTTTGCGACATCATTGATTTCATTGACAGCCTGTGAGATCCAAATCATTGCGTACGCAATTTGTGGAGCTGATCACTTGCTTAAGAAATGTTGTGTCAGGGTTTATGAGGAGAACACAGGAGAAAGGGGTTGAGAGGGAAAGATAGATCAGCCATGATTGAAAGGCAGAGTAGTGGTGGTACGGTGGCGCAGCGGTAGAGCTTGCAGTGCCGGAAACCCAGGTTCGATCCCGACTAAGTGTGCTGTCTGTATGGAGTTTGTACATTCTCCCCGTGACTACATGGGTTTACTCCGAGATCTTCGGTTTCCTCCCACACGCCAAAGACGTACAGGTTTGTAGGTTTACTGGCTTGGTATAATTGTAAATTGTCCCTAGTGTGTGTAGGATAGTGTTAATGTGTGGGGATCGATGCGGACTCGGTGGGCCGAAGGGCATGTTTCGACGCTGTATCTCTAAACTAAACTAGACTAGACTTGATAAGCCGAATGGTCTATTTCTGCTCCTGTGACCTCCGAACTGATATGTTACACTGCACTAGGCTGGGTCACACTGATATGATGGGAGGTTGCCTCCTGGCAAAAGACCTTTGTGTGAGATCATCTCACACTAAGGTCTCACACAAAGGTCTTTTGCCAGGAGGCCATCTCCCATCATGTTAGTGTGACATGAGATTACTCAAGACACTGTAAGAGTCGTTTGAAGCATTTGCTGATGGGAATAAATAGGTAGTGTTTTACCCATCTATTATTTGGCTAAAACTAGGAGAATGAATGTAAAGTAGTCTTTTGGCCATCATTTATATTGCACTTATGAGCCGAAGTCTCTATAGGGGAAACTAACTGGAAAAATTCCAGTTGTTTCAGAAAGGTAATCAAATATTGAGTGTGGAGGAAGGAACTGCAGATGCTGGTTTAAACCAAAGATAGACACAACAATGCTGGAGAAACTCAGCAGGACAGGGTGGTGGAATGGAGCACTGAGTTGTCATATTCAGAGAGGCAGTTTTAACACATTTCATGATGACTATTGGACCTAAATATAATTTGCTTTAAAATGTTTCATGTAACTCTATGTACGAACCATAACGGAAAAAGGAACTTGATTTCTGCTGCTTCAAAATGCAATTATTTCTCCACTCAAAAATCCATTATTGGTTAGCTTCATAGAAAGTTAGATTGTTCTATTAGGACTTGAATGCTGAACCTCAGAAGATTCATGTAAAGCATTCTCATTAATGCAGCTCTCGCATTTGAACTTCCTGCGGTCTGATATCTGTTTTGCTGGTGCTTATTTATCTTTCCCCCCAACTTCCTGCAAATAAAATCATATTCCTTCAGCTTAGTTTTGAATACTTTACAACGTATTCATGTACTTTATTAGATAATTAATCACGGCAATTTGTTGTCATGAAATAAATAGTTGTATATTCAATTACAGTAAATAGTTACAGATCATTGAAAACTAATATTGAAAATTGATTTTTAATTGGATCTAATTAAAGTAAAATATTATTTTAAATAAATTTTGTTTTATGGGAAGGATGTAGAAGAGAAATGGAGGACATTTAAAGGGGGAAATTTTAAGAGTACAGAATCTTTATGTCCTTGTTCGGTTGAAAGGAAATAGTAAAAATTGGAAAGAGCCCTGGTTTTCAAGGGAAATTGGACACTTGGTTCGGAAAAAGAGAGAGATCTACAATAATTATAGGCAGCATGGAGTAAATGAGGTGCTTGAGGAGTATAAGGAATGTAAAAAGAATCTTAAGAAATAAATTAGAAAAGCTAAAAGAAGATATGAGGTTGCTTTGGCAAGTAAGGTGAAAGTAAATCCAAAGGGTTTCTACAGCTATATTAATAGCAAAAGGATAACGAGGGGATAAAATTGGTCCATTAGATAGACAGAGTGGATAGCTATCTGCAGCCAAAAGAGATGGGGGAGATATTGAACAATTTATTTTCTTCGGTATTCACCGAGGAGAAAGATATTGAATTATGTGAGGCAAGGGAAACGAGTAGAGTAGCTATGGATACCATGAGATTCAAAGAAAAAGAAGTGCTGACACTTTTGAAAAATATAAAAATGGATAAGTCTCCAGGTCCTGACAGGATATTCCCTAGGACATTGAGGGAAGTTAGTGTAGAAATAGCAGGGTTTATGACAGAAATATTTCAAATGTCATTAAACAGGAATAGTCCCCGAGGATTGGCGTGCTGCGCATGTTGTTCCATTGTTTAAAAAGGGTTTTAAGAGTAAACCTAGCAATTATAGACCTGTTAGTTTGACTTCAGTGGTGGGCAAATTAATGGAAAAGATACTTAGAGATAATATATATATAAGCATCTGGATAAACAGGGTCTGATTAGGAACAGTCAACATGGATTTGTGCCTGGAAGGTCATGTTTGACTAATCTTCTTGAATTGTTTGAAGAGGTTACTAGGGAAATTGATGAGGGTAATGCAGTGGATGTTGTCTATATGGACTTTAGTAAGGCCTTTGACAAGGTTCCTCATGGAAGGTTGGTTAAGAAGGTTCAATTGTTGGGTATAAATGCAGGAGTAGCAAGATGGATTCAACAGTGGCTGAATGGGAGACACCAGAGAGTAATGGTGGATGACTGTTTGTCAGGTTGGAGGCAGGTGACTAGTGGGGTGCCTCAGGGATCTGTGTTGGGTCCACTGTTGTTTGTCATGTACATCAATGATCTGGATGAAGGTGTGGTAAATTGGATTAGTAAGTATGCAGATGATACTAAGATAGGTGGTGTTGGGGATAATGAAGTAGATTTCCAAAGTCTACAGAGAGATTTAGGCCATTTGGAAGAATGGGCTGAAAGATGGCAGATGGAGTTTAATGCTGATAAGTGTGAGGTGCTACACCTTGGCAGGACAAATCAAAATAGGATGTACATGGTAAATGGTAGCAAATTGAGGAATGCAGTTGAACAGAGGGATCTAGGAATAACTGTGCATAGTTCCCTGAAGGTGGAATCTCATATAGATGGGGTGGTAAAGAAAGCTTTTGGTATGCTAGCCTTTATAAATCAGAGCATTGAGTATAGAAGTTGGGATGTAATGTTAAAATTGTACAAGGCATTGGTGAGACCAATTCTGGAGTATGGTGTACAATTTTGGTCGCCCAGTTATAGGAAGGATGTCAACAAAATAGAGAGAGTACAGAGGAGATTTACTAGAATGTTGCCTGGGTTTCAGCAACTAAGTTACAGAGAAAGGTTGAATAAGATAGGTCTTTATTCTCTGGAGCGCAGAAGGTTAAGGGGGGACTTGATAGAGGTCTTTAAAATGATGAGAGGGATAGACAGAGTTGACGTGGACAAGCTTTACCCATTGACAGTAGGGAAGATTCAAACAAGAGGACATGATTTCAGAATGAAGGGACAGAAGTTTAGGGGTAACATGAGGGGGAACTTCTTTACTCAGAGAGTGGTAGCTGTGTGGAATGAGCTTCCAGTGGAAGTGGTGGAGGCAGGTTCGATTTTATCATTTAAAAATAAATTGGGTAGGTATATGGATGAGAAAGGAATGGAGGGTTAAGGTCTGAGTGCAGGCATATGGGACGAGGGGAAAATAATTGTTTGGCACGGACTTGTAGGGCCGAGATGGCCTGTTTCCGTGCTGTAATTGTTATATGGTTTTATGGTAATTGAGAGAATTCTAATCTTTTTGATGCATTGTGTTTATTTTTGTGAATGGTATATTCCACAATGCACAGACTAAATTGCATTATGCTCCTTGCTCCTTCCACCTGTCAACAGTAGCAAACCATCTACCCAGCAATGGTTAGTACAGCACAAAGCTTCATGCAGCTCTAGCTGAGGTCAAACACTCACATTCTAACCTCTTGAGGGCTTTTCTATGTGTTCCAGTGTACTGGTAAAACAGACTTTAAACTCTTGTCAGTGGAGCTGCTGGTGCATGCATCATAGTCCCATTCAAATAAACCTGTCACAACATAAACTCGCAGACTTGCAAAGAGGACAAGGGCAGGCCTCTAGCTTTTTATTCGAGCATCACCAAACGTGCACAGAGTATACAATTACTTCAATATCATTGAGCAAGCCTAAGGAGCTGAATCTCTGCTACATCAGATTATTTTAGTAATTTGTTGAAGTACTGCTAAGGACACTCTGAGGGCTGAGGTGGTGTTTTCTCATTGTCAATTCTTTTCAGCTGATTTGCTATTTGTGGAGGGGCAGAAGGCCTATTTTTGTAAGCATCTTAATGTAGTTGCTTACAGTAAAATGCTGTTTCATTTGGAGTAGCTTACATTTCTTAGCATTTAAGTACTATTCAGTGTGCCATTGAAGTAGTTACATTGTTCCTGGTTAATGTGTTGTATTATGCTCTAATTGTTTCTGGATTTTTTATTATGTTACATTGTTAATTTTTTATCATATTTTCTTTGCACTTTTTAAGCTAAAGTATTATTCAAAACTAGTTTCCTGAATTACAAATCCAAATAGTTACACCAGCAAGCTGTGTGATTTAGCTCTAGATGCAAAATAATTCAACATTTGCATTGAAAAAAATTGAAAATGGAGTGCTGGGAAAGTGAATATCCAGGCTTCTTTTAAACAATTACAAATGTAGTTTTCATTTCTATACCAAATTAACACTCAGTTTCCTTTAGCTTCAATTGTACCTTAAAAAATAATGATGAACTATTTAAAGTGGCAGATCAATTGCGAAACTCTCTTTTATTGCTATAAACAACATGTAGCAGTCATATAAATACTTGCGTATACATTTGGGCCTTGATGTTAATGATTGGAGAGGTTATTTGCTATGTAGGTTAGTCTTTTAAAGGGGCAAGACACTAACATAGTCAAATCAACAGATTCACTGTATAATCGGGAGGCAATTAAATAAAGTTGGTATTTGGGTCTCCTAGAACACAATTTAGTGTACTGCTGGCTCAGGAAGTGACTTTTATAGTGCATCTGGTGGGCTTGAGATACACAATTTCTTGAGATACATAAGTGCTCTGCCCCTTGTTTTCTTTGATTTGACCAACTAATTGCTGATTTCCTTACTATCACAATCTCTATCCCGTTTCCTCTTCTTTGATTGCCCTACCTTTCACCTCCCCATTACACCCTATCTCACTGCGATGGTAACCATGAACCAATTTCTTGCTTATAATCAAATGAATCCTGCTTTTTTCCTTTACACCTCTTACTCCCACCAATCCCAGATCTCTGCATTCTACCACAGTGGTTGCAGAGAATAGTGACCTCGTCATAGCACTAAGCTTCTGGTGCAAACCATCCTGTTAACTGGAATAAATGCTGAGAGGAAAATGGCTAAAAAAGAACAATTGTTATTTTCTTAAATTTAGTAAGTTCCTAATTTCTCTGCCGTCACCTTCTTCATCTTTTCCTGAATATCAGAGCCTAGATTTTTAATAAATTATTAAACTGGGGGGGGAAACGTGAAAGATAATTGTGCTTTTTATTTTTGCAATACTGTATTTCTCAATGTGTTCTCGTGATTTTATGTACATTTTCTAATTTTTTTTCACACATTATGTTCATACAAGTTAATTTTTCCACAGCAGCAGCAGCAACTACAAGCCCAACACTTATCCCACGGCCATGCACTTCCAGTACCCCTCACTCCGCACCCATCAGGACTCCAGCTTCCAGGAATCCCATCTGTTGGAAGCAGTGCAGGACTATTGGCATTATCGAGTGCTATGAAAAATGAGAAAAAGCACCATGAAACAGACCATCAAAGAGGTAAACAATGTTTGAAATCTGAGATGTAGACAGTAATTATAAAATGGGAACCTGGTGTTAATCAAAAATCAAATTGGTGGAGGAATTCAGTGGGTCAGGCAGCATCAGTGGAGAGAATGGACAATTGACGTTTTGGGTCACGACCCTTCTTCAACCTGGTGTTAGTAACTGTTTTTAATAACGGTAATAGGAATATGCTATAAATTTTCACGTCCCTTTCATTATTCAATTGAATTAATGCTAATCTGTATCTTCACTGATAAATTGCGTTAGTTTTGTATCTGATAATACTCATAATTGAAAAACCATCAATATCAGTTTTGAAATTCCTAATTGCAATAGTGATTCTTTACCTTCCTACTTTCCCATTTCTCCTGTGTAATTTGTGATATTAAAACTAGTACGTTGAAGTTATTCTTAAATTTTGCATCATGTTGAAAATAAACATTTGATGAAGTAGGAAATTTATGTTATTTTTTGTGTGGGAGAGGCTGGATAATATATTTCCACCAATGAAGTTTAAACAGCAACTCCCAAACTATTCCAACTTGAGAGCCATTCAACGTAATACTTTATTTCCAACCTTACCTTGCTAAGTCTGAATTCTTAAAAGCACAAGAAGACAAATAGATATCAATTCACCCACTTTGAATTATTAAACAATAAAACATTTCAAATCATTTAGCTTAGACAATCTGTATCCTGGATAAAACGAGAAGCAGTTAAAAATGAAGTCAGACATCATTGTCTTTCCTAAAACATATTTGGAAATGAGAGAAAATAGATAACTGAACAATTCCTTTACTTTGTTACCTTCTTTTACAAATGTAGGAAACAAACTGCAATCTTATAACCAGCAACTTTATATTTCCTATCCAACCATTGACCAAATTAGATTATTTTTTTGCTTCTGATTTGAAGTGAATAACTATAAATATAGCAGTAATGTAAAGAACCACATTACTGTTAAAGCATCAACTTTCTGATTGAAAGTGGATTTTTTAGGACTTTGATGGTGAGGGTTGTCAGTGGTGAAGCTAATTGGGTCCTTAAAGTGACACTTGAATCTAGTCTGCCATTAGTGAACTGACCCTCCTTCACTTACCCCTGCTCTTTGTTCTGTGATTATATGCTCCTTGAAAGATGAGTATGTTCATTCTTACTGACACCTCGCAATCAATATAAAGAGCAATGATTTTCCATCAAGGAAAAATATTATTTTGCAGACTGCTTGATCAACTACAACATAAAGTTATGAATCGATTCAAGTGCTTTCTTCATTAATCCGCAGGTTGGGAAAATTATCTGTTTGTAAATTATCACAAAAAGTAAGAAAGAAAATTATAAAATAGTTATAAAATATCAAGTGAAAGGTATAATATTTTGCAGACCAAATTATTCTGTTGATTCATTGAATTGATTAGTCAATCTGTCTGCATAGTCCAATACTAAATTCAGATGACTTCATTAAGAGGATTAGTGAAAAGGAAATGATCATACTTATCACTACATGGGACATTCTACTCTTTATCAGTGAAATCATTTCCTACTTCATACTTGGAAGTGGGATCCCGATGGATCAATTAACAAAGTAGTTAATTTGTTCTTCAACTTTGAACATTACAAATGTAATGTGTCATCCAGTTCGAAGTTTTACCCTTACTTAAGTTTCGAGAGATTTTGTTAAATCAAAGAATTACACTGATGGAGATTATACAATTGTGCAAAAATACAACTACCCTTGACTCGACAACTGTATCTCCCTATCTACCCCATCAGAATAATATATATTTTTCTCCAACTAAAAGTAATATCTTGGGGTTAGACCTGGGAGACAGGGTAGGACAGAATGCAGATGTCACCCGATGTAAATTCAGAATATAAATCCTCTGCTGTAGATGTGTTAATATAGGATGTGAAAATGTACTTTACTAGGAAACGACACATCTGGTGATTGGATAACCTGACAATCATGATAACAGGTGCTTGTTTTTCCCTCCTACCCCTTTCCCCATTTCCCATTTTTCCTTGCTCTATTGATTGCAACCTCGTTCATTTATTTAATGATGTGGCTTCCCACGAGAACAGACAGAGACTCAGTAAAGGTAGGTTTCAACAAACTTTTTTACAAGGGAATACAAATTGGATCTTTTGTCAATTTTCTTGTTTTTTGTCATTTTGATTTTCATTTATAGTCCCATGTATCTTCTGATATTGCTGTGGTGCAGAAATGCTTTTGTTGTCACATTGCCACCGATAACTTTAGATCTGTGTCTAAACATGGTTTTGTTTTAGAGCTGAGGATCCAATGGGAAATTGATGGGAAACACATTATCTCGGAATACTTGACTTTTCATTTTTAGCCTACCAGCATACTGCTAGCTCATGTTAGCGGGTTAATGAAAAATAAATACATATTTTTGATGACTGACCTTGGAAATCAGGAAAACCTGTCAGTCTGGAAGTCGAATGCTTGTGTTTTGATCTATTGGTGGGGTCAATACTCAATAACTGCTGTATACCTGATAAAACATTTTTTTGGTGTGTGTGTGTGTGAACCTGCAAAAAACTTTTTATAAAATCATTGTTTTTTGAACTAATTTACATTTTGTAAAGGGTCGTAGAGACACAGCACAGTTTGTCCCTTCAGCACTGACAATCAATCACCTATCAACACTTATTCTACATTAATCCAATTTCTCCTATTCTCCCACATTCTCATCAACTCTCTTTGGATTATACCACTCAATTACACACTGGGGGCAATTTAACAGTCTGCAATTAAACTACTAATGAACAAGTCTTTGAGATTTGGGAGGAAACTGGAACACCTGAAGGAAACCCACATGATCACTTAATGTTCATACTCCACCCAGACAGCACCCAAGGTCAGGTTTCAGTCGCTATTCTATTACCTCCAGCACTGTGCCACCCTTGTTTGGGTATTTGACCCCAGAAGTAGTTGAACATGAGATTTGACATTTGAATGTGCCAGTGTCACAAAAGAAATAAGATGCTCACAATTACAGATCACCTTTTATACTTTCTTCAGAAAATCACAGTGCATTGAATCATTTTGTTTTGTGATGAAGGAACTATTATTATATAAGTAAATGTAATAGTTAGCTCGTACAAAGTAATGTTTCATGAACTGCAGCTGAGTGAAATAACTAGTTAGCCTACTTTATTGGATCTGATGGGTGAAGGGAAAATATTGTAATGCATTGGAAAACTCCATGCCCAGCTGCAAGATATGGTCATGTTTTACATTCACTTTGACAGGTGGACAGGCCAACGTTTAATAATGCAGCCAAAATATGTTGTGTTTGTTCTGCTAGTGGCAATTTTGTCATCACTTCTGAATCACACAGTGTGGTAACTGCAGAAATATATATCCGTCCTTGCTTGAAATTACTGGTTACTTTGGTGCTAAAAATGTGACTAAGTCTTTGGTAGAAAGTGGGCAATTCCTTGTGAGACAACTAACATTGAGGTGATATTGGCTGCTCCAGATGGAATAAAGCTATTCCAATTGATGCGTTGTCGATTTACACATTAAAGTTTTGAATTTCAAGACTTTTGGCATTGTGTGACCTGGATCTGCCTAGGTTACGAATGCACTTGCATAATGTCGGCGTGCTATCTGTGGATTGCTTCCCATGTACAAAGTGGAAAAATATCTGACGGGTCATGCCATGCATCAAGAATTTACAGAGGTTGGGAATTTTCTTGCTTCCACTGATATAATTTCTCACTGCAGTTAAAAAATAAGGTCGGCTGGGAGATTGGGCTACACCTTAGCTTATGAGATGTATGTTCAGTAGTTTGATAACAATGGGGAAGAATCTGTTTTTGAATCTGGTAGTTTGCATCTTCTGCTGACAGGAGAGGGGAGAAGAGGGAATGACCTCGATCAAATGGTCCTTGATTACATTAGCTGGCTTTCCGATGCATCAAGTGTAGATCGTGCCCAAGTGGCGGGAGGCTGGTTTGTGTTGTGGACTGGCCTACATCCACAAGTCTATGCAATTTCTTGCTGTCTGTTTAGAGCCCAGACCATTGCCAAACCAAGTTGTGATGCATCCCGATAATCTGCTTTCAACGGTGCTTTATAGAAATTGGTAAGTCTTTGATGATATGCCAAAGTTCCTTAAAGTGCTATGAGAGGCTGGTTATGGAACACATTACATCCTTGACTCACTGCAGTTGATCTACCGCCACAACAGGTCCACGGCTGATGCCATCTTATTGGCCCTACACTCATCCCTGGAACACCTGGATAAAAGAGACACCTACGTCAGACTTCTATTCATAGACCACAGCTCAGCTTTCAAAACCATTATCCCATCCAATCTCATGGAACTTTGAGTCAGCTCTCACCTCTGCAACTGGATCCTCGACTTTTTGACCCAACAGACCCTAATTAGTGAGGATAGTTGACTTAAAAAGTCCTCTACAATAATCCTCAACACTGGTGCCCATGCAAGTGCATTCTCAGCCCCCTTCTTTACTCCTGAAATGACACCACTGTAGTGGGCCAGATATCAAATAATGATGAGACAGAATACAAGAAGTAGATTGAGTACCGCGTCATCTGATGCCAAGCCAACGACCTTTCCCTCAATGTCAGTGAGACAAAGGAGATTGTTATTTAATTTAGGAAGCGAAGCGGTTCACATACCCCGGTATACAGTGTCAGTGCTGAAGTAGAGATGGATGTAGGCTTCATGTTCCTACGAGTAAATATCACCAGCAACTTGTCCTGGACCAGCCATATTGCAGCAATGGGCAAGAAAGCACACCAATGCTTCTACTTTCTTAGAAGTATTAGGAAGTGCGGCCTGTCCCACCAATTCTCACCAACTTCTACAGATATTCCGTAGAAAGCATATTATCTGAATGCATTATGCATGGTTTGGGAACAGCTCCATCCAAGATGGCAAGAAATTGCAGAAAATTGTGAACGCAGCCCAGATCAGCACACAAACCAACCTCCTTTCCATTGACTCCATCTACACTTCATGATGTTTCTGCAAAGCCACCAGCATAATCAAAGACCAGTCTCACTCTGGTCTCTCCGAAGGGCCTATTACCACACTGTATCTCTAATCTAAACTAATACCCCAACTATAGCTCTTTAGTGATTTTAATTTAAAAGCAATGAAGCACTTGGTCTGTTCTTGGTTTGGATTAATTTTGTACTTTTCTACAAGACTTTGTGTGAATGACAGTCCAATGAGCAAGGTGTGCTGCACTGTTCTGCACAATTACATTTTCCGAGCTTTCTATACATGAACATAGAGAAGTCCTATTTTGGGCTGATAAGTGTAATTAGCATTTGTTGTATGACTCCATACCAATCTACTGATTTAATGATGAAGCCATTTTGGGTAGCTCCTTATCTAGTCTGACCAATAGACAATGTTACAATGGACCATCAGAAATTAGCATATTGGACAAGCAGCCTTGTCATCAAGACTATCTCTCCTTGAGCTGGATGATGGGCAATATCAGGCATCTGTGAACATTGCAAGCGCCATCTCACGGCCGGACATTGATAATGGCACGGTATGGGAGGACCCTCTAACTAACCTGAGGCAGGTCTTCACCAGCTATGATTGAGGTACATTTAACTAGTGGCATGCAACCACTCAAGCACTGATATTAGTTATGTGTTGCAGGCTCAGTAACATCAACGTTCTATGTCCAGTGCCTTTGTTTAAATGCGCCTTGATTTTGCATGAGGACCTTGCTACAAATGCCGAAGCATGTTGTTTTTAAGGAAATAAGTCAATTGGTTAAATAATATTTGAGTATACTCTGGTTAACAAATGGGTTGCAGTGGGTGGGAAACAAACTAGGATAATTTTTGCTGTGATAGGGAACAAAATTGTGTTGTGGCCAAAAAGAAAATATTTTTAGTATCAAAGGTTTAGAGACATGTCAAAATGATTTATATTTGGATGAAAAGCTTGCTGCCAGCATTTCAAGATACACTAGCTTGCTAATTTCCTAAATGTTTTCAGCAATCCACAAAGTAACATTTAGTCGCCTATTTTATCAATTGATCATCTCTTAACCTATTCTGTGAAGGAGAGATATTTTATGATTTTTGCATCATGTGACTAATGCTGATGTCTAACTACCAGAATGTGACAATTCCCAACAGCTGTACGCTGTGTCCTTGTATAATATAATTTATTCATGCAGAATAATGCTCTTTAACAGGTAATGAGCATGACATAAATTGCCTTTTGCATTTTTCCCCCTTTTCTCCTCTACTAACGTGCAAACAGGCATTACTAGTGTTCTAAATAATAAGCAATTTTTGGCTGGCTGTCAAAGAAAATTCCAGTGCAAATCTAAATTAATGATGCCTGAAATTTTTATGGCTCGCTTGAAAGTCATTAATGTGTAAAGGAGATGTTGGTAACAATTAGTGTAGGATATATTATGAACATGTATATTTTTGTGAACTACAGACCATTTGATTAATTTTATTTAAAACAAAGACTTCTTTTCTAACCCATTCCGGGACAATATTTTCTTATGCAGGATAGAAGAATTATAGAGGAAATGTCATTCAGTTATTAAGCTCTATTTTACTTGTGGCTTTTGGGCAGGATTACAGTGAGCCATTTTTGATTTTACATTCCATGTAATTGCATTCGTTCTTTTCACAGGACAGAATAATGAGAGACCATGGCTATTTTTTTTGTTTGCTTTTGTGATGATTTATGTATTGTACCTACACAAAACATCTTGCCATAGAGTACAGAGAAGGTTCACCAGACTGATTCCTGGGATGTCAGGACTTTCATATGAAGAAAGACTGGATAGACTCGGCTTGTACTCGCTAGAATTTAGAAGATTGAGGGGGGATCTTATAGAACCTTACAAAATTCATAAGGGTTTGGACAGGCTAGATGCAGAAAGATTGTTCCCGATGTTGGGGAAGTCCAGAACAAGGGGTCACAGTTTAAGGATAAAGGGGAAATCTTTTAGGACCGAGATGAGGAAAACATTTTTTACACAGAGAGTGGTGAATCTCTGGAATTCTCTGACACATAAGGTAGTTGAGGCCAGTTCATTGGCTATATTTAAGTGGGAGTTGGATGTGGCCCTTGTGGCTAAAGGGATCAGGGGGTATGGAGAGAAGGCAGATTCAGGATACTGAGTTGGATGATCAGCCATGATCATATTGAATGTCGGTGCAGGCTCGAAGGGCCGAATGGCCTACTCCTGCACCTATTTTCGATGTTTCTAACTAGAAGACTGGAGCACATGTTGGTATTCCTCTATCACCGAAGTTCCTTTTTTTCACTATTTATACTACTGACCTCAAAATGTTGATATTCAATTCCTAAAACACTGCATTTACCTGCACAACCCAGTTTTGAATTTGAAAATGCTTCATTAACATGATCTTAGACAGTTCCTTATCATTGATGATGACCTTGTGTTGGAGTTTTGTGGGATTCTGAGACAATTTGTCAGGAACTAATAAGGCCAAATGTGGACCTGTAGACTCTACTATAGATGGGGTAGGAGAAGCTTGGCTATCTGAGTGGGTGGCAGTTTGGGCGTAGAATTACTACTCCTACTGTTTACATTGAGAATCCCTGTGCTGCTGATGAATGGACTTGAGACTGCCAGTGCCAACCCGAGTGGTCTTTCTCTAACTTGAGCAGCCATGAACGAGTGATTCTCCTGGCTAGGTGGGACGTTGCACATTTTCAACAGGAGTTTGTGAAAATACCTGAATCTTTCCTTGGTCCATTTGGTGTCCTCCTCTTTCGACAGAACATGTCGAGTGTCTGCATTGGGGGTTTGGGGTTGGGCATAGAAATAACATGATAGGGTGTATTAAGGCCCCCAATATGGGGATATTGTCCTGGGAGAAGATGCTGACATTGCTTATCCCGCCAGTGAATGTGGAGATCTTTCCAAGACCGCATATGTGGTATCTCTCAAATCATTTGTGGTGTCTTAGAAGGATACAGGATAACAAGAGTCACTGCTAGACTACAAAATCTGAGCCAGGTTTGAAATCTTGACATTCAAAAACTTCCTCTTATAGCCAAAGAGTCTGCTTTGGCATTGAAGATGATGGTGAATTTCATCGTCAATGTTTGACTTCATTGAATGGTGGCTTCTCAGGAATGGGGAGTGGTCCATGTCTTAGAATAAAGGGGAGGTCATTTAAGACTGAGGTGAGGAAAAACTTTTTCACCCAGAGAGTTGTGAATTTATGGAGTTCCCTGCCATAGAGGGCAGTGGAGGCCAATTCACTCGATGGGTTTAAGAGCAAGTTAGTTAGAGCTCTAGGGGCTAGTGGAGTCAAGGGATATGGGGAGAAGGCAGGCACAGGTTATTGATAGGGGACGATCAGCCATGATCACAATGAATGGCGGTGCTGACTCTTGCACCTATTTTCTATGTTTCTATGTTTTCCAGTCTTGTTTTTTTTATCGTTCATTCACGAAAGATGAGCTTAGCAGGTTGAGCTAACATTTAATTATGCATCCTCAATTGGCCTTGAGATGGTGATGATGAGCTGTCCTCCTGAGGATAATTGCCATCGCCCACCGGGGGCTTTGCCTTTGACTCTGACATCGAGAGGGGAATGGGAAGTGCAGGGGAGAGATAAGTCTTTGCCTTCCATCACCGCGAGGAGGAGATGCGCTGTGATGGATGTTTGTGTAAATTGTGTTGTGTCTTGGTTCTTTCTTGTGTGTATGACTGCAGAAACAACATTTCGTTTGAACCTCAATGGGGTTCAAATGACAAATAAATTGTATTGTATTGTATTGAGCCACTGCAGTCCTTTGGGTGTGGTTTACCCACAATGCGGTTTGGGATGGAGTTCCAGGATTTTGACCCTGTGATGGTGAAGGAATAGTAATAGTTACAAGTAAGGATGGTATGTGGCTTGGATGTCAACCTCTAGACAGTGATTTTCCCATGCTTTTGCTGCCCTTGTCCTTCTAGCTGGTAGAGGTGGTTGGTTTGAAAAGTGCTGCTTAAGGTGAACTGCTGCAATGCATCTTGTTGATGGTATATTTGCTGGTACTGTACATCAGTGTTGGAACATGTGAATGGTTATAGATGGGGTGCCGATCAAGCAGACGGCTTGGATAGATTCAGATTCATATTAGTTTATTGTTATATACACAAGGGTTCCTTGTTCACAAGGATCTCAAGGGTATGTGTAATGATAGGAACAACAATAATAAATACAACCATTAATCCAAAACAACAGAATGATGCAGAGGTTGAAGTGCAATTTGAAGTAGTGTAAAATTAAATTCCTAAACAGGAATACTGGAATAACCATATAAAAAAGTGGAGGATGTAACCACACTTCCAGGAAGCTGGTGTGAAAGGGTGATTGATTCAGGTGTCTGATTGCTATTGAGAAGTTGTTCTTAAGTCTGGATATACAGACTTTCAAACTCCTGTATCTTCTCCCAAAAGAGAGAAAGGGGAACGGCGATATTGGCAGGTAACCTTGATGATATTTCCAGCTGCCTTGATGCAGTGCACTATGAAGATAAACTATATGCCGTTGAGTTTCTTCAGTGTTGTTGAAGCTGCGCTCATCCAGCAAGTGGAGAATATTTTACCACACTCCTGACATGAACCTCGTGGATAGTGAGCAGGCTTTGGGGAGTTAGGAGTTGAGTTACTTGCCACAAAATTGCTGGATTCATAGTCTTTGACGTTCTTGTAGCCACATTATGTATGTGGCTACTCTTGTTCAGTTTCTGTTCACTGGTAACCCCCAGGGTATTTGTGGTGGAGGATTCATGATGGTAATGCCATTGAATATTAGAAGGTATTAGCTATATTGTGGTGCGTTTTTATGAGTGAAGTGGGTTGGAGGGTTATGAAGTGGTGTTGAATAATGAACATGTTTAGAGAGGACTGGAGGATCTAATATTTTAAAGATACTAATGCAAGATCTGTTCTCAATCACGTCAGTGACTCTGAACATGCCATCATTTACCAGACATACCATGGAAACACATTTCTGGAGGCAGCAAAAAATTGAGGTGGTTATGGACGGCTATCATTATATCCAAAATAAATAGCAATAGTTATGCTTACTACATAAAATCAGCACCTATATATTTATGGTAACTGATCTTACTGTACTTTGCCAGGTTGGCAAAAGCATAACAGTAATTGTTTAAAACAACGTACTGTAGAGTTTTATTTGACTCCAATCCATAGTTTTCCTGATCCGGAATGGGATTTTATTCATGCAAAGGATAGAGTTGAGCAATACAACAATAGACAAGTTTTGGTTGTAATGATGTCAATAACACAGTCAAAACCTTTGTAGCTATCTTAAATGGCGCTATTCTCACGACATTTTGAATGAAGTGGTGTCGGGAGTTATACTTGCAGTGGTTACTATTTACCATCGCCTTGGAGAAATCAAGTGGTGGCTGAAATACCCAAAACATTAACACTATATGACACTGTTAAATTAAAGTGTAGCATTTTAGTGTTGATAGTACTTGAAAAGATATGTCGGATGCTTGAAATTCATTATTAACATCATTTTCAGCAACCACAACAAATGAAACTGTCTTTATTTTTTTGCAATAGTTTGCTTTTCCCTGGATCAAATACAGTCTCTTCTACTGCAAAAACCTTTTAAAACTATAATCTGAAGTTTTGTGAATGTTCACTACTTGATTGATGATAAATGATAGACACCTGGCATTTAACATCATGGGGCAATCGTAACAGTGGGAAGCTATTCATCATTTTTTGCATTTGTTGCCTTTGATTTATGTTGTTAATGGCTTTAGATTACTTCTTCCCCTTGATTACTGAAATATTCTTAGTAAAAATAATTCTTTGTGGATGGCCTTTGTGGATACTTGATAGTTCCTTTATATAATGCAAATGTATTTAATAGTGTACTACGGTATTGACTTTGTTTTAAACTATATCCTAATGGCATTTACATTATAGCCATAAACATTTAGCTATGCCTGTGTGGGTGCATTAATTGTTTGGAACAACTGAATGTCTTGTAACTGAGTTGTCAGTAGAATAAGTGAATATATTAGTGACTTGTGTCAAGCTACAGACTACAGTGATGTATTTGTCTAATTTAATAATGTCACTTGAAACATGGCAATGATAATTAAACCGTGTTCTGTTCCGTATGTTAAATCTTAGAGAGAAAATGAAACTGATCAGCAGTCCTACGGATAGTAAATTTTTCTCTTCAATCCAAGAGTGAATATGTTGTACTTTACCGTGCATTAAAGGGCAGAATGAAAATCCATGTTACCATGGCAACAAAACTGCTTTCTAGATTGCTTCCTAAGATATATCTGCACGACAAGCAGATGTCTGAATCAAGTAGCGCTCTCTGAATATAAACAAATAACTTTTAGCAGGTGTTGGAAATCATATGGAAATCCTATTAAGAAGCCTTGGGTTCCTTTCTGTCAGGAAGCTGTTGCTCACAAAAGGGTTGGTTGGCTGAATGAAATGGACAGAATTAATTCTCATTAGGTTTTAGCTTTCCCAGGAAATTATTGTCTCAGCATGTTCTCTTTCTCCTGTGAATTTGAATGGAGTCTGTTCTCCTATTGATCTATTCTGCCTGCCCTCTGTAAATCAACACTTGAACTACTGTAGTCCTCTGAGATTTGTGATGTTTCCCCTGACTGGTCTGAGGCTGCCAGATTCTACATGGATTACAGGAGAAAGCCGAGGTTGTAAGTGCAGGAAAGGTGAAGCTGTTATATCTGCCCAGATGATTAAAGGTTTATTGATATTGTTGAGGATATGTGTTTTGTGTTCTGTACTGCAGCCAGCTTTCCTAATGCAATATTCCACTTGGCAGTACACACCAGTAGAACTGGGATAATTTATTTTTGCTTCTGGGTTAACTATTGTGTGTACACATTATACAAAGCAAATGGTATTTGCTATTCAGGCCGCAATTAATAGAATGTAGTCTGCATTTTAAAAGGGACGCTCTTTTCCATAGAAGATTTGTAATGGAGAACTAAAATGTGATTCTTATGGGAAGTTAATTATTAGTCAGCATTTTTTGTAAGTGAATGTGCATATTAAATGTCATTATATTGATGAAGAAACAAGTTCAGCAAAAGCTGCACCATTATATCCTTTCCCCCACCATGTGCTGCATTTTATAAAAACAATACAATTCACATTGGTGGTCTCTTGTTGCCTAGTAACAGGCCACAGGGTATGCTCCATGTGAAATGCGTGAGCATCTGTCTTTTAATCTTTTTAGTTTATTCTTCTCTGGGCACTGATTGGACCAATCAAACTTGTGGTTCTGACATTGCATGAGGAGGGATGAACTCCAGGATTCCCTTGGGCCGTGCCCTAAGTGTTTGGCAGAATCGAAAAGTGGTGAGGTTTAGCCAGGCAGCGTTTTTTGTGTTTGTGGGAGTTAGCCAACTCTGCTCTCAGATGGACTTTAGTAACTACATTTCTACCAGCCAGGGAATAAAATTGAAATTTACTTGTGAATCTAGGTATTAGTAAGAGTCATCTGTCTGTGTGAACAACACAAGGAGAGTAAAATCGCTTTTATGAACCCATTTTTGATTTATTTTGACCACCCGTCGTAATATTGAAAATGACTATCCAAGGCAATAGATAGGTTAAAATAAATTATTTTCTGTATATGGTTTAAAAAATAAGAAAGGAATTTTTATTTAAGCTATTTTTGCTGTGAAACTTAATAAAAATGTGAATTGAGTTTGAATGCAGAATGAAATTAGCAATGTGATCCTTGAACAAATGACCAAGTAGTTCCATGTGCATTATGAAGAAAAAAGTTAATCTGTAATCAAATATAGCTATCATCTAAAGGTAAATTATCGGTCTCAAATTTATTTGACAGTCTATACTTTGATTAAAAACAAAGATTTTATAGCATATTTGTTTTTAATAGCTGGACATGTTTCCCTCTTCCTTTCCCCTTTCCACTATCCCTCCCCATTTTCTCTTTCTTACTGCCTGTGAATGTCTAGTTGATTAGCTGTTATGCCGTGGTTACTGAATGCCAGCCATCCATCCAGAAGTAACATCCTACAATATTCAGTGAAATCCATGGCACAAAGATCACAATCACTGTGGGCAGTGTTCTTCAGGTTCACAAACAAAGGAAAATTCTGTCACTTTAACATTCACTACATTAGTGTTCAGATTTAGAGTTCTGACCTTGCGATGGATTTTTTTCATGTCAATTTTAATAATATTTGCTTCAGTTTGCATATTGAGTCGTGATTGGATATGCTAGTAGTACAAATGCATAAGTTGCTTGTGCAGTTTTTTGTGAATTATATTTGGTCAATTTTAAATATGGAAGGTTATTATACAAAAATAGACTTTGAATTAATTTCAAGTGATGAATGCATTATTCATTATTTCGATGCTAACCATTAAAGCACATTTTTTTCTTCTGACCCTGACCTGTTTTTGTGCTCTCTACATTTGTATCAAGAAACCACCATTGTGTTGCCTATTGCTATTCAGTGCAGGCAGCCAGCCCACAGAAAAAATTCAGGAAGCTATTAATTCATGGTTCACAGAATGCAAACCACTAAACAAGCACTCTGTATGACTAAATGATCCTCTATGTTTATTGAAGCAGAGGGCATAGAATGCAACAGTTCCTGTGGGGAAGGGTTTATACAAACTGTTTTGACCTATCCAGTTGTGGCTTTTACTGTTCTCAACAAGTACAGTATAAACATGCATTGAATAATTAGATAATTGCATAATTCAGCATTGCAGATTAGCCAGGGTGCAAATAGGATGAAAACAAAAGGTTAAGATAACAGTCAAAGTTCTTGACTAGAGATTTATTTATTGAAACATCGAACTTGCATAGTCTTATAATTGTCACATTTAAAAAAATATTGAAGATGTAACTTGCATGATTTCATTTGGGATAGGATTAGGAGGTGAAAGAAGATTGGAGCCAGGAATTCGCTTGAAAAGTAAAGGGTCGATTGAGAGACAGACAAGATTTAGAGAGAGTGATGGGGAGAAATGGTAGGGTGGAATGTTATAGAGTCATAGGGTCTTACAGCACGGAAGCAGGTCCTTTGGCCCAACTTGTCCATTCTACCCAAGAAGCCCCATCTAAGCAAGTTTACACATCCCATTTTCCTGTGTTTGGTCCCTATCCCTCAAGTTTTCCTATCCATGTACATCCAAATGACTTTTAAATGGTTTTACTGGACCTGTTTTAACTATTACCACTGACGACTCATTCTGTTTACCCAACTGTGTGGAAAAAGTTGTTCCCCAGGAACCCATTAACAAATAAAACCTATTAAAATATGATATTTTCTGTGGCCTAAATATGACAGTAGGTGGACCTCAGAACATTTTGACTCAATTTTATGGGCAATGCTATATTAACGTGACGGTAATGGAATTGCATCATTCTGTGTTTCTCTCATGCAAAACATGTTTTTTTTGTATACATTTGATTTATAGAACTAGAAGTGCTGGGTTGAATTTTCAGTGGTGCACTTGAATCCTGGAACTATCTAATTAAGAAATAATTAATTTTGATGTACATCTACATCAACATTATGCTTGCACCGCGCAGTACCACCTGTTTGCTCTGGGTAAAGAGCAATTTTTGAAGAAAATATCGGAGCCTTGTATGAAGGGACAAGTCTAAAAGAAATTCTGATGGGGTTCCAATTGAAATCCAGAGCTTGAATCAGTTTGTGTAAAAGACCTGCCCACAGTGTGCGATAGATCCAAACTAAGCCAATGGGTTTGAAAGGGTTGCAGGGCTAATAGAGATTGTGGGGAAAAAGGGTGTGAAAATACTTGGAATTTAAACTTTTTTAATTCAATATATTGAGAGACTGGGAGCCAGTACAGAGCTGTGAAGATAGCAGTATTGGATGAGGAGAACCTACCAGAAAAAAGCTGTGGATGACATTATGAAAGTTAACATGGTTACACTTAATGCATCATTACACTCTCAATGGTGAAAATGTTATCATTTATTGCGAGATTGTACTCTTTCCATTAATGCACATCAGTAATATAAATGACTATTTTGATATGTTTGTGGGCAACATGAAAAGCTACAAATGCAGGGTTTTTTTTTAATCAGTTGTACTATCCCACAAATTGAATCTGCTGTAGATGTGTTTATCTAGTTAGTGGAAGATATTGCAATAAAATTAACTAAAGTACTTTGCTTAGATACATAGAAAAAAGGTACATAAAGCAATTCTTTTTTTTATTGCTTGTCAAGAGTCAATTTAATTGTCGACCCCTGGAGGTCCCACCTGCCGTTTGCAATTACATTATGCAAATAGACCCCAGACACAGCAATTTTTTAAACATCCATCACATAGCCGTGATGGAAGGCCAAATAAACTTATCTCTCCACTGCACTCTATGAAGGGACAAAGTCTAAAGAAATTCTGATGTCCCGGGTTAAAGCCACGCCGGGTGGTGAAATCCAGAGTCTTGAGCCCCCGTTTGTGCTCGCAAAGTCCGCGGCCTCCAGCCCGCACAGTGATGTAGGCGCTCCAGGGACCCCCAAACTAAGTCGCCGTTGCAGGAGCCCCGAAAATGGGTCTCCCTCCAGGGAGCCGCGGGGGCTCCCGATGCCGGCGTCCACAATGGAGAGACTCTGTAGGCAGGCAAAAGCAGGGCTCCTCCACCGTCCACCCGCTCCGGACTTGGCCAATCCGCGACGGCAACGGTTTTTTACCTGAGTCCCCGGCTTATTGAGGAGCTCCTCGTTGCGGCCTCAACGATACCAGTACGACGAGAAAAGGTGAAGTCTCCAGTGCAGGGAGAGATTCAAAAGTTTCTCCCCCCCTCCCACCCCCCCCCCCCGCCCCCCCAATAAACCCCAACTAAAAGTACAAAAATACAGCTTAGACAGAAAAAAATAATAAAAACGCGTACAGGCTGCAGAGGCCGCTGCTGGCCAGAGCTGCGCCGCCTACCGGACTCATTATGACTATGATATGATTTGATATGAATTACTATTATTGAAAAATATTAA
Organism: Leucoraja erinaceus; assembly: GCF_028641065.1. Taxonomy (NCBI): domain Eukaryota; kingdom Metazoa; phylum Chordata; class Chondrichthyes; order Rajiformes; family Rajidae; genus Leucoraja; species Leucoraja erinaceus. Next base: position 77,593,256 of record NC_073379.1, on the reverse strand, counting down.
AATAAATAATATGATGTTTGCCTTTTCAGAGTTCCTCAGTGTCTCCATCAGCTAGTTTCAGAGCTGCTGAGAAGCACAGAGGTTCAAATGACTACTCCTCAGATAATAAGAAGCAGAAGACAGATGATAAGGATTTAGCAAAACGTTACGTGAGTAATGATTGAAATGATAGAAATGCCCTCATAAAATGTTGGTTTTATTGTAATTAAGCAAATTATTGTGTAATTTATTATTTCTCCCCTTGTATGTGACTATGGACTCCTTGATTACCTTAAAGATACTTTTAAAAGGATTGCCTTTAACTTTAGAAAAAGTGATGCTTTTTGTGAAATTCTACATCGGGCTAATGGGGCTGATCTTCCATTCTTGTACCAGCTTGTAGGCTAAATCTTTCCTTTGTTTCTTTGTGGAGGTTCTGCTATCCAATGCAGGCAATGACTTGTGTCAGCAACAGCATCTTCTGCCTTGCCAGCTGTACTGCCGTCTGCCTCTGCACCCCGTCATTCAATGGGGCACACAACCCTCTCCAGACTTCCCATCTCTCAGGCTGGGAAATCTGATTGCTGAGATTGCAAAAGGTTAGACCTGGCACAAGTACAGGAGACCTTGCCAAATGAAAGGAAATAATCAGTTGCCAGGAGAATAGCAATTAGGGCTTTTTTCCAATTTAATTAATTTAGCTGAAAAAACCCTTAATTATTTTAAGAATATCGTTTTAGTATTAAAACCAGAATCTTTGTATAATGGTGACAGTTTTGATTAAAGCTTTACCAGTTGTCAAAACTAAAAGACGAGTAGATCAGGCTGCTTGTGCTGACTCAGCATTGTGCTGCATTCCACGATGCTAATATGCTGGGAGGTGGGCTCCTAATTAAACCCTATTAGACCGTGGTCCAAAGATAGATGATCATTAATCTTGATTATCTGAAAATGTGTCCTTTTATTGTTGGAATAAACATTAGTATCAACATTTGAGTAAGAAAATATAGATGTGTTTTGTGAACGTGTTATTTCCTTCTCCATCACTATTCCAGATTTTTGAAATCAGTAATTGTATAAACTTTCAGATGCATACTTTGTTTTGTGTATGCAAATTGCCATGATCCTAGCTCAGTGTAAAGGAGAAGATGGATGCGACAAAGTAAAGCAAAGAATATGGCTGTACCTGGTGTTGAGAAATATCACTTTCTGGCCATTTTATCCCAGTTACTTACACTTGTCAAAGCTTGGTCCAGTTTTTCCCTTAGTTAGCTTTCTATAATTAACAATTTGGCTGTTACAGACTCTAGCATTGCTATTATTTAATCAAATATAAAAATAAAATAAAACATTATTTCTATATATTTTCTAGGATAGCGATGGGGAGAAGAGTGATGACAACCTGGTGGTTGATGTTTCCAATGAGGTTTGTAGATCTTGGAATATTGACTTCAATTACTTAATCGGTGCTGGAATTTAACAGACTTTGTTGTCGTAGTATTATACTGCAGATTTTCAAATTATTGTTAAACTTCCGTTTAAAAGATTTACAAGCATCAAATTAATCTTCACAAAATTAAAGATTTGTAATTAACTGGACATTAATCATCGAGTCAGTCATATAAGCACAGAAACAGGCCCCTCGATCAACTTATCCATGCCAACCAACATGCTCCATCTACACCAGCCCCATTTGCCCACGTTTGGCCCATATCCCTCTATCGTTTCCTATTCATGTATCTGTCCAAATGTCTATTAAATGTTTTTATAGCACCTGCCTCAACTACCACCTCAATATACTCACAAAATGGAAGCTTGACACAAGGAAGCCTCTCAATATAACTGAAGATATGGCCATCACAACTATTAAAGGAAATTTAAAAGGAAAATGTGCTGCAAATACTTGGCAAGTAAGCTATCATCAGTAGAAAGAAACAAAGTTACCTCCTTCTTCAGATGAGGCCTGATTTTCCGAATATATAGAGCATTTAGTTTTTATTTCAGATTTCCCGTATCTGCAATATATTGGTGTAGGAGAGAATTTATCGTGGGAAAGACTAATCATAATTAGTGGAGAATAGGAAATTAGCATTTCACATACCTGATCATTTACCTACCCAGTTTATTAATAACTGGACTTCATCATCTTGTCTGCTAAAGCTCTTGGTGTTAATGCTGGAGGACGATTTAGCTTGATCTTGCCTAAAGCTGTTGCCCAAACCTGAACCTAGTCATCTTGAGCCATCACTCTATGCTTGCTGACTGTGTTAGCTCCAGGTGTGGCATTGGCTGATTTTTTTTTATGCCTTGTTTTCAAATCACCATGTTTGTTTTTGTTTCTCCATTGCTGCATTCTCTGTCAGTCTGCAAATAATGAAAGTGTCTGCTCTTTTAATTAGTGTCTGTGCTTTTAGTTGCCTAGTTTGCTCCAGCTTCCCTGCCTTTAAATCTCTACCTCTCTTTTTTCCATCTGCAACAAAGTTTTTGACAATTTCTTAATTCCTTATGTGGTTCTGTTTTTCTTTTATGGACACTTGCACGATTTAACGTGGCTAGACATTTCATCTATTAAAACATTAGGCGCCAACTTGACAAAGTTACAACAGTGGAATATAGGCAAACTGCATAGCTAAAGCAGTACGTATTACACAGACCTAAGCAATCCAATGACTAATGGATGATACCAAAGATTTTGCAGTCCTCCTATGCCCATTTGTGTATAGAAATGGATAACTAAAGAAGAGGAAGCTTTAATACAGTCCTATTCTCAATGATGGTAGCGACAAGCACAAGACAGCCAAGGAAAATACACAGATTTCTAACCATTTTCAGTCAGAATGGACAATCAATCTTGGCTTTCTGCTCTGGACATAGAAACCAGTCTTAAACTAATTAGATTCACTCTTCATGAAAACAATAAATGGCTGAGAGCGTGGAAAATATAAAAGTTTTGCACTCAGCGCTAGTGATATCTCGAACTGAAATGTTCCAGTAAGTTTACAATAGTGATACGGAATCAATAATATAAAAAAATAGCCCAGGTCCATCACGTCCATGAACTGCAGGACAAATCTAATCCAGTCAATCGTAGCTCCATTAGTCAACATTAAATGGATAGCATTGTCAATGCCTTGCTCCATCAAGCAGTACTAAATCACCGGTGACCAGCTCATCTATACTGAGTTTGGATTTTGCTGAGACTATTTATCTCCTGAGCTTTGTCCAAAGAGGACAAAATCTGAATTCCAGTGGTGAGGTGAAAGTGATTTCCTTGGATGAGAGGGTGGCACTTGATATTGGAACATGGAATTTCAGATAAACTCTGTGGAAATGGAAGATAAAACTGAACGAGAGCTGGAGTCCTACTTTACGAGTCAGAAATTGTCATGCAACACGAAGCAGGCCCTTCAGCCTACCCTGTCTTTGTTGGCCATTGAGTGCCTCTCTGTACTAATGCCACATCCGGCATTCAGTCTATACCCTTCAATGCTACAATGTTCCATCCAAATACTACAGGTGCACAACCTTTTATCCGAAAGCCTTGGGACCAGACACTTCTCAGATTTTGGAATTTTTCGTATTTCGGAATGGAAGATTTTTAGCGTAGATTAGGTAGGTAGCGCGGGCGGCTTGAAAAGTCTGGAGCGGCTGCCTCCTCCCCGGAGACCGGGGAATCATTGTAAATCATTGCTTAAATGTTAGTCAGTTAGTTTGAAGGGATTTTATGTGGTGGGGGGGGGGGGGGGGGGGGGGGGGGAAACTTTAATTCTTAGGGGGAGGGGGGGGGGGACAATGGGGGGTCGCCGTGCAGTAAGCTCCGGAGCGCTGTGGCCACCGACTCCCAACATCGCAGAGCTGGGGCTGCGGGCGTCCGGCCGCGGGCGGCGCCGGTTGGAGCTCCGACCCCAGCAACTCTACCCCGGGCTGCGCGGCGCTCCAAATCCAGCGCCGCCCGCGACCGGACGGCAAGCTCCGCGATGTTAGTCGGCGGGCGTCGATACCGTGCAGGCAAGCTCCGGAACGCTGTGCGGTAAGCCGGAGCGCGACCGACTCCCAACATCGCGGAGCTGGGGCTGCGGGCGTCCGGCCGTGGGCGGCGGTGGATTTAGAGCGCCGACGCAGCCAGGGGTACCCCTGGCTGCGCGGCGCTCCAAATCCAGCGCCGCCCGCGACCGGACGCCCGCAGACCCAGCTCCGCGATGTTGGGAGTCGGCGGCCACAGCGCTGGGATACCAGCGGGGAGCGGGCCCACCGGGTCGCTGTGCGGTAAGCTCCGCGAGCGCTGTGGCCGCCGACTCCCAACATCGCGGAGCTGAGGCTGCAGGCGTCCGGCCAGGGCAGCGCTGGATTTGGAGCGCCGCGCAGCCAGGGGGAGTTGCCGGGGTCGGAGCTCCAACCGGCGCCGCCCGCGAAGCCCAGCTCCGCGGGGAGCGGGGCCACAGCGCTGGGATACCAGCGGGGAGGGCAATGCCTACCGGGTCGCTGTGCGGTAAGCTCCGGAGAGCTGTGGCCGCCGACTCCCAACATCGCGAAGCTGGGGCTGCAGGGCGTCCGGTCGAGGGCAGCGCTGGATTTGGAGCGCCGCGCAGCCAGGGGTAGAGTTGCCGGGGTCGGAGCTACAACCGGCGCCGCCCGCGGCCGGACGCCCGCAGCCCCAGCTCCACGATGTTGGGAGTCGGCGGCCACAGCACTCAGGAGCTTACTGCACGGCGACCCGGTAAGGCATTGCCCGCTCCCCGCCTCTCCGACCAGGTAGGGGACTAAGAATTAAAGTTTCCCCCTTCACATAAAAGCCCTCCAAACTAACTGACGAACATTTAAGCAATGATTTACGGATGTTTAAGTGACTCCCCGGAGGAGGCAGTCGCTACAGCAGTACAGACCTGGGTTGACCGTGGGTCGTTTCGGGTCAAGTTTGGCGCCAAACGCGAGCTTTGGTGTGCAGACGACATCCTGGAAAAAATGTCCGGTTTTCGGAGCTTTTCGGTTTCCGGAACTCCGGATAAATGGTTGTGCATCTGTACTAAGTATTAAGAGAGACGATACCTCCCTCCACAATCCCCTCAGTTATTTTTTCAAAATCTCAGCCATTGTTTCAGGTGAAAAAAAATGTTCAAATGCCTTTAAATACCCTCATCCTTCCCTTAAACCTATGCCATCCCTCCCTGCCCCCCTCTCCAATTGTAGAGACCCCAGCTAAGGGTAAATGTTTCATACTCTACCCTAACTTTATCCTTCTGAATCAGATTCTCCAATGAATGATTAATGGAGATCAAATATGAGACCTTCTGAATTAAAAAAAAAAAGCTGCAGTCGTGTATTCTTTCTCCCACTCGCCCCCCCCCCCCCCCCCCCCCCCCCCCCCTCTTCCCCCTCTCCTCACTCAACCTGCCCTCCAGCTTTTCCAGAGATGCACAGCATTAAGATCTCTGGTTTCAGCTGTACTTGAAGCCCAGCTGTGTGCCAGTCCTGTAGAGTGGCAAATGCTGCAAATGGCAATGCTGAGCCCCTCTCCTTTCCCATCCCATCCACTTCTCCCCAGAATGACTGACTCCTCTCTGGCACTTCATTTCTATCAAAGATCTTTTTGCTTTAATTTACATCTCTCTAATAATGAAATACTTTTTCAAATATTTCAAAGAGATTTAATTAATAACTTTATTTAAAATAGTTTCAACCACTCGCCATTGATTAACATGAATGTAACAAAAATAAGATACCACATAACCAAACTTACTTCTGTCATCATGACTTACTCCTGGTCCGATTGATATGAATGGAGATGCTGACCCTGGTGCAAAGTTGAGGTACTCTGGCCAGGTACTCTTACTGTCAGTGTGAAGTCTATTGGCTGAGCGGCAATTTGAAATACCATGAATCACCACCTAATTTTCGATTGTTGTATTGAAGAGCCACTCATTCTGGAGCCATTGGTGTAATAGAATTTTATTACATTACATACAGACACACGAGAAGCCAGGTGGAAAAACCTCTAACTCAAATGCACTGAGCAAGATAGTCAACAGGAACCTTTCTGTAATGCTACGTGCAAGTATGAGATGCAGGACATTTACATATATTTTTAATATGCTGCCAAGTTACTTTCGGGAGTAAGGGGGTGGGGGGGCGGGGGGGGGCAATACTGGACCTAGTATTAGGAATTGAGAAATTAGCCTGGCCAGTGATTGTGTTTCAGTGGGAGAGCAGTTTGAAAAAAGCCATCACAACTCCTTCAGTTTTAAGATAGTTATGGATCAGAATAAGACTGGACCTCAGGGATCTGGGAGTGGTGGGAGGGCATGAAATTGCTAAATTGTAATGAAAGGCAAATTGTAATCGGTACCTTTTTCTCAGGTTGGAAATGTCAAAGATTAGCGGGCATAGCTTTAAGGTGAGAGAGGCAAGGTTAACAGAAGGTGAGTGGGGCTCCTTTTATACTGAGCTTGGTAGATGCCTGGAACACACTGTCATAGACAGATATGATAGTGGCATTTAAGAGGATTTTAATGTGAACATGGTTATGCAGGGAATGGATTATGTGCAGGCAGTTGGGTGTTTTATCTAGGTATCATTTGGCACAGACATTATAGGCCCGAGGGTCTGTATCTGCCCTGTACTTTAGTATGTCCTATTTCTAGCCACAGCCAAGGCTCCCCATCCACATTAACGGGACGGAGGTGGAACGCGTTTCTAGCTTCAGGTTCCTGGGAGTCAACATCTCCGATGACCTCTCTTGGACCCACAATACCTCTACTCTGATCAAGAAGGCTCATCAGCGTCTCTCCTTCCTGAGGAGACTGAAGAAGGTCCATCTGTCTCCTCAGATCCTGGTGAACTTCTACCGCTGCACCATCGAGAGCATCCTTACCAACTGCATCACAGTATGGTATGGCAACAGCTCTGTCTCCGACCGGAAGGCATTGCAGAGGGTGGTGAAAATTGCCCAATGCATCACCGGTTCCACGCTCCCCTCCATTGAGTCTGTCCAAAGCAAGCGCTGTCTGCGGAGGGCGCTCAGCATCGCCAAGGACTGCTCTCACCCCAACCATGGACTGTTTACCCTCCTACCATCCGGGAGGCGCTACAGGTCTCTCCGTTGCCGAACCAGCAGGTCGAGGAACAGCTTCTTTCCGGCGGCTGTCACTCTACTCAACAACGTACCTCGGTGACTGCCAATCACCACCCCCCCCCCCCGGACACTTATTATTTTTTATTCAAATCGTTCGCTATGTCGCTCTTCAAGGGAGATGCTAAATGCATTTCGTTGTCTCTGTACTGTACACTGACAATGACAATTAAAATTGAATCTGAATCTGAATCTGAATCTGAATCTGAAGGACTGAAGAGTAGCCAATGTTGTTCCTTTGTTTAAGGTGGCATTATGATTGTCCAGTGTGGATTATCCAAGAAATTATAGTTCAATGAGCCTTGCGTCAGTGGCAGGATGGATTCTAGCTAGTTAGGGCTCTTAAAGATAGCGGAGTCAGGGGATATGGGGAGAAGGCAGGAACGAGGTACTGATTGTGGATGATCAGCCTTGATCACATTGAATGGTGGTGCTGGCTCGAAGAGCCAAATGGCCTACTCCTGCACCTATTGTCTATTGGATAGGATTTACTTGCATATGGAAAAATATAGGCGTATTAGGAATAGTTGGCATGACTTTGTGCAGGGCGAACTTGATTTCAGTTTCTTTTTTGAGAAGATGACAAAAAGGATTGATGAGTATAGAGTAGTGGATGTTATCTACATGGACTATGGGAAGGCATTTGACAAGGTAGCTGTTCCATAAGATTGGTGTTTAATCTGGACAAATGTGACATATGCAATTTGGAAGATCAAATGTAAGGTGAAGGAACACAGTAAATGGCCGGACCCTTCAGAGCATTGTTGTACGGAGGTATCTTGGGGTGCAAATCCATAGGTCCTTGAAAATGGCAGCACAGTTTTCACCTGCATACAAAATATTGATTTGATCAGTTATTCACAGATGCTCCTTGTTTCTGTGTTTATATCCGAGAATACTGAAGAAGAGCTATGAATGCAAGGATGGTTGTTAAAGGAAGTATTGCACTAAGTAAATGCCATCTTTCCCAAGTTGGCTACATCACAAGATGATTAATTTCTACTTCCTCCAAGTTGTACACTGACTTTGTGTTATTTTCTCTGAAAATATATGGTGGCCAATTCAGTGTTTCTCAATAGTATTTACATGAAGTTTAATGAATTTTGTGCAATCACTGTATATCTATTGAACATTAAACTGCATCTTATTACAATGTGTTGCTGTCGTCTTATATATAGTTTCCTACAGGTATAGCTCTGTCTTTTTATTTTTGTTTTAAAATTTGCCCACTGAACATATATTTTTTGTTTAGGACCCAACTTCACCAAGAGGTAGTCCACCTCATTCACCACGGGAAAATGGTTTAGATAAATCTCGCCTCTTAAAAAAGGATGCACCCATAAGCCCAGCTTCCATTGCTTCTTCTAGTAGTACTCCTTCTACAAAATCCAAAGAAATGAGTCTTGTGAGTATTGTGTCCATACTTCTCCCTAAATTGCAGCTGAATAGTTGCAATAGATGCACATTCCAATTTAGTAGAATTCTGCTTTTCATTAAGTCAGCACAACCTTATGACAGGATATAACTTATCAACCACAATTTTCTGCAAAAGTAGTGAATTTCAGTCGGAAGTCAAATATATAATCTTTGGAAAGTAGCAAAACTACAAATCCAAGTCTGAAAGAGAAATTGATGAAAGTACATAGTAAGTTGATTAGTATCTGTGAAAAATAAGCTGTTGGCTCTATTGCAGATCCTGCATTAGAGAGCCCCCAACTAATTCAAAATCAATCATATTACTTTAAAGTGTGGGGTGCAAGCTTGTAATTCATGCATCTTGCAAAGATCTTGACAAAGTTATTAACAAATTTGGAATTGAACTCAGGCAAATGCATTGTTGGCATTACAGGTGCACAACCTTTTATCCGGTGTTCCGGAAACCGAAAAACTCCGAAAACCGGACATTTTTTCCAGGATGTCGTCTGCACACCAAAGCTCGCGTTTGGCGCCAAACTTGATCCAAAACGACCCACGGTCAACCCAGGTCTGTACTACTGTAGCGGCTGCCTCCTCCCCGGAGACCGGGGAGACACTTAAACATCTGTAAATCATTGCTTAAATGTTAGTCAGTTAGTTTGGAGGGCTTTTATGTGAAGGGGGGGTTGAAGGGGTAAACTTTAATTCTTAGTCCCCTACCTGGTCGGAGAGGCGGGGAGCGGTCAATGCCTTACCGGGTCGCCGTGCAGTAAGCTCCGCAGCGCTGTGGCCGCCAACTCCCAGCTGGGGCTGCGGGCGGCGCCGGTTGTAGCTCCGACCCCGGCAACTCTACCCCTGGCTGCGAGGCGCTCCAAATCCAGCGCCGCCCGCGGCCGGACGCCCGCAGCCCCAGCTCCGCAAATGTTGGGAGTCGGCGGCGTCGCAGCGCTGGGATACCAGCGGGAAGCGGGCAATGCCTTACCGGGTCGCTGTGCGGTAAGCTCCAGGGCGCTGAGGCCGCCTTCTCCCAACATTCGCGGAGCTGGGGCTGCGGGCGTCCGACCGCGGGCGGCGCTGGATTTGGAGCGCCTCGCAGCCAGGGGTCGAGTTGCCGGGGTCGGAGCTACAACCGGCGCCGCCCGCGGCCGGACGGAGCCCCCAGCTCCGCGATGTTGGGAGTCGCCGACCAGGTAGGGGACTAAGAATTAAAGTTTCCCCCTTCACACCCCACCACCACCACCACATAAAATCCCTCCAAACTAACTGACTAACATTTATGCAATGATTTACAATGATTCCCCGGTCTCCGGGGGGGAGGCAGTCGCTCCAGACTTTTCAAGCCGCCCGCACTACCTACCTAATCTACGCTAAAAATCTTCCATTCGGAAATCCGAAAATGTCCGAAATCCGACAAGTGTCTGGTCCCAAGGCTTTCGGATAAAAGGTTGTGCACCTGTATTTAAAATATCGGTTGATGGTAGTTTCCACTGCTATTACAATACTAATATCTAGTGAATGATTAATGTATTATTTTGTAGTTACAGTATTGACAAAACACTTTCTTGCTTTTGTACAGAATGAAAAATCAACTACTCCTGTGCCAAAGTCCAATACTCCAACTCCACGATCAGATGCGTCAACTCCAGGAAGTACTTCCACTCCAGGATTGAGGCCTATCTCTGGCAAACCACTAGGACTTGATCCAATAGGTAGCAACGGGTTTATTAAAAACTGTTGACTTTTTAGACCTGACAATGTTATATTTACTATTGGCATGGTTTTGCATTTTAATGGAACAGAATCAATTGCTTTCACATAGATTTAGAATTACAAAAACAATTATAATACAATTTAACCTGCAAAATGTTGTTACAGGAAGCAAATTGCAGACAGTAGCACTACATAGATCATTTTTCCATAGCACTACATATAGACCATAATTTATTTGATTGCTCTGATAATGTTCAGCTGCAAACATTCAGCTGTTGCAGATACTGTGAGCTTCCATTCACTGATTTCAGAATTTGGTGATTTACAGGCTTGAGGACTCCTATGGCAGTTCCATGTCCTTATCCTGCTCCTTTTGGAATTGTGCCCCATGCTGGTATGAATGGAGATCTAACGAGTCCAGGGACATATGCAGGTTTACATAATATCTCCCCTCAGATGAGTGCAGCAGCAGCTGCTGCAGCCGCGGCAGCTGCTTACAGCCGATCTCCAGTGGTGAGTCAATTAAGTGGATTTTTAATCCTAATTTGTCCCAACTATTTTATTTTTATCTTTGAGATGACTGCTTATTGAATGATTTTTGAATTAAGGAATAAAGTTTATTTTGTGCCCCTAAACTGGTGTTAATGTGGAAATTGATAACAATGAAAGCTTTTTGAATAAATGTTTAAGAGGTAATTTTTTAATTTTTTTTTTAAAGCCTGGTTTATTATTTGCTCTTCATGTAAATGTGGCAAATTAACTATAATTTATTTCCGTCAAAAAAAGGTTGGATTTGATCCACATCACATACGTGTACCTGGCATTCCTCCAAACTTAAGTGGCATCCCTGGAGGAAAACCGTGAGTGTATAATAATAATTCTGCTAATCTAAAAATTGCATGAGGAAAATGCCTTGTAATTGACTTTCAGTGCAATTGTACCACTCGTCCTGTTGCTGGTGAATCACTCTGGGTACTAGGTCTCAACAAACAGGAATAGAAACATGTCGTTCTCAGCCTGGTAATGATTATTCTCAAGGGGTGGATGAGAGGGCTATCAGTGAGATTGAGATAGTTCCAAAGCGAAGCATCAATATTTGAATGAGATAGTGACATAGTCCACATAGAGCACTAGTTAGAACTGATCACACTGACTATTGCTTGCCACACTAATGCAAAGTAGATATTTATGCTGCCAATGGAAGTTGTTGGTGGTAATAGGCTTGATGGATAAGCAGGTTTCTTCTCTTTTAGCTCTGGATAAGTTCATAATTGAAAGCAATAAATATGTGCTTGTTCAGTTCTAACAGTGCACCATCACACTTGGTCTTTCAACCATGATTTCACTGACCTTCACCTTTGCCCTCTGGACTTGCACATGTAAGATATATTCCAAAAGGGATTCTGTTGGGCAACTGGAACCATACTGGAATGTAGACGTCTTGAGCACCTGTTAGACAAATCGGGGACCTAAACAAATGAAAAACCACAAGCATTTCAAGTTCTGACTTTAGCATTCAGGAAATACTATGGATGAATTTTATTTAAAATGTTGTAATGTTGCAGAAATAATGTGCAGTGATTTGCTAATCAGTGATTTAATTCTTTGTTCAGTGCTTATTCATTTCATGTAAGCGCTGACGGACAGATGCAACCTGTGCCTTTCCCTCCTGATGCTCTCATCGGACCGGGAATTCCAAGACATGCTCGGCAAATGAATTCTCTGAGCCACGGTGACGTTGTCTGTGCAGTGACCATCAGCAATCCTACGAGACACGTGTACACTGGTGGAAAGGGATGTGTGAAGGTCTGGGACATTAGTCACCCTGGGAACAAAAGCCCGGTCTCTCAGCTGGATTGCCTGGTAAGAGGAATGGTGGGAGGATAACATGTTATGTGGAGGAGTAATTGAGAAATGGTTACTCTACTTGCACACAGACATGTATTGGTCAGGAAAAGGAAGTTTTTATTTGCCGTAAAATGATCTTTCCTCCTAAGGGCGGAGCAGTGTCACAGCTGGTAGAGTTACTGCTTCACAGTGCAAGGGGCCCGAGTTTATTCCTGGCCTTGTGTACAGTGTGTGTGGAGTTTGCACATTCTCCCAGTGACCGCCTGTATGACTGTGGGTTTCCTCCATGTTCTCTGATTTCCTCCTAAATCCCAGGTTTGTAGGTTAATTGGCCGCTGTAAATTACCCCAGGTGTGCAGGGAAGACATGTGAAAATGGGGTAACATAGAACCAATGTGAACAGGTGATTGAAGGTCAGTGTGTTCATGGTCAGCTGAAGGGCTTGTTTCTACACAGTATCTTTCAATCAATCATCAAGTTGCACAACAGTAAAACTCTAATAATCTGCTATCCAGTAATTCGGAAATCCCAATGGCTCACTAGGTCTTTCCTCAGCTGTGATAAACTCACCCATATCCCAGTGTGCCTTATAAACTCAAGATAGAAATAAAAAGCTGGAGTAACTCAGTGGGACAGGCAGCATCTCTGGAGAGAAGGAATTGGTGATGTTTCGAGTCGAGACCCTTCTTCAGACTGGTTCAGACTTCTTCAAACTCAACTGGATGACTAAAAAGAACTATTACTGTGTAATACGTTAAACTGAATCAAAAGTGTGTCATTGTATTGATAGGAATATTATCTGGAAAATCTGCCAATCCAGCACTAAGGTCCCGAGGGTTCTAGATTATCAAAATTACCATGCATTGGGTAGACGATTGGGTTTATTTTAGTCTTAGAGATACAGCGTGGAAATAGGCCCTACAGCCCACCAAGTCCACACCGCCCAGCGATCACCCGTACACTAGTTCTATCCTACACACTAGGGACAATTTACAGAAGCCAATTTACAAACCTGCACGTCTTTGGAATGTGGGAGGAAACCAGAGAAAACCCATGTCACAGTAAGAATGTACGTACTCCATACAGACAGCATGCTTTGTGAGGATTGAAGCCACATCCCTAGCACTGTATGGCACCAACTCTACTGCTGCACCACTGTTAATATTGTATCTAGTAATAAGAAAAGTAATATTCAGAATGGCACGTACTGAAATATTTTCTGCTTTTATTGTTAAAGATCATAAGGAATAATATGCAAATTAATATGAACTGTAAAATACAGCAAACACAAATGAAAATTGGGCTTACAATGATTAGCGAAATTTGAATTTTGGATAGACAGCATTAGCTCTTTATGATGCACATTTTGATAATGAAGAGAAAAGTGGAAATTCACTGATTCATATTTGCTGTTGCTATAGTATTATTTCCAGGAGTAAACTTGATCCACATCACATACGTGTACCTGGCATTCCAGGATATCTTTCTGTAATTCTTTCATGGGATTCACCATGCACAGATAAAATGATCTGTCATGACAAAACATCTCTGAGAATTTCCAGAGATTCCTTCATGTGATTTGCAGATTTTTTTTTTACCCTGATTTACATGAACAGTCCCAGATGCACTCAAGATAAGCTTCAATCGTGTATCCGCTACAAATTACTTTTCTGCAACTTTGCATTTGTTGTGGACATTAATGGAACCTACATGGAATAATCCTCAACCTATTAGTGATCATTTGTATTTTTATCTATAATTGGGCAATATCAATTTGCACAAACTTTAAAGCTTCAAACACAGTCAAATTACAGGCATTCCCCCACTTACATAATATGCAAGTTGTGTAAACTTTTGCAACAGGAGGATGGCGGAGGCTTCACGTCCACTTCATAGAGATAAAAGCATAGCCCGTGCTCTTTTCTCATCTAGTTTCGGACACGGTTGGTGTGACTCTGGGAAGGCGAGTGAGAACGAGGGAGGCGGTGGAGAGCCTTGTTCCACAAGGTGCCACAAGGTCTGTCACAAGATGCACCAACAAGCCCTTCTTCAGCAGCTGTCACACTGACCAGTTGGCGCAGCAGTTGTGGCGACTAAAGTTGTATCCCCTGGCCGATAGTGCTTACTTCAGGCTGCCGCCAATGACAGGACATCCTCTGTCAATGTGGGGCTTCCTCCCCTTTTACTAGATGCTGTTTCTTCCTGTCTTTTTGTCCACTCTGTCGCACTCCCCTCCATTGCTGCCTCCATCTCCTTCTGCCCCCAAAGTCCAAAATGGGAGATGTTGGCAGCTGCAGGGGAGGAGGAAGAGGACGAGGAGGAGGCTGCGATGGAGGGGAGAGTGGACAAAGCAACAGTCAACAAGAAGAAACAGCAGCTGATATGAGGGGAGGTGATTGAGTGCATCCTGTCGGTGGCAGCGGCCAAATGAAAGCGCTGTCAGCCAGAGGCTACACTGAGCCGCAACATCAGCCACGTCAACCCACGGTGCGGCAGCTAGTGAATATGGGCTCGCTGGTGCAGACCAATGCCATCAGCTCATAGTTTTACAATGAAATGACACAAAGTGCTGGAGTAACTCAACAGACTGAATCAGTCTAAAGAAGGGTCCTGACCTGCTGAGTCAGTCCAGCACTTTAGGTCCTTTTGTGTATTAACAAATTCTTTGTTTCTACCAAGTTTTAAGATGAAATCGAAGCCAAAAACTGATTAGCGTAAGGGCTTACGGAACATAACCCTTGGACTAGTCAGGGTGTGTCTATAAGCAGTTTCCTAAACTTGTCAACACTGCCTCATGAATCATGAAGCCTATCATTACTGATCTGCTTCCTAGGAAAGCAGTTTATCAATTAAACTAACTCGAATGTATTCCTTGGAGTTTCATAATTCTACTTCTGAGCAATTTTATTTTGTTGTTTTAACTTGGAAATGCTGAAATTTCACTTCCGAATGGAGATTTTGGGACATGGACCGGGGATTTAAACATGTGATCTAGATTGAAATGTTGGTGCAATTCACTGTGATACAAGTAGTATATATTCAGATGAGATGTTTAACCAAGGGACCCTTGTTTGTTCATTGATGTCAATTGGAAAACTCCCATGCCAATCTTTGAAGAGTTAGTTAATTTCCCTAGTGTCCTGTCTTCCTGCATTCCACCCACCCATAATAAATAATGTGAACAAAAATACAATTTACCCATATTACCTATTATTTTGTAATTGTTTGAGTCGCCTTATGAGCAAATTAATTATTTTATTGCTCTATGTTACAATACATGGGATTGTATTTCAAAGTAATTACGTCTGTGGTGAAGTGTTTTGACCCTATATGAAAGGTGCCAAATATTTTTCCTTCCTTGTAATCAATTGCCAAGTGACTTAATTATATCTGGTTTTGATAGGCTGCCTTCCAGCCAATCTTCCAGTGTAATGGAGACAAAGGGGACTGCAGTCACGAGAATCTTGAGCAAAAAAAAGTGCTGGAGGAACTCAGCATCTGTGGATCGAAATGGACAGATGATGTTTTGGGTCAGGACTTTCTTTAAGCCTGACTGAAAAATAGCCTGTCCATTTGTCCATTTTCCTCCACAGATGCCACCTGACTCACTGAGTTCCTACAGCAATTTGTTTTTTTGCTCAGTCTACTAAGCTGGTTACCTGGCAGGTGTTCAAATGAGAAACTAAGCTTATGTGGGTGCAAGTCTATATCCGCATACTGGCTAGTTCAAAGTTCCTTGTCACTGTGCCCTTTGCCTCATTTAACAGTGGGTTACGGAGTTTTGATAGTGCTTTTGTTTTCCTACTTTATGTTAGCAGTCATTATGCGCTCTTGCCAAAGTACTTTTTGGCACGCTTTTGAAAATATTTTCGGTACTTGGTTTAACCAAAAATGTTTAAAATTATGATTTGCACCATTTGAAAATGCTGATTTTCTTATCACAGGATATTTAAAAGTCTAATTGCTAAATAGCATACTGTTTTCAAGTCCCATATTCTCACTGCACAGTTCCATTTCAAAATATTTAAATGTGCAGATTGTAAAATTTCTAGTTTCTGCTAGTTCCTTCTGGGTAATCTTTCTCACTTTCTAGGATGCTCTATTATAAAAGCCTGGTATTTTATTTCAAGCCATGAGCAATATTTTTTGTTCTTATAGCTTTGTAATGCACTTCTATGTCCTTTTAGTCTTGCTAAAGGGCCTGTCCCACTTACGCGACCTTTTCGGCGATTGCCGGCACCCGTCATAGGTTGCTGAAAGTTTTCAATATTGAAAATTCAGCGGTGACCAGAAATATGCTACGACTCTTTGGGTGACCAGGATACCTCTCACGACCATAAAGGTGACCTCTGGTGACGTCTCACGACCATACGGGCAACCACTTGGCGACATGCCCCCTGGTGAACCCCGCGACATGTCGCCAGGGGTCGCCTGTATGGTCGTGAGAGGTCTCCTAGTCACCCAAAGAGTTGAAGCGTCTTTCTAGTCGCCGTTGAATTTTCAACATGTTGAAAATGTTCGGTGACATATGACGGGTGCCGGCAGTCGCCGAAAAGGTCGCGTAAGTGGGACAGGCCCTTTATGCTTTGTACGGACAAACAGACTTGGCACTGGAGAATTCCTATAGTGAAGCAATTGGTAGTTTAAGAAATTCCAAAATAATGTTAGCTTCTATGTCTCAAATTTAATGCCTGCATATTTATCCAGAAGATTATTAAACAATGTAATTCAATATTAAGTAATTACTTAGGAGAAAATTATTCCGATCAAATACCCAAAACGCAAGTTGAATACATTCACATTACTCCATATAGACTCCATATAGACTGGTAGCCTGCTCATGGATATTAGCTAATGGGTATTTATTAAATTATTGTAGTTCACAGCACTATAATGGCAACAATATTACTTATGAGCTCTAGTTGTTTAAATGAAATCGTCAGGAGGAATATTCGGCAAATAATGTTGAAAAGAAGAAAAAGTTCTACATTTGAATAATCTCAAATTCTAATCATATTTAATTAAAGTAAACTTGCATGGCCAGTGCACAATTGGTTGGAAAGAAAATCTCTCTACATCTTATAGAAGTCTTAAATGGAATAAGGTCATGAGGAATAGGAGTAGAATTAGGCCATTCGGCCCATCAAGTCTACTTCGACATTCAATCATGACAGATCTATTTCTCCCTCCTAACCCCATTCCCCTGCCTTCTCCCCATAACCTGACACCTGTACTAATCAATAATCTATCTGTCTCTGCCTTAAATATATCTATTGACTTGGCCTCCACAGCCACCTGTGGCAAAGAATTCCACAGATTCACCATCCTCTTACTAAATTAATTTCTCCTCATCTTTTTCCTAAAGAACATCCTTTAATTCTGAGGCTATGACTCTAGTCCTGGACTCTCCCACTAATGGAAACATCCTCTCCACATCCACTCTATCCAAGCCTTTCACTGATTTTCTGGCACCCTTGGTTCCAGAGCTTTGCTGGATTATCTGTTTTGCCAGACCAACCGAGGTCACAGCTTCAGAGAGGAGTCAAATGGAATGGTCCACCTAGGTCGCTACTATGTTTTCTTGTCTGGATTAAAAGAGGTTCCAGTTGCTGGAAAATCAGTGGTGGACCTGTAGTTAAAAATCAATCAATATTTGATATATTTTTAATATATGTCTCAACGCGTCCAAGATATCCTGAAATCAGAGGGAGAGGAGCCTGAGGTTGTGGTACATATAGGTACCAATGACATAGGTAAAAAAAGGAAAGAGGTCCTGAAGGGAGGATTTAGGGAGTTGGGAGGAGAGTTAAGGAATAGGAACAAAAAGGTAACAATCTCAGGATTACTGCCTGTGCCACGCGACAGTGAGAGTAGGAATGGAGCGAGGTGGAGGATAAATGCGTGGCTGAAAGACTGGTGCAGAGGGCAGGGATTCAAGTTCCTGGATCATTGGGACTTCTTTTGGGGAAGGTGGGACCTGTACAGAAAGGACGGGTTGCACTTGAACCCGAGGGGGACAAATATCTTGGCGGGGAAATTTGCAAAGGCTACTGGGGAGACTTTAAACTAGAATGGTTGGGGCGATGGACTCAAATAGAGAAAGCTAGTAGACAGAATGGGAGGTAGGAAGCAGAAAAGGGAAGCACTCGGACACAAGAGGAGAAAGAAGAAAAAGTAAATAAACAGAGAATAAGAGGCGGGGGGTTTCTTAAATGTGCATATTTTAATGCTAGGAGCATTGTAAGAAAGGTGGATGAGCTTAGAGCCTGGATTGACACCTGGAAGTATGATGTTGTGGCGATCAGTGAAACATGGTTGCAGGAGGGCTGTGATTGGAAACTAAATATTCCAGGATTTCGTTGCTTCAGGTGTGATATAATTGGAGGGGCAAGAGGTGGAGGTGTTGCATTGCTTGTGAGGGAAGATGTTACAGCAGTGCTTTGGCAGGATAGATTGGAGGGCTCATCTAGGGAGGCTATTTGGGTGGAACTGAGAAGTGGGAAAGGTGTAGCAACACTTATAGGGGTGTATTATAGACCGCCAAATGGGGGTCGAGAATTGGAAGAGCAAATATGTAAGGAGATAGCAGATATTAGTAGTAAGCACAAGGTAGTGATTGTGGGAGATATGAATTTTCCACACATAGACTGGGAAACACATTCGGTAAATGGGCTGGATGGTTTGGAGTTTGTAAAATGTGTGCAGGATAGTTTTTTGCAGCAATACATAGAGGTACCTACAAGAGGAGGAGCAGTGCTGGACCTCCTGTTAGGAAATGAGATGGGACAGGTGGCGGAGGTATGCGTTAGGGAGCACTTCGGGTCCAGTGATCACAATACCATTAGTTTCAATATAATTATGGAGAGGGTCAGAACTGGATCTAGGGTTGAGATTTTTGATTGCAGAAAGGCTAACTTTGATGAGATGTGAAATGATTTAAAAGGAGTGAACTGGGACATTGTGTTTTATGGGAAGCATGTAGAAGAGAAATGGAGGACATTTAAAGGGGAAATTTTTAAAGTACAGAATATTTATGTCCCTGTTCGGTTGAAAGGAAAGAGTAATAATTGGAAAGAGCCCTGGTTTTCAAGGGAAATTGGACACCTTGTTCGGAAAAAGAGGGAGATCTACAATAATTATAGGCAGCATGAAGTAAATGAGGTGCTTGAGGAGTATAAGGAATGTAAAAAGAATCTTAAGAAATAAATTAGAAAAGCTAAAAGAAGATATGAGGTTGCTTTGGCAAGTAAGGTGAAAGTAAATCCAAAGGGTTTCTACAGCTATATTAATAGCAAAAGGATAACGAGGGATAAAATTGGTCCATTGGAGAGACAGAGTGGACAGCTATCTGCAGAGCCAAAAGAGATAGGGGAGATATTGAACAATTTTTTTTTCTTCGGTATTCACCAAGGAGAAGGATATTGAATTATGTGAGGTAAGGGAAACTAGTAGAGTAGATATGGATACTATGAGTTTCAAAATAAAAGAAGTACTGACACTTTAAAAAAAATATAAAAGTGGATAAGTCTCCAGGTCCTGACAGGATATTCCCTAGGACATTGAGGGAAGTTAGTGTAGAAATAGCCGGGGCTATGACAGAAATATTTCAAATGTCATTAGAAACGGGAATAGTCCCTGAGGATTGGCATACTGCGCATGTTGTTCCATTGTTTAAAAAGGGTTCTAAGAGTAAACCTAGCAATTATCGACCTGTTTGTTTGACTTCAGTGGTGGGCAAATTAATGGAAAAGATACTTAGAGATAATATATATAAGCATCTGGATAAACAGGGTCTGATTAGGAACAGTCAGCATGGATTTGTGCCTGGAAGGTCATGTTTGACTAATCTTCTTGAATTTTTTGAAGAGGTTACTAGGGAAATTGACGAGGGTAAAGCAGTGGATGTTGTCTATATGTACTTTAGTAAGGCCTTTGACAAGGTTCCTCATGGAAGGTTGGTTAAGAAGGTTCAACTGTTGGGTATTAATGCAGGAGTAGCAAGATGGATTCAACAGTGGCTGAATGGGAGACGCCAGAGGGTAATGGTGGATGGCTGTTTGTCGGGTTGGAGGCAGGTGACTAGTGGGGTGCCTCAGGGATCTGTGTTGGGTCCTTTGTTGTTTGTCATGTACATCAATGATCTGGACGAAGGTGTGGTAAATTGGATTAGTAAGTATGCAGATGATACCAAGATAGGGGGTGTTGTGGATAATGAAGAGGATTTCCAAAGTCTACAGAGTGATTTAGGCCATTTGGAAGAATGGGCTGAAAGATGGCAGATGGAGTTTAATGCTGATAAATGTGAGGTGCTACACCTTGGCAGGACAAATCAAAATAGGACGTTAAAATTGTACAAGGCATTGGTTAGACCAAAGCTGGAGTATGGTGTACAATTTTGGTCGCCCAATTATAGGAAGGATGTCAACAAAATAGAGAGAGTACAGAGGAGATTTACTAGAATGTTGCCTGGGTTTCAACAACTAAGTTACAGAGATAGGTTGAATAAGTTAGGTCTTTATTCTCTGGAGCGCAGAAGGTTAAGGGGGGACTTGATAGAGGTCTTTAAAATGATGAGAGGGATAGCCAGAGTTGATGTGGACAAGCTTTTCCCTTTGAGAATAGGGAAGATTCAAACAAGAGGACATGACTTCAGAATGAAGGGACAGAAGTTTAGGGGTAACATGAGGTGGAACTTCTTTACTCAGAGAGTGGTAGCGGTGTGGAATGAGCTTCCAGTGGAAGTGGTGGAGGCAGGTTTGATGGTATCATTTAAAAATAAATTGGATAGGCATATGGATGAGAAGGGAATGGAGGGCTATGGTATGAGTGCAGGCAGGTGGGACTAAGGGAAAATAATTGTTCGGCACGGACTTGTAGGGCCGAGATGACCTGTTTCCGTGCTGTAATTGTTATATGGTTATATATAACCATACATATATATATATATATGTGTGTATGTGTGTATATATATATATGTGTGTGTGTGTATGTATATATATGTGTGTGTGTGTGTATGTGTGTGTGTATATATATACTGTTTTTCCAGCATCTGGTGGTCTGGAACCTCTTTTAATCCACACACATATATATATCTATCTATATATATGTGTATATGTATATATATATATATATATAATATATATATATATATATATAGTGGAGGACATATACATATAAAACACTGTATATCATTTTATTTGGCCTTAATACATGATCGAATGTTTAATGGATTCTATCTCAACAGAACAGAGACAATTACATCCGATCATGCAAGTTGCTTCCTGATGGACGTACTCTGATTGTTGGTGGTGAAGCCAGCACGTTATCCATTTGGGATTTGGCAGCTCCAACCCCGCGTATAAAGGCAGAGTTGACGTCTTCAGCTCCTGCCTGCTATGCTTTAGCGATCAGTCCTGACTCCAAGGTCTGTTTCTCCTGCTGTAGTGATGGTAATATCGCTGTCTGGGATCTCCACAACCAGACGTTGGTCAGGTAAGAACTTGTTCTCATCCATTATACTTGCACTAATTCTTATAATGTGATGTTTGAAATGTTTAGTGCCGGAACCATACTTTAATAAGCCAAAATTAAGAAACCTCAATTGCACAACATAACTTTAACTTGTTTGGTAGTAAACGTGAAAGGCTCGGTGCATCTCATTTGGTACCAGTGTTGACCCTCGTCTGAAAATTAGAAATTCAGCTCCATTGCGACCTATAATTTGGTTGGCATCTCAATTCAGCACTTCCAGATGTGTTATTTTGTGGTGAAATGAGCTGAAATTTATTGTTTTTTAAATTTTAATCAGGCAATTCCAAGGTCACACAGATGGAGCCAGCTGTATTGACATTTCAAATGATGGCACCAAACTTTGGACGGGAGGTTTAGATAACACTGTAAGGTCCTGGGACCTCAGAGAAGGAAGGCAACTGCAGCAACATGACTTCACATCCCAGGTATACATAAATAGGGAATCATTTGAGAAATTAACGTATGTTAAATAATCAATGTCTTTAGCTAGCAAAACCAAGTAACTAAATTTGAATTAATTTATGAATGCCGAATAAACAAACTGGCAGAATCTTTTGCAGATTTTAGCAGCTATGTAATTTTGTGTTTGTAGAGATATTTGTGGCTTTATGTCCAAAGATGGCTTCTGAAATGTTCCAATTTTAGTGTGTAAGAATATATATGCTTTGAACTTACATTTTACTAGTACATGTAGCATTCTGAAATTTAAGAATATCATTGAACAACAATGTAGCATTCTGAAATTTAAGAATATCATTGAACAACAAAATAAAATGTCTTCAGGTCAGCATGCATGACTCCATGGCAGGTCCACTAAAGAATATTTATGCTACAAAGTTGACTGAGGCACACACCGTTGTTCATTTATCCATCATTTACAAAATAATATACTTCAAAGGGGAGAGTTTCTGCAGTTTATTTTCTGTCTGCTCTAGATCTTTTCTTTGGGATATTGTCCTGCCGGAGAATGGCTTGCAGTTGGAATGGAAAACAGCAATGTAGAGGTTCTGCATGTGACAAAACCAGACAAATATCAATTGCACCTCCATGAGAGCTGTGTGCTGTCCCTTAAGTTCGCTCATTGTGGTAAGCACTGTTTTTTGATACTGCTCGTGTTAACAATTGAGCTGAGATTGTTGCATGTTTAACTATTCATAAAGGATGCAGGGGATAGGATAATAGATTTTTTTTTTAACAAAGGATTGCCCTTCATTTTAAATAGAGGTTGAGGTGACAAAAATCAATTTCAATAGTAACTTGATTGGGCGGAGATGTGAACACGTTGTCAAGGATTGGATTAGTTGACAACCTCCAGACCTTTGCACGCTTCACGGACATCCGCAACAGCAACAAGGGGCATAATAGCAATCAAAGTAGGATGTTTGTAGGGGAGATTCAAACTCCTCTTGCTTGTCTTGTAAATACGCTCTTCTAAAGCTTACCCCCCCTAGTCTAGTTCAGTAAAAAACACTGAGTCAAGCACTGGAACAACTAAACTTTATTTTTAGATTGAACAGCAAATCCCCCTATACAATACCTAAACCACCGCAGGTTCAATCCTTGTCTCTGCCTGGCCACGATCTTCAGCCTCGTGCAAGCAAACACACTCCATAAGGTCACACAGTCCCAAGCGTTTCTCCAGAAGATCGACATCGATCTAAGATGGAGCCAACTTTTATAGGTCCACGAACTTTGAGGGGTCGAACTACCTCTACAGTCCAATCAAGCATATTAATTACATAAATACAGTTCCCCAAATCAATTACAGAGTCTTCCATACATTGTTTCTTGGAGAAGCTTCTAGAAGGAAGCTAACTTAACTGAATAATGCAACATTTACCCTGGAACTTAAAACAATCCTGCCAGGGCTTAACACTTTGGCCAATCAATAAACAGCAGGGTAGCTGTTTTGCAACATTATTTACATTATTTACAATTCTTTTGCAGCAATTCAATCAACCATGCATTTACAATACTCTCTGCAAGAATCTCATTCAGAACGACGATGGAAGAGATGCTCATAGATTTCTTATCTGCAACATTGATCTGGGACCTAGGCTTCCTGGCACCATTCAGCAGTTTGCCTTTTTATACACAGAAACACAGACTTAACCAAAATGGCCTTGCAATGCATGAATCCTCTGCTAAATTTTGGGTCTATTCCTGCTCTATTTTGACCAGGATTACACTTATCCTCAGAAGAAAAGTCAGTAATAGTAAATAGATATGTTATATTCAGACTTGACCCACCTTGAATGCTTGTGACAACACTTGCTTGCTTGGACACAGATATAAGAGTAGATAACCATTGCTAATGCCTTATCTGCCAGCTTCATGAAGGATTTAATAAAGGCCTTTACAGAGTTCCTTGACTGCTTTAATCTGTCTCACAATAGAACAATGACAACTTTCCCTCTCTGGCGAGCCAATGAATGTTCAGTTTTAAACAAAATCTGAGTTGTTGGTTTTGCCATATTTATTACATTTTACAAAATGAGG
This sequence comes from Leucoraja erinaceus, assembly GCF_028641065.1. Classification (NCBI taxonomy): domain Eukaryota; kingdom Metazoa; phylum Chordata; class Chondrichthyes; order Rajiformes; family Rajidae; genus Leucoraja; species Leucoraja erinaceus. The sequence goes on along the minus strand of NC_073379.1, from coordinate 77,569,147 downwards.
CAACTGTTTGGTCCAATGAGCCTGTGTTAATTTTTTAAGCATTTCCATCATCCTCTTCCCCCACATTATCCCTTTAACCTATTCTTCTCTACACACCCATCAATTCCTCTCTATTATTCCTGGAGTATTCTTTGGATACTTTCAAGAAAGAGCTAGATTGGGCTCTTGAAGATAGCGCAGTCAGGGGATATTGCCTACTCCTGCACCCATTGTTTATTCCATCACCCACCTACATACGGAGGAATTTATTCTACAATTGATCTGTTAGATTGTCTCTGGGATGGGGAGGAGTCAGGAGCATCCTGGGGAAACCCACACAATCATAGAGAGAATATGTAAACTTTGTGCGCACACACGCAATTTCCAAGGACAGGATCAAACTCGGGTTGCTGCAGGTGTGTGGCAGCACTACTGACACAGACTGCTGTGTCACTGGACATTTCAGGACATATCTCTGATCTCAATAAAGAATAATCCTACTGCAGCTAAGGAAACTTTGCAAAAATTAATCGACTATTACAGTTGTGGGAATGGAAGTAAATTAATTTATTTGTTTACAGTTTACTTCAGCTCTATAAAAATTCTGGACAATATTGAATGAAATTGGGTTTGGGTTTTAGAAAATTTAGTCCAGAGACATGGATTCTAAGAGATGTGACTGACTATTTATTTATTAATGTTTCATTTATTTTCCACAATAAGTTCAATTTGTCCAAACAAAATGTTGAACATGTTGCACATTGATTTTCAGGTAAGTGGTTTGTAAGCACTGGGAAGGATAATCTACTGAATGCCTGGAGAACACCTTATGGAGCAAGTATATTTCAGGTAAGTCTGGAATGTTGATATATTCTCAATATAACCTGATAGAATTTCTAATGAAATACTTCAAATTTAACTGTAATTTTTTTGCCTGTCAACCTCGAGGGAATTGTTTTCTTGCATCAACCACCAGAAGGTATATTATTTGCCCTTAATTACTACAGTAGTAATTGTAATAGTCAGTTATTCAGTTTACTATCTTCACATTAAGGAAAAAATAATGCACATAAGGTAACTATGCATCTTAAGTAAATTGATTTGTTCTAACATTAATCAATAACTAGTCTTGAGAATCACAGTTCAATGATTAGTCTCAAACTAATTTGATCAATTTGTTTCCTATATAACTTCCTGATCTCCAATGTCCACAAAAATATTCTACATCTTAGCAAAATGTTTTTTTTTGGGATGGAGTAAAGAGAAAAATATGAAACGCTCAATCAAATAATAAGTGACATAGAAATTACTTATAGCTTGGTGCAAGTGTCAAAAATAGTTTAGAAGTTAAATTATTTTTAGCATTTTAAATCCTAAGTTATGGATGGATTGATTTCACTATAAAGCTCTGATATTAACGAAGGGAATGAAAATTGCTCAAAAAATACAGTAGATTTTATACATTGGTAATCGTACATTTGATTGCTTGAACGTAGTAGATGGTGAAAAATGATGCTGTTTGGATCCCACGTCTATAAAGTAGTTAGCACATTTGTAATGAATTTTAACAGAGCAGATAATAATGAGTGGGCTTCCACTGCCCAAACTCTCTTTTGAGTACTCGGTCCTTTCTTCTTGCCTTTGCTGAATGTGGTCCCCAGGCAATCCGATGCACCACATTCAGGGTCAGAATAACATTCCCCTTAATGGGATTTTTATCTTGGATATATCTGTGTGATTCCAGAAATAGAAGTTTTCACTGGTGTATGTGAAATTGTCAACTTATGTTGTGCAAGATTTTACAGAAGCAAAGCTTGTGCATTCCCTCGAGCATCTGCTGCTGTGGAAATTAGAAACAAATGATTTGCTCTAAAGTTTAGATCCTTGATTTGTCTGCCTGTATTACATGCAGCACTGGTTTGCATGGATGAGACAACGAACAAAAAACAGGCAAAAAGGAAGGTTTATCTAGCCAAAGGACTGCTACCGCCTTAGGAAGTAGAGGAATGACAAAAATACAATTTTGCCATTGAAACATAGAAAAATAGAAAATAGGTGCAGGAGTAGGCCATTCGGCCCTTCGAGCATGCACCGCCATTTAATATGATCATGGCTGATCATCCAACTCAGTATCCTGTACCTGCCTTCTCTCCATACCCCTTGATCCCCTTAGCCACAAGGGTCACATCTAACTCCCTCTTAAATATAGCCAATGAACTGGCCTCAACTATATTCTGTGGCAGAGAATTCCAGAGATTCACCACTTTCTCTGTGTAAAAAATGTTTTTCTCATCTCAGTCCTAAAAGATTTCCCCTTTATCCTTAAACTGTGACCCCTTGTTCTGGACTTACCCAACATCGGGAACAATCTTCCTGCATCTAGTCTGTCCAACCCCTTAAGAATTTTGTATGTTTCTATAAGATCCCCCCTCAATCTTCTAAATTCTAGCGAGTACAAGCGGAGTCTATCCAGTCTTTCTTCATAGGAAAATCCTGACATCCCAGGAATCAGTCTGGTGAACCTTCTCTGTATGGCAAGAATGTCCTTCCTCAGATTAGGAGACCAAAACTGTACGCAATACTCCAGGTGTGGTCTCACCAAGACCCTGTACAACTGCAGTAGAACCTCCCTGCTCCTATACTCAAATCCTTTTGCTATGAATGCTAACTGAACAATGCACCGCTGTATGATACTAGTTCCACCAGCAATAGATTAAGTTGCATTAAGTTAAATGTAAGATACTGTTAAATCCTATATTGATACAATGTTTGCCCTCACAAAATGTTCATTAGTTTTAAGTGCTTTATAATGGCATGTACCAACTCATTTTCTCTTCCTGTCATTTGTTTTTAAAAAATAAAAAAAATATTCACAGTCTAAGGAGTCCTCATCGGTGCTGAGCTGCGACATCTCAGTGGATGATAAATACATTATCACTGGCTCTGGAGACAAGAAGGCTACAGTCTATGAAGTTATTTATTAGGAATGGAGCCTGAACACAAAGATACTCACTATAGCACTTTTGTTAGATTTGCTCTTTATGGCTGACTTTGCAAAACAAAGACTTCAACGTTCTTGTCATTGTTTCTCAGCTCTGTGCTGTATTTGATCGTAATTTCTGGACACTTCCTTCCGTCTGATATATAAAAAAGCCTCAAAACCCAACTATGCGGAGCAGAGTGACAAGCTTCTTTAGCCATTATGTGAATGAAGGACCAGAAGGATTCAACTATTTATTTTTGTTTTCCAAGACTTTTTATAACCTTTGTTGAAATTGATTAATTTCATACAAGCTTTGGTATTAACATTCATTCTGTTTGGAAGGTGTTAGTTCATTGTCACATTGATTAAATGTGTGTTATTATTTCTTCATTTTATTACAGAATTATGAAGATTTTTATAGAAGTATTAAGTTGCAGAGCAATGTTCTGGAGTATTTGTCCAAATTGAAGCTAGTTGATATGCCAACAAAAGAAAATACAGGATTGGCTAGATAGTGAAATGATTTGCTGTCAGTATTGTTTTGGCAGGAGGCCATTAATTTTAATAAAACAATACCGGTTCAAATCACTTTCTTGGTAATGTACTAAACGAGGCAGAAGGTGCCCATAGAAATTGGAAAAATCTACAAGCTGAGAAAAATGCTGATTTGCTCAGGTGTTTTGCTTAATGGAAAAACAACCATTCAGAAGTGACCAAATGGCAATTATTTCATATTCACTGAAAACAGATTACCCACAAAGCTGACCAGTCAAATTCCTGTTCTTTTCCAACAATTCCTCTTGAGCAATTGTTAGTTTCCCAGCTCCCTCCACTAACGTTTCCTGAATTTTACTTTTTTTTTTTTTTTAAAGTGGATGGTATAATAAAATGCAACTATTCTAAATATAAGTAAAAAATCATCCATTCTATGTGGCATCAGACCCTCACACGAGCATTCCCTTTGTGTAAGGACACTTTCTTTTTTTCTGTCCATTTTTCATTACTTGGATACCTTGATTATTCTTTAGCTCTCTGCATGTTCCTCACTGCTCCTAACTTTCCCACTCTCAAGATGCAAAATATATTCTTGCTCCTTTGCCAATTAACCTGCCTGTAGCTCCATCCCTGGTCTCAGCTGTTTTGTCCTAATCTGACCCTAGATTTTTTTGTGCCCTTCCAATCCTTCTCCTTTAAGTGCTCTTGAAATGTTACCATCTCTGCATGGCAACATTTCAAGAACACTCCTTCACCAATGAAAATGTTTTTTGAGCCTTCCCCCAACTTGAAGATTTTGAGTGATATTTTTTACTGGAACCCTCTCATTCTGATTTCATTGTTCCCATTTCCACTTCACACCTGATCATCTTTACTGAGAGCAAAGTCATGGAAGGTCAACTCGTGATTTACAAAGAATAGCTTTTATTTGCTAATTTAAAAGTCTAACATTATTGTAGAATTGGGGTAGCAAGAAAGGATAAAGGAGGAGGACTGTAACTCATTGACTAATAAGTATAATGAAGATTGTATATTGTGGTAGGTGAAGGCTCTGTATTTCGATTTGTAACTGATGTTCGTAATGGGAGCCATATTTAGATACGAAAGTCAACTGGATTTACATCTAATGCACCAACACTAATATAGTGTGTTATCTGTACTTGCACAATAAAGGAAGAATAAAGTGAGTTACAATCAAGGGGTGTCATAAACTGTCCGAACTTTGCCAGAGATTTATGTACTAATTCCAACTGATGTGTTTCTAAGATAGACACAAAAAGCTGGAGCAACTCAGCGGTTCAGACAGCATCTCTGGGGAAAAGGAATAGGTGATGTTTCTGGTTGAGACCCTTCTTCAGACCTCTTCACTCCTTGGATAAATCATCAACATTGCATGTTGTACAGAGTTAATGGATCCCTGACCATCAAATTTCACAATATTTCCTTTTATTTACAAAAATGCTTTATTAATGAAGTGACAACTTTCAATTAAAAAAAACATTAGCTTCAAAAAGCCTTTAACTCACCACTCATTGCAAAATAATAAAATGGTTATTGGAGAGACCCTAGAAAATTGCTGTACAAAAAACTGCCAAAGCAAGCTCTAGTAAATTGGAAGTGCAAGACCAAGTGGAAGAAACATCTGAATCCCAGGCCAATGTCACACCTATGAACCCAACAGGAGACAAACACATTTCCCAGAATTGTAACATAATAAAAGGACTAAAAGGACTACCTGCAGAGGCCAGCTAACATCTGCAGCCTGGTAATCACCACTGCTTCTTACAAGTACTCGTACAATCTGTGACAGCTTAATTTCTTAACCTGCAGTCCTGAATATGCTCCTGTGTAGACTGGATCATGTAATTTATCATAGTTGAATTAGTCAGTTTGATCATAATTATGTGCTATTATTGGTTTTAAATCAACAAGATTATTGTGGAGACTGGCATCTGGATTGATCATTGATATGAACCCAGATTTAGGACAGATGATCGCTGCATTCTCTCATCCATTCCCTCACTGACATTCAATCTCTCCTTTTTCCTTATCTATTACACATGTTAAGACTTTTTTCATTGTTTCCTAGCCGACTCTCATACTTGGATATGCCTTTCCAGTGATTAACATTAACATTGCCATCCATTGATAATCATCACCAATCCTTCAACACATCTATTTTAATGCATTCCCAGAGCAAAAAGCACACCTTGGCTCCAGCCCCCTTTGGAGCATTCTTAGTCTGATGAACAAAATTAAAAAAAACTTCGATAATAACCCTGTTTGGAAACCTTATCCATGCAAATCAGACCCACTGTTAATGTGCATATCAATCCAGGGTATTCCCTCTTTATAAACCATAAGGAAAAAATATTCCTTATAGCAAATCACAGGAGCTTCTGCAGAAATCTGCCCACATTTGGAAAAAAATGGCTGATGACCAAAATAGATTGTTTCATAGAAGGAACTTCTTTGATTTGTCATTACGTTTCGAAGTGTAATTTCTTTGTTGTTAACTTTTTTTTATTACATCCATGCTACATAAGAACTGATAACAATCCTGGTTGCTTTGCCAAAACCAATTAGTAGCATAAAAAAGAAGTAAAGCAGAATGCAAGACACAATGAATTAGCATATCTTAAACTTCACTAGCTTCCAACTTCACTTCATTACTTTCTCCACCTCAGCTGTTGCAACCCCTACTCTTCTACCCAGCTTCTCGCCTTTATAATCTCAGTTCTTCTACAGCTCTGTATGGAATCCAATGCAAGCAATAGTGGCTTTGCACAGCACACTTTGGTGCCCCCAAATTGATTAAACATTCTCAATGTTTAAAATTTCCCTCAGCCTTGCCACATTCCCCCTTCCTAGCCTCTAGTTGAACTGCAAAGAAATCTGCATTCTTCCATCTCCTTGTCTTGCAAATCTCTCCCTCTGCTCATCGGCTACTTTATCATAGGTTAGGCCCTATGGTTTTGAAATTACAATGCTCAGTCAAGGGCGTGGTTGTTTCAATTGCAGGTGCACTAATGCAAATGCCTCAAGCTTCACTAAACAGATGGCGTGGGAAGTATGGAGAGTCATAGGCCTGGGCCAACAGTTGAAATCAGGTAATTAACCCCTCGTTAAACCCACCTTTCAACTCCAACTATCTAACACCACCTACAATTTGGCGCCAGTTTACCTGATGACACTGATGAGACATTTTTGACCTACATGCTATTTTTTATTGTCTTAGAACAATGTATGCAATAATGTAGAAACTGATTTGTGAAGTAAATTACTAGTATTTTTGTGAAGAGTTTAAAGGCCAAATATGATTTCTCAGAGAGAAGTTTATTTTGGCTTGCTGATTAAAATGGGTCTTTAACCGGGCCGTTATGGAAACCTCTATAAACTGAAGCCAATTCAATTAATTATAGTCACCCAGAGCCATATTTCTGCTTTACCAATCCAAAAGGTCAAAAGCAAGAACAGGTCATTCTCAACTTCCCATAAATGTAAATATCCCTACAAATGCAGAGTTAGAAAGTAACAAGCTATGAAATCAGGTGGGCATTAAAATTACAACACAAGCAAACATATTTAACCCCATGTATACATTCATTTTTCATGTGTGAATTGACTGAATAACTTGCGTGCCAAAAAAAATTGAATGTGTATCATTGCACAATCACTAATTTTCAACAACGAATCCATAACTACATACTTACAACTAGTTTGGCATCTCCCTTTATGTATACTCTATCCTTGGAATTGATGGAACTTTTACCCAGAAATGAAAAAAAAACTTTCCAAAATGTGTGAAAGTTGAAAATTTTCAAATATTTATCGACTTCATGCTCACATCCATTTTAATTTCTGGCCTTCGTCCAAGCCCTGTTTCTATCATCAATGGTAATCTTTAGCCACTGAACCCTCCATATCTCTACCCCTCCAAAAATATGGAAAGCCCAATTAGAGGTAATTTTCGATATTTCCTTATTTTTTGTGCTCATTACCATTCCTTCTGCATTTACATGGACTGTATACAAGATGTGGTACAGGTTCCTGAAGGAGAGGAAGGAACAGAGAAGTGTTTGCACTTCAGTGATTACCTGCTTACTATTGATTGAAGAATTTTCAAATGCAAATAATTAAATAAAATTTGGGTCCAAATTTGCCTTATAGAACCTGGTTATTTAGTTAGTATTTAAGCCTTCAATTTCATTAGATGCATGAAATTCCAGAAATAATTGGAAATAGGTTAGAGGGGCAGTATTAATTTTTTTTAAATTACATAACACCTCAGTACACATGACAATAATAAACCTAAACCTGAACCATAGGCATGATGTTTGCTTTAAGGCTTTTTCTAAAGATGGACCAAAAAAACATCACTACTGGGCTGACCAGAGGAAAATCAGACCAGGCAGAATGTATAAATGTCAAGTAAGAGCTCGTCAAGTAGAATTCACATTCTATGATTGATGTGGATAAAAAACACTGAACATATGTATTATTTTCATATGTGGCCCTTGTCCATTCTTTATTTCTTTATTCCCAACTAGTAAAGACAATTCCACCCTGATTTTGTCAACATTTCCATTTAACTTCTATTATATCTATAGCATATCTATGTCAACAACAGGGTAACAAGTAATATTTAGAACAGCATCTGAAAAATGCCAATAAGCCATCAATTTTTATTTCCTTTTTGTGAGAGTTGAAGACAGTGCATTAGGAACTTCATTTTTACCTCTTTAGTGATGTTTGTGTACAGGGATGCACGTGATTCCGTATCAAAGTGGAATACTTGTTCTTGTGAAAATGTAAGCTTTTCAGTAGGTTATTGTGAGACTTGTATGTCAACCTCGGTTTTTGATGAAGACCTGTGCATTGAAAGATTTTGGAAAACATTCCACATTACACCTAACCCCCCCCCTCCATGTTATAAAACATAAAACTGACATGGCAACATACACACATGATGCTTATATGATTGCTAGCCTACCATAATTGACAGTGAGTCACATAATGCTTGGACTAAAGGTAGAAATCTTAATCCTGCATCCTCATAGATGGAAAGAAATTGCAAAATATTAGTTTCAAGAAGATATTCCAGAACATACTGGCTTTGATATTAAAAAATCAATCAATGAAGTGCTTACTGTCAAAGATGCTCTAATGATAACACTGGGGAATTGCAAAGATTTCAAAGCATTATAGGAGATCATAAAGGTATGAGGAGAGCAATCAAGGTTGTGTTTGAAAACAAGTAAGAGAATTGTTTTAATTCTGGCACATTTTAACCAGGAAGCAATGTAGGACAATGAACGCATGGAAAAAACAATTGTGGGAAGTGGTCCAGGAGTCTATTGAAGCGGTCAAATCTTCTGATGGCAAAGATATGGATGAGGGTTTCAGCAGCAGATGACCTGCAGCAGATGCAAAATTAGTTGTTAAAGACAAAAACATTGATTAGATAGTATTGGTAATTGCATTTAGGTGCAGTTGGAAGCTCACTCAGGCATTCAATGATCACAACAAATTTGTGGACCATCTGGCTGCATCATACATCAACCATTTAAGTTTGCCTGTGGCAATAGCTGGCAAATGGAGTTTGTGGCAAGGACTAAAATTGATGCCTTAGATACTCTCAGTATTTCGTTAGTGAAAATTTCAGTCCAGTACTGGATGTTAGATTACCAGTCCTAGCCTACAGTGAAAGTGGTGGGACCAAATAAAAACATGGTGCTGATGCAAAACGGATCTTGCCACAAATGGTATGGTGATTGTTGCTGTGTTTTGTGGGAAAGTCAACAAGAGACAACATGATAATACGAAAATAGGACGGGGCCATGGAATAATTCTTGAAGAAACACCATAGATAATTGTGGAGTTTGGAAGAAAAACCATTGCAATGGTTTTGTGTTGTGGTCTCTGAACAAAACATTAAAAAAATACATAACTGGTGCTGTATATATTTATGGAGCAAAGGCACTGTATTCATCGATGGTTTTGTGTTAAAGTACACATTTAGATCAAAGATTTTAGATCAAAGACTGCTTGGCTTGAGACCAGCAGTCAAATACCGGCATACTGCAAGCTGAAAAGTTCTCCTGGTAAGGAATGTACTAAATGATTATCAAACTTGTTAATGTGCAGTGGAAGTGATGATGTTTGTTCTCTTCAAAACATTTTTTGCAAGACTAGAGTTTGGCATTGTAATGAGGTTTTTTATTTGAAAAGGGAAGCACAGGAGCACACAGTTGATGCAATGCTAAGCGGCATTCTGGGAAAGTGTTGCTTTCCAATCTAAATGTTTGGCCTGCTGTCAACCTCTCCACACCCCCAATTGCTCCCCCCCCTCCCCCCACCTAACGTTCAATGTAACGGTATAAGAACTATTCTATGATGTAACTGCTATGTTTTATGCATACGTTAAACCATCCCATGTAGATACTGAGCTTAGTTCTACAAGATAAAAATGCTAGCATTGAAAGGGGACATGTAGGTCTAGAAGCAATTTAAAACTATTGTGCTTTCAAATGCCCGTGTATTGGCTACATTTCTCTTTTACCCTATTTTCCTCATTCCACGTTGAACTACTTTAGACCTTTTACCAAAAGGAAACTAATCATATTTCTCAGTAAGATGTATAAAATATTGGGTATTTTGGCTATCTAAGGCTCCTTTGCCTTTTTTGTGAATCAATTGACTTCCAGGAAGTTAACCATCACATTGACAATTAAACTTATAGCTTGTGGCTAAGACTTGCTTTGCTTCGAATAATCACGAACATTATATTAACTCCTTTCTGCATAAAGTCTTAGATTATCAAACTTAGTAGAACGCTTCTAAGGTCACAATCAATTTTCACTTAATTTTTAGTGATATTACTAACATTTGTAAAGCCATCAACCATTGCTGTTATAACCTACAGATGAACATAAAGGAAAAAGTAAATGACTGTTGAGGTCTTTCTTTGTACACATGCATTATATACCACTAAAAGTGCCCTGTGGTCAACTTGTTAGCTTTTTAATCCCCTTTTCTTTGTTAGATATATTGTTATATTTAAAAGTTTCTTAAATTAAATCAGTAGGAATGTTTTATATCTAATTGATGGCAAAATATACGTTTCTGATCCTGTATGTTCATTGGATCTTTAAAAAGGAATTAGTCACATGTGACTATAGGTCTTTCAAAATGTGACAATGGGAGGACAGAAATGCAAAAATGCTGCAGAATTGCACTGGATATTCATTTATGGAAAGAAAATAATCACCTTTGTTTTAATTAAAGCAAAGACCCAAAACACTGGACATGTAACCTCAACAAGTCTGTCTCTTGTAGTCTCTGTACTGTAAAATAATTCTTTTAATATAACACACTGTTTCACTGTTTTGGTCTGTGGTTATTTTTGCATTGTTATTCACATTTTATCATCAGTAACTGGCCATTTCTAGATACAAATTGCTAGGAGATTAGCATTAAATATTTTGTAGTGTTTATATAATGATATTAAAATATAAACACCAAGTTGTATGTCCAAACTTGGGAGAAGAGCCTACAAAGATTTCCATTTTCGAGAAAATGCAGAAACTGTTGGTGTTATAACATAAATATTTGACAGTTATGTCATGACAGTATGAATAAACCAGAGTTGGCTAGACCTGGCATTCCGGGGCTGCACAGGTCAAGAAATATTTACACTTTCACGCCTTGAGTGCATTACAACGCTGATAAATGGGGGCTTTGTTATGTTTCCAAAATCTCAAAACTGAATGAATCATGCACAGCCAAAGAAACACACTTGCTATGTTGAAGATGTCTTCCACTTCCCCTCCCCCCCACCCCACCCCCACATTCCTCAACATCAGTTACTTTCATGTGCAAATTAATAAGGAATTTCAACAGCCAGCATATCAACCACTCTTTTATTCTGATTGGCATTATTATACCATCCACTGAAGGAGCTTTCAGTGGTTCACCAGATTTAGGGAAGTGCAACATTGGGCACTCTGATAGCAAAAATATGCCAGAGACACGGAATGTTAGGTTATGATTGTAGGACAGTGGTTGTTGAGTAACTGTTGTCCAGGTAACCTTTGCAGGGCCAGGGGGAACACCTGCTGGCTCCAAAGGTCTAACTGAAAGCTTGGGCAGCTTTAGTAAAACTAGTTAATAGTGTGCATTTCAAAAATAAATTCCTTAGTGGTAATCTATGTAGATTCGAGAATAAAAATGTACATATTAATAAATAAGATCAGTCTAAATGAAGCACAAGCTTAGGTTGCCTTGTGGCGCCTCTGTCTAAAGGGCAATAAGCATCCTATTTTGAGGACATTGTCCCATATGAACACATTAAGAGTCACAACAAATTGATAAATATAATTGTGTCGGAAGGAACTTGCAGATGCTGGTTGCAAGCGGAGATAGACAGAAAAAGCTGGAGTAACTCAGCGAGTCAGACAGCATCTCTGGAGTAAAGGAATAGGTAACGATTTGGGATGACCAGAAATGTCACCTATTCTTTTTCTCCAGAGATGTTGTCTGGCCCGCTGAGTTACTCTAACTTTTTGTGTATATCTTTGATAAATATAATTATTGTATTTAATATAAAAAGACAACATGCAAATTTATTTTTTGATTTTAAATGGGTCACCACTGATGTATGCACATGGCAAAAATGTTCCCATGTCAGATTTCCAAAAGTGATGACCCCCTAACCCCCCACCCCCGAAGTGCAGCTGCTGAAAATGACTGGACAGTATTCCAGTTTTTGAAATTGGCTTGCGTTACTCCTTGGAGTGGGGTTTAATTGTACCACAACTAGAGCTACTGGAATATAAAGCTCCTGTTTTCATGAAGAGCAAAAAGAGACAATATGAGTAGGCGCTTGCAGTTCATGGGTGTATGAGGTACATACTGTATAGTTGTCATAAACCAGGAATTGATGGGAGAGACATAATTCCAGTCATTGGGCTGTATGGAGCACGATATGTACCATTGCCTGCACGTAGCCTTTACAGTCCCGCAGGGTCTATTGTCGTCAAAGCCTCTGCTGCTGCCATCTCACAGCACATTGTGCCCAGTAAGCAGTAGCAGAGCACAAGTGGCAGATTCTGAAGATCACCCTGTGCTGCCCTAATGTCCTTTAAGAAAGCTTCATGCTCGGAGACATTTAAACATCTGTTCAAGGGGATGCACGCATTTAAAAACTTAATACACAACACTTAAATATACCTCTCATTATTAGGTATTTAAAAGGTGAAATTAATAAATTTCCATTTTAGTTGCTTTTCAAATACTGCAGACCTAAAAGTCAACAGGGCATCCAGTCCTTCAACTGGGGACATTTGTGTGGCATTTAGGTTTTTAATTTCTATAAGTTCCAGCCTATTGAAGTTGGCCCATTTGATGGATGAAAGCTTCAATGCTCAGTAACGAACGGCACATCTGAAATCAGCACACTGTCCAAAAGTACATCCATGTTTTGGTTGAATTTTCATTTTCAAACACATACACACAGCACACACATTCATAGATCCTGTATCATGTATTATTACATTGTTCTTTGATTGTATAACATTTAAACTGGAATGGAGGCGCAGAGGGAAGAAAAGAAAAATGTTTTTTTAAAATAATTATTTTGTAGCACATAGAAACATATCTGGGCTTTTCATGATGACACATCAATTTCTCAGGATTTGTAATAGAGCAATGCGAGGTGGAAAAATAATTTGGAAAATACAAATAGTACTGTTGTATACATGCTTATAGTGAGTTTGGAGAGAAAAATGCAAATACTATTGCATCCTGTTTAAAATAAAAGTGCTGGAAAGGGATGATGATAATATTCAATTTCAGGATGAACATTTTCTAAATCTGATTGCTGAGCTGCTCTCTCTGCATGGGCAGACTTATATTTTCAAGGGTTTGCAACACCAGCTGACATATTCATGACCATGAATGGCTGAAAAAGATTGTACTAGTTTAGTTATCAATTTTTTCCCAAAATCATCCATGCTGGTGCATTCTGTGCATCGTATTATTGCTCAAAAAATAGGTCAAACATGTCAGACTTCCCCTAGTTCTAGTCTGAAATTAGTATCTTTCTCGTTCTCATCACTGCTCCATCTTACACTTTGCCATTTTCATCCACAGGATGTGCCATCTGTTCCTTTGATCCAATTCCGATCTATCTGACATCTGACCTACCAATTTAACCGACCTTACCTTCTCGTCTTGGGACTCTTTTAAAACTCATATCGTCCCACTAAAAACAAACTGACATCCATCCCTGGGAAATATTAGATTTATTATCACGCTTACTTCCCCACTGCATCCGTCCAAATAGATTTATTTGTCATTGCTTAGAATTGGTTTAATTTCATTAAAGATGTTCTGTGACTGAAATTCAGGTTAAGCGTTTCTCATGTTCTCAGAAAATACCAGCCTTGAGCTTAGTTGGCCACGCCGTCCCCTTCCAATCCCTCTCCATCATTACCCAGCAAGTGTGATGCACATGCCAAATTGTTCTCATCTATCATTAATAAGAGAATTGCTTATCATGGTATCTATTCCTGTTCTGGTGTTTAAAAAATCCATCCTTCATCTCCTTGATGTTCAGTCGAATCTATGCTGATAAGATGCATCTCAGGCTGGTATGGCAATCGCTCAGTTCTTGACCGCCCGAAACCGCAGAGTGTGGTGAACACCATCCATTCCATCGCAAGCTCATCACATCTTTCCATCATCTCCATCTGCATGATGCGTTTTATCATGAACATTTGAAGTATTGTCATGAGTTATAAACCTTGTGTAAACCCAGACAACCAAATATAAGAATATCTTCCCCACTTCAATCAATCTCCTGAACTGATCTCCTTTTGCCTGGAGCTGTGCCCCATACTCTTATTCTCCCTCATTCTGTTATTGCACAATAGTATTTTATTTTGCACAACTTCAGACTGCATTGCAATTGTTGCATCATTCTGGTGCTTTGCATTCATCATTGTATTTATTGTCGTATACTGTATACTCTGTGGGCTTCATGCAGACAAGGAATTTTATTACACCTTTTTTTTAATCAAAACATTTATTCAATTATTAAAAAATAATAATTACACTACAATAAAACAGGACAGAACCCACCACCAGAATACAATACAAACATATATCCATAATAACCTACTATACAACTATGATACAATCCTTATTGAGGATACATTCAACACCCTGCGGAGCCCAGTGGTCCCGGAACTCCTTCAGGGTGCCCGTGGACAGGGCGTATTCCCTTTCTAACCGCACCTGGGCATGGACATATCTCCGATAAGGGGCAGGCAGTCGGCTCGGGTAGAGCCCTCCACCGCCTGGCGCCTTGACTCGCGGATGGCCAGCTTGGCCAGGCCCAGGAGCAACTTTTATTACTCCTTGACGTATGACATAAACATCTGAAACTATTCTGAATCTGAGGCGAGATTCCCCGCAAGTCACACGAGCAAGCTGGCGACAAACTGTATAGGTAACACATAGACACTCAAACTTCCTACTCGTACCCAGATGTGTATTGTCTGGCGTTATGCACCACAGTGCATAAAACATGGCAGATGCACAAAATGAACAAAAGTTTCACAATTCACACGGCAAGACCCTGATCTTTCGAGAATGGTTCAATTTCTAAATAGTAATTGGATTGTAAAATGCACTAAAAGATATCCTTTACAAGTCGCCTACACTTCACAAGCACCACAGATGTGATTGTGAGATTGCCCTATAAATGATTTATCAAACAGCTGCAATAAACATATCTATTTTACTGGCGCGGGTTTTCTGCAATGATTCGTAAACTCTTCACAGTTACAAGCAGTGAATTTAATTCCCTAGATGTGAAATATTTTAACCATTTTGGGTTTCATGATCTTCAATCGTTTCTATTTTTGCCACTGCCACCTGGTCATCAATATGTTTAAACCACTAAAATATTCAGGAAGTTTGTTTAAGAAGGAACTGCAGATGCTGGAAAATTCAGGAACATTATGTAAACTGTAAAGCAGTGCCAAAGCACATATCTTATTTAATAGAAATATCAGAATATTCCAGATATGTTTTAGATCAGATCTATTTACACTTAAGCAACATCACATGGGTAAAACTGTATCTATGCTTACGGAAAAAGAAATCCTGTTGTTTTAATCTGGGCAAATTGGATAAGGTGGGAGTCTTTATTTAAATTGCGGTGGTGAGTTACAAATAAAGTTATTTTTGAACTTTGCACTTTCTTCTCCCCCCACCATAATCAGTCTGAAGACCTATCCATGTTCTCCAGAGATGCTGCCTGACTTACCCCACCACTTTGTGTCCGTGTGTGTATTACCCAGCACCTGAAGTTTCTTGTTCCTTTTTTTTAGTTGATTATTGTGTGCAATAATCTCATTAGAGCAAATGGGGAATTGGAATTAAGAGTTTTATGCAGATAAATATTTGAATGACCTTAAGTAGAAACTGAAGTTAGTCAGCAAACTTTAAGAAATGTCATTACCTGATGATGCCACCAAACTAACAAATGAAGATGCAGAGAACAGCAGATGCTGGAATCTCATGCAAAACACAAAGTTCTGAAGTAACGCAGCAGATCAGGCAACATCTATTAAAGAAATAGACAGATCAGGGTTCTTCTTCAGACTAATTATAATGGGGCGAGAAACCTGGAAAAGAGAGTCTGTCCAGGGTCTCTCTGTAGCTAATAGCCTCTAATCTAGGCAGCATTCTAGTAAACCTCCTCTCCACATTTTCCAAAGCCTCCACATTCTTTCTGTAATGGGACAACCAGAATTACAGATAATACTCAAAATGTGGTCTAACCAAAGTCCCACAAACCTGCATCATGACTTCCTGACAATAATCTCTAACCCTATCTATAACTGACAAGTCTGCCTGTGGGGTTATCACAATGATAAATTCATAAAATAGCTTTTGGTTAGGCCATAGTTTACCCACGAAATGTGTATACTGCAGATACTTGCCGTGCAATGTCTCCTCCACAATGATTGCTCCCAGACAATGCGGAATTGGTTCCATGGAAAACTGGTAACAAGAGTCTGAAGGGAATATTCTACCGGAAGAATTACTCAGAATTTTATATCTTCTAAAAGGTAAAAAAGAGAGGAAAACCCAAAACTTTGACAAGCAGGAGGACAGAGAGCTGGTTGGATTGGTTTTTTTTAACAAAGTAGAAGCACATAAGGCAAATGGTCTCACTTAATGCTGTAAAGTTGTATCATGCAGCCCAATTACGAAAACCGTGCATTTGGCTCGTTCACTCTGTTCACTCTGTTCCTCAATACTCCCTAATGCCCCTGTCCCCACTGAACGGAAACCTCTGGCGACTTTGCGCCCCACCCAAGGTTTCCTTGTGGTTCCCGGAGGTTTTTGTCAGTCTCCCTAATGGTCGAAAGTGGTTTTCTTCCACTACCTGCAACCACCTGCAACCACCTTCAACTAGCATCGCAACCGGCTTCGACTAAAAAATTACCGATTTTAAAAAGGCAATCTATTTTTAGTTGTGGCCGGTTTTTAATTTTTTTTAAATAATGGCCGGAACATAGAAGAAGAGGAAACCACTTTCGACCATTAAGGAGACTGACAAAAACCTCTGGGAACCGCACGGAAACCTTGGGTGGGGTGCAAAGTCTCCAGAGGTTTCCGTTCAGGTTTCCTAAGTGGGGCAGGGGCATAAGACCCTACCTTTTGTGTGTGCATGGCCTACTTAATAATCCTCCCAAAGTACATCATCCAGTTCCTAACAAGATTAAATTCCATTTTCATTATGCAGCCTTCCATTATTCTCACTATCAACAATACCAGTTTTCATGTCGCCTGTAAACATACAAATCACACCTCCTTCATATCCAGATTGTTAATGTATATAACACACAATTAAGTTTCTGGACCTGTGATACACACTGGTCACAGACTTCCAATCACAAAAAACAACCCTCCACCATCATCCTTTGGCTCCAATTACCAAGCCAATTTTGGATCAATAGACAATAGGTGCAGGAATAGGCCATTCGGCCCTTCAAGCCAGCACCGCCATTCAATGGGATCATGGCTGATCATCCCCAATCAGTACCCCGTTCCTGCTTTCTCTCCATATCCCCATGACTCCGCTATTTTTAAGAGCCCTATCTAGCTCTCTCTTGAAAGTATCCAGAGAACCTGCCTCCACCGCCCTCTGAGGCAGAGAATTCCGCACTCGCAACTCTCTGTGAGAAAAACTGTTTCCTCGTCTCTTTTCTAAATGGCTTACCCCTTATTCTTAAACTGTGGCCTCTGGTTCTGGACTCCCCCAACATCGGGAACATGTTTCCTTCCTCTAGTGTGTCCAAACCCTTAACAATCTTGTATGTTTCAATAAGATACCCTCTCATCCTTCCAAACTCCAGAGTATACAAGCCCAGCCCCTCCATTCTCTCAGCATATGACACTCCTACTATCCTGAATTAACCTTGTAAACCTACATTGCACTCCGTCAATAGCAAGAATGTCCTTCCTCAAATTAGGGGACCAAAACTGCACACAATACTCCAGGTGTGGTCTCACTAGGGCCCTATACAACTGCAGAAGGACCTCTTTGCTCCTATACTCAACTCCTCTTATTATAAAGACCAACATGCCATTCGCTTTCTTCACTGGCTGCTGTACCTGCATGCTTACTTTCATTGACTGATGAATAAGGACCCCCCAGATCCCGTTGTACTTCTCCTCTTCCCAACGACACCATTTAGATAATAATCTGCCTTCCTGTTTTTGCTACCAAAGTGGATAACCTCACATTTATCCACATTAAACTGCATCTTCCCACTCCCCCAACCTGTCCAACCCTGCATTCTCATAGCATCCTCCTCACAGTTCACACTGCCACCCTGCCATGTGTCATCTGCAAATTTGCTAATGTAACTTTGAATCCCTTCATCCAAATCATTGATGTATATTGTAAATAGCTGCGGTCCCAGCACCGAGCCTTGCGGTACCCCACTAGTCACTGCCTGCCATTCTGAAAGGGACCCGTTAATCCCTACTCTTTGTTTCCTGTCTGTCAACCAATTTTCTCTCCATGTCACCACCAATACCATGTGCCCTAATTTTGCCCACTAACCTCCTATGTGGGATCTTATCAATTGCTTTCTGAAAGTCCAGGTACTGGCTCTCCCTTGTCCATTTTCCTAGTTACATCCTCAAAAAATTCCAGAAGATTAGTCAAGCATGATTTCCCCTTCGAAAATCCATGCTGACTCGGACTGATCCCGTTACTGCTATCCAAATGTGCCGCTATTTTATCTTTTATAATTGACTCCAGCAGGGAGTTTGCAGGTTGATGTATAAAATAGCTGGAGGTTGAATGGAATGAAAAGTTAGGATTCGCAAGTCATAGTAGTTTGTAAGTTATCAAAATTAGGTTGCATGGGTTTCTTACAGCCCTTCAGAAAGCAATGATACATTTCAAGAGACAGGTAGGTTCTCTGCCACTCAAGTTTGTATCATCAGCGAACATGAATATATTACACTTGATCTCCTTGCAAATTCAATGTTATAGATTATAAGATCATGTGATAGGGGCAGAAGTAGGGCATTTAGCCCATCAAGTCTACTCCGCCATTCAATCATGGCTGATTTATCTCTCCCTCTTAACATCTTCTAATAATGAACAGCTGGCTTACGGGACCCTACCAGTCACAACCTCCTGACTAGAAAATGATCCACTTGTTTCTGCTCTCTTTCCTGTCCAGTAACCAATCCTCAACACTTGCTGGTGCATGCTCCATGATTTCAAAATACTCTATTTTGTTCAGTATCCTTAATGAAGGCTTTCTGAAGGTCCAAATACATTGATTCTCCGTTATTTATTTTACTCGTAAAACCCCCATGCAAACAAATTGATTATTCCCACATAATTTCTCTTTCGTAAATCCATGTTAAGTCTGCCCAATTCCTATCTTAATTTTCTAGGTAATAGTGGAGTTATTTGCTCTGCATAACTCCTGCAGATTTCCAGGATCCCTGGCTGGGAATCTGCTCTAGCATGTGCTGGTTATATATGGATCATGCACTACGGGCCAGTTGGATTAATGGGAGCAGTTAGCTGCAGAGGGAAGCACGGGTGCTTTTTATTTAATTTTAATTAAGTTAATTGACATTTTTTAATGTTTTGGCGCAGGTTAAAATATAAAAAATGGGTCCAAATTGATTTCAGACATTTGTATAAAATCATGGGAGAAATAGATCAGGTAGACGCACAGAGTCTCTTCCCCAGAGTAGGGGAATCAAGGACCAGATGGCATAGGTTTAAGGTGAAGGGGAAAAGATTTAATAGGAATCTGAGGGGTAACTTTTTCTCACAAGGGTGGTGGGTGTATGGAATGAGCTGCCAGAAGAGGTGGTTGAGGTGGGGACTATTGCAACATTTAAGAAACAATTAGACAGGTACATGGATAGGACAGGTTTAGAGGGTTATTGGCCAAATGCAGGCAGGTGCAATTAGTGTAGCTGGGACATGTTGACCTGTGCGGGCAAGTTGGGTCGAAGGGCCTGTTTCCACACCGTAAGACTCTATGACCTATAAGTAGCAGTGATGGCATTGAGTTGGGGTACTAGTTGTCAGTGCCATTCCATCAGGTTACAAGCAGCTAGACAGTCTTGTTGATAGATGCTGGAGCTGGGCTCCCAGAGAAGGGCTGTGTCCAGGCCATGTTGAAAGAAATGGCATGGCCAGGTGGCAGTCTCCAGCAATCTCATTGTAAGGGAGCAGATCTGCCTAATCCATGGTACCTGGATTCTGCCAATCCATTAGATCATAACTGATGTCCAGTTAGCTGCCATTGCATTACATTTAACATCTTTATTAACTCAAGTTTCACCTATTTGGATAGTTTAATGCCACCCAATTAAAGTCCTGCCAATTCCTTTTAATATATTGTACACCCCACACCCCCTCCAATGTCACCATACCATCCCTACCGCTAACTTCAATTGTTTTAGATATTTCTCTTGGAATGTTGAATTAACCAGGCAAAACAGCAGTAGCTAGCTGGAAAGTATTCAGACATTCCAGGAACACTTGCTTTACCAGCACCATGTGTGTGGAACATATGCGGAAGGAGTGCCAAATGTAGAGAAATGCTGGTTGTGGCAGTGATAGCAGTGTGACTTCACTCCAGGATTTTCCAACAATTTCTGTAATAATATCTGCCAATAATTATGTTGGGCAATTCCTCCTCCAAACCAACCTGGCTCAGTCTTGCACTCTTACCTCAGAGGACTGCAAATTCAAGTCCCACCCAGGGAATTGATACGTAGATACATCAGTGCAGCACCACGACAGAAATGGAAGTGTGATCTCTTTCAAATGAGGCATTAAGATGAAGCTCTGCATGAAAATAATAGATTGAAATAGAGCATGGAGTTATCTTTATTAAAGGCATTAAAACAGATTACTAATCCTGTATACCATTCCAGCGTGTAGGACCAGAGTTTGCATACATTGGTTGCCATGCCTACTTACTTAATAAGGTTTATTTCCTATTAAATCATCTACTCATCCTGTCTTTACTTTCAATTCTATTCTCGTTACTTATTTCCAATGTTCTGCTTTTTAAATGCCATTGCTATTGTTTTAAATTCTCTTAATCAAGGAAAATCTATATTAATTCAAATTATTTTTGTTTGATGGAAATAAAAGTAATTCTAAGCAGAGATCACAATCACATTACCCCAAAGTGCTTCAGAGCTAACTAATTACTTGTAATTGTGGCCATTTGTAGTAACATGGGCTACATTTGTAAGTAACAAGGTCTTTTGCTATCGGGAGCTATCCAAATCAGCACTTGAGTCGCTAAATAGGGAATTCCCCAGCCTAATATTAGGCTACAGAACACGGGTCAGTGATTATAAATTATAAAGAAAACTGGGGAGTTGAATATCCTTGTTAATTCTCCCTGTCCTCTCCTGTAATGTGGGGGATCAATGGCTCCTTTAGAGAAAAGGCAAATTATACAACTTGTACTTTTTGTAATATTGAATAAATGAATAAGAATGAATAAGTTTAGTTTATTGGCCAAGTAATCACATACAAGGAATTTGCCTTTCTGCTCCACCCGCGTGACAACACGACATAAAGTGACAGGTAGGAATTACACATAAAACATTAAACATTAATAATAACACATTATTGATGAAACATGTGAATTAAATAATATACCAGAGCAAAAGGAGGCTACAGATTTCTGGTTACACAAAAAAGCTGGAGAAACTCAGCGGGTGCAGCAGCATCTATGGAGCGAAGGAAATAGGCAACGTTTCGGGCCGAAACCCTTCTTCAGACTGATCGGGGGCGGGGGTGGGTGGGGACAAGAAAGGGAAAAGGAGGAGTAGCCAGAAGGCTGGGGGATGGGAGGAGACAGCAGGGGGGCTGAGGAAGGGGAGGAGACAGCAAGGACTAACAAAATTGGGAGAATTCGATGTTCATGCCCCCGGGGTGCAGACTCCCCAAACGGAATATGAGGTGCTGTTCCTCCAATTTCCGGTACTGCTCGCTGTGGCCATGGAGGAGACCCAGGACAGAGAGGTCGGAGACGGAGTGGGAGGGGGAGTTGAAGTGCTGAGCCACCGGGAGGTCAGCTTGGTTATTGCGGACTGAGCGGAGGTGTTCGGCGAAACGATCGCCCAACCTCCGCTTGGTCTCACCGATATAGATCTGCTGACATCTAGAGCAGCGGACGCAATAGATGAGGTTGGAAGAGATGCAGGTAAACCTCTGTCGCACCTGGAACGATTGCTTGGGTCCTTGAACGGAGTCGAGGGGGGAGGTAAAGGGACAAATGTTGCATCTCTTGCGGTTGCAAGGGAAAGTGCCCGGGGAGGGGGTGGACCGAGAGGGAAGGGAAGAATTGACAAGGGAGTTATGGAGGGAGCGGTCTTTGCGGAAGGCAGATATGGGGGGAGATGGGAAGATGTGGCGAGTAGTGGGGTCACGTTGGAGGTGGCGAAACTGACGGAGGATTACTTTTTGTATGTGATTCACCGATATAGATGGTCTGCGCCCCGGGGGCATGAACATCGAATTCTCCCAATTTTGTTAGTCCTTGCTGTCTCCTCCCCTTCCTCAGCCCCCCTGCTGTCTCCTCTCATCCCCCAGCCTTCTGGCTACTCCTCGTTTTCCCTTTCTTGTCCCCACCCACCCCCGCCCCCGATCAGTCTGAAGAAGGGTTTTGGCCGGAAACGTTGCCTATTTCCTTCGCTCCATAGATGCTGCTGCACCCGCTGAGTTTCTCCAGCTTTTTTGTGTAGCCTTAGATTCTCCATCATCTGCAGTTCCCTCTTATATACAGATTTCTGGTTATTGAGTAGCTACTACTCGTGGAAAAAAGCTGTTTTTCCAGCTTTTCCAAGAATATATTTTTTCTGGGTGAGAGCGGAAGGTGTCTACCAACCGCCCACTGAAATTAAAATGAAGATTCAGAAGAAAAACTGCAGAAATGGTATTTGACTGTTTCTAAAGGGATGGAACAGCTTGGGCCATAATGCAGTTTACAAGTTACATGGCAATTAGAACCTTAGAAAATCCTTGGGTTAAGGATATATATAAATTAGAGACCAGGATTATATACAAAGTAGGTGTTAGAAATGAGCAAAACCTGATACAAATAATCAATTATTCAAGCCCAAACCATATTGGTGAGGGAAATTCCAAGACTATTAAAAGCAGACAGCTGCGATTCACTTATTGTGAGGTGGCAATGTACAGTGTCATCAGTCAGTCAGCTATCACTGCTGGTCCTCAGCTATGTAACTGAAGGGTGGATTACTTCTCTGCCATTTCCTCCACTGACTGTATCTGGTGGCTATTTTCCATTCGTTTAATACTTTAATGGAACATACATTGACAAGTACAGTCTCGCAGGTGGTGAGCAAAAAGAATCAGATTCCTGTGAGTGAAACATTTAATGACAAATAGGTCACAATGCTAGGTTTCTTAGCATTTCCAAGGCTCCCGTTATCATGGCACAGTGGCGCAGTAGTAGAGTTGCTGCCTTACAGCGCTTGCAGTGCCAGAGACCCAGCTTTGATCCCAACCGGGTGCTGTCTATAGAGAGTTTGTACATTCTCCCTGTGACTGTGTGGGTTATCTCTGAGATCTTTGGATTCCTCCTACACTCCAAAGATGTACAGGTTTGTACGTTAATTGACTTGGTATAAGTGTTAATGTGCGTAGGATGTGCCAGGATCGCTGGTCGTTGTGGACTCTGGGGGCCTTGAAGGTAGTTGAGGCCAGTTCATTGGCTATTTTTAAGAGGGAGTTAGATGTGGCCCTTGTGACTAAAGGGATCAGTGGGTATGGAGAGAAGGCAGGTACAGGAAACTGAGTTGGATGTGAGTATAGGAGCAGGGAGGTTCTACTGCAGTTGTACAAGGTCTTGGTGAGACCACACCTGGAGTATTGCGTACAGTTTTGGTCTCCAAATCTGAGGAAGGACATTCTTGCCATACAGAGAAGGTTCACCAGACTGATTCCTGGGATGTCAGGATTTTCCTATGAAGAAAGACTGGATAGACTCCGCTTGTACTCGCTAGAATTTAGAAGATTGAGGGGGGATCTTATAGAAACATACAAAATTCTTAAGGGGTTGGACAGGCTAGATGCAGGAAGATTGTTCCCGATGTTGGGTAAGTCCAGAACAAGGGGTCACAGTTTAAGGATAAAGGGGAAATCTTTTAGGACTGAGATGAGAAAAACATTTTTTACACAGAAAGTGGTGAATCTCTGGAATTCTCTGCCACAGAATATAGTTGAGGCCAGTTCATTGGCTATATTTAAGAGGGAGTTAGATGTGGCCCTTGTGGCTAAAGGAATCAGGGGGTATGGAGAGAAGGCAGGTACAGGATACTGAGTTGGATGATCAGCCATGATCATATTGAATGGCGGTGCAGGCTCGAAGGGCCGAATGGCCTACTCCTGCACCTAATTTCTATGTTTCTATGTAAACTAAACAAAACTAAACTAAACCTCACTGGTCCCAATCTCTGGTCACATCCAGTATTGAAATCGGGCTGTGAGAGATCCAAATTCTAATTTCTGGACTATTCTAGTGAAAGTTATTGAAATAATTGACCTGCAGCCTTGCAGCATTGTGCAAGTTGCAGCATGCAAGGGGCAGCCTTGTGCAAGTTGCAGCCTTGTGCAAGTTGCAGCATGCAAGGGGCAGCCTTGTGCAAGTTGCAGCCTTGTGCAAGTTGCAGCCTTGTGCAAGTTGCAGCCTTGTGCAAGTTGCAGCCTTGTGCAAGTTGCAGCATTGTGCAAGTTGCAGCATGCAAGGGGCAGGCGGTTCAACCAGTAGCAACATTTCATGTCATCACAGTATTCATTCCGAGTCTTTTACTTAATGCTTTAATTTTGTTTTCAATTATTTAATCTGATTTTTATTTCATACTTTAATTTCATGATTAATAAGCCACAAAGCCAAAATAAAATGTTTTGAAAACTTGAATAATTTTTATAGAACTATTAATTCATTTATCACACTATCTTAAAATATGGTCCATAAGTCCAAATATTTTATCAATTTGGAGCTGCGATTGGAAAAGGTCAGGAGCTAATGTGTTATATGATCATGTTGTTGCTTCAAGGTTTTCTTGTACAGTATTGTTCTATTCAATTCACACTCTTTTTTTTTTGTTGCATTTTACCTGAATTAATTGATGTGCCCTTAATCTGATTCTGGGTATTGGTTACTCACATGAAAGAGCTGTGAACAAGGTAAATCTGTACAGAAATCAATAATTAAAACATTAGTAGATGCCACAGAGTACAAACTGTGAGGACAAATTGGTAATACAGGTAGTTCTATAATAATGCTATAGTTGCATTGCAAAGAAATCTCATGTTATAGAAAATCGCTTTCTCAAAATCATTGTATCATACAGTCAAGCCAAGCCTGGGTTTTTGATCGGGACATTGACAGACCCATATGATAATCACATAGGATGCCAGTTTCCTGTTTAATCTTCTTGGCATCGGCACTTGACCTACAATGAAAGGAACCTCAGCCAGGCATGAATTTCATGACTTGGAACACGATGTGTCTTGGAGTCTGATCAAGGAACAATGGTCAAAATGTTGCAGTTAACAACTGGTCCTGATAGCTCACCACCTCCTCTTGAATTAGTTGAAATCTGCTTTGGATTGATCTTCACAATAGGTATTTTAGGGAATTGTCAGAATCTTTCTAGGTGAAGCCAAACGTGCACCAAGGGAAAAATAATCTAGAGAATCATGACCACCATACATCCGCAGTGTGAAATCAGCAAATGGTTATGACAGGATATGAAACTAGTAAATTAATTATTCCTTCTGGAAGATGGCATGATCAGAGTACTGATAAGACCATGAAACATCTAAAGATTACAAATGATTGATGATCAATATAAAAATCTAAGAAATAGGAAAAAATGAACCAATAAAAATTCTGAAACCTGAAATTTTGCTTTAGCATGAGAAATTTGAAAATGTTTATTAAAATGAAAATTCCAAAGTGTCACTAATGATGTGAACTTAATACCACTTCCAAAAATATTCCACACTTGTATTAAATTACATAACCACAAAACATACAATATATAATATTTGTACCTGCAAGCAATTTCAAATACAGTATCCATCAGATATATTCCTTATATTTCAGATCAAAATAATGTTGACGTAAAGCATTGATATTATACTTCATTTCACAGTACCATTTTTTAAAATCAGAAGGTACAATATTATTTTAAGATCTAAGTGCCAATTATTAAACAAGTAAATGGTTCAGTTTATGACTCATCAGAGGTGGCCTTTGAAGATGCAGTTTTGTGGATCTTGGGAAGCATGTGATCTTATGACATTTTAGTTCCATTAAAATTCAGGTTCTGTTAAAGAATGTAAATGTTAACATCTCGTCTGCAGACACATGTTATTATTTCTTTCATTGTCAGAAGTAGAGCTTACATGAACACCTACATGACATTGTTCACAGTTATGCCAGAGCAGTGTAGGAACTGAAGCCATTATTGTTATGATGTGATTTGAGGTTCTTTTATATCTGGCTGGATTTGCACAAGGATTTACAATACCAAACAAAAGTTTCACAGGAACTATAATGTAAACATTTATCGCAAATCTCGATTACTGGCTGTCTCATTCACTTGCTCCCCAATCCCATTTATACTGCTTGTCAAAATGGCTTCCGTTTGCATTCGGAAAATTGATGTCTGTTTATTTAAGTGCTTCAAACACTCTACAGTAACAGAGTGCAGTTCCAGGTTGAAGTATGGTTTAGCATATACAGAACACTTTCAGATCCATCCACATGTTATGATGTGCATCTATTTGAATGGTGAGAGATTTTCAAGATGGTTAAGAGCAGACCTAACTGATCTTGAATTTATATTCAATATGTTACAAAAAGAAAAATAAAAAAAGTTATAAATAGTTATAAATTGCCTCTTAAAACCTTTCTGCATCTCCACGATTTCCATTGCCTATACTCAGCTTCTATTCCATGATCAGCCAATTTAATTTATCTTTTCATCCGCATCTTCCAAATGTCAATTCCAAATGTTATGCTTGGCGTCAGATTTCCCCCTCTCTTTGTTTTGTAAACTACTGGAGGAACTCAGCAGATCAAGCAGAGGCAAAGGGATAGTCGACGGTCTAGGTCAAGACCCTACATCAGGACTCAGAGTATAGAGGGAAGATAGCAATTGTAAAGTGGTGAGAGGGAGGGATGAGACTGGGGCAGATAGGTGATACTGTAGGTAGGAATAACTGAGGGTGAATTGAACAGATGATCGAACACAAATGTTTTCATGCTCCATAGTATTGACAACTTCACCAATTTAATGCATGATATCATGAATTACCAGCGTTCCTGTGAACATGTTGGCGAACTATATATTTTTCATTCTTGATATGAAATAAACCCAAATCAATTTTTCACTATGATCAATACTCGGCATAATTTATTAATGTTGTCAACTACAAAATTACACTAGCACGCTTCATTAATAGTGTCAAAGAGTAATGTTACTGAATATTTCCACAAACTCTGACACTATTTCCACAAATAAAAGTACCAGTAACAAAAGTAACCCACTAATGTCTGATTCTACAAAGATATGATGAATACAATTGTGGCATATGAGGCTTTTGGAAAGGCCCATGGAAGTGCACGGAATAGAAGGGTATGGGTCATGTACAGCCATTTTAACTGTGATGGAGATAGGCGAGAGTGGCGTCAGGGATAGTGAATGGGCATGCAGATCTGATATTACTATTTAAAAAAGTTTTGATTAGAAAACCCAAGATTAGAATTCTTAGATTAACAACCTATCCTTTTTTCCGCTGTAAAATGAAATCATCATCAAGATCACTGGTTTAACAATATGGAACAAATGTGTAATAAAATATATAAAGTAAAACGGCAGATGCTGGAAGTCTGAAATGAAAACAAAATACTGGAAATGCTTGGCAGGTCAGGCAGCATCTGTGGAAAGAGAAACTGTGTCTTCAACCTGAAATATTAATTGTTTCTCTTTCTATAGACACTAAACCTGTTGAGTAACCTTAGCATCTATGATTTTATAAATGTAAAAATAAACTTGCTTTGTCTACATTTCTATTGGAGGAGAGGTGGTCTTATTTCTGCTCCATGGACGCCAAACATGATCTAATAACGTCTAAAAATTGGAGAGGCTTTTACACATTGGGTATAATTTTTTATATAGTTTCCTTATGCACAGTTACCACGTGTGGAATGATATTTCCATTCCAAGGCCACATTGCATTTACAGGACACATCGCTATAAGGTACACAATTGTGCCTAGAAAATATCTGAAAATATGCAGCACATCAGTTGTGAGAGAGAAAAGACAGCAAAGCTAGTTGAATGTATGACAATTTTTGTTTTGAGGATAGCTTCACAGTTTCAGGCAATTGTTGAAGTCCAACATAGAGACTAGCATCAAGAATCTGACAAAAACCCCGTGGGCTCAACCACCTCCAGGGTGGCAGCTGTAGACATAAACAATGGCTTTCTTTTTCAAATTTCAGAACAGGTAAAATAATCTTCACTCACACTCCTTGGAAACTAGATCAGTGTTGAATCTTATTTATGTGACAAATACTCCTGCTCTGCCTTCCTGAGATTATCATATCCTTCCCACCAAATATATCCTCAGTGTTACAAGGTGTTCTCAAGAGATGTTAATTAGTATGGTATGGCAGCAGGAGCCAGGCGAGTACACACAGCAATCAATCGCAGGACTTTACCGGCTTACTCAGTGACTGAATAAGTCAAACTCTGTTTTTATTATCCGTGTTTTGGGGATTGCATTCTGTGATAACAGCCACTTTTCTGTGAAAACTGACTATCAGGGGCTTAGACTGCAATATACAGAAGGACTGATATTCCTTATAATCGAGGTTTATTATGACAAAATAAGTTCTATTTCCATGCATGAGATTCCTAGGTTTGTATTTGTATTTTTAAAATGTATGAGATACTTCTATGTGCTGAGCTTTTTGAACACATTGGAGCAGAGAGTGCATATATAATGAGCTTGTGTTGCCAGATCTCAAAAGAAAAATTAACTACACTGCCATTCAAAATGAGCAGCTTACCTTCAAAATGGCTTCCAGGCACCACCACAAATGGCAGTCATGAGACACCATGTAATGTGCCAAAAGCCCTGTCCCCTTCATGATTCAAAATGTATAATTAGACAGGGTTTGGCTGATTGATTGGAGAAGCAATGCATCAAAATCTCACAACATAAACACTTCTTAATGCATTTTAAAACCAGATATTCCAACAAAACCTGAAGATGTGACCTTCAAATAAAGCAGTCTCACCCCTCAAAGAAAAGCAAACTAGCAATCACAGTATATGTACCTGTAAAAAAGGAAATTATGCCTAATTATGTTTATTATAAGCAATCTTTCACACCACTAATGGAGTTTGCAGTCTTAAATGCTCAGGAAAATTCACTCAACGATACCTAACAGTGCAAGATGTGGAGTGCCCAATGCATAAAAAAAAACTGAAGATCTTCTAAAAGGTGAATGTTGCAATGCAATGAGAAGTGTAACTTTAATGCTTCAGAGTGCTTTGGTCGAAAAAGTCTTACTGTATTACTCTGCAATTTGGGAATTACAAGGGTCTTAAAACAAAGCCTCAACTAATAAAATAAAATAGCCTTCACTGATTTTAGACAATCACACATTATTCAAAGCAACAAATAAAGCATGTCAGGCAGCATCTATGGAGGGATTGGAGTAGCTGATATTTCAGGTTGAAATCTCTTTGTGGATGCTGCCTCACCCATGGAGTTTCTCTGGCAATTTGTTTTTTATGATTCCACTGCCCGCAGTCTCATTTACCATGAAGGTAGGAGAGAAGTAGCAGCCAGAAGCAGCGAGAGCTAGTATTGGCTGGAAGTCGGTGAGTCAGAGAGAAAGAAGATTTAAAAAGCGTGCCAAAAACACGATTCAAGTGTTTATTGTGATTTTAATTTAAATTGTAAATTGGTAAATTGGTGAATTAGGCAATTAATAAGCCAATATAAGCAAGTTTTGCTCTAGGGGAGCGGCCTGTAGGGGAGTGGCCTTGTCGAGGGAAGTGCCTTGTGAGAAAAGTGCGAGTCTTTGGCTCGAGAGTCTTCGGCGAGGAGGTCGAGGCAAGGAGGCTACATTTGATTGAAATTTGTGATTTTTGACTACTGAAGAAATGGCAGGCATGTTGGTGCATTGTGATTCCTGCAGGATGTGGGAAGTCATGGACACCGCTGGAGCTTCTAGAAACTACACCTGCAGAAATTGTGTCCAGGTGCAGCTCGTGAATGAACAATTAGGCGAACTGGAGAAGCAGGTGGATGACTTCAAGGCCATCCGGGAAAACGAGAGTTTCCTGGACAAGACCTACAGTGAGGTCGTCACGCCAAGGATACAGGATGAACAAAGGTGTGTGACTGAGAGAAAGGGGAGAAAATGTGGAGAGCAGGAGATCCAGGCGGCTGTGCCTAATGAAAACAGGTACACCCTCTTGGGAGCTGTCGGGGGAGACAACGCTTCCAGTCCGAGTGGCGGACACGTCGGTGGCTCCAATCCTAGCGATGAGACTCGACCCTCGAGACCGACATCGGGCAGAGCCATAGTGGTGGGTGACTCCATTGTCTGAGGTGCAGACTGGAGATTCTGTGGCGGAAGGCGAGACTCGAGGATAGCCTGTTGCCTCCCTGTGCCTGGGTTCAAGATGTCATGAACCAAATTCAGAACGTCCTCGAGAGGGAAGGTGAACAGCCGGCAGTAGTTGTGCACGTCGCCACAAATGACTTCGGGAGGAAGAGGAAGGAGGTTCTGCAACTCGAGTTTAGAAAGTTAGGAAGAAGACTGAAAAGCAGGACTTCTAGGGTGGTTATCTCTGGATTGTTTCCAGTATCTTGAGCTGGTGAGGACAGGAACAAGGAGATAGGGGATCTGAATGTGTGGCTGGGGGGCTGATGCAGTGAGCAATGATTTAGCTTTATAGACCACTAGGATCTCTTCTGAGGTAGGGGTGACCTGTACTGTAATCACCTTAATTGGAGGGGGACCGCCGTTCTGGCAGGCAGGTTGCTAGTGCTACACGTGTGGGTTTAAACTAAATAGTGGACGGGAGGAATTGACTAACTGGTAGTGTAAAGATGGAGTTAAAGGGGAAGTGAGTGCAGGAAAAGTTACAAAAGACTCCCAAATTAATGGGAAGGAAAGTTCGAGAAGGGATAAGAGAGTAAGGTCAGGGCCAATAGTGACCGGTGTAAGAGGGGAGGTGAATACCGAAGTTAAAGTGTTGTATATGAATGCGTGAAGTATAAGAAATAAAGTGGATGAGCTTGAGGGAATTACAGAGACATGGCTGCAAGAGGACAAGGGTTGGCAACTGAATATTCAAGGGTATACATCCTATCAAACAGACAGACAGGTGGGCAGAGTGGGTGGGGTAGCTCTGTTGGAGAGGAATGAAATTCAGTCCCTTGCAAGGGGTGACATAGAATCTGGAGATGTAGAGTCAGTATGGATAGGTGAGGAATTGTAAGGGTAAAAATACCCTAATGGGATTTATCTACAGGCCCCCAAATAGTAGCCTGGATATAGGGCGCAGGTTGAATCAAGAGTTAAAATTGGAATGTCGTAAATGTAATGCTACGGTTGCTATGGGAGATTTCAACATGCAGGCGGACTGGGAAAATCAGATTGGTGCTGGACCCGAAGAAAGGGAGTTTGTGGAGTGCCTCCCTGATGGATTCTTAGAGCAGCTTGTACTGGAGCCTACCAGGGAAAAGGCAATTCTGGATTTAGTGTTGTGCAATGAACCAGATTCGATAAGGGAACACGAGGTAAAGGAGCCATTAGGAGGTAGGGCCATAATATGACAAGTTTTAATCTCCAGTTTGAGAGGGAGAAGAGAAAATCAGAAGTGTCAGTATTACAGTTGAACAAAAGGGACTATGGAGCCATGAGGGAGGAGCTGGCCAAAGTTGACTAGAAAGATACCCTAGCAGGGATGACAGTGGAACAACAATTTTTTGTTCCATTGAAGCTATATTTAAGAGGGAGTTAGATGTGGCCCTTGTGGCTAAGGGGATCAGGGGGTATGGAGAGAAGGCAGGTACGGGATACTGAGTTGGATGATCAGCCATGATCATATTGAATGGCGGTGCAGGCTCGAAGGGCCGAATGGCCTACTTCTGCACCTAATTGCTATGTTTCTATGTAACAATGGCAGGTATTTCTGGGAATAATACAGAAGATGCAGGATCAGTTCATTCCAAAGAGGAAGAAAGATTCCAACGGGAGTAAGGGTTGACCGTGGCTGCCAAGGGAAGTCCGAGACAGTATAAAAATAAAAGAGAAGAAGTATAACTTTGCAAAGATAAGCGGGAAGCCAGAGGATTGGGTAACTTTTAAAGAGCAACAGAAGATAACTAAAAAGGAAATATAGGGAGAAAAGTGAGATACGAAGGTGTAGGCATTACAAGTAACATTAACAAATTTGCAGATGACACAAAGCTGGGTGGCAGGGTGAACTTTGAGGAGGATGCTATGAGGATGCATGGTGACTTGAACAGGTTGGGTGTGGGCAGATGCAGGGCAGATGCAGTTTATTGTGGATAAATGTGAAGTTATCCATTTTGCTGGCAAAAACAGGAATGCAGATTATTATCTGAATGGTGTCAAGTTGGGAAAGTACAGCGAGATCTGGGGGTCCATTTTCATCAGTCACTGAAAGTAAGAATGCTGGTACAGCAGGCAGTGAAGAAAGCTGGAAGTATGATGTTGTGGCGATCAGTGAAACATGGTTGCAGGAGGGCTGTGATTGGAAACTAAATATACCAGGATTTTGTTGCTTGAGGTGTGATAGAATTGGAGGGGCAAGAGGTGGAGGTGTTGCATTGCTTGTCAGGGAAGATATTACAGCAGTGCTTTGGCAGGGTAGATTAGAGGGTTCATCTAGGGAGGCTATTTGGGTGGAACTGAGAAATGGGAAAGGTGTAGCAACACTTATAGGGGTGTATTATAGACCACCTAATGGGGAGCGAGAATTGGAAGAGCAAATATGTAAGGAGATCGCAGATATTAGTAGTAAGCACAAGGTAGTGATTGTGGGAGATTTCAATTTTCCACACATAGACTGGGAAACACATTCTGTAAATGGGCTGGATAGTTTGGAGTTTGTAAAATGTGTGCAGGATAGTTTTTTACAGCAATACATAGAGGTGCCTACTAGAGAAGGGGCAATGCTGGACGTCCTGTTAGGAAATGAGACAGGTCAGGTGGCGGAGGTATGTGGTGGGGAACACTTCGGGTCAAGTGATCACAATACCAATAGTTTCAATATAATTATGGAGAGGGTCAGAACTGGACCTAGGGTTGAGATTTTTGATTGGAGAAAGGCTAACTTCGTGGAGATGTGAAAGGTTTTAAAAGGAGTGAATTGGGACATTTTGTTTGATGGGAAGGATATGGAGGAGAAATGGAGGACATTTAAAGATGAAATTTTAAGAGTACAGAATCTTTATGTCCCTGTTTCGGTTGAAAGGAAATAGTAAAAATTGGAAAGAGCCTTGGTTTTCAAGGGAAATTGGACACTTGGAACGGAAAAAGAGAGATCTACAATAATTATAGGCAGCATGGAGTAAATGAGGTGCTTGAGGAGTATAAAGAATGTAAAAAGAATCTTAAGAAAGAAATTAGAAAAGCTAAAAGAAGATATGAGGTTGCTTTGCAAGTAAGGTGGAAGTAAATCCAAAGGGTTTCTACAGCTATATTAATAGAAAAAGGATAACGAGGGATAAAATTGGTCCATTAGAGAGTCAGAGTGGACAGCTATCTGCAGAGGAGAAGGATATTGAATTATGTGAGGTAAGGGAAACTAGTAGAGTAGCTATGGAAACTATGAGATTCAAAGAAGAGGAAGTACTGACACTTTTGAAAAATATAAAAGTGGATAAGTCTCCAGGTCCGTACAGGATATTCCCTAGGACATTGAGGGAAGTTAGTGTGGAAATAGCAGGGGCTATGACAGAAATATTTCAATTGTCATTAGAAACGGGAATAGTGCCGGAGGATTGGCATACTGCGCATGTTGTTCCATTGTTTAAAAAGGGTTCTAAGAATAAACCTAGCAATTATAGACCTGTTAGTTTGACGTCAGTGATGGGCAAATTAATGGAAAGGATACGTAGAGATAATATATATAAGCATCTGGATAAACAGGGTCTGATTAGGAACAGTCAACATGGATTTGTGCCTGGAAGGTCATGTTTGACTAATCTTCTTGAATTTTTTGAAGAGGTTACTAGGGAAATTGATGAGGGTAAAGCAGTGGATGTTGTCTATATGGACTTCAGTAAGGCCTTTGACAAGGTTCCTCATGGAAGGTTGGTTAAGAAGGTTCAATTGTTAGGTATTAATGGTGGAGTAGCAAGAAGGATTCAGTGGCTGAATGGGAGATGCCAGAGAGTAATGGTGGATGGCTGTTTGTCAGGTTGGAGGCCGGTGACTTATGGGGTGCCACAGGGATCTGTGTTGGGCCACTATTGTTTGCCATGTACATCAATGATCTCGATGATGGTGTGATAAATTGGATTAGTAAGTATGCAGATGATAGGTGGTGTTGTGGATAATGAAGTAGATTTTCAAAGCCTACAGAGAGATTTAGGCCATTTGGAAGAGTGGGCTGAAAGATGGCAGATGGAGTTTAATGCTGATAAGTGTGAGGTGCTACATCTTGGTAGGACAAATCAAAATAGGACGTACATGTTAAATGGTAGTGGATTGAGGAATGCAGTTGAACAGAGGGATCTAGGAATAATTATGTGCAGTACCCTGAAGGTGGAATCTCATGTAGATAGGGTGGTAAAGAAAGCTTTTGGTGTGCTGGCCTTTATAAATCAGAGCATTGAGTATAGAAGTTGGGATGTAATGTTAAAATTGTACAAGGCATTGGTGAGGTCAATTCTGGAGTATGGTGTACAATTTTGGTCGCTTAATTATAGGAAGGATGTAAACAAAATAGAGAGAGTACAGAGGAGATTTACTAGAATGTTGCCTGGGTTTCAGCAACTAAGTTTCAGAGAAAGGTTGAACAAGTTAGGTCTTTATTCTTTGGAGCACAGAAGGTTAAGGGGGGACTTGATAGAGGTCTTTAAAATGATGAGAGGGATAAACAGATTTGACGTGGATAAGCTTTTCCCATTGAGAGTAGGGAAGATTCAAACAAGAGGACATGCCTTGAGAATTAAGGGACAGAAGTTTAGGGGTTACATGAGGGGGAACTTCTTTACTCAGAGAGTGGTAGCTGTGTGGAATGAGCTTCCAGTGGAAGTGGTGGAGGCAGGTTCAATTTTGTCATTTAAAAATAAATTCGATAGGTACAGTATATGGATGGGAAAGGAATGGAGGGTTATGGTCTGAGTGCAGGTAGATGGGACTGGGGGAGAATAAGTGTTTGGCACGGACTAGAAGGGCCGAGCTGGCCTGTTTCCGTGCTGTAATTGTTATATGGTTATATGTTGGCCTTCATAACAAGAGGAGTTGAGTATAGGAGCAAAGAAGTCCTCCTGCAGTTGTACAGGGCCCTAGTGAGACCACACCTTGAGTATTGTGTGCAGTTTTGGTCTCCAAATTTAAGGAACGACATTCTTGCTGTTGAGAGAGTGCAACGTAGGTTCACAAGGTTAATTCCTGGGATGTCATATGTTGAAAGAATGGAGTGGCAGGGCCTGTATACTCTGGAATTTAGAAGGATGAGAGGTGATCTTATTGAATCATATAAGATTATTAATGGTTTGGACACGCTAGAGGCAGGAAACATGTTCCCGATGTTGGGAGAGTCCAGAACCAGGGGCCACAGTTTAAGAATAAGTGGGATGCCATTTAGAACATAGATGAGGAAAAAGAAATTCACACAGAGAGTGGTGACTCTGTGGAATTCTCTGCCTCAGAAGGCAGTGGAGGCCAATTCTCAGGAGGCATTCAAGAGAGTGTTAGATAGATCGCTTAAAGATATAGGAGTGAAGGGATATGAGGAGAAGGCAGGAATGGGGTACTGATTGGGGATGATCAGCCATGATCACAGTGAATGCCGGTGCTGGCTCGAAGGGCCGAATGACCTATTCTTGCACCTATTGCCTATTGTTTCTTGTACCTACACAAGATTCCAAGATAAGCCTGGATTATGTGTTGGAGTGGAATGATAATATCATTAAGAGCAGCTGACAGATGGACATAAAATCTATCCTTGTGTTCATTTTATGATATTATGGCATTATAAATGCAAAATCTCAAGCAGCTGGACTCCTGAACTATCAGTGTTAATTCACAAAGTCTGCTGCTCCAATTGATGGACGGATGCTAATTTAGGAGTATGAATGCTGCCAGACTAGAAAATTCAGAACTTAGTTAAACAATGGGATAAAGGTTTCCTTGGTCAGGTTTTTATGTCCACATCCCAAAGCAATGTTGGCTCGGGAATATGGCCACAGTGTGACATCATCCAATGTTTGACGTACCACTATTGTCATCACTTTCACTGGTAGGCTTCAACTGTAAACTAGCCTGTCAGGCCCAATAAAGTTTGAATTCTGGTTAAGAAATAATTGATACCATTTACTGTCTACAAAAATCCTGATAACTATAACGTTTTTGTCCAGGATGCAGCCCTCTGTATCTCTCTAATTTCCTTTCAAGCTCAGCGATCTGAAGCCGAGACATTTTGTGCTTCTGATTTAACAGGTTTTATTTGTACACAAATAGACAAAATTGGACATAGTTTAACACACAATTCTCCCAATTAAGTGGGAACATTGCACAAAGATAGGATTGGGGCAATACTTAACATGTAAATTGATAGATATTATTGCCGAAAGGTATTTCTGGCAATTATATTTTATGTGCTCGTTGTGATAGAGCATTTCCTAATTATCTGCAAAATAAACACAAAGACCTGCACACATTCAATGCCTGATTGTAATAAATGTCACCTTTTATTGTCAACAGAAAGACAGTTAATAGTTTAAATATTTACATACAAATACCAGTTGCATTGAATGAGCTACAATCAAACATGATGCCTGTGGTTAATTATAAGAAATAAATATCTATCTTGCAGATTACCTTACAGTTTTTGGCATAGAAATATTAATATCGGTGAAAAAGAGCGACCAGGCCCTGTAAATAGATTTGAAGGCATTTTGATGACTATTGAGAAGCGGAACTTTAAACGGTACTAGACTAAGTGCAGACTCCCCCGATGCATCTACTCCCCCGATGCAATACTCCACCACTAACCCGTTCCCCCAACACAACCCGTTCGCCCAATGCAATACTCCACCACTCACACAAAGCCCCCAACTGCTCAGGCACGGCTCATTTCCCCTCATCCCCAGCACTCCCTCCCCCTCACAGGTAAATATGTGGCGGGAGAAATTATGCAAGGGGGGTTTAGACTCCTGGAGGTACTGGATGATTTCTGGAGGAAAACAGTGTGCTGGAGGAAATGCTGGGTCAGGCAGCATGTGTGGATAGGTGACATTACGCATCGGGACCCTTCTTCAGTTTGAAGGAGGATCTTGACCCAAAACATCGCCAGTCTGAAGAAGAGACTCAACCACCAAAGTCGCCTGTTCATTATGTTGCTTGACCTCTGGGTTCCTCCAGCACTTTACATTGAACTCAAGATTCCAGCATGTGCATTGGTTGTGTCTCCATTTCTGAAGGAGTTGGGGACAGACCAAATAGTGTTTGCACTATTGTCTTGAAGGAAGACTTGAACTAATTTAGAGGGGGATGTGTCAAGAAAAGTGGCATTGTAAGTAACTATACAAACCAATCATCTTACTCATGGATCATCAGACCAAGCACAGAATTTTACTTCGGAGTCACGTGAGTGAATCCGTGAAGAACCCGCTCAGTGCGCAGGCGCGGCATCAACGCCAGCAGTGCAACAGCAGCCAGACGGGAGTCGGGCGCTCCCACAACTAGCCTGAAAGAAAGGAACGTTAGGTAAGTACTTACCTAAATTGGTCTTTTCCTTGTGTTTTTGCTCCAGTGGGAGCAAAGCAGCAGAGGGAAGCGGCCCCCGTTCGACTCCAGCGAAGGAGCCGACAGTGGAGGGGGGAGAGGCGGCAACGGGACCGCACACGCTGCGGTCCACATACACGGGTGCTGCGCTGATGCCCGGTCCGCTAAACAGCTGTTTGACTAACAGCAGCGGTCCGGAGGGAAATTTAAAAACCGGCTGGCACCCCTGCAGACTCCCGACAAGGAGACTCGCCGCCCGAGAACCGCTGATATGCCGCCCAAAAACGGCAGACAGCCTCTAACAACAAGGTAAGACCAAACCTCAGGCTGGAGACAGACACGGAAGATGGGATCAGCACTTCATACAAAAAACAAGTATGTCTGTTTCCCCAAGCCAGAGGAGGTCATGGAGCT
The DNA here is from genome assembly GCF_028641065.1 of Leucoraja erinaceus. Classification (NCBI taxonomy): domain Eukaryota; kingdom Metazoa; phylum Chordata; class Chondrichthyes; order Rajiformes; family Rajidae; genus Leucoraja; species Leucoraja erinaceus. The sequence continues at coordinate 77,530,633 of NC_073379.1, read as the reverse complement.
AAAAACTCCCGAAAAACTGCCAAGGGAGCTAACACTCCCACTCCAGTGCTATTGCACTGGCCATCTCCCTTGTCGAGGGATTGATGGGACCAGAGCTGGGCTGGTCAAAGAAGAGGGGTCACTGGCTGAACAACATCGGGAGTATGCTTGAGGTACAGGATCAGGAACAGCTGCTGGGTGTGGCCGCTATGTGGCTTCACCACTAGCGAGATAAATTTCAGTCTCGACTGACAGACCAGCTTACTACCTGTTCTTTTAAAAGAACCTCTCCAAGACAGGTAGTCATGAGGTGTTGGATTCATCACGCCTCCCCTAAATTACATTACTCAAAGTGCCCACCATTATTGGGGGATACATTGAGCATCGCTCTCAAAAAACCCAATATTTAAAAATGAATTTGATATGCCTGATGTCGGCTATCATTCACATGCTCTTCCAGAGGTCAGGGTAGTATGGCAAAACACCTGACCCTACTGTTCGCAGTGCCCCGCAACTTCTCAGGAAGTTATAAAACCTGCCTTCAACCAAAATTCACAAGACTGTGAGAACGCCGACACAACAACTTAGCCAGACAGAAGGATCCGTGATCAAGCCAAGTTTTTAAAAAGGTACACAAAAAATCTGGAGAAACTCAGCGGGTGCAGCAGCATCTATGGAGCGAAGGATATAGGCAACGTTTCGGGCCAAAAACCCTTCTTCAAACAAAGTTTTTCAAAATACTGGAAGACGTGTCAAAAATATCGGGGTAAGGCGGCAGTGTCTGGAATGAGCACCACACGTAAACCAGTCAGCAGTACCTCTAATGCATCCACCAGCTGGGTATACCTTATGGTACTGGTGAAAGCTCGGGGCCTGCATGCCAATCCTGTAAGCCTTTCAGGCCAGGGCCCAGAGCAGGCCCCAGGGAAAACGCGCCACCCCCACCACGTCATACGACGTGTAAGACTCGTTGGACCAGGAGGAAACAGAAGAATACCCATAACCATGGAGGTAGGTGGGTCTGGTTTCTGCCAGCATATAGAGAACAAGGGTGCTCTACTAACAGGGGGCGAATACACTTGTTTAAAGAAGTATGGGGTAATTAGTCACGAGTAACTAGTATATACTCAACAACATTAGTGGATACAAAATTCAGTTATATCAGAGATATTATCGCCAGTTCAACATTGGCCCAAACCAAAAAAGATGGTGGAAGTCGCATCATCATTGACTTAACATCACTAAATAAGTTTGTTGAGTATATACATTTCAAGATGGAGACGTTTGTTACTGTCAGACAACTGATCTCCAAAGGATAATTTATAGCAAGCATTGATATTAAAGATGCTTACTATCTAATACCCATACACAAGGATCATTGCAGATACCTAAAATTTAGCTGGTTGGGGCAGCTGTGGTAGTATAGAGATTGCCCAATGGTCTAACTCCAGCCCCTAGACAATTCACCAAAATATTAAAAGTAGCCATGGGAATACTAAGGAAACAAAAGCATATTGTCATAGCATATCTGGATGATATTCTCATAGTAGGGAAACAAAGGAATTGGCTGTGGCAGCAGTATTAGCTACAAAACAGCTCCTTGAAACACTGGGGTTTCGTCCTACTCCAGATAAATCTAGGTTGAAGCCATGTACTACCATGGACAAATCGGACCTTTGCACTATCAAAATCTACAAAGAACAAAGGTACATGCACTAAAACGATATTCGGGTCACTATGATCGAATCATGAAATTACCCACTGGAGCTATATCAGAGCTACAGTGGGGGGGGGGGGGGGGGGGCAGAGAATGTGTGGCACAGTTTCAGCCCTATCATCACCACTAACCCTACTTTAGTTATTAATCAGATGCCAGTGCTCAAGCCTGGGGGGGGGGGGGGGGGGCAGGGGGGGGGGGGGGGGGCACAACTAACTCCATCCAGCACAGGTGCCAGATGGACTAACCAGAGTCATCATTACCACACACACTGGGCATCAATTTAGAAATGTTGAGTTTTATGATTTTAAAAGCATATGCATCTAAAATGCAGCACTTGCATGTGCGGTTACGGATTGATAATACTACGGTGGTGGCTTATATTAACCATATGGGGAGCATAAAATCATTATCGTGCGACAAATTGGTCAATCAGATCTGGCAATGGTGTGTCGAAAGACATATTTTACTATCGGCTGCCTATCTACTAGGTAAGCTAAATACAGTGGCAGACACCAGGTCACGGAAAAATTTAATGATAACATCGAATGGATGTTAAACCCAAAATATTTGCTAAAGTTATTAAGCAATATGGAACGCCAGATATCGATTTGTTTGCAACAAGACGGAATCACCAGTTACCTATGTATGTGACTTGGGAACCAGACCAGAGGCAGCAGCGGTAGATGCCTACACGCTGGATTGGGGGGGAATTTCTGGGTTTTTGCTTTCCCTCCCTTCTGCCTCATCAGTCGGGTACTTCGCAATACAGATGGACTCTGCTTCTGGGATATTGATGGTGCCCGACTGGCCTACACAGCCATGGTTCCCAGTTCATCACGACATGGTGGTCGAGTCACCTATGGATTTCCCTAGTGGACCACGGTTGTTGACTCACCCAGTATCAGGCATAAGCCACCCATGCCATGAAAACATCAAACTCCTGGGTTGTAGGTTTTGAATAGACCTTACCAGGGACTGGGATTATCCGAATGAACTATCACCACCATGTCGGCATCCCTGCGAACATCCACCAGGAGGCAGTATTTAACCTGTATCAAAAATGGGAGAAGTACTGCCAGGAAACAGGGACAACATATGCAACTGCCACAACCACCGACGTGCTGGAGTTCCTGGCCCATCTACACCATGACGAAGGGATCAGTTACAGTGCCATCAATACAGCACAAAGCGGCCTGTCTGCTTACCTAAAACCAGCAGGACAGCAGGCCATGGGATCCCATCCTCTGGTGGTAAAACTCATGAAGGGCAATTTTAATATTAAGCCCCTAAACCCAGGTATACCCATATTTGGGATATCAGTGTGGTATTGACATACCTCAGGGAATGGCCACGAGCTAGATCCCTCAGCCTCGAGATATCTACATTAAAGACGCTCATGTTAATGGCACTCGCAGCCGCTCAGAGGATCCAGTTGCTGCACAAATTAAGACTGGACAACATGGAGGTCGCCCCAGACCAGATTACGTTTATCATTCTAGGTCTGGTGAAACAAAGCAGGCCAGGAACGCCCAATTCACTGGTGGTATTCCGGGCCTACCCACCAGAGCCAAGGTTGTGTGTGGTGACCCATCTACAACAATATATAGACACAACCCACAATCTCAGAGGGAGAAAAAAAGCCCTATGGGTCAGCCACAAGAAACCTCATGGCGGGGTAACGAGCCAAACCACTTCACGGTGGCTCAAACAGGTACTGAAAGCTGCCGGAATAGACACTAATACATTTAAATCCCATTCCACTAGGGCAGCATCGACATCAGTGGCTGAACGAATGGACGTCCCGGTTGACCACATTCTCAATACGGCAGGATGGTCGAGGGAAACGACGTTCAGAATGTTTTTATAATAAACCGTTGATAAAGCCTGACTTATTTGCAGACAGAATATTACAAACTGCAAATATTTAATTTAAGCTCAGGGGAGCTATTTATTTTTGTTATTGTTAATAAATACCTTTCTGTTTCTTGAAAAAACAGATCCATTGGTTGATTACGATAACACTTCCTCCCTCAAGAACTTCGGCAGTGAGTGAAATAAAACTGTTACACGGTTTGAAATCACAGACCTTTGAAGTCTTCACGGAATCACTCACGTGACTCCGAAGTAAAATAGTAAGATTAAACGAGAACTTACCAGTTCGAAGTTTGATCTGTATTTTATGAGAAGTTACGCTGAGGGATTACGTGCCCTCCGCTCCCACCCTCATTATATAGATCAAACTAGTAAACTAATGTCTCCTTAATCTTTACTAAAATACAGTTTACTTCAAATAACTGTGTCTTGGATATCTGTGAATTTCCACAAGGCCTGCTGAATGTGAAGTATGCCGTTGACCTGCGCACTTAGATTGTGAAAGCATGGATTGAAGTGCTAAATAAATGGAAACAGAGAAAAAGAGTGAAAGGTTGCACTTGGGTTATCATAAACATACAGGGGCATTCCACAGAGACCAGTACTAGGACTAAGGGTCTTGACCCAAAATATCACCCATTCCCTTTCTCCAGAGATGCTGCCTGATCTGCAGAGTTACTCCAGCTTTTTGTGTCTATCCAGTGTAAAACAGCATCTGCAGTTCCTGCACTCTAGGACCACCACTTTTGTTAATATTAATTGGACTTGAGGTGTTCAGGGTACAATTTCTAAGCTTACTGATGTCATAAGGTGAAATATGTGAATTGTAACTTACTTTGAAGTTTAGACAACCATATAACCATATAACAATTACGGCACGGAAACAGGCCATCTCGGCTCTACAAGTCCGTGCCGAACAACTTTTTTTCCCTTAGTCCCACCTGCCTGCACTCATACCATAACCCTCCATTCCCTTCTCATCCATATGCCTATCCAATTTATTTTTAAATGATACCAACGAACCTGCCTCCACCACTTCCACTGGAAGCTCATTCCACACTGCTACCAATCTCTGAGTAAAGAAGTTCCCCCTCATGTTACCCCTAAACTTCTGTCCCTTAATTCTGAAGTCATGTCCTCTTGTTTGAATCTTCCCTATTCTCAAAGGGAAAAGCTGATCCACATCAACTCTGTCTATCCCTCTCATCATTTTAAAGACCTCTATCAAGTCCCCCCTTAACCTTCTGCGCTCCAGAGAATAAAGACCTAACTTATTCAACCTTTCTCTGTAACTTAGTTGTTGAAACCCAGGCAACATTCTAGTAAATCTCCTCTGTACTCTCTCTCTATTTTGTTGACATCCTTCCTATAATTGGACGACCAAAATTGTACACCATACTCCAGATTTTTGGTCTCACCAATGCCTTGTACAATTTTAACATTACATCCCAGCTTCTATACTCAATGCTCTGATTTATAAAGGCTAGCATACCGAAAGCTTTCTTTACCACCCTATCTATATGAGATTCCACCTTCAAGGAACTATGCACGGTTATTCCCAGATCCCTCTGTTCAACTGTATTCTTCAATTCCCTACCATTTGCCATGTACGTCCTATTTTGATTTGTCCTGCCAAGGTGTAGCACCTCACATTTATCCGCATTAAACTCCATCTGCCATCTTTCAGCCCATTCTTCCAAATGGCCTAAATCACTCTGTAGACTTTGGAAATCCTCTTCATTATCCACAACACACCCTATCTTGGTATCATCTGCATACTTACTAATCCAATTTACCACACCTTCATCCAGATCATTGATGTACATGACAAACAACAAAGGACCCAACACCGATCCCTGAGGCACCCCACTAGTCACCTGCTGATGAATTGGCCAGTTAGGCATTGACTCAAATGTAATGTAATGCTGGGAAACACAGTATTCATTTCTGTAGGAGACAAAACGTAATGCAATTATTATGGGCACACGGACACTGAACTTGGGATGATGTACATATTGTTGGAAGTGACAGAGCAAGTTGAGAAAATGATTGAAACTTCAGATGGGGTTGTGGACTTTATGTAGAAACCGAGTGCAAAAGAACGTCAGCCATGAAGAAGCTTAAAAAACATTAATAACATGACTGAACTATTGTGCTCAATTCTGTAACCAATGCTTTAGGAAACATATGTTGGCTTTAGACAAGATACAGAAGAGATTTATTAAAATAATTCCAGTGACAAGTTGACTTTAGTTATGTGGATAGACTGGAGAGGTGGGGTTGATCTCCTTGGGACACCTCCTTGGGACAAGAAAATACAGAGAAGATAGAAATAAACTCTTCCTATTGATTTACAGCATTAAGAACCAGGGGGAGTAGAATGTTGAACTGAAATTGATGTGGAATTATTTTTTTTATATAAAGGTGGTCTGGGGTCTGGAATGCACTGCTATGGTGAACAGAGAGAGCTGATTCAATTGTGGTATTTAAAAGATCAGAAAGGAAAGGATTTGCAAGGCTGAGAGACAATGGGAACAGATAAATTGCCCCAATTATAGAACTTTTGGGCTGAATATGGCTTCCATCTGTGCTGTGATTTTAATGAAAAGTTTGACATTTTGAATTTTGTTTTTGCAAGTTGGTCCAAACCCCCCATGACTTGTTTCGATTTCCTATGCAAAAAGTCACAAGATTTTCACAGGTCGAAACAAGTTACTGTGTTTAACATTAAACAAGTGTTATGAAACAAGCAGGTTTATGTCAAACTAAGGTCAACAGAAAATACCTTTGCTCAGAGGGAAGACAAATCTGGCTCCAATTCAAGCTTAAATCAATTATTGCATGAATTATATTACAGGTTTTGCTGATAACTCCAGGGTTCACCTTCAAATTATTGAGGAGAAAGGCGGGAGGTTGTCATGTCGAACTTAAACGCATGTTTCCAACTCAACCTTGGACATCTGGCAGTCTTGATTTGGATCAGAATCAGTACGAAACCTTAACTTACATTTGACAATTGTGAACAGGGAACTGTAATTTTATTCCTGATTGCAGAATGATGTTCAATCAGCAATATACCTCTGCTAATCCTGTGTTAAAGAACAAAGGCTATTTTATAAAATGCCTTTCTCAACCATTATGGGATGCCTTAATGTTATATACAGACAACCAATATAACCCGGGCAATAAATTCACTTCTTGATGTCCGTCTGCGAGTCCTCAACTTCCTAACTCTTCTGGGAGAACTGCCAACATTTCCCAGCCTTTGTATGGCCCAGCATTAACTTTGAACATACCATTTATTTTTTTGGTTTAAAATCACTGAAATTTTAATCATAGGATGGAAGGAACGATATCTTAATTGCAAAACTGACCCGGGTTCCTTCATGCATGTATCCCCAGTAATATAAATATATACCTATGGATCCTAACAACTTCCCAGCATCACCGCAAAGGCACTGATCATCAGAAGCATAGAAGGATAGTTGAAAGATGATCAAATGTATATATTTTTTTAATATTTAAAGCCACATACAGTATGTGATCGAAAATTGAGTTAATTCACAAATTACTTAAGTTTTTAGTCAAAATTGACCACCACAAGCAAATAAACTATACTGTACGCCTGCACATAACTTGGGGGCAAAGCAAATGATCAGATGTACATGCATCTAATCTTTTGAGCCCAACAAAATGTTTAACAACAATTGTGTTTTGTTAAGCTATTTAACACATTGGATGGATTTCCTTCAAAAGGTACTACCTTTTCTCAATGGCCCCCCCCCCCCCCCCCCCCCCCCCCCCCCCCCCCCCCGCCCATGCAAATTGTATTACATAGTGAAATCCACATCAGTTCAATTATTCTGTGTTCCTCGCTATAACAATGCAACAGCACATACTGTGGGCTAACAGGGTTTTACTGACAAGCCACCGGCTTCAGTAATTAATTACGCAGTTCCAGTCAACAGAAGTCGCAAAAAGGAGGGGAGTCTGAAGAAGGATCTCGACACGAGACGCCACCTGATCAATTCCTTCTCCAGATGCCGCCTGGCCCGCTGAGTTTCTCCAACGCTTTGTGTTTTGCCGAAGTTGCAACTAGTTTTAATGTTAATCTAACTCCTACTGTTCGATTTCCAGATTCAACAAGTGTCAATGTTCTCATTCATCACTGCAAATTCAACTGAAGAAAGCCTCAAGAAATGATGGATGTGTGGGGTGGTTGGGGAGAGTACGAAGACTGAATGTCCCCTCTTTTCAACGGAAAAGTTTAAACTCCTAAACTTTTTAAGGATTATGCATTTATGATGCAAAAGATTAAATATACGCTAACTCTAAAATATACAGTGTTTCCATGACATACTTAACTGTGAGTGGATTCAGTTGATTTATTTTGGTTAGCAGGGCATTGCAAATTCAAATCCTGGGTAGGAAGGGCAATTTGGGTGAATTTGTGTGAATCGGATTTCTTGGGGTTAATCTCACAAGACAACAAAGTCATCACAGGACAACAATATGAATTGGCTCATTGAATTAAGTGCAGCTCTGGATGCGGATTGAACAGAATGCACCAGTTGGAATGGTTAGAGGTCGGTAAGGGCAACAGCAGAATTTAGGTGCAGGTAGAATTTAAAAAATGTGAACAAATTAAACGGATTAATGCAATTGAGAGGAATTCATTGGCTGTGAGATATTTCGGCATGGTGAGAAGGTACTATGAAAATGAACTAAACACATTGAGAATACAAAGTGCTGGAGTAACTCGGCAGGTCTGGCAGCATCTGATGAACATTGATAGATGATGTTTTGGGTAGAGGCCCTTCTTCAGACTGATTGGGGGGGGGGAGCAGGAAAAGACGAGAGGCAGGACATATGTTGAAAGACACAAAATGCTGGAGTAACTCAGCGGGACAGGCAGCATCTCATAGAAGGAATGGGACGGGTCGAGCCCCGTCTTCAGACTGAGAGTCAGGGGAAAGGGATAAACAGAGATAAGGAGGTGTAAAGTGTGAAAACGAGACATCGGAGTGGGTGGAGTATTGGGAAAATGTATAGTAGATCATTGTTAGCTAGGAGAAGGAGAAGGAGGTGGGGGGGGAGTAGTTGGCAGATGACCAAAGATGAAAACACAGAACATTGTGAGATAAGGGGGGAAGGGGAATTAAATTCAAATCCAGTGGAAGGCAACAGATGGAAAGTATACCTATTGAATTAAAATCTATTTTAATTGCACTATTTTTTTGTTTATCTAGTTGTGGTTTTGAATATGGTTACGATAGAAGCCTAAATTATATACAACCATTTAACATGTGAATGATGGAAGTTCCTACAATGTAGAAGGGTTTCGGCCCGAAACGTTGCCTATTTCCTTCGCTCCATAGATGCTGCTGCACCCGCTGAGTTTCTCCAGCTTTTCTGTGTAACCTTCCTACAATGTACTTCTGATTACAAATGAATGTAGCAATGTTTAATCTCCACATGAAACCCTCCCTCACCCATTGGCATCTGATTTCTAACTACTGTTTACACTGCAGCATTTTTAGCATTAGAATAATTTAAAATTATGGAATTTTTGAACCATGAAGTTATCGTAATGTTATTGTAATTATCATGAAACTGTGTTGTTTCATAAATGGAGGATATGTCATGGTCAGTCATGTTTTGTTTACTAAGCGAACTGATAGAATTTCTAACATATCTAACCATATCTAACCACAGCATAATATATTCTATGTATTTCAAATAAACATTTTTATCTGAAAAAAAATTGCCTGGGAAAATATCTGAAACTGGTTTCTAAATTAGCTTGATCTTTGTAGGTGTTATTTCTACTGTTAATAATCTACTTTGCTGAGCGACACTGTGCAGAGTGCAGGCAATCGCTAATTTAAATCCGCTCAAGAGTAAAGCAACAGAGGCAACTTCGAACTGAATTTAAATTGCATGAGCCCGTCTGGGTCAAGGATTTCCACCTTTGGAAATGGAGTATGAGAATGGATTTAGCTTCTATCCCTGTAACGTTTCAGCTGCTATCCATTTTAAAGGAGCCTACATAATAGGCCCAGAAACAGACAAGTTGGAGACAACCGAACTGAGAGTACAACAGTAAAGTGGGCAGTCAGAAGTAAATTTCAATTTAGTACGATGCATGCCCATTACCCAATAGAAAACCTCTTTGATTACTTTTTTTCATGTTCAGGGTCAGGGTACTAATAACTTTGCTGGAATCGGCAACAGGCACTTATCAAGGATTTTAAGTTGTATTTGAGGCAATTGCATTATAGCTGTTCCTTAAATAACACCTGAAGATGGACAAGTCAAGAACACCTGTTCCTTTTCTCCAGAGATGCTGCCTGACCCGCTGAGTTACTCCTGCATTTTGTGTCTAAGTCAGGACAACATTGGTCATCCTAAAAGTGAAGTGTCAACCAGGTGATTATGAAACTGAACTACAAGTGTACAAAACAGCAGCAGAATGCAATAGGCAGAGCTAAGCAAATCCACAGCTGAAAGATCAAATGTGTAGGAAGGAACTGCAGATGCTGGTTTAAACCAGATAGACACAAAAAACTGGAGTAACTCTATAAGTTAGACAGCATCTCTGTAGAAAAGGAATTGGTGATGTTCTGGGTCGAGACCCTTCTTCATACTTCAATAGATCAAAGTTCAGTGTCTTGCCACATCAGGTGGGAAGAATGGTGGATAGTTATTCAGTTAATGGGTGGAGACGGCAAGAATATTCCACTTTAAAAAATGTCAGAGCCCCCAGTTCATGCCATGGTGTGTTTTCAAAGGTGGTGTTTTTGCAACCATCTTCAGTTAGTGGTGCTGAGTAGATGGTTCATCGTGACTTCTATTCTGGTTCCTGCCATCACAAAGCCAGGCTTTAACCAATTCAATTTGGTCAGTGTTATCAAGAGATAGCTGAGAGTACTGATACAGCAAAGACTGTGGAAACAAATCAACATCTGGACTGTAATGTTGAAGACTTGTTTCTCTAGCTGAACTGTTCCAGGAGGGATGTATTTTAAAATAAAAACAACATATTTTTGAGCTGAGGACATCACTGGCATGGGTAAAATAAAAATAGAACATCCTGGAAATACTCAGTAGGCTGGCAAAATCTGGAAAGAGAAATGATCAATCTTTCAGGATGATAGATTTTCATCAGAATGGTTAACATCAATAATTATTAATAGACATAAAATGCTGGAATAACTTTGCGTCAGGCAGCATCACCATTTATCCATTTATTGTATTGTATTGTATTGTATTCAAATTTATTGTCATTGTCTCAATTTGAGACATCGAAATGAATTTCCCTTACAGGCAGTATCATAAAAAAAAATCATAAAAAATAAATAAATAATAAATAAATAATAAAACATATTAAAAATAAAATTGAAATTGAATTTTAAAAAAGCACAAACACAGAAAGTCCACGACACAACATAACATAAATGGCACCAAGGTGAGGTTGGCACCATAGTCCAGCCAGCCTCCCCTCCGTGTTCATCCGTGGTCGGGGCCTTCCGAGCACCCGCAGTCGCCGCCCCGGGTGGCCCGATTATGTTCAGGCCCTCACGCCGGGCTGGTGGAACGCCGACACCGAACCCCGACGGTGAGCATCCTCCTCCTCAGCGGCCCGGACCTCCCGATCAGCCGCCTCCCGCAGCCGGAGTCCGCAGCTCCCGAGCCCGCAGGCCGAGCTGGGCAGAGTCGCAGGACCACGCGCTGTCCATCAGCGCCGCCCGCGTTGGGAGCTCCGCAAACCGCAGCTCCAGGATGTTGGTGCAGCAGGTCCAGCACTCCGGGCTCCAGACGGCGACCCCCGGTAAGGCATCGCCAGCCCCGCGATGTTCCAGCGCTGTCCCGCCGCTGCTGGAGCTCCAGTCGATCCCGGCAGGAAAGGTAGGTAGGCCGCTGTGGGGGGGGGGGGCTCGAATAATAGCCGCGTCCTCACCAGGAAGCAGCTAAAGGACGGTATCCCCCTGCACCGTGCCCTCTTCCCCCACATAAAAACACCAAAAAAACATGAAAATCATGAAAATTTATGTTCATGAGCAGCCTTTCTGCATCACTTGAATGAAGATCAAGCAATGGAATTTTCCTGGAATCATGGGAACTATTTCTAGATGAGAACAATGGCTCAAAGTGCCAGTTGCCAATTCCAGCAAATGGATTTTATCAATTTTCTCCAGCGATGCTGCCTGAGTAACTGAGTTAATCCAGCAATTTGTGTCTATCTTTGGTATAAACCAGTATCTTTTGGTATAAACCAGTTCATTTTTATCACCAACAATTATTGCCCATTCCTAATTTACCAAGTTCGTGCTCACCTTCAATATTATGCTACAAGATAATTTACTTCCACGCGAAAGAGCAAATGTAATCACTTAATCAAAAGAATGTGTCTCTCTTTTGTAACGAAGCATTAGCATTTTCTTGCTTCCAAAGGGGTAACCTCTTCACATCCACCCTGTCAAGACATCTCAGGATCATTCATGTCTTAACCACGTTACCTCTTGCTCTTCTAAACACTCACAGATACAAGCATAGAAACATAGAAAATAGGGCAGCAGTAGGCCATTCGACCCTTTGAGCCAGCACCGCCAGTCAATATGATCATGGCTGATCATCCTAAATCAGTTCCCCATTCCTGCTTTCTCTCCATATCCATTGAGTCCGTTAGCCCTAAGAGCTATATCTAACTCTCTCTTGAAATCATCCAATGAATTGGTCTCCACTGCCTTCTGTGGCAGAGAATTCCAAAGATTCACAACTCTCTGGTGAAAAAGTTTTTCCTCATCTCAGCCCTAAATGGCCTACCCCTTATTCTTAAACTGTGACCCCTGCTCTGGACTCCCCCAACATCAGGAGCATGTCTGTCCTATTCAACCATTCTTCATAAGATCTACAAATAAAAAATATATAATAAACCAATTTAAATTTACTTAGCAACTGAGACTGTTGAGCAGATAATTTTTTTTTAAATGTCACCGTCAGTGGAAAAATCAGAGGCTGCTCAGCCATCTCATCTCAACCCTGAATGGCTGACCACTTATTTTGAGACTATGATCTCTTGTCCATGACAGCTGTCAAGGCTAGTATCATCTGACTTCTACCATGTCAGCTTTCAAAATTATTTATCATAAGATTCAGAAAATGTTGAAAATACTCTGGGCAGGCAGTCACTATGGGGAATGAAAAATGGAGTTAACATTTCAGGTTATTGATCTTTGATGAAAAATTACTAACCTAAAATGTTCCTTTCTTTTAGTGTAGTTTAGAGATACAGCGTGGAAACAGGCCCTTCGGCCCACCGAGTCTGTGCTGACCAGCGATCCTCGCACATTAACCCTACACAACAATTTTACATTTATACCAAGCCAATTAATGTACAAACCTGGAAGTCTTTGGAATGTGGGAGGAAACCAAAGATCACAGAAAAAACCCACGCAGGTCATGGGGAGAACATACAAACTCCGTACAGACAGCACCGGTAGTCAGGATCGAACCTGTGCCTCTGCGCTGTAAGGCAGTAGCTCTACTGCTATGCCAACGTGCGGCCTACTAAATCTAATCTTAAACAAAATACCATAAAGATTCAAAAAGGCTTGTATCAAACAGCATTTTTAATTTGGGAAAATACAAGGCTCAATGTATTCACGCACGTAATATTGTTAATTATCATTATTTTGTCCCGTGTTCACTAAACTGTTATGCTGCTGCTGCCCATTTATATCAACGGATCGATGGTTGAAAGGGTCAAGAGCTTCAAAATCCTGGGCGTGCACATCACTGAAGATCTTTCCTGGTCCGAGAACACTAATGCAATTATCAAGAAAGCTCATCAGCGCCTCTACTTCCTCAGAAGATTACAGAGAGTCGGTTTGTCAAGGAAGACTCTCTCTAACTTCTACAGGTGCACAGTAGAGAGCATGCCGACCAGTTGCATCGTGGCTTGGTACGGCAATTTGAGCGCCCTGGAGAGGAAAAGACTACAAAAAGTAGTAAACACTGCCCAGCCCATCATCGGCTCTGATCTTCCTTCCATCAAGGGGATTTATCGCAGTCGCTGCCTCAAAAAGGCTGGCAGTATCATCAAAGACCCACACCATCCCGGCCACACACTCATCTCCCTGCTACCTTCAGGTAGAAGGTACAGGAGCCTGAAGACTGCAACAACCAGGTTCAGGAATAGCTACTTCCCCACAGTCATCAGGCTATTAAACCTGGCTCGGACAAAACTCTGATTATTAATAACTAATTTTCTGTTATTTGCACTTTATCAGTTTATTTATTCATGTGTGTATATATTTATATTATGGTATATGGACACATTTATCTGTTTTGTAGTAAATGCCTACTATGTTCTGTGTCCTGAAGCAAAGCAAGAATGTCATTGTCCGATACAGGGACACATGACAATAAACTCACTTGACTTGAACTAGTAAGAATTTAATTGTTCTGTTTCAGGACATATCATAATGAAACACCATTGACTCTAGACAAATCAAGACCAATCCATAAAGCAATTCAATAGTAAAATCAGTGGGAAATTAAATGCCTATGGTAAATTAAATCTCAAGCAAATTTTCATGGCAATTCTCTTGGCAGTTAACATGACTGGAGATCACAACATTGTTGAAAAACGAATAAAGTATCGCTTAAGTGTAGTCATCAGGATAATATGGAGAAATATAGTAGCCAATTTATGCACAATAAGGTGCCAAAATCAGGAATGAGAGACCTGGCTGAGAAAAACATGTTTTTTTGTGATATTGGTTGAGATATTAAGGTTGAACATTGACCAGGATTCTAGGAAGAGCTTCCTTTGGTTTAATCAGTGCCTTGTGGTCTTGAACATGACATATACCGCCCTCCTGTACCCCACTGAGGTGTCAATCTGGATGATGCCCTCAAGTCTGCTAAGTTGGGGCTTGAACCCTAATGTTTAGACTTAGAAACTGCTATTCAGCCAATGCTGACTCACCTGGAGTTTTGTTATTGTTATTGTTATTGCACTCAATGTTTTTCAAGGTTTTATGATGAGTTCAGTTAAGAATTGCATTTAATAATTTTATATTAATGTCTTGCTCAAATACAAGAGGATGTTTTGAGAAACAAGTCTTGAAATGGCTTAAGGTCTTGTGTGAAGCTTCATAACATTCTAATTGAAATGGACATGTAGGATATTGGTACATGTGCATGCTCTCACCTTCTTGAAAAATAATCTTCTTATTGATAATTCATTCACATCAGCTGAATTTTGTTAAATTTACTTGTGGGATAAGATGTGTTATTTCGATCTTATCCTGAATGATTTCAATTATTTATCTCATCTGACATGGCAACTCTAAGTGTGAAAAACAAGTAAGAATTGATAGTAAGAATCTGTCCATTTTCAACAAAGTGAGATTGCAAATGTCTGTTCCTGTCAAAGAGAAGTATTGCTTCCTCAAAACTCAGCACCAAGATGAAACTCTACTTTAATGGTTACTAACCTAATTCAATGAAAGTCTCATTCATTTTAAAGTGAACTACTCTAGCATCAGACAATGAGCTGTACTACACAATTACATTTCTAGGCAACAGTTTAAAATTTATTTTGAAATTATATTTCACCTTTAGTTCAATTGCTAATTTGAATTTTGTATAGTGTGCAAAAACTTGCAAAAACCACCTAGTTTTCACCTATGAGACAATCTGTTTGGTTGCTGAACCAGTTTGATGGCATCACAGCCACTGGGCACGAATATCCTTTCTTGAACTGATATGTGATCCATACAGCTATCAGACAAGGGCAAGTTCTCACCTCGGAGAGCACTCAGATATTTGCAGGAAACCTTGAGGTCAGCATTAGGCACCGCTTTGTTGCTGTCTGTAAATTCTGAGCCAATATGTACACGATGCACAGATTAGTGTCAACAAATACATAGAGCTCAGAAATCATATAGATACTTGAGGTGAATTTGCAAGGAGGTACTCCTGTTTGCAAGCTGTAAATTAGGCAGATGAGCTGCAAGGTTCCGGGGGGAAAAATGGAGCAGATGATTGCGAGAAACACAGATAAATTCAGCCCTTCAGAGTGCTTAGATTAAATTGCTTTGCAAAATAATTTACTGTAATAGTCCACAACACCTATCTTTTATTCACTCTTGAATCTGGCATAGTTATCCACAGCAAACAAGCCTGCTTCCACCGATAATTGCCCTCGCACCATAACCAATAAACAACATTATGGGGGATTTACTATTTAAGTACCTAACCTGATCTTATCCACTGACTCCCACAGCTATCTGGACTACATTTCTTCCCACCCTGCTTCCTGTAAGGACTCCATCCCCTAATGCCAATTCCTCTGCCTACACCGCATCTGCTCCCAGGATGAGGTGTTCCACACCAGGGCATCTGAAATGTCCTCATTCTTCAAGGAACGGGGGTTCCCCTCCTCCACCATAGATGAGGCTCGCCCATACCCCGCAACACTGCTCTCTCACCCCATCCCCGCACTCGCAACAAGGGTAGAGTCCCCCTAGTCCTAACCTTTCACCCCACCAGCCGTCACATACAACAAATAATCCTCCGTCATTTTCGCCACTTCCAACGTGACCCCACCACTCACCACATCTTCCCATCTCCCCCCATGTCTGCCTTCGGCAAAGACCGCTCCCTCCGCAACTCCCTTGTCAATTCTTCCCTTCCCTCCCGTACCACCCCCTCCCCGGGCACTTTCTGTTGCAACCGCAAGAAATGCAACACCTATCCCTTTACCTCCCCCCTCAACTCCATTCAAGGACCCAAGCAGTCGTTCCAGGTGCGACAGAGGTTCACCTGTATCTCCTCCAACCTCATCTACTGCATCCGCTGCTCTAGATGTCAGCTGATCTACATCGGTGAGACCAAGCGGAGGTTGGGCGATCGTTTCGCCGAACACCTCCGCTCGGTCCGCAAGAACCAAGCTGACCTCCCGGTGGCTCAGCACTTCAGCTCCCCCTCTCACTCCGAGTCCGACCTCTCTGTCCTGGGTCTCCTCCAAGGCCAGAGCGAGCAACACCGGAAATTGGAGGAACAGCACCTTATATTCCGCTTGGGGAGTCTGCAACCTGCGGGCTTGAACATTGAATTCTCCCAATTTTGTTAGCCCTTGCTGTCTCCTCCCCTTCCTTAGCCCTCGGGCTGTCTCCTCCCCTTCCTTAGCCCTCGGGCTCCTCTTCCTCCTCCTTTTTCCTTCCTTCTCCCCGTCACCCCCTATCAGTCTGAAGAAGGGTTTCGGCCCGAAACGTTGCCTATTTCCTTCGCTCCATAGATGCTGCTGCACCCGCTGAGTTTCTCCAGCTTTTCTGTGTACCTTCTGATCTTATCCAAAATGGTTTGGGGAATGTGCCAGATTTCCTTTAACAATCACCGGCTATTTTTTAAGCACTCATGACCATTAAATGTAGGTACCCTCACGCCTCATAGTCCTTGCCAGACTTTTGACTTGAGTCCATGAGTCAGCTAGTGCAGATTCTGGTTCAGCAGGGGTATTACTGGGCACTGAAGGAGCTGTGAACAATCCCATGCTGCAATGCCAATATCTGTCTGTGACTCAATCTGCATCATTACCATAATGCAACAGAGTTAAGGAAAGTTGTCCAGTCACTTCAAAGTTAACAAAGAAAAGAGAAAGATTAGACACAACCTGCATCTGCACTTCCTACACATTTTCCTGCTCCACTGTGAAATCTCCTCAAGGAATGTCTACTTTGAAGAAATTCTCCTCCTCTCACCGACAAAAGTTCTGTACTTTTTGTGTCTATCTTCGGTGTAAACCAGCATCTGCAGTTCCTTCCTACACAGAGAAAGATTCGAATCTGGGTATTTTTTCAGATGCATGAAGAAGGTGAGAAGAAATTGTGCGAGGAAAATAGATAAAATGGATCCAATCAGGCAAAACTCATTTCAGCACAATTAATTTCAATTTAAGTGGAATGGGGGGAAAAAAAACTCAAATTAGAAATTTAGTCTAGTAGTTAGTCAACCTAATTTGAATTTTCAGTGCTGTTAATTTCCAACTGAGACAATTGTCTGTATTATGTAAGCAGGGTACCTTGAGTTGTGGAAAGTAAACTCCATGAGATATTTCACAATGACAAGCTTTCTTAGACTTAATTTCACTGGAACAGAATTTTCAAGAAATAATAACCAGCAGTTGTCTTAAAATGAACTAGAAACAATTTCATTTTGCTCATCATTTCATGGAAAAGTAAAATCTCTCAATTCGAACATCAACATTAGTAAGTTCTTGTTTATCCAATGCATATGCATCCAAAATTCTCATGCAACCAGCCAATTTTTCTAAGAATATTTAGCAATTTCATAAATGTTTTTTGTTGCAAATGTAAATTTTAATTTGGCACGCCAGGTTCCGATGTTTAGTTTACTTTAGAGATACAACGTGGAAACAGGCCCTTTGGCCCACGGAGTCCGTACCGACCAGCGATCCCCACACATTAGCACTATCTACATGCTTGGGACAATTTACACTCATACCAAGTCAATTAACCTACAAACCTGTATGTCTTTGGAGTGTGGGAGGAAACCAAAGATCTCTGAGAAAACCCAACCCAGTCACGGGAAGAACGTACAAACTCCATACAGGCAGCACCCGTAGTCAGGATCGATCCTTGGTCACTGGCGCTGCAAACACCACTGTGCCGCCCTGATTATGTGATGTAGTTCAAATGCTTGGCCCAGCAGCCTGCAGCATAGCAGCACAACCTTAGTCCATCACGGGTGCTTACAAGAGGCAGATGGTTCCAACTATGTTTCATAAGCTACTGCTTAACGGCTTCCTCTGGCATCATGTTCCATACACCCACCCCTCTGTGTGTGTAAATGTTGGTTCTCAGGTTCCTTTTAAATCGTTCCCCACTCACATTAAACCTGTCCTCTGGTTCTTGATTCACCTACTGTGGGTAAAAGACTGTGCATCTACGCATCTATTCCCCTCATGATCTTATAAAACCTCCATAAGAACTCAGTTACCAGTCATAAAGAAGCATCCTCGGAAAGCGTGCAACCCCGTGGGGTAATTACCAACGATCTTACAACCAGAATGGACCAACTGGCTGGAATTTTTGCAGATACTGTATCTTCAACCTCTCATTACTAAGGGCCAAGATTCTCACACTATAAAAGGGCATTGACAATACCATATATACCCGTACATTAGTTCTATATTATCCCACTTTCATATCCTACACACTTGAGACAATTTACCGAAGCCAGTTCACCTATAGACCTGCACATCTTTGGAATGTGAGGGAAACCGGAGCACCCGGAGAAAGCCCACGTGGTCACAGGGAGAAGATATCAACTCTGTACAGACAACACCCGAGATCAGGATTGAATCCCGGTCTCTGGCACTATAAGGCAGCAACTCTATCACTGCTTCACTGTGCCGCCCAGTGTTGTAGGCAACACCATTTCCTCCTCAATAACCATCAACAAATGAGCACTTCAAGGTTGTGTGGTCAGTCCACTGCTCCACTCTCTACACTCATGAGTTCTAACACTATCTTTAAATTTAACGATGATACCATCATTGTTGGATGAATAACTGGTGACAATGAGTAAGTAAGTTTAAGTAGGTAAGTTTATTGGCCAAGTATTCACATCCAAGGAATTTGCCTTGGTGCTCCGTATACAAGTAACAACATGACATACAGTGACAGTTACGAATGACTCGGAAAACACTAAACATTAATAATAATAAACATTAATGATAAAACACCATTGATCAAGCATGTGAACCAACAAAATATCATCAATATCATTAATCAAATGTGAGGCTACAGATTTTTGGCTATTGAGTAGAGCAACTACTCTTGGATAAAAACTGTTTTTTATGTCTGGCTGTGGCAGCTTTGACAGTCCGGAGTCGTCTTCCTGAGGGAAGTGATTCAAAGAGTTTGAGGGTAGGGTGTGAGGGGACAGAGATGATCTTGCCCGCTCGCTTCCCACATTTCACATTTACATTTTTCACATTTAAATGGCCCTTCCTGGCCCTTGCAGTGTACAGTTCATCAATGGAGGGAAGGTTGCAGCCAATAACCTTGTCTGCTGATCAGACAATTCGCTGCAGCCTCCAGGTGTCGTGCTTGGTGGCTGAGCCAAACCAGACCATGATGGAGAAGGTGAGAACAGACTCTACGATGGTCGTATAGAATTGGACCATCAGCTGCCATAGGAAGTACATCCTCTGTTGTGCCTTTTTGACTGTGGAGTCGATGGTAGCCCCCCACTTAAGGTCCTTGGAGATGACGGTTCCCAGGAACTTAAAAGACTCCACAGATGTGACTGTGGTGTTGTTGATGGTGAGTGGGGTGAGGGGAGGGGGAGCTCTCCTAAAGTCTACAATCAATTCCACTGTCTTAAGAGCATTGAGCTCTAGGTTGTTGCGATGGCACCAGGACGCCAGCTGTGACACTTCCTGTCTGTAGGCAGATTCCTCCCCATCCTGGATCAGTCCAATCAGGGTTGTGTTGTCCGCAAACTTGAGAAGCTTGACAGAGGAGTCTGTGGAGGTGCAGTCGTTGGTGTAGAGAGAGTAGAGGAGAGGAGAGAGTACGTAGCCTTGCGGTGCTCCTATGCTGAGTGTATGTGGGTCCGAGATGTGCTTTCCTAGCCTCACATGCTGTCTGTCAGGGAGCTGGTGATCCACTGACAGAGGGGTTCAGGCACAGTCAACTCGGAAAGTTTGGAGTGTAGTAGCTCTGGCACAATGGTGTTGAATGTAGAGCTAAAATCAACAAACAGGATCCTCGCATAGGTCCCCTGGTGGTCTAGGTGCTGTAGGATGTAGTGCAGGCCCAGGTTGACTGCACTATCCACAGATCTATTGGCCTGATATGCAAACTGAATAGGATCCAGCAGGGGGTTCGTGATATTTTTCAGCTCGGCCAGCACAAGCCTTTCGAGTGTCTTCATGACTACAGAGGTGAGTGTGACAGGCCTGTAGTCATTAAGACAAGTAATCCTTGCCTTTTTGGGGACAGGGACAATAGTGGAGACTTTGAAGCAGGCAGGGTCAGTACATGTTTGCAGGGACTGGTTAAAAATGTCTGTATAGACCGGTGCCAGCTGTTTGGCACAGAGCTTAAGAGTAGGGGGGGAAACATTGTCAGGACCTGGAGATTTCCGGCTTTTTTGTCTTCTGAAAAGCCTCTCCACATCCTCTATTTGTATTGTTGATATTGGATAAGTGATGTTGTGCAGCACAGAGGGTGTGGGTGATTGGGTGTGAAGTGGTGATTGGAGGGGGGTGGGTGTAGAAGGGCCCAGTCTTTGCAGACTGAGGTCAGGCTGTGAGTGGGAGTGGTCAGAGTAGAGGAGGGAGATTGATAAACTGACTAAAATAAAGATTGAACAACAATCTTTCTCTGTACATTTGCAAGCCCACTGAGCTGATTGTTGACTTCAGGAAGGGAAAGCCAAGAATCCACAGATCTGTTTTCATCGACGGATCAGTGCTGGAGAGAGTGAACAGATTACAGTTCCTGGTTGTGCACCTTTCTGAAGACCTGTCCTGGATCCTGTACATGAATTCAATCGCAAAAAAAATAAAAATCCCATAAATGCATTTTTTTCCTGAGAAGAGGAGATTCAGTATGTTGCCCAGTGCTCTATAGAACTTTCTGCGGACAAAAGTGCTGTTGCCATTGGCAGATCATAGGATTGGATGTTTCTAAATTGAAATAAGACTGCCAAATTATCTCATGAATAATAAGCATAGTCATACAGCGTGGAAATAGACCCTGTGGCCCAACTTGCCTATGCCGACCAACAGGGCCCCTCTACACTACTCACCTGCCTGAGTTTGGCGCATATCTCTCTAAACCTATCCCATCCATGCACCTGTTTTTTAAATGTGGTTATAATACCTACCTCAATTACCTCTCCGTCAGCTCGTTCCATATACAATTGTTTGTGTAAAAAAACTTGCCCCTCAGATTCCTATTAATTCTTTCACTCCTCAACATAAACTTATGTCCTCTGGCTCTTGATTTCCCTGCAAAGATTCTATACATTTAGCCTATCTATTCCTCTCATGATCTTAGGCACCTCTAAAAGATCATCCCTCATCCTCTTGCACTCCAAGGAATAGTTCTAAACTGCTCAAACGCTCCCTATAGCTCAGATCCACGAGGCCTGACAACGTCCTCATGAATCTTCACTGCATCCTTTCCAGTTTAACAACATCTTTCCAATAACAGGGTGACCAAAACTGAATACAATACTCTAAATGTGGCCTCACCAATGTCTTGTACAACTATAACATGACTTCCCACGTTCTATATGCAATACTCTGACTGATGAAGGCCAATGTGCCAAAAGCCTTCTTGACCACCTTATCTACCTGTGACACCACTTTCAAGGAACTGTGAACCTGCACTCTAATACTCCCCAGCCATTGACTGTGTATGCCCTGTCCTGGCTAGGCTTCCCAAAATGCAACATCTTGCACTTCTAAGTATTATAATTCATCAAACATTCCTCAGCCTATTTGCCCATCCAATCCCGCTGCATTGAGAAATAAAAATAGCAGCGATAACATCTCGACCATCCCTTAAATACCAGCAAATCTTTTGTTGTATTTTCAACGAGTTAGACTCCCATCTCAAAGGGAAGCAGAAGTCCTACTGTTCATTTTTGCAAGTGGGTGGATATCCTTACCTTTAGCACTGCCTCAGGTGGTGTCCCAAAACAACAAGTTTTGTAATGGTAGAGCTGCTGTCTTACAACTTCTGGGACCCGGGTTAGATCCTGACTACACGTGCTGTTATATGTTCCCCCTACGACCATGTCAGTTTTTTCCAGGTGCTCCGGTTTCCTACCACACTCCAAAGTGGTTTGTAGGTTAATTGGCTTTGGCTTCGGTAAAACTGTAAATTGTCCTGTAGGTAGGATAGTGTTAGTGTACAGGATGATTGCTTTTCGGCGCAGGACTCGGTGGGTCGAAGGGCCTGTTTATTTATTTATCTATTTATTTATTTATTTGTTTGTTTACTTTTAAATGGGTGCAGGAGTAGGCCATTCGGCCCTTCGAGCCTGCACTGCCATTCAATATGATCATGGCTGATCATCCAACTCAGTATCCCGTACCTGCCTTCTCTCCATACCCCCTGATCCCATTAGCCACAAGAGCCACATCTAACTCCCTCTTCAATAAAGCCAATGAACTGGCATCAACTACATTCTCTAAAGTCTAAAGTAAAGTCTAAATGTCTAAAAAAATCTGTGGACTGTGGGGTGGCGGCATCTGGGAGGAATGGGTGAGCAGGCATGAATGTGCTCTTTGATGGTCCTGCCCCAAGCTGCACTACTCAATGACCGACTGAGCTTTTGGATGACTGGCGTCCAGCTAACCTTTACTGAGAGTTCTGGGACCCCCCATGCAGCTCTGTTGACAAAGACTAAACTTGAAAATAGTTCTGCATTCCTGATGGAGTCATCACTGTGATGCCGGGAGCAGAGTTCGCTGACTCCCTGGCAGTTCTGACCAATGTTTGAAAAATATTCCCTACATTATACAGGCCGTTAAGTGGTCACATCATTGCATTCCTCTTTGAATGTTTATCAATTCACAAATACATCTACTTTAATTTAAAAAAAAACACGGGTCAGAAATTGAATGGGATTTCTGAAGATGCGTTTTATTTTGCTGGGTTTGATTCATGGTGATAATTGCAGGAAGCGGTGAACGAGTTGTGAGGTTTGATTTCTTGCCCTTTGGGAACTGCAAATGCTGCTCATCTTTTCTGGTAAAAGAAGAAAACTGGAGAACAAATATACATCCACTTTAGTGTGACAGCAGATACGAGCTTTGGAGCTGACCATCCATATTAGATCACATGTATGGAGAGCTCTGTTACTCCCTTGCCTAAAAAAAATAACCACACACTAGCAGTCAGCTTGAAAACTTCAGTCAAAATTGTCAAATACCTCTGCTGCTTGATCCATTTCTGAAAACCTTTAAAACACTGCATTTCTTAAATAAAATGCACTTTGATGATAAAATAGATTAACTTTTCAGAACAAATGTCAGGCCACCTGTTGCCAAACTGCCCGTATTGGCCTTCGTGTAGCTGTCATTATTTTATCGAACGTTGTAACTAAAACGCAGGAATATAATGAATATGTCAGGAACTGGAGGTCAGCCATTAAACCACATCAAAACTTGGTTTGCATCCAGTATCAGCATCGAGGCCTCAGACCATCAACTTCTTGGCAGTGTTTCTGCTTGACTTGATTTGTTTGCACAAGGTCTCTTTCTGCTGGTTGTAACATATTTACAGAGATTGGCCATGACAGCATGGTCAAACACTCGTAGCTTTCAAAAGTGTTTCCTGCTCAAAGTGCTCCTTGCACTGAAGGATGTGAAATATCAGTGTATCTGATTTCACTGCTCAGTTTGTTCCCTTAAAAATTGAAACAGTAGGAGGTCAGGGGAGCTCACTGTCTCTGCTTATTTCAAAGAACCTTTTATTCAAAATAATACACAAATGGTATTTGAATGCAATTATGTTTATCTTTGTAAATTTCCTTTCAAACTTACTTCAAGGGGGTCAGAAATATTTCTCATGATGAGTAAAAGCTAAAACAAGAATATTTAGAAATGTAAAGTCCTTTGCTGTGCCATTTATCTTTCACCACAAGAAATTGCAGAGAGTTGCAGATGTAGTGCAGTCCATCACACAGACCAGATTTCCCACCGTTGATTCCATCTACACTTCACACAGCCTTGTAAAAGTAGTCAACATAAACAAAGATTTGTCCCACCCCAGTCATTCCTTCTTCTCCCTGCTCCCCTGCAGCAGAATGTACAAAAGCTTGAAATTGTGCACCACCAGATTCAGAAACAGCTTCTCCCCTTCTGTTATAGTCATTGAGTCATAGTCATACAGCATGGAAACAGGTCCTTCCCCCCAACTTGCCCACGCCGACCAGCATGGCCCATCAACACCACCTGCCTGCATTTTGTTTTGCCCATCTATATAATCAAACGTCTCATCTTGACCACTTCCTCTCTGCGCTGTATATTGATTTTGGAAAAAAAAACGCCACACTGTATTGCTGTGATTTTTGGCCATCTTACTCACAGTCCTCCACAGAGCCAGCCCCGAGGATTTTTCCCATCGATGGAAAATAAAAAAGTTATGAGCGTTTAAAAAACCTTGAGATCAGCTGATTGGTCCTCTCGCCTGTCAATCACTGCGATGGTAACGCCCCTTCTGGGGGGGGGGCAGGATTGTAAAACCCCGGATGCCTGGACATGACTCAGTCACTCTGCAAGATCTCGAAGGAGAGGCCACGATTGTCATTCTAAGCTGTGAATCAACTGAACTATGAGTCTGCAATGTACTTGCAATAAATGATTTGTTAGCCCTTAAAGCCAATGCCATGAGTTGTTTGGCCTGCTGCCCTGCCTGTGCTTGAAAGTGCAATGCTTAATTGGAAATTAAATTAAATTAAATTAAATTACAATGCTATGAGTTGTTTGGCTTGCTGCCCTGCCTGTGCTTGAAACCACAATGCTTTATTAGGTTTGACTGTGTTTGGAAGGAATAAATGCTTTATTAGGTCCGACTGTGTTTGGAAGGAATAAATGCTTCATTAGGCCCGACTGTGTTTGGAAGGAATAAATGCTTTATTAAGTCCGACTGTGTTTAATCCAAAAGTCCCGCTCATTTCGTGACTTCGGCTTAGTGGACAGGTCACGCTGATTGCATAATTTCCGGTGAGTGCAGAGGTCACGCTGATTGCTGACTGTGGAATCCCCATAGTGTTTGGCTCAGCCGGTGAGTAGATCAAGAAACTTTACTGTCCGACATATGGTGTTTGAGTGTGACTGTCCCGCTGTGTGTCGTGTGTTCGTGTGTAGTGTACAGTGTGCATGTGTGTGTGCGTGTGTGTGTGTGTGTGTGTGTGTGTGTGTGTGTGTGTGTGTGTGTGTGTGTGTGTGTGTGTGTGTGTGTGTGTGTGTGTGTGTGTGTGTGTGTGTGTGTGTGTGTGTGTGTGTGTGTGTGTGTGTGTGTGTGTGTGTGTGTGTGTGTGTGTATGTGTGTATGTGTGTGTGTATGTGTGTGTGTGTGTGTGTGTGTGTGTGTGTGTGAGTGTATGTGTGTGTGTGTGTGTGTGTGTGTGTGTGTGTGTGTGTGAGTGTGTGTGTGTGTGTGTGTGTGTGTGTGTGTGTGTGTGTGTGTGTGTCTGTGTGTGTGAGTTTGAGTGTGCATGCGTGTGAGTGTGTGTGAGTGTATGTGTGAGAGTGTGTGTGAGTGAGTGTGTGAGTGAGTGAATGTGTGTGTGTGTGTGAGTGTACATGTGTGAATGAGTGAGCGTGTGTGTGTGAGTGAATGTGTGTGTGTGTGTGAGTGTGTGTGTGAGTCTGTGTGTGAGTGTGTGTGTATATTGGAATTGGCGGAGAGGTGGAATATTGCGTTGGGGGACCAGCCCCCCCGTGTGAAGCTGGGACCCAACAAGTCCCACTTAGCCTAGTATTCTTCTAAAACTATCCTATCCATGTACCTGTCCAAATGTATTTTTAAATGTTGTGATAGTACCTGCCTCAACAGCCTCCTCTGTTAGCTCATTCGATTTACCTTCCACCATTTGTGTAAAAAAAAGTTACCCCTCAGGTTATGTCCTCTGGTTCTTGATTCCATTACTCTGCTAAAAGACACTGTCTCTATTCCTCTCTTATCTTGTACACCTTTATAAGATCACCCCTCATACTCCTGCACTCCAAGGAATAAAGGCCTCACCTGCTCAACCTCTTCCTATTGCTCAGGGCCTCGAGTCCTGGTAACATCCTCGTAAATCTTCTCTGCACCATTTTCATCTTGACAACAACTTTCCTATATCAGGATTTTCAAAATTGAACACAATTCTCTAAATATGACCTCACCAATGCCTTGTACAACAAATGTAACATATCCTTCCAACTTCTATACATGATACTCTGATTGATGAAGGCCAATGTACGGAAAGTCAACTTGACCACTTAATCTTCTAGATCAGGTAAAATGTGTAAGGAGAAACCGAAGACAGGCGCAAGAAGCTGGAGTAACTCAATGGGTCAGGCAGCATCACTGGGGAAAAGGAATGGGTGACATTTTGGGTCTGAGGAAGGGTTTTGTTCCGAAACGTCAGCTATTTCTTTTCTCCAACGATGCTGCCTGACCTGCTGAGTTACTCCAGGTTTTTGTGTCTGTCTTCTAGTACAGGTAGTTCTGCTGCAACTTGTGTTTTCATAACACTAATTGGATATATGGGTTTATAGAATTAGGGAACACTATTTATATTACGCAAGCCAAATTGGTTTAGAAAAAGCGCTACCATGTGCGGCTGTGATTTTTGGCCATCTTACTCAGAGTCCACATCCGCTCATCTGGTGCCGAGGAAACCCCCATCGATGAAAAATAAAAGAGTTATTAGTGTTTAAAAAATGTTGACATTCTCTCTCCTGTCAATCAAGCCATGAAAGCCACGCCCCTGGTGGGAGGAGGAGAAGGGACTATAAAACCCAGAAGTGTGGGCGTGGCTCAGTCTCTGCAAGATGGAGGAGGGAGAGATCACGACTCGCTGTTTTTAGTGGCCTTGCACCTGGCTTGAAGTGGTAATAGACTGCACTTGAATTTGGTAGCCTTGCACCCTGCTTGAAATGGAATTTTAGATTCAGATTCAATTTTAATTGTCATTGTCAGTGTACAGTACAGAGACATTGAAATGCATTGGCCACTGTGTGTGTGTCTTCTGTTTGCATTCAGTTAAATCAAAACCATGCTACGGTAGATGTGGCCACTAAAATAATTGAATGCAACCTGAATTTCGCTAAATTACAAAGGCAAGATTTATACTGAATCCAGGTGTGATGTGTTGAAGGCCATTCAAGGAATTTCAAGGAATAGCGGTGAGTCAACTGCCAGCCCACCAGCCGTGAGTGGGTGAACTGCCAGCACAACAGACTTGAGTGACTGAGCTGCCAGCCCAAGAATCCATTCGGCCCACAATGTCCATACTAGCCCTCTAGAAACCAGTCCCTTCAGCCCACAACACGCATGCTAGCGCTCCAAAACCCCCCCCCCCCCCCCCCCCCCCCCCTCACTGGCCACCAATATTGGAATTGGTGGAGAGGTGGAATATTTCGTTGGGGGACCAGCCCTCCTGTGTGATGCTGGGACCCAATGGGTCCCACTTATAGTATTTGACAAAATTAACATGCTGTAAAAAAGCTGTTTTGGGAGAAAAAAGTATTGGAAAAAACTATTTCCATGTAAGCTCCCAGCAGTAATCAGATGCAGGATGTACAGAATGGCAGTATCATGGTGTAGCTATTAGAGATGCTGACTCACAGAAACAGATCAATTTAACAGTGTGTTTACATGCCCAAGTGTATATTCTTCCACAACCTACTCCCCCCCCCTCATAGTACTGCATTGTGGATCTCATGTGAGTCTATCAGAGATGGATACAGTTCAAAAGCCAATCCAGGTGGTTTAGCTGACTGTGTGAGTCGCTCTAGTAACTATTTTACTTGTGCAACAGCAGATGATAAAGTAACGGATGCTGATTGAATAGGGGAGAGGAAGTACGGAACATCCAGGAAAGATCAACAGAATAGTCTGTAACTATTGAAAGGAGATGGTAAAATCTCCAAAATAGCACCATGCCATGAACAAATGGTTATGGAATAGAATCCAATCCATTAAAAGCTTTAAAGAAAAGATAATGTTAAAATGGTAACAGTATATTTTCAAATGCTATGGGGTAGTCTATGAGATTTAGGGAGCAGTTAGAATAAATGTCACTGGTGGGCAGTGTGTAAGTAGCTGTGATGTGAAAAGGTAAGGGGGGAAATGAAGGAAAACGGTAACTGGATTTTGATCGATGGAAATAAACAGGGATAGTAATGACTTCTTGAGTTGGTGGTGCACAAGAAGTCATGAATAACTTGAGAGATGGGGACTGCATGAATTCAGTGAGAGAGAGTATGCTGACTTGAATTGTGGGACAAGAATGAGTGTCAGCATGAAATAAAGGATTGCAAGGCTACCAGCTAAATGAGAAGATAAGCGCAAGCTGAAATGAACGCACAAGGGATGGAATATTGTCGACATGAACACGGAAGGTTGGAGTATAAGCATGTGCTTCTTTCCCTCCCTGTAAAATTCACCTTAACTGTAATTTTGTGTGCAAGCTTTGCAAACAACAATACCCTCAACCAGCCCCATTGTCACCACCACATCACCCCCATAATCTATGCTTTGAGGCTTTCTGTCTGTTTCCCTGCCTGGTGGCACAGCTACTCCAAAACCATTCTGCTTCCTCCAGCTCATTGGCCACTGTGTGTGTGTCTTCTGTTTGCATTCAGTTAAATCAAAACCATGCTACGGTAGATGTGGCCACTAAAATAATTGAATGCAACCTGAATTTCGCTAAATTGCAAAGGCAAGATTTATACTGAATCCAGGTGTGATGTGTTGAAGGCCATTCAGTCATTTGGTGGCCATCTGTCAAGTTATTTTTCTTGAAAGGGATATGATTTGAAATAATATCATTGTGTGACTCAAAGCACACTATTCGCATGGGAAGTAACCAGATATCAATAACAAACTTTATTTTCACTTGTGGAAGGCGAGGTTTATTTGTGGTAAAATCCAGCTAGGATTTAACTTTTCACGTTCAATCCCTTTACTACCTACACAGCCTTTGGGGGTGGTTGCTGTGGGTGGTTCATTGTCCTTTAAAGTAGAGACGAAAGGCCTGCGATTACGAGGTTACAGACTGGGTATTGATATAGCCTGCAGCGCTATATTTATTATTATAGGTTAAATTAGCCGTATTATTCCACCACTTCAGTAGAAGCCTGATGATCCAGTCAAAAAGTCTCATAGGTTTCCAGATTCTTTTTATACTTTTATGAAAAATACAATGTCACATTGGTATGATTTATTCCAAACATCACACGTTTTGAACTTGGTAAATGTCAATCAAGAATACCTCCAGTAACTGAAAAATTTTCAGATTCAGAAATGCTGAACCAGAAATGGGGAATGTTGAAAATCTTTAACAGGTCAGAAGGCACTGTTGGAGAGGGGAACAATGACCTAGAGCATGCCATAGAGTCATGGTGTCATACAATATGGAAACAGGCCCTGTGGCCCAATTTGCCCATGTCCACCAAGATACCCCATCTGCACTTGCCTAATCTGCCCGTGTTTGGCCCATATCTAAATCTTTTCTATCCATGTACCTCTCCAAATGTCTTTTAAATGTTGTTATAGCACCTGCTTCAACTACCTCCTCTGGAAGTTCATTCCATAGACAAACCCATTGACAAAAAACCATTGACTGCAAGCTTCCACCTAATGGATAATAACTGTAGAGCAACATAAACATGTTTCCTATTACTAGTGTGTACAAGCACTCTTTTGGAATTATGCAATTCTCTTATGCCAATCCCCACCAGAATAATTCTCAAGTTTAGCAAGAAAGTGCACAACTGGCCAACTGCATTGGGAATCCCATTGGACATCTGCCAACCCACTCGGGTCATTTTACTGATGCAGAATTTGACAAGGAATTCACTCGGCATGTATCAATAAGCTAACTTGCGCTTTAAAATTTTGAGTGAATGTTACATTGTTCCCACTTGTTTGCACTGAACTTGAGCATTCACATCAGTAAATAACCACAAGAACATCGATTTATATTCATCACTGAGGATTCTTCTGCACAGTTAGGATTTTATTTGCAGGCTAGACTAAGTGGGACCCGTTGGGTCCCTGTCACACGGGAGGCCTGGTCCCCCAACGCAACCCGTTCCCCAATGCAATATTCCACCACTCACCTGTTCCCCCTAAGCAACTTGTCCCCCCAATGCAATATTGCACCACTCACGCATAGCCCCCAATTGCACAGGCAAGGCTAATTTCCCCTCATCCCCAGCACTCCCTCCTCCTCTTCACCCTCCCTCTTCTTTCCCCTCTCCTCCTCTGCTCCCCCAATCCCCCCCTCACCTATCCCTCACTCTCCATTCCCCTACCCTCAGTCACTCCCTCCCTCCTCCCCCTCCCTCCCTCCATCCCTAAAAAGCAGCATCTGCAGTTCCTTCCTCCACAGGTCATTCATTGTTAGCTGTGGTTTAGATCCCGTTGACATGACGATTGGAACAGTTTGCATTGTGTGTGTGTGTGTGTGTGTGTGTGTGTGTGTGTGTGTGTGTGTGTGTGTGTGTGTGTGTGTGTGTGTGTGTGTGTGTGTGTGTGTGTGTGTGTGTGTGTGTGTGTGTGTGTGTGTGTGTGTGTGTGTGTGTGTGTGTGTTACTCAAACTCTGCGCAAACTACTCGGCCACCTTGCAACTTGACTCTCCCTCCCTCCCTCCCTCCCTCCCTCCCTCCCTCCCCCCACTCCAGCTCAGCCGCCACTTGCCCGTCCCCAGCTCAGCGACCACCCGCTGCTGTCCCCGGATAGATCCTGATGGATGGACCATAGATCAATAGATAGCTGGATAGATAGATGGATGGATGGATAGATGGATAGATAGATCGATAGATAGATGGATGGATAGATAGATGGATAGAAACATGGAAACATAGAAAATAGGTGCAGGAGGAGGCCATTCGGCTCTTCGAGCTGGCACCGCCATTCATTGTGATCATGGCTGATCGTCCCCAATCAATAACCCGTGCCTGCCTTCTCCCCATATCCCTTGATTCCACTAGCCCTTAGAGCTCTATCTAACTCTCTCTTATATCCATCCAGTGATTTGGCCTCCACTGCCCTCTGTGGCAGGGAAGTCTACAAATTCACAACTCTCTGGGTGAAAAGATTTTTCTCACCTCAGTCTTAAATGGCCTCCCCTTTATTCTAAGACTGTGGCCCCTGGTTCTTGACTCGCCCAACATTGGGAACATTTTTTGATAGATAGACAGACAGACAGACAGACAGACAGACAGACAGACAGGCAGACAGACAGATAGATAGATAGATAGATAGATAGATAGATAGATAGATAGATAGATAGATAGATAGATAGATAGATAGATAGATAGATAGATAGAATATAGGTAGATAGACTATGCTTAAGCAACTAGGTTTTCAATGTGAAGTACAGAACTTTCATTTTTTGTGTTTTCTCACAACATCTATCTGTGGATAGAAGATTAAAAATATAAATTTTACAGATTTGAGATTGGATCCTATTATCAAAAAAGCTACTCTGGTGTTAAAAGATTACATTTACTTAGTTTATCTGATAATTCCAGATCTGGACCAGAGTTTAGTTTAGTTGATTTAATTTATTATTACATGTACCGAGGTACAGTGAAAAGGTTTTTGTTGCGTGCTATCCAGTCAGCGAAAAGGCTATATACGATTATAATCGAGCTGTCCACAGTGTACAGACACAGATAAAGGGAATAACATATAGTGCAAGATAAAGGTCAGTTGTCCAATTTAAGATAATCCAAGGGTCTCCAATATGGTAGATGGTAGCTTAGGACCGCTCTTTAGTTGTGGATAAGATGGTATTACAGCTGGAAAGAAATTGCCCCTGAATCTGAAGGTATGTGTTTCTGTACCTCTTGCCTGATGGGAAAGGGGAGAAGAGGGAGCGATTGGGATGAGCTCATCCTTGGTTATGTTGTTGGCCTTGCCGAGGCCAAGTGGTGTCAATGAAACCAATGGAAGAGAGTTTGGTTTATGTGATGGTCTGGGCTGTATCCACACTTCTCTGTAATTTCTATTGGTCCTGGATGGAGCTGCTCCCAAATCATGCTTTGATACATTCCGATGAAATGCTTTCTATGGTGCATCTGTAGAAGTTGGTGAGAGGTGTTGGGGATATGCCGAACTTCCTAAGCCTTTTCAGGAAGGAGAGGCGTTGGTGTGCTTTCTGTGCCATTGGTTTGAAATGGCTAGGATAAGTTACTGGTGATATTTATGATGGTGTTTCCACTGTTTGACTATTTCTGTAATGTATCATCTCACAATTTGATTAATTCCGCTCAAATCCAGTTGATTTTTTAAAAAAAAATGATGGGAGTACCATGAAAACTTTGGCTTACTAATCATTACATGAATGCAACTGTTTACAATGGACAAAGTTTGGGCAAAGTTAATTCATTTCAGTCAAGCCAAACTAAGATTGGGACAATACAATTGAACTCACTATGTTTTTAGTTCAACAGTTCTTCAGTTCTTCATGAAAGAAAGGGGATAATGATGTCAGAATTATAATGATAATTATGTCAGAATGTTCCTCTGGGAATATTTTGAGTATTTTTCAGATGGGATTGTGACATTCCACCCTTTGTGCAGTTATTGTGATCAATACCATTAAAACCAGACCATCCCCTAGCTTTCAGCGACCTGGCTCTGGGAAGGGGTTGTGGAATTAATACACTTTAATGAGCATTGTACGTTCTTTCTGAGGAAGAAATGTAGAAGGAGCAATGGTTACAAAAGCTTGCTTCATCATTTGATCATTTCCTCAAGTTTCTTTCACCCTTCAGAGAATTTCAGGCATGGATTTCCTGGAGAAATATCACTGATTTAAATATTACTCAAATGCGCTACTATAGGTCTCAATAACAGGCTCATGTCCACAGGTTATTAGGAAGTGTTGCAATACTAACATCAAGTTGCTTTTGTTTGATTGATGTAAGGATCTATCTTCTCTGCATAGTTCCAGTGGGAGTTCGGTCCTCATGCACTGATGTGCATTAAGACCGAACACCATTGTATTATAAATCTTCCTGTAGGGGTATGGCTGCCCAGTTGAGTTTTTGTTTTTGGAGTTCTAGCCTTTTTTATGTGGGGGAGTGGGGAGTGGGAAACTGCTTTTCAGGGTCCCTACCTGGTCGGAGAGGTGGCTTTTCTCCGGGCTGTACCTTCGACCCGTCCTCGCGGCCTACCAGGAGGCCTGGAGCGGCATTTTCTGAGGGGACTGCCCAGAACCTCAGCTTCGGCGGCAGCACAGCGTTGGAGCGCTATCGCGGAGCTGAGCGGGCAATGCCTTGCCTGGGTCGCCACGCTGGAACTCCGATGAGCTGAAGACCGCCGATAAAAACGCTGCGGGACTGTGGAGCGGCCAGCCGCGGGCGGTGGCACTGAACTTTAACATCAGGAGCCTGGGATCTCTCGCCGAGATCGCCAGTGGTGAAGCTCCGTCCTGCGCAGCCTGTTGGCTTCGGAAGCCGCGGTCTCCGGTAAGGAAGCGGCCGTTCCAGGCATTCCAAGCTGCTGAGAGGGTTCCCCTGACATCGGAGCACCATCACCCGGCGAAGAAGAGTCTGTAACATCGGCCCCCGTAGCGGCGACTGCGGAGGCCTCAATAGGCCCGACTATGGGTGGACATGGGGATAGGGACTGGACTTTGTGCCTTCTCTCACAGTGGGAACCATTGTGGGGGGATGTTTTTATGTTTATTGTTAAATTATTTAATGTTGTGTCTTATCTTTATCTGTGTGCTGCAATGGCAAGTCAAATTTCATTACACCAATTGGTGTATGTGATAATAAATGTCCTTTGTATCCTTTGTAAGTGCATTCACGTCGTATATGCTATTTTGGACTACTAAGGACTGTTGATTTGCCCCCTCTTCCAATAAAAATAATAAGAAATAACTGGTACCATATATACTGTAAACTGCACCATTTTACTTTTGTAAGTCCAAGCTAAGAGCATCCATTTACACTTTCTGATGCAGTAATTACTTAAATGACAAATCTCATATATTTGTCAGAAAACACTTCTGTGTACTATCGACACACAGAACCGCAGACGCTGGTTTACAAAAAAAGGATCAGGAATAATTCCGCAGGTCAATCTGCATATCTGGAGAACATGGATAGGCGATGTTTCGGGTTGAGATCCTTCTCCTTCAGACAGGTCGCCTACCCATGTTCTCCAGATATGTTGCCTTACTCCAGCACTTTGTGTCTAATTCTGTGTTCTATTTAAAAACATCTAAATTCATTTGTGTGCCTAATCCTGGCTCAGAATTGTAAATTGTAAATGACACAATGTCTCAGAATTGTAAATTGCAAATGACACAATGTCTCAGAATTGTATATTAATGCCGATGGGTCTATGCTGAGTAGGATGAAAATGATAATTTTGCAGAATGTGCTGTCATATATGTCCTTTATACATTTTTGTTCAGCAAAAGCTATTTAAGGTTTACTGTATAAATGCTGCCTAGCATCGATTTAAAATGAACCATCAAAATATTGCTTAGTTTAATGAAAAGAGTAGCCTATGCTTTGTCTATTCAGTGGAAAAGAAAATGTGAGAAATGTGATAGTTATTGAACAGAAATTGTGCAATCCTGTGAGTGTATAAAGGGATGAACCCATGCCACTGTGGTTGAAAATGGAAGGATACGTTTTGACAGCCTGTTGGCTTTGAGATCTATAAATGTCTGTAAGCGGATGCTTAATGTGTTTATGAGAAACACATGATGTGTTCCTTCATAACGCCTTGAGCAATTGCAAGGTAGTCGTGGGTGAAGCCTTGACTTTGCTGAACATGCAGTTGCTGCAGCCTTGGGTCTATCAGTGAAGCCTGGCAAGTTGGTTGTGAAGAAAGCTAACCTGGCAAGGCTGCAACTCAGGATATGGTTTAAGCTTGAATTCTTCCTGGGAAGCCCGATGCACGTGTTGTTTGTGAAATCTGTCAACAGTAAAGAAACTCTAAAGGGTTAATCTTGGGAAGCCTGAAGGCATTTTTATAAGTGTTTAAGAAGGAACTGCAGATGCTGGAAAATCGAAGGTACACAAAAAAGCTGGAGAAACTCAGCGGGTGCAGCAGCATCCATGAAGCGAAGGAAAAAGGCAACGTTTCGGGCCGAAACCCTTCTTCAGACTGAAATGGAGCGAAGGAAAAAGGCAACGTTTCGGGCACCCGCTGAGTTTCTCCAGTTTTTTGTGTAACTGGCATTTTTATAAGATTGTTTTAGACAGAGGGAATGGTGAACTGTAAATGGGATAGTGGAAAGAAATGAGCTTTTCCATTAGATATGTTTGTATGGTGGATCGGTGGAAATGGCAGAATCTGTGCTTATCTTAAGATGTTTGCGACAATTTCGTGGTGGTCCCATTTCTTACTAAAAGAAGCAATGATAGACTTGAAATAACAAGAATGAAGAGATGTGCAGTTTCTCACTAACCAGACAGTGGATGTCATGTATCAAATTCAAAACAAGTAAAACAGTTACATTTCTTGTGCTAATTTTGCCTGTTCAATAGGTTATGATGTGAGCATTATAACAAAGTGTAATTCTCCAAGAAGATTTCATGATATGGAAAAACAATAATTTGTCGCATTGGTCAACTAAGAGTAACTAAAGAGTAACTATGGGAAAACATGAACATTTTGGGGAATGATTAATGTGAATCTAAACCATCAGCGATAGCCAATTGTTCTAATTGGTATTGTATTGGTTTATTTTCTCATGTGCCAAGTACTTAAGGAAGTAGCCCCAGAAATAGTGGATGCATTCGTGATAATTTTTCAAAACTCTTTAGATTCTGGAGTAGTTCCTGAGGATTGGAGGGTAGCTAATGTAACCCCACTTTTTAAAAAGGGCGGGAGAGAGAAAACGGGGAATTACAGACCAGTTAATCTAACATCGGTAGTGGGGAAACTGCTAGAGTCAGTTATTAAAGATGGGATAGCAGCACATTTGGAAGGTGGTGAAATCATTGGACAAAGTCAGCATGGATTTATGAAAGGTAAATCATGTCTGACGAATCTTATAGAATTTTTCGAGGATGTAACTAGTAGAGTGGATAAGGGAGAACCAGTGGATGTGTTATATCTGGACTTTCAGAAGGCTTTCGACAAGGTCCCACATAGGAGATTAGTATACAAACTTAAAGCACATGGTGTTGGGGGTTCAGTATTGATGTGGATAGAGAACTGGCTGGCAGACAGGAAGCAAAGAGTAGGAGTAAATGGATCCTTTTCAGAATGGCAGGCAGTGACTAGTGGGGTACCACAAGGCTCAGTGCTGGGACCCCAGCTATTTACAATATATATTCATGATTTGGACGAGGGTATTGAATGCAACATCTCCAAGTTTGCGGATGACACGAAGCTGGGGGGCAGTGTTAGCTGTGAAGAGGATGCTAGGAGGCTGCAAGGTGACTTGGATAGGCTGGGTGAGTGGGCAAATGCATGGCAGATGCAGTATAATGTGGATAAATGTGAGGTTATCCACTTTGGTGGCAAAAACAGGAAAGCAGACTATTATCTGAATGGTGGCCGATTAGGAAAAGGGGAGATGCAAAGAGACCTGGGTGTCATGGTACACCAGCAATTGAAAGTAGGCATGCAGGTGCAGCAGGCAGTGAAGAAAGCAAATGGTATGTTACCATTCATAGCAAAAGGATTTGAGTATAGGAGCATGGAGGTTCTACTGCAGTTGTACAGGGTCTTGGTGAGACCACACCTGGAGTATTGCGTACAGTTTTGGTCTCCTAATCTGCGGAAAGACATTCAAGCCATGGAGGGAGTACAGAGAAGGTTCACCAGACTGATTCCTGGGATGTCAGGACTTTCATATGAAGAAAGACTGGATAGACTCGGCTTGTACTCGTTAGAATTTAGAAGATTGAGGGGGGATTTTATAGAAACTTACAAAATTCTTAAAGGGTTTGACAGGCTAGATGCAGGAAGATTGCTCCTGATGTTGGGGAAGTCCAGAACAAGGGGTCACAGTTTAAGGATAAGGGAGAAATCTTTTAGGACCGAGATGAGAAATTTTTTTTTTCACACAGAGAGTGGTGAATCTCTGGAATTCTCTGCCACAGAAGGTAGTTGAGGCCAGTTTATTGGCTATATTTAAGAGGGACTTAGATGTGGCTAAGGGGATCAGAGGGTATGGAGAGAAGGCAGGTATGGGATACTGAGTTGGATGATCAGCCATGATCATATTGAATGGCGGTGCAGGCTCGAAGGGCTGAATGGCCTACTCCTGCACCTAATTTCTATGTTTCTATGTTTCTAAGATATAGCGAAATACTTTGCTCGCTATCCAGTCAAATCATACTATACATCAAACACAATCAGGCCATACGCAACTCCACCAGATAGTGCAGATAGAAAAAGTTACATAGTACATATACTCTTATTCTGTGACACGTTGGATCCCGACAATGGATGCTGTCTATTTTGAGTTTGTACTTTCTCCACCTGACCGTGTGGGTTTTCTCTGAGATCTTCGGTTTCTTCTCACACTCCAAAGACATATAGGTTTGTAGGTTAATTGGCTTTTTATAAATGTAAATTGTCCTTCGTGTGTGTAGGATAGTGTTAATGTGCGGGGATCGCCGGTCGGTGCGGACTCGGTGGTCTGAAGGGCCTGTTTCTGCGCTGTATCTCTAAATTAAACTAAAAATAAGATAGTATTTTAACATTACAGTTACAGTAAAAAAAAGTCCAGCATTGGTAGTGGATGTCAGATGGAAGATCGGGACGTTACATAGTTTATGGGGAGACTGTTCAGCAGTCTGATAACAGCGGGACCTTTCAAATGTTTCATCTTCTGCCCAATGTGAGAAGTTAAAGGAGGGAATGATCAGAGTCAAAATAGACCTTGATTACTTTGGCTGCTTTACCAAGGCAGTATCAAGTATAGATGGAGTTGATGAGGGGAAGGTTCCTTTCCAAGGGTCCTGTGTTTCAATATGGCTCAGTCAGAAATAAGCCCTTCCTATCGTTAAGAGTTATCAGTACTTTAAGAAAGGAGACCGCCCTCCACATTAATACCTACTATATAAGATAATCATGTTTCCATCCATTTTAATATGTAATAATAAAACAATTATTTTTGATGAAGATGGGCACACAAAATATGAAGGGTTTAAGGTTAACCGTGCTAGAAATGCTAGAATTGGGAAAAATGTTTTCACTTTAACATTGGTTCTAAGGTTTATTAAGAGCTGCACAGCTGGTAGAGCTGCTGCCTTACAGCACCAGAGCCCTAGGTTTGATCCTGACCTCGGGAACTGTCTGTGTGGAGTTTGCATGTTCTTCTTGTGATTGTGTGAGTTTCCTCCGAGTGCTCCAGTTTCCTCCCACATCTCAAAGATGCCAAGATCTGTAGGTTAATTGGCTTCTGTGAATTGCCCCTAGCATGTATATGATGTGAGACAACACTGAACTCATGTTAACGGGTGATCAATGGTCGTCATGGACTCAGTGGGCCGAAGGGCCTGTTTTCCATGTTGTATTTCTCAACTAAACTAATGCACTATGCTCCATTATCTTTGTGGCAATGCTTTCTGCTGTTCTGGCATGAGGATTATCACACTCCACTGGACTCCACTGAGAAGGAACTTCTTTAATCAGAGGGTAGTTAATCTGTGGAATTCATTGCCACAGACGGCTGTGGAGGCCATGTCAGTGGATATTTTTAAGGCAGGGATAGACAAATTCTTGATTAGAACGGGTGTCAAGAGAAGTACCGCAAGGCTCGGTGCTGGGACCGCAGCTGTTTACAATATATATTAATGATTTAGATGAATGGATCACAAGTAACATTAGAAAATTTGCAGATGACATAAAGCTGGGTGGCAGTGTGAACTGTGAGGAGGATGCCATGAGAATGCAGGGTGACTTGGGCAGGTTGGGTGAGTGGGCAGATGCATGGCAGATGCAGTTTAATGTGGATAAATGCGAGGTTATCCACTTTGGTAGCAAAAACAGGAAGGAAGATTATTATCTAAACGGTGTCAAGTTGGGAAAAGGGGAAGTACAACGGGATCTGGGGGTCCTTGTTCATCAGTCAATGAAAGTTAGCATGCAGGTACAGGAGGCAGTGAAGAAAGCGAATGGCATGTTGGCCTTCATAACAAGAGGAGTTGAGATTATAGGAGCAAAGAGGTCTTTCTGCAGTTGTACAGGGCCCTAGTGAGACCATACCTGGAGTATTGTGTGCAGTTTTGGTTTCCAAATTTGAGGAAGGACATCCTTGTTATTGAGGGAGTGTAGCGTATGTTCAAAAGGTTAATTCCCGGAATGGCGGGACTGTCATATGCTGAGAGAATGGAGTAACTAGACTTGTATACTCTGCAATTTAGAAGGATGAGAGGGTATCTTATTGAAATATATTATTAAGAGTTTGGACACGCTAGAGGCAGGAATCATGTTCCCGATGTTGTGGGAGTCCAGAACCAGGGGCAACAGTTTAAGAATAAGTGGTAAGCCATTTAGAATGGAGATGAAGAAACACTTTTTCACACAGAGAGTTGTGAGTCTGTGGAATTCTCTGCCTCTGGTGGAGGCCAGTTCTCTGGATAATTTCAAGAGAGAACTAGATAGGGCTCTTGAAGATAGCGGAGTCAGGGGATATGGGGAGAAGACAGGAATGAGATACTGATTGTGGATGATCAGCCATGATCATATTGAAAGGCGGTGCTGGTTTGAAGGGCCAAATGGCCTACTCCTGCTCCTATTGTCTATTGTCAAGGGTTATGGGGAGAAGGCAGTGAATTGGGATTAGGATGCAGAGATCAGCCGTGATTGAATGGCGGAGTAGATTTGATGGGCCGAATGGCTTAATTCTGTTCCTATAACTTGTGAGCTTATGACTGAGTGAATCAAATTATTTTCCAGATTTCTTGAGCTAAGAAACTGATTTCACTGCATATGGCCAGAGGCTTTTGGAGTTATTTACTAAGAGCACCATAAACAGATCACCTATATCACTCTTTTTTTTGTCTGTGAACACAGAATTAAACTATTATAATCAGCACTTTTAGATCTCGCAGAGTAAAACTGAACGAATTGCTTTGAAAGATCTGTGCACTCAAATATAAACATGTTTCTCTGTCTTTTGACATGCAATTTTAAATTGTGTAAAAAGACAACTTCTGATTCTATTGACATTTAAGTAAATATTCTGGTTTGATGAATCGAACTCAGTTGCTTCACAGAAACTTTGAATGTGCATTTGCTGACAGTTTTCCATTTTGGTCTGTTGGAACCTTTTCCCATCTGCATAAGGAATTAATTCACACGGGAAGTAACAAAAAATTCCCACTATTCGTGTAAAGATACTGTAGAGTGAGGCATTCAATAATGAACTTTTGACAAGTATAATTTTGCCTTCAATATGAATATTTTACTTCGGAGTCACGTGAGTGACTACGTGAAGAGCCCGCTCAGCACGCATGGGCGGCATTACGTTCAGCAGTGCAACAGCGGCCGCAGCGGGAGTCAGGCGCTCCCACTACGGGGTGAAAGAACGGACCGTCAGGTAAGCTCTGAGGTGGGGTTTTTCTTTCACAGGGAGCTTTCTGCTTTCAGGCAGAGAAGAAAGGCTCAAGAACAAACCTGTTCCCCGCTCGACTCCACGGAGGAGCGTTCCATCTGGGGGGGAGCAGCAACAAGGCGGTAGGACCGCTTACCCGGTGCTCCGCTATTCCCCGATACCATGCTGGAAGTAAAGCCACTGAAGAGGCGTCCGGCCGATGGCTTCCGACTTGTCGGACGGGGACGTCTCTCCACCCGCACGGGGGGGAAAGACAGCCGCCTGAAAAGACCTGTTCCCCGCTCGACTCCACGGAGGAGCGTTCCATCTGGGGGGGGCAGCAACAAGGCAGTAGGACCACTTACCGGACGCTCCGCTATTCCCCGACACCGCGCCGAGCCCAGCCCGCTAGCGGCTGAGCAACAAGGCGGAAGAGGCGTTCGGCCGGTGCTTATACGTCTCTCCACCCGCCCGGGAGAGACAGCCGCCTGAGCCGCGCTATTCCCTGGACAGGAGCCGCGCCAGACCCGCTTCTAGCAGGGGGAGTTAGATTCAGATTCAGATTCAATTTTAATTGTCATTGTCAGTGTACAGTACGGAGACAACGAAATGCATTTAGCATCTCCCTTGAAGAGGCATAGCAAACGATTTGAATGAAAAAAAAAATAAGGACGGGGAGGTGGTGATTCTCACCAAGGTACGTTGTTTAGTAGGGGACAGCCGCCGGACAGCCGCCTGACCTGCTGGTTCGCACGGAGAGCTGGCTCCTGGAGCAGGAGCTCCTTGGCGATGCTGAGCGCGCTCCGTGAGGGGCGCGGTCGGAGACAGAAAGAGCAGTTGGGAGATGTTTGGACGCAATGGAGGGGAACGTTTATGCGTTGGGCACACCCTCTCTGCAATGACTTCGGTCGGAGACAGCTGTCCATTGCTGTCCTGCAGTTGGTAAGGATGCCGAGGGCAGCTTTGGTGACCAGGATCTGAGGGGATGGACCTTCTTCAGTCTCCTCAAGAAGAGACGGGACGATAGAGGCTGAGAGATCTTGGGAGTATGGATCCTGAAGCTAGGAACAGGATGAGCTGCTGGGGGTGTGGTGGACCGCTACATGGCTCCCCAAGTGCAGTTGAGCGCCGTTAAAGGCCAGTGCCTTCTGCACTGTCCAAAGCTTTGGTGACCAGGACTGGGCTGGTCAAGAACAGGGGACGATGGTTGAAGATCTCGGGAGTATGCCAGCTGCTAGGTGTGGTGGACCGCTACATGGCAATCCCACATGCAGGAGGCCGTTAAAGGCCAAACCAGCGGCCAGCATTAACCACCTCTCCAACAGGTCCCTACAGGAGAGGTGGTCAATGAGGCCTTAGAAAACTGCAGCGGATCCTCAGGCTCCTGACGTCAGCCATCACATCGTTTGCTCGTTCCATGGACAAATATGGAGATGACCACAACCTTCGTAAACAAATCATAAAACCTGCCATAAAATCCTAAATTTGCGGGGTTGTGCATACCCCAGCCACTGAGCCAGACCCACTGCTCTTTGGCAAAAACCTCACAAAGCATATGAAGGATATGGAAGAGGCTTTAAAAAACTTTCGGTCTCATGAGGGCAGGCCCGGGACGAGCAAACCAAAAACAATAATTCCTAAGCAGCAGCACCCCATCGCGTCCATCAGTCGACGTCTACCATATGGGACTGGTGTAAAGCTCGGGGTCCGCATTCTATCCCCGGAAGTCTTCTTAGACCAGGGCCCAGAGCGGACCCCATGGAAAATGCGCCACCCCCCAACATCACCGCCACGTCAGACAACGTGCAAGACTCGTTGGACCGGCAGGAAACAGAACAATACCCATAACCATGGAGGTAGGTGGGTCTGGTTCCTACCAGCATATAGAAAATAGGGGCTTAATACTAACAGGGGGGAGATTACACCTGTTTTAAGAAGCACGGGAGTCTATCACGAGTGATCAGTATATACTCAATGGCATTAGTGGATATAAAATACAATTCATACTAGAAAAATTGCCACAAACATTCACCCCAGAGGGTATTTTCCCTCTCCGTTAGAGAAACGAGAGGGACAAGCTGAACTGGTGAGACTAATTACAAAGGGTATCATGGGAAAACATGAACCCTTGGAATTTGTATCAAATATTCGTCACTAAACCCAAAAAAGATGGTGGATGTCGCATCATCATTGACTTAACTTCACTAAATATGTTTGTTAAGTATATACTTTTCAAAATGGAAACGGTTGTTACTGCCAAACAACTAATTTCCAAAGGATACTTCATGGCAAGCATTGGTCTTAAAGATGTTTACTATTTAGTACCATTCACAAGGATCATCGCAGATACCTGAAATTTACCTGGATGGGGCAGCTATGGCAGTTTAAAGCGTTACCCAATGGGTTCACATCAGCCCAAGATTATTCACCAAGATACTAAAACCAGCTCTGGCAATGTTCAGAAGACAAAAACATATTGTCATGGCATATCTTAATGATATCTTAAATAATAGGCAAGACCATGGAATTGACTATGTTAGCTGTATCAGCTACCAAACAGTTATTCCAAACCCTGGGATTGTCTTACATCCAGATAAATCTAAGTTGAAGCCATCCACAATCATGGACTACTTGGGCTTCACAATTAATTCAGTTTACGTGACTGTAACATTGCCAAGAGACAAAACAGTTGAATTGGCATAATCATGCAACAATTTAATGATTCGGACCTTTGCACTGTCAAAACTTACAAAGAGCAAAGGTACAGGCACCAAAACAACACACAGGTCATTATGATTGTGTCATAAAGTTACCCACCGAAGCAATATCAGAACTACAGTGGTGGGTTCAGCCCTATTATCATCACTAACCGTACGTTAGTTATCCAAACAGATGCCAGTGCTCAAGGCTGGGGAGCAACTAACTCTATATCCAGCACAAGTAGTAGATGGACTAACCCAGAGTCATCATTACCACTTACACTGGGCATTCATTATCTAGAGATGTTGGGTGACTTTTATGGTTTAAAAGCATATGCACAAATATGCATCACTTGAATGTAAGGTTACAAATAGATAATACTACGGTGGTGGCCTACATTAACCATATAGGCGGCATAAAATCGATATCATGCGACAAGTTGGTCAACACAATTTGGCAATGGTGTGTCGAAAGACATAGTTGGCTATCAGCAACTTACCTGCCAGGTAAGCTAAATACAGTGGCAGACACCAGGTCATGTAAATTTAATGACAACATCGAATGGATGTTAAACCCCCAAAAATTTGCAAAAGTTATCAAGCAATATGGCACGCCAGATATCGATTTATTTGCATCAAGGCTAAATCACCAGGTACCTTTGTATGCCGCTTGGGAACCAGACCCTGAGGCAGCAGCAGTAGATGCGTTCGCGCTGGATTGGGGAAATTCTTCTTCTATGCATTTCCTCCCTTCGGCCTCATCAGTTGGGGACTACGCACAATACAAATGGACTCTGCTTCA
This sequence comes from Leucoraja erinaceus, assembly GCF_028641065.1. NCBI lineage: Eukaryota > Metazoa > Chordata > Chondrichthyes > Rajiformes > Rajidae > Leucoraja > Leucoraja erinaceus. The sequence goes on along the minus strand of NC_073379.1, from coordinate 77,486,255 downwards.
GGTATTTTTATAGTACCTGACTGGCCTACGCAGCCATGGTTCCCAATACTCCATGACATGGTTGTTGAAACTGCGATGGTATTCCCCAGTGACCCAGAGTTATTAACACCCAGTGTCGGGCACAAGCCACCCGTGCCATGAAAAAATCAAACTCCTGGGTTGCAGATTCTGCACAAACCACTTCTGGGACTGGGATTATCAGAACAAACCGTCGACACCATGTCAGCATCCCTCCGCACATCCACTAAAAACAGCACTTATCAAGCATCAAAAAATGGGAGAAGTACTGCTTGGATACAGGGACCACCTACTCAACTGCTACAGTTACTAACGTACTGGAATTCCTGGCGAACCTTCACCATGATGAAGGACTCAGCTACAGAGCCATCAACACAGCTAGAAGTGCCCTGCCTGTCTATTTAAAACCAGCTCCAGGACAACAGGCCATGGGGTCCCACCCGCTGGTGGTCAAACTAATGAAGGGTATTTACAACTCTAACCCCCTAGACCAAGGTACACCCATATATGGGATGTCAGTGTGGTCCTGACATACCTCAGGGGATGGCCACCAGCCAGATCCCTCAACCTGGAACAATCTATGCTCAAAACACTCATGTTGATGGCACTTGTATCTGCACAGAGGGTCCAGTCACTACACCTATTGCGACTGGACAGCATGCTCACAGCTCCAGACCAGATCTCTGTCGTCATCCAGGGACTGATCAAACAGAGCAGACCAGGAACACCTAATCCAGTCTTGGAATTCCGGGCTTACCAGCCAGAACCACGGTTATGTGCCATGACCCACCTACTATCCTACATAGACACAACCAAAATATTCGAGGGAGATGAAAAGCCTTGTGATTCAGTCATAAAAAACCTTATGGTCGGGTGACGAGCCAAACCATTTAGAGATGGCTCAAACAGGTGCTAAAAGCTGCTGGGATAAACACTAACATGTACAAATTTCATTCCACAAGGGCAGCATCCACGTCGACGGCTAAAAGAATGGACGTGCCTATAGACCAAATCCTGGCAGCAGGATGGTCGGGGGAAAGACCGTTCAGAAATTTTATAACAAGCTGTTGGCAAAACCTGTTTTATTAGCAGAAAAGGTTTTACAGACTGCAAATATTTAATTTAAGCCCAGGGGAGCAATTTAATTTCTTTGTTGTTATTGTTAAAAAATACCATTGTGTTTTTCTACAAACAGATTCATTGGTTGATTACGATAACACACTTCCTCCCTCAAGGACTTCGGCAGTGCGTGAAGTAATACCTGTTACACGGTTTGAAATCACAGAGCTTTGAAGTCTTCACGTAGTCACTCACGTGACTCCGAAGTAAAATAGTAAGATTAAACGAGAACTTACCAGTTTGAAGTTTGATCTGTATTTTATGAGGAGTTACGATGAGGGATTACATGCCCTCCGCTCCCACCCTCAATAATATGGGTTAAACTGATAAACTGATGTCTCCTTGTCTTTACTATGTTTACTTCAATAACTGTGTCTATCTGTGATTCCACACCGCTGCTTTGAAGTATGCCGCGCATGCGTGCTGAGCGGGCTCTTCACGTAATCCCTCATCGTAACTCCTCATAAAATACAGATCAAACTTCAAACTGGTAAGTTATCGTTTAATCTTACTATTATTAAGCATTATGTCTGAGTAAAAAAATTCATTCTGGTATTTGTAAATCTATGTAAATTTGTAGAACTTTTTAGACAATACATCCTAATTAACTCTGTCCTTCTAGAGAAATATTTTGCTACTTCTGATTTTCAACATTCTTTTTTTTTGTTCAGTCGTCTTTACAGTTACACTTTTACTAACTTCAGTGAAAACAGCTTCAGTGTTAGGTGGACAGTAAAGAGCCCTTATCAACAATGGGATTAATGGCAGGCACATTAGCAGCCTGTCAAGGGATGCTCCTTCTCTATTTCGTAAGTGGCAAAATTAATAACTCCAAATAAAAGCTTTAAAGAAACTGGCTTCAACCAGATGCTAGGCATTACTCAATCTTTTTTTATTGTTAAGTAGATATATTTTCAAGATTCAGTACTGTACATCAGGATAGTTTGGAATTAATTTTCAACTTTGATATGGATTGGTCCTGTATAACTATTTATCCTGTATTTCTCTTTTTCATTCTGAAAAAAAGAATGCAGCTTCTAACCTCGGGGAGGTGTTCTCCTAATTAGCAGAACATTGGATCAGTCTCTTCTTCCTTTAAAATCATATAAAATGTCAGCACTTGTTCAAATATAATTTAAAGTTCAACTTTTCTGCTAACCAGGAATCTACTGGAGATTTCAACTTAAATTGCTGGTGCAAGTTCCATGACCGGAAATCAGTCATAAGTTGAAAGTTTGAATCTCTTCCATGTTTTAGGTTAACTCCTATTTTGCTTTGTTAATGTTATGTTCCTTTTGAAACAGACAAATCCAGTGGAAATCTGAACAGAAACCCTTGCAACATCAGATGGGCTGCGTGTAGACAACTCATTAAATATTTTTAGTCTATCAAGGCTCAAATCTATGCTATGCCAGCAATTAGAAGCTGCCATCTTATTATTTCAGACCTTTCTGTGAATATAAGGAAGCCAAGAGATTAGAGCTGGGACAGAAAAGTAATAACAATGTAGCAGTGAAATATGTCTTAACCTAATCTCTTTATGGATTCCAGGTGATCTCGTGTCCCACTGGTTGTGCTAAGCAATGGGATATTCTGTTGATGAAGCAGGTATATTATAGCATTGTGACAGCACCTCCTTCCTTGTGTGCCGCTCTAATTTCCATCACTGGCTGACAGGCCAGGAGAGGTCGAACCCGAGCACTGTAAACAGCGGCTGGCTGCTGGAAAACACATCGGCACTGGACAGAGTTCCTGATTGAGTTGAGGCCACAGCTAAATAAGTAACAACTGCTTGCAATTTGCTGTTAGTGGATTGGCTCACCTGAACTTTGCCAGCCTTCTTCTGAAGAGACAAGGCAATTCCAGCCAGAAGAGGAGAAAAGGATAAAAGTGAGAGGAAGCAAGGGAGAGAGGACGGAAGAGGACAGAGGAAGGGAAGGAAAGGAAAGGAAAGTGGGGCACCTCACTACTAGTGTTCCCCTTTTTCAGGTTTGGAAGAAGACTGAGCCGCTGGGACAAACCCGAGACTGCCAGCTCCCCTCCTGTGAGGTCAAGACTGAGCTGCTGGAACAAGCCCAGTACAGCCAGTGCCTCCTTTGAGGTCAGGACCTAGTGGCTGGGGCAAGCCTGAGATATCTAGTGCCTCCTCACCTGCCCATAGACAATGGGGGACTGTACCCACACACAATGGCAAAGACTGAGCCTACAGGATAAACCTGAGACTACCCGTGCCTCTTCTTCAAAGTATTGTCTAAGTTAATGGGACAAGCCTCAGACTGCCATTGCATGCTCTCTTTCTAGGCAAAAGTGAACTGCAGGGTCCAAGCCTGAGATTACTGTCGCTCCACCTTCAAGATCAGGACTGAGCTGCAGGACAATCCTGATGAGGCAAGAGTGAGCTGCAGGGACAAGCCTGAGGTTGTTGCGCTTCCACTTTTGAGACCAGGGCTCAGCTGCCGGGACAAGACTGAGATTGCTAGCACTACCTCACATGCACGCTGATGACAAGGGACTGCTCCCCACATGGACCCGGACATTCCCAGGTACTATTGCCACTCACCTTAGATAAGCTATATCACAAGAGTTCACCCTACTGCGAGTGTTGGTGTAGTCATCATTGACCGGTGTAGTCGTACAGAGCCCTAGTGAGACCACACCTGGAGTATTGTGTGCAGTTTTCATCCCCTAATTTGAGGAAGGACATTCTTGCTATTGAGGGAGTGCAGCGTAGGTTAACAAGGTTAATTCTCAGGATGGCGGGACTGTCATATGCTGAGAGAATGGAGCAGCTGGGCTTGTACACTCTGGAGTTTAGAAGGATGAGAGGGGATCTCATTGAAACATATAAGATTGTTAAGGGTTTGGACACACTACAGGCAGGAAACATGTTCCCGATGTTGGGGGAGTCCAGAACCAGGGGCCACAGTTTAAGAATAAGGAGTAAGCCATTTAGAACAGAGATGAGGAAACACTTTTTCTCACAGAGAGCGGCGAGTCCGTGGAATTCTCTGCCTGGGTGGAGGCGGGTTCTCTGGATGCTTTCAAGAGAGAGCTAGATAGGGCTCTTAAAAATAGCGGAGTCAGGGGATATGGGGAGAAGGAAGGATCGGGGTACTGATTGTGGCTGATGAACGGGGGACAGATTTCTTTGAGAGCCTTGTCTTTGGTGTACTAATTTCTGAAAGAGAAATCAGACGACTCTTCTTTGGTAAGTAAAACCGACCTCAGTTCACTTACCTAACGGTCCGTCTTTTAAATTGTAGCGGGAGCGCCTGACTCCCGCTGTAGCCGCTTGTTGCACTGATGGCGTAATGCCGCGCATGCGTGCTGAGCGGGTTCTTCACGGAATCACTCACGTGACTCCGAAGTAAAATTGTAGTTCTTTGTTCATCCAGTCAACATGTAAACATCCTTCAACGGCAAATAATCTGTAGAACTCATTGCCACAGAGGCCTGTGGAGGCCAAGTCAATGGATATTTTTAGGCAGTGATAGACAAATTTTTGATTTGGAAAGGGTGTCAAGGGTTATGGTGAGAAGGCAGGAAAATGGGATAAGGAGGCAGAGATCAGTCATGATTGAATGGCGGGGTGGACTTGATGGGCCGAATGACCTAATTCTACTCCTATAACTTGTGAACTTCTGAATGTCAGAATCATGCTGAGTATATTGTCAGGCTGGATAGCAATCGATAATCTGTGCTCTACTGAGATCAGACGATCTGGAATACGAGTCAACCACATGAATGCATTCGCTAGGCAATGGAATATTACTTGGCCACAGGCAGGATACTTAAAATTAGCAGTGAACCTTTCTCAGAGAAAGCGTGTAAAGACATGTTAAAAGTTGTATGTTTTGTTCCTGAACATGAGACAAAGTTGACCTTAACTAATGGAAGGATAACTTGACAGTACGTTTGAGTGAGATATTCATGACCCTAAATTGCATAGTGCTGACATTTCATTGCAAAGTGGAGGGAATTTCCAATAATCACGGCACAATCATTTCAACCCGGACAAAAAGTGACCCAATTAGGATGCAGTAAAAATATGAAAACAATTAAGCAGCAATAAATGTCATCCAGTATAATAGCTTTTTTAAGTGCTTCAGTTACGTTGATGGTTAATGCCTTTGAAAGATACACCATTTGGTGTTTTATGATATTTACGAATGTAAAACAGTCTGCATATTCTGGATTAAGAAATCACAGCAGGACTTCAAGTTATAAATTCTGAATTGACTTATAATGGCAGCATTTGAAATTGCACTCCTGGTACATCCTCTTGGCCATGAATTGCAGAGAGCTGCAGTCATTGCTTTGACAACCTGGTAGGGACTGTGGGCTATACTTTTCAATAAGGGCAACGCACGGAAGCTGGATAACCTCCTTACTGCAGCCTCCCCACCCTCACACCCTCACCCTGTTCACTGTCACCTCGGAATGCACAGTTAGGTTACGTCCTGAAAGTTGAGATTGAAACATTTTTCTCCAAAGGCTTTGAACTCGGGGGACAAATAAACAGTTCACACTAGGATGCACACTGCACCGTGTGTCAGCACATATTCTGCAGTCTACCGCTGAGTGGATATGTCAGCTGCCCATTAGACCTCACTAAAATAGAATTGCTATGAGCCTGAAGCATGAAGCATGATATTAGATAAAGTGATGAAATTTCACTCGATTAAAGACCCAGGTCAAGGACAGTTACAGGTACCTCAGGAAATTCTCTTTTTTTTCTCTGGAACGTTCTCACATTTTGATGAATACATCCCAAGAGTTTACTATAGATTATCATTTCCTCCCCCCCACCCCCCCCGCCCCTTTTGAAGCAAATAGCTTTTCAGAAATTAAGTATTTCCATGTGGCAGAGTGATGATTGACAGGTACTTAGCCTTTCTTTCAACCTGAATAAATTTATATGCTTCATGTATTTCACAGAAGGGAAAACAAGAACAGCAAAGGCTTGTTAAAAATTAAATATCCTTGCTCCATTTGTCACAAAGCAGTGTAGACGCATACTAACACTGATGCCATAATTTTATTGATATGTTTTGTATCAATATTTCATGATTTCTTCTGTAACTCCCTGGGATTATGCCAGAAATATAGAAGCATTCAAATAAATAGTTTATTTCACTGAGGGTGTGCTCTGCTCTCATTATAGCTGAGTCCTCAAGAGTCAAGCATTTTAAACATCATAACCAGATGCCTGTTTATAGCAAATGTCCCCTAATAGAGAAGAAAATGTAGCATGAAAAATGTAGAAGCGAAATAATGTTTTAACTGAGTGTGTTATAATGAGGATGATGAGTATGGTTTTATTAAAAGGCTTTCAAACTACAAATATGCGCACTGTATACATAATAGTAAGGAACATTTTTAGTTTCCCTGAAGTCACTGTTTTCCAGCAAAGACACACTCTCTTGCTGCCAACAAACCTCTGGGATCTTTGCTGCGTTTAATGACCCTTCCTTTTGCAAAACTTGGTATCCAAACCAATGAGTTTGGCTGGAGCTCTGGGCACATTTGCAGATTGGTTATTTTATTTCAAAACTAGATATTTCAAATATTCTGGAACAAAATATAGGTGAACTGTACTATGGTTGGGGATGGTATTTTTGCATATATTTTGGTGCATATTATCCAATGGAAGCTTTGAAAATATACTGTAGGTAAATATAATATTTTAAGTCCGATTATGCCAAAAGTTGTGATGATTTAATATCAACATATTTGAATAACATCCCTGCAGAATTATCAGAAAGTGACAATTATTATAAAAGTATTCAAGGTATGCAAAAGCATAAGGACATTGAAAATAATTTGTTGAATGCAGAATATGACAGTGTCACAGAACAAAGGAACATTCTTACCAGTGTCTCATTAAGTGTCAAAATAGTGAATTCCAATTTTTTATCAGCTCTGCATGATGGCATATGTTTATCATGCCTAATTGGTTTATCACCCAATTAATTCCTTTAGATTCTTTGTACTAGATGCCTTTGCATCCTTCACGTACAGTATAGATTTCCCAAGTAATACGACTGACTCCAGAATTTGTCCATCACCTTAATTAATGAGGACTAATATGAAGAATTCATTGAACATAGAAACATAGAAATAGGAGCAGGAGGAGGCCATTCGGCCCTGCCAGCCAGCACTGCTATTCATTGTGATCGTGGCTGATCGTCCACAATCAATAACCCATGCCTGCCTTCTCCCCATATCCCTTGATCCCACTAGCCCCTAGAGCTCTGTCAAACTCTCTCTTAATTCCATCCAGTGATTTGGCCTCCACTGCCCTCTGTGGCAGGGAATTCCACAAATTCACAACTCTCAATATTTGTTTTTTTTTTCAGATCTCACGTGATATGTCTACTTACCTTATCCCCTTAGGTTGACCGAATCTGGAATCTGGAATTGTATAGTATTTATTAATGAAAACGGATGTGAAATAGTCATTTAACACCTTGTGTCTTACTCTGTAACATTTTTGCCTGTCTAATCCATGAAAAGTGTCATCTGCTTCATGCACAGAAAAAAACTGTTTTGAAGAAGATCCCTTGTGTCGTCCGTCTTCTAATGTCCTCTTATTTATTTTGGATGTCTCTTGATCTTCACTAATACATGACTTTCAGAATATTCCTGTTTGCTGCTGTTCACAGTTTTCTATTTCCACCTCTGTGGCCAATTCCTTTCCAGGAATATATTTACTTTCTACATCAGACTAGTATTTCAAACAATTCTCTTTATCTTCTACAGTTTCTGATATTCTATTTAAATGTTTAGAAGCCAAATACTATTAAAATGAATCCTATCACTTATGACATGAAACATATTATTGCCTTAGATTTTTTTTTTTACAGTGCTGTATTAAGCTGGAAAAGGAGCAGAGAAGATTTAGGAGGATGTTGGCAGGACCCGAGTGCCTGAGCTATCGGGAGAGGTTGAGCAGGTTATGACTTCATTCCTTGGCATTGCAAGAGGATGAAGGGTGATCTTATAGAGGTGTACAAGATCAAGAGAGAAATAGATAGGGTGAAAGCATAGAGTCTTTTACCCAGAGTAAGGGAATAGGGAACCAGAGGACATAGGTTTAAAGTGAGGTTGGAAAGATAGGAACCCGAGAGACAACTTTTTTACACAAAGCAGGTGTGTATATGAAATGAACTGTCAGTGGAGGTAGCTAAGGCGGGTACTATCACAACATTTAAAAAAGGTTTGGACAGGTACATAGATAGGATAGGTTTAGAGGGATATGGGCCAAACGCTGGCAGGTGCGACTAGTATAGAAGGCGCATGTTGGTCGGCATGGGCAAGTTGGGCAGAAGGCCTGTTTCCACACTGTATGACTCCATGACCCTATGACTATGACTGGTTATAATGGCTGATGTTTCCTTATAGAAGTATTAAACAAAGTATTGTTTGTGAATGGTTTCTGAAGATGTACGTTAAATATTGCTGCTTTGAACTAAATTGTGTGTGATATGTGTGTCATCTGATCTTAGTTTGTCATGGCTATATAGTCAGGATGCCAACAATTTATTTCCCAATTGGCATCAATTTTAAAATATTATAAATACAGGAGAAAATGTTGCAATATGTGGAGGAGTTAATGTTATGCTAGTAGTAGTGTAACCAGGGGTATTACAAAACAATTACCCTTGCATTCTTTAAATAGTTAAATAGTTTTACTAAGTTAGAAAGAGGAAGTATGAGGATATTATCTTCCTGTGGTGAGATATTTGCTTGCGGAGTCTTGAGATTTTGGGCATACCTTTCATTGATCCAGACTTGTACACACACATTAAGGGAAAATAAATCAGATACTGTACAAAGCTTTCTACACTCAGCAATAACAATTGCACAAAAATATGTAGATCATTTTTATTCATTTTGATGTTTTAGACACTGCTGTGAAGTCGCACTGTACTTTATAGTATACAGTGAATTTATATTCATACTTGATCAGCTTTATTTTGAGTGTAAAGTCAGTTGGCTTCTATAGAAAAAATTGATAGGTATAAGAGTAGTGTATCTTTTTATGTTACAAACTTTCGAATGAAATTTATTTCCTTATTTACTTTTTATTATATTTTATTGACCTGATACGACAACTATATTTTATCATGTAATTTTGGCAGGTCTTTTGGTATATTAGCCACCTATCAGGGTAATTTTCAACTAAGTGCCGCAATAATTTGTATTGTTAATACAAATAAGATCACTGCTGCACGGAATGTGAAAGTGGCTTGAGAGATCAACAGAGTTGAGAGTTTTCATCATTTTCCATGAATAAATGATGCTGAGTGTGCAGCAGACAGTGTCAGGTTTGAGTAACGTAATTCACATGCCAGCAAAAGATAAAAATGCTATTGAGCTGGGTGGATCTCCTGTTCTTGAGCCTCCCAGTTGAACGTCTCTGAAAGTAAATACAGTGTGTTATTGAACACAAGGCAATGTGAGATGGATTCTGCTGTGAGACGGAAAACATTTTTGTTGTATATGAAGGTTTAATCAGTATCTGGTTTCAGATTTGTTCTCTCCGTAGAGTTTTGCTTTTATTTGTTCAAATAATTTTAACATAATAAATCTCTTTATATAGCATTGGAAAAGAGAAACTGGATATTAAGTGCTGCTTGACAGCAAAAGAAATAATCTGTACAATGAGAGTCTTTAAACAAAAAACATTGGATGATTTATCATGTGTTTTTCTGCTCAGTCTCGTACAGTGCTTACTTTGCAATGAAGTCAAATGTGGATTTGCATAACAGATACGAAGATGAAAGCCCTTTCTTTAGCAGAATTATTGTTTACTTGAACTTGATGATTTTATATAATTAGTCTTGTCTGCAGTTTGGGGAGGCTGACTGTGCCAGTCCACTGGAATAATTCCATGTTTAATTGGTTTGCTCTTTTTCACACTGTTAACAGATTTCAGTCTGCAATATAATTATCAGGCATGGTATTCAAAAAAATAAATTCTGAATGTAGAGTAGCTGCACTTTGGCAGAAATATACTTCCATTTTCAGGAAATAAAAATAAGGTTACAATTGGGAGACTAACATTTTGGGTAACAGATGGCTTAAATCAAATACCACTTATATCAGTTTCAGGTCATCTCGGTGCAGCATATTAAAAATAAGCAACATAAAGATCAATCCTGCACTCCCAGGGGGATGAGACACAAATCAGGAATTAATGGTACATGGTCTGTAATTTTCCATTGATTAAAGTTAATGGGCAGAAATACGTAGTGGGTGTTGGGCCCGAGGAGACTGGAGACTAGAGACACAGGAAAGGCACTCATCATTTTATTTTAATTATAGAAGAATTTAAGCATACAAGCTACATAGTATGAATGCTTAGTCACTGAGAAATAAAATATTTTCTCAATTATTTTTTAAATTTCTATTTACACACACATACAAATGTACACAGAATAATTAAGGTACAAAGCACCAAAGCCTTAGCAGTTGAAATTGTATATATTCAGAGAGAATACAGCTTGAACTATTTTCTGAGAAACTTAAAAATTGAATATTAAAATGTATATAGAGGCTAGAAATAGTAATTTTTTGTCCCTTACAAACTGAGAAGGGAAAGGTATACTGGCAATATAACTATGGGTTAAATTATCATTGGGAAATGTAACCAATACTGAAGGTCTTGTTTTATAAGAAAATACACAGAAATCTTACTCAAAATAGTAGAGAGCAACGTCTGAAGAAAAGAAGCAGTTGAAAGACACAAGAATATATATATTTTTAAATTTTTAAAAAAAAATTTAAATTTTTTTAAATTATTTTTTATTATTTTAAAAACATGGAACGCTTCACGAATTTGCGTGTCATCCTTGCGCAGGGGCCATGTTAATCTGCTCTGTATCGTTCCAATTTTAGTATATGTGCTGCCGAAGCGAGCACACAAGAATATATTTTTAAATACAATTATTGGGGAAAATTGTGAGAGTGAAGGGCCTGACCTAAAGCCCATAGCCGCCTGGACGCCGTACGCACGGAGGTCGAGTGAGGGACGTGAAGTTCGAGCGAAGTCCGACGGGCGTACGGCGTCGAGGCGGTACGTACGGCGATGAGGCGGCTGCAGGCCAGCAGGCTGTTGCCACACAGAATTTTTGAACCCGGTCAGTTTTTCGGAGCCCCGAGCGATGTCGGGACCAGCTCCGCACAACTCCATACGGCTCCAGAGATCGAAAAGTAAAACATGTTTGACAAATTATAAAGATCAAAATAATTAAGGGACAGCCAATGAATTTGGTGTATTTAGACTTCCAAAAGAGTTAATGTGCCATAGAAGAGGTTATTAAATAAAATGTAAACACATGAGCTTATTAAACCAAATTTAAACATGTAAGGATTGTCTCATGAATGGAAAACAGAGCAAGAAAAAAAGGGCTAATTTCAGCTTGGGAGCCTATGGCCATTGGAGTGCCACAGGGATTAGGTCTGAGATCCCAACTGTTCCCAATCCATGTTATTGAATTGTGATTAATTTATTAGCCAAGTATGTAAAAAAATACAAGGAATATGATTTGCCATACAGTCATATCAAAAACGCAACAAGACACACAACTACATAAAAATTAACATAAACATCCACCACAGCGCACTGTGATGGAAAGCAATAACATATTATCTATTTCCCTCCTTTAGGTGTAGAAATAAGATGTAGAAATAAGGAACTGCAGATGCTGGTTTACCATAAAATGACTCAAAGTGCTGGAGTAAGTCAGCGAGTTAGGCAGCACCTCTGGAGAACATGGATAGGCGATGCTTTGAATCGGGACACTTCTTCAGTCTGAAAACCCTTCTCCTCCAGCACTTTGTGGCTTTCATTGAATTGGATGAAAGGCTAGATGAAATATATCTGTTTTGTTGACTGTACAAAGTTGGGGCAGTGTCAGTTGTGCGGTGGTTGTATAAAAGCTATATTCAGGAGGTAAACCGGTGAATTAATAGGAATGTTTCAGTAAATGTCTGGATTTGAAGGGATTTGAAGGTTATGGAGCTCATGCAGGAAAGTAATGTTGAAGCTAATAATCAATCCCGATGTTATAAAATGGCAAAGGTGTGCAAGGGTTCTAATGGCCCACTTCTCCTTCTAGCCCTAATACATTTTTTCAGTTTAGAGATACAGCGTGGAAACAGGCCCTTCGGCCCACCAAGTCCACACTGAAATGTAACCCCCGCACATTGACATAATCCTAACACACACTAGGGACAATTTACATTTATACCAAGTCAATGAACCTACAAACTTGTACGAGTGTGGGAGGATACCGAAGATCCCGGAGAAAACCCATGTGGTCACGGGAAGAACGTACACACTCCGTTCAGACAGCACCCGTAGTCTCCGGCACTCCCAGCGCTGTAAAGCAGCAACTCTACCGCTGCGCCACCGTGCCGCACATTCTATGCCATATTCTATGTCAATTATTTGTCCAGTGATAGCTATTAAATCTTGCATCATCTTAAATCTAACTTTTAAATGTAATTCTTCCGGGCTTTTTAATGACTCAGAATAAATAACTGAATATTGGGTGCCCATATTCTACCTGAAGAATCGCATCCGACACAGAAAGCTCCAGTTCACATATTATGATCAAGGGGCTCAGTGTCTAAATTGTAATCACTTACCATGTTTGCACTGAGGTCTTTGATTTATTCTGTGAAGGTGTTTAAATGCTGCTGGGGGATGCTGACTGCATTGAAAAATGCTATGAATTTTATGCTATTAATTTTTTGCTAGGACATAGGTTTAAGGTGGGAGGGGGTTGATTTAATAGGAACCTGACCGGTAACTTTTTCACACAAAGGGTGGATTTATGGAATGAGCTGCCAGAGGAAGTAGTTAAGGCAGGTACTATCACAACACTTAAGAAACATTTGTACAGGCACATGGATAGGATAGGTTAGAGGGATATGGGCCAAACGCAGGCAGGTGGGACTAGTGTAGATGGGACATGTTGGATGGTGTGGGCCCAAGGGCCTATTTTCACACTGTATGACTATGAATTAGTATCGGTCTAATCCTACATTTTATTATTCTGCCGGGTCTTGCAAGTGTTTTTGTCACTCTGTCCAATCTCAATGTAATGTATTTATCCACTGGAACTGAGAGTTTAACATGGAATTAGGCTACTCTTAATTTATACCAAGTTGCATAAGATGTTTAATTGATGTACAATGTTTTCATCAAGCTGTGCACTGAAGCTTGGGGACATAGTCACCCTTGGTTATGTGAATCTGATGTCAATCATCAGTACTGCACTGATCAGGCAGTCAGTTGAAGTCTGACCCAGGTCTGTTTCTCTGTTGCAATTACTTTAAAATGATCTGCCCTTGGTACATCAGATCTGTGCCGAGCAGTCAACTCAAGCCACACAGATGTGTCCCCCCTCTGCTGCAGTAATTAGTGAACTAAAGACAGCAGAGACCAATGGCCAATTAAAGCAACCGTAAAAGTACAAGCAGCTTTAAGCCAATTGATCTTCTCTTCTAAAAATGTTGAAAAACTGCTCATTTTGTGGAAATATTTCTTTTCTCTTTGTGATTTTGCAAGATCTGTCCAGAATTGATTATGTAATTATACTGTTTTTTTTTTTTGTGCTGGTTGAGGGGAGAAATTAAATTTGAGACTGTTTGAATTGTTTTGCATCAAAACTTCAATGACATTTTGTTTTTGCAAACACATTCTCAACTCATTCTGTGGGCATTTTGATGATTGCTTGCCTAATGGGAATTCAACAAGTTATCTTAAAATAATTCTAGACAGGATGTATGTTAATTGAAGCTTATGGATGAAATGAGTTACTTTGTGGGATTTACTTGATGACACTGGAAAATAAGGGCAGGGGGTGTCAGGTATGGAGGTGAATATCAGGGGTCAGGCCTTGAGGACCTGGATAAAGTAGTATACATGTAAATAGCTCAATCATTTCATAAAGGGGAAAAGGCATTGAATGCCACATTCCAATTACTGCAGAAGCAGAGTCGCCCATGCTGTTTAATGCTTTGCAACCTCATCACTCACCTATTCTTTCTATCAATCAGACTTGGGACTATCAGTTTCATTCTCCACCATTCCTTTACACACTTACAAGTACAACACGACTCAAACTCAAACACCTCACTGCTTGCTCGCAGAGCCAACTGTTCAGTCAATTCCCATGTACTCTCAAGCCAAGTACAACTTAATGGTACCAGTAGCAGCAAACTGGTTGTAGTCACCCATTTTTTGTTGTTGTCACTTTAGTTCCCTGGAAGAGAGAGATTGCCTACTAATTGGGATAACCTCTGTTGCATATATGGCCACCTGCAGAGGTGACAGTGACATGGTCTTCAGGAAAATAAAAACAACTGTGGAAGCTGGAAATCTGAAATAGAAACAGAAAATGCTGGAAACAGTCAACACATTGATCAGCATCTGTGGAAAGGAAGCAGAATTAACACTTCAGGTTAACAAACCTTCATCAAAACTGAAAAGCTCTGGATAGTTCTCAATTCTGATTATATAATCAATTCTTAGAGTGTTTGCCATGCTAGATTCAACTTGAGTTGCAAGCAGTTAACACCTGTCAGAGTACCACTTGTCAATGGTATGCACCTCTGCACATAATGTTCCTCCCATTCCTGCACAAATGCAGACCATAATGAACAGGTCATGGTTTTGGAAAAGGAGGATGAGGCCACCGCTAATATTCATTTGAATTAATTTAGACCTGTATTAGTAAGGTCAAAAGACTCTGCAATATTAGGAGGCATCCTTATATTTGGTTGAGTAATGGTGTGTGATTAACCAATGACAATGCATCATATCAGACTGGAAATCAGGGACAGTTTCTGAAGAAGGGTCTTGACCCGAAACGTCACCCATTACTTCTCTCCAGAGATGCTGTCTGTGCCGCTGAATTACTCCAGTTTTTCGTGTCAATCTACAGTTTCCCTATTGTTCTCTGAAGTATCATCATGAGATAAATTATACACAGCTAGGAGATCAGATGGAATCTGTGTAAGGTGTAGTCCAAAATATATATAATAATAATAATAATAATAATAACTTTATTTGTTAAGCACCTTAAAAACAACCAAAGCTGACCAAAGTGCTGTACAGAAAAAAGAAAACAAGCAAGACATCATAAAACAGGCAGAACAACAGAACATACAACTAACACGAGGCGCATAAATTACATACAAAAATCCAAACAATAAATTAAAAAACATAAAACACGAGTACAAACAACGCAGCAAAACCAAGCAAATAAAGTTAATAAACAATTCAACACCTCACTGGTCTACAAAGGCCATGGAGAATAGATATGTCTTCAGGAGTGACTTAAAAACAGCTAGAGAAGGGGCCTGTTTAACGTGCAGAGGCAATTCATTCCACAATCTCGGAGCCGACACAGCAAAGGCACGGTCCCCTCTGAGCTTCTGCTTAGTCTTTGGCTCAATCAGGAGCAGCTGATCATCTGACCTGAGAGAGCGGGAGGGCGAATAAGGGTGAAGAAGCTCAGATAGGTAGGACGGGGCAAGACCACTTAGGGATTTAAAAAGTAAATAAAAGAATTTTAAAACGAATCCTATACTGAATAGGCAGCCAGTGGAGAGAGGCCAAAAGGTGTGAAACATGATCATGCTTTCGTGTGCCAGTCAAGAGACGAACAGCTGCATTCTGTACCATCTGGAGACGGGCGATGGAGGACCGACTAACCCCCAGATACAGTGCATTGCAGTAATCCAGCCGGGTGGTAACAAAGGCATGGATTACCGTCTCAAAGTGCTGCCTTGACAAAATCGGCTTTATTTTTGCCAGCTGCCTCAGATGGAAAAAAACCAGATTCAACAACAATATATTCCAATAGTGTATCAGTCTCTCAATACTAGATACTGGATTGGATTGTTGGTCTTGAATTTTTTGGTCAGATCTTTATATTGGACCATCAACCTAAAACTTTGTGAGCAAAAGGCGAGAGCCATCCCAACAGAATCAGAATTGAACCAGATCCACTCTGCCTCTTGCAAAGACACTATCCCCTTCTCTCAATTTCATTGTCCTTGCCGCATTTGCTTCCAAGTTGGGGCTTTCTATTCTAAGACAGATTAAACGTAGTTCCCCCTGCTGTCACAGATAGGTCCCGCACCTGCATCTCCTCTGTGTCCCTTGTTCTACTCTTGCTCCCTTTTCCCCCCAGATGGAACTAGGATAGAGTTCCCCAGGTGCTTTCCTTTCACCCCAGCAGCCTCACATTATACTCCAACATTTCCGTCACCTCCACTTCCTCTTCAACTTTGTTCACTCATCCCTTCCCACCCAAACCACCCCCTCCCCAGGTACTTTTCCCTGCAACCACAGGAGATGTAACATCTGTCCCTATACCTCCTCCTTCACCTCCATCTAGGGACCCCAGCAGTCCTTCCTGATGTGACAAGATTCATATGCACCTCCTTTAACTTGTCTACCGCATTTGGTGTTCCAGACACGGCCTCCTTTATATCAGCATGGCCACGTGTAGATTCGGTGACCATTTTGCCGAATATTTGCGCTTGGTCCGTCAAGATTTGGATCTCCTGGTTGCTAATCATTTTTTTTTTAATCAAAATCTTTTTTATTTAGTTTTCGGGTCATAACAAAGTGCAAAGTTGTCCATTTGCTACAGACAGAGTGTACAAAACGAATAAATCAAAAACAACTTATGCCAACATATAACAAGACAACAACAATTAAAAAAAAAAACGAGATACCAAAAATAATCCCTCCCCAGTCACTGCCAATGAGCATATGCAAATATCAGCCTGTCACAACAATAATCCATGATAAATGAATGGGTAGACTGTTAAACTGTTAAACTGTACTTGATGATCAAGCATTTTCAAAGCCTGGAATGTATTTAAAAAAGGTCCCCACGCTTTCTGAAACATTCCATTTGAATGTTGAAGTGAGTACCTGATTTTCTCGAGCTTTAGGCAGGACATAATATCTGTCAGTCATTGTGTATGAGTGGGCGGGGTAGGTTCCGTCCACCTGAGCAGGATTGTTCCTCGAGCCAGAAGAGAAGCAAAAGATATAGTGCGGCGTTTATCTGCAGTTAATCTAATCTCCTCACCAGTGACCCCAAAAAGAGCGATTGGAGGCTTTGGTTCCAATTTGATGTTTAACACCTGGGATAATGTATGAAAGACCTCTAGCCAGAAATTGTTAAGGCCGGGGCATGACCAATACATATGGATAATAGAGGCTTCAGAAATTTTTCATTTAACACAGAATGGACTAACTTCAGGGTAAATAGTAGATAATTTGGCTTTTGAGATATGTACCACTTTGAATTGGATCAGGCAGTGACGAGCACATAGAGAGGTGGAATTAACCAGTTTTAAGAATGGAACTCCATGTATCTTCCGAGAGGGAGAAGCCCAAGTCTTCCACCCATGCTTCCTCGAGCTTGTACGTGGGGGCGCGCCTTAGATCCAACATTCTGCCATATAAAGCTGAGACAAGTCTATTCTGAGATGGGTTTAAAGAAAGAACTGTATCAACAAGGGTTGTGTTTGTTTGTATAGAATAACTGGGCAGTTTATAGAACATATAATGTTTGCAGGTATCGGAACAAATCTGACTTTGGAAGATTGAATTTGTTGCTTAATTGTTAAAATGATGCTAGTGTTACCCATAAACAGGTCCTTGAAGCGCACAATACCCTTCCTATGCCATTCTTTAAAGACAGGGTCCTGAGTTGATGGTTTAAAAGGGTGGTTTGATGCAATAGGGCTCAGTAGAGAAAAGTTATGCAACCCAAAGCATTTCCTGAATTGAACCCATACCCTCAAAGAGTGTTTAACCACTGGATTTTTTTTACAGATTTAATTGTGTGGAGTGGAAGTGAGGAACCAAGTAGTGCAGGTATGGACATATTATCATTTGTGTGTAATTCCATGGCTACCCAGTCAGGGCAATCGGGCTAGCTGTGAAAGAAAGACCAAAATGCAAGGCAGCGCAGGTTAGCAGCCCAATAATAAAACTTCGACTTAGACTTAGACTTAGATCCATTATTTGTCATTCAGACCTTTTGGTCTGAACGAAATGTCATTGCCTGCAGCCATTAACAAACAACAGAACACACAATAAACACAAATTAACATCCACCACAGTGAGTTCACCAGGCACCTCCTCACTGTGATCTTAGGGTTACTGTCTCTTCCCTCCTCTTCTCCCTCTGCGCTGAGGCGATACCCCACTGGGCGATGGTAATCAGTCCCACGGCTCTCCGAGCTACGCGAACGGGCCGGTTCTCCGCGGCCCGGGGTGTTCGTAGCTGCTGCCCTCCAGTCCAGCGGACGCAGCTGTTGCCGCGAGAGCTCCGGAAAACAGGCACCAGCCTGTGACCTACGAGCTCCCGACGATGTCATCCACTGGCCCGCGGCTGAGCCCCGGATTCAGGTCGCCACCGCCAGAACGCCGCCTCAGCCACCGGAGCACCGTCTCAGCCCCACGCCGGGCCGCCCTCACGGGAGCGCCGTCCCAGCTCCGAGTCATGCCGCTGCCACCGGAGCCTCTCAGTCAGCACCGTCTCAGCCCCGCGCCGGGCCGTCCCTCACCGGAACTCCGAGTCATGCCACTGGAGCGCCCGAACGCCGCCACAGCTCGAAGACGGCCAGCTTGGTGAGTCCTGGCTGGCTCTACCTCCGGAGCCTCGAGGTCGGTCGCAGGGTGGAGGCCGCCAGCTCCGCCATTAGGCCTCAGCGCAGACGGAGGCAGAGAAGGGGGATACGACAAGAAAAAGTCGCATTCCCCTGAAGGGAGAGACCGAAAGCTCTGTTTCAGCACCCCCCCCCACACACATAACACAACCAAAAATGTAACTAAACAAGACAAAAAAAAACCCAACAAACAAAAGTAAAAACTGACGGACTGCAGGCGAGCCGCAGCCGTTCAACAGCGCCGCCACTTCCGGAATAAAAGCGAACGTTTGGGAGAGCCAGGCCACCAGCAGCCCTGGTTTTTTGAAGGTGGGCCTTATTAAGACAAGGCCGTTTACCTCTCCATATATAGGAGGAAATAACTGAATCAAGATGGTCAAAGAAGGACCTGGGGATAAAAACTGGTAAGGCCTGAAAAAGGTACAAACATTTTGGTAAAATGGTCATTTTGATTGAATTCATCTGGCCAACGAGTGACAAGTGACCACTGTGTTAGCATCTGTTTGATCTGGTTTAACAGAATGATAAAATTATCTTTGAAAAGATCCTTGTATTTCCTCGTAACTGAAATGCCAAAGTATGAGAGCTTGTTTTTTTCAATTTTGAATGGCAAGTTGGTAAGATCCGAGGGTTTTACTTCATAGTTAATGGGAAACAATTGTTTTTTTCCAAAACTTACCTTACAAACTGAAAATTGACCAAAATTATTGAGCAGTGACATAGCAGAATGCAGAGAGGTGCCTGGGTTTGAGACAAAAAGCAAAAGGTCGTCAGCATATAGTGAGGCCTTATGCTGTGTACTGCCCCTCCAAATATCGGCTATGTCCTCACAGCTGCGAAAAGCCATGGCAAGTGGTTCGATGGCCAAGTCACAAAGCATGGGGCTCAGAGGACACCCCTGGCGGGTTCCACGGTGCAAGTCGAACGGCTTGGACAACTGGGAATTAGTTCGAACTGAGGCTGTGGGATGAGAGTACAGTAACCTGATCCATGAAATAAAGTTTGTTCCAAAACCAAATTTGTCCAAAACAGACCATAGATAGACCCACTCAACGCGGTCAAATGCTTTTTCTGCATCAATAGATACGACACACTCAGGGACATCCTCAGAAGCAGAGTAGACAATATCTAATAATCGACACATGTTAAAGAAGGAATGTCTGCTCTTAACAAAGCCGGTTTGGTCCTCAGATATAACAGTAGGGAGGACATTCTCTAGTCTACGTGCTCGAACCTTAGCTAAAATTTTAGCATCCGTGTTTAGAAGGGAGATAGGTCTGTAGGAGGCACATTCGTTTGGATCTTTACCTTTTTTGGCGATAAGAGTAATACAGGCTTCGGCACAGGATGGAGGAAGAGAACTTCGTCTGTAGGATTCAGATAGAACGGAACACAACTGTGGGGAAAGGAGTAGGGAGAACTTTAAAAAAAAAACTCTGCTGGGAAGCCGTCAGGGCCTGGACATTTGCCTGATTGCATTGAGGAAATGGCTGAAGCTATTTCTGCCTGTGATATGGGTTCATCCAATCTTTCCCTAAAATCTAATGAGAGTTTGGGAATATTTAGACTGCTCAGAAAGTCATGCATTACCTTAAAATCCGGTTGAGATTCTGAAGTATAGGTGGGAATAAAAGTCTCTGAAAGCGTCATTAATTTGCAAGTGATCCGAAGTGAACTGGCCATTAAGCATGCGGAATTTAGAATATTCTGTCTCGCTTTAAGTTGATTTGCAAGTAATTTGTCAGTTTTATCTCCATATGTATAAAACATGACTTTATTTTTTAAAAGTATGTGTTCAATTGAGTGAGTAGTGAGTAGGTCAAATTTGGTTTTGAGTTCCAATCGTCTTTTATAAAGAGTTGGATTTTGAGTTTGCGCATATAGCTTGTCAATTTCTCCAATTTGATGAGCAAGATCTAAACGCTCTTTATTAGATTTCTGCTTCATTTGAGCAGTGTAAGATATGATCTGCCCCCTAAGGTAAGCCTTAAGGGCATCTCATACGATCAGGCTAGAGATTTCAGGGGATATATTGGTGGAAAGAAAAAAGGCTATCTCTCTTTCCATAAACTCTACAAACTTATCATGCGAGAGCAAAGTTGAATTGAATCGCTACTGCCTACTCTTTTGAGGGAGATCGGGAAGGGACAAGGCCAGAGCAATAGGGGCATGGTCAGAAATGACAATACTCTCATAGTCACAGGAATCAACCAGGGGTACAAGTTGGTTATCAAGAAAGAAATAGTCAATTCTAGAATACGTATGATGAACATGTGAGAAAAATGAGTATTCCTTATCTTGTGGATGTAAAGAGCGCCACACATCACAGACACCGTACTGGGAGAGAAAGGCTTGGATGAAGCAAGCTGATTTACTTACTGTACTGGGGTTAGTAGATCAGTCTAAAAGAGGATCTAAACAACAATTGAAATCACCACCGAGTATAAGAGAGTATGTGTTCAGGTCTGGAAGTAATGAAAATAACCGCTCGAAAAAACCTACATTGTCTATATTAGGGGCATACACGTTGACAAATACTACCAGTGTATTGTATAATTTTCCAGTCACAATTACATACTGACCAAACTTGTCAGAGATCACATGATGTGGCTCAAAGGAAATGTTCTGGCTGATAAGGATTAAAACTCCTCTGGCTTTAGCCTGAAAGGAAGAGTGGAACCCCTACCCGACCCAACCAGACAAGAGACGACCATTGTCTGAGCAACGGATATGAGTTTCTTGCACAAAGGCTATTTCTGTTTTGAGGTGTTTATGATGCAAAAAAACCTTTCTGCTTTTAACAGGATGGTTTAAACCTTTGACATTCCAGTTCACTGTCTTTATGTGTCTATCCATGCATAATGAAGAAAAACGTTAAGTTGTAATGTAAATACAATGAACCAAATGACAGGCTGAAAACGAAGCAACGGGTCAGTGCAGGTTGAAAATGACTAGTGTGTAATGATGTGTTCATATAAATTGCTAAAATGTTACTGGCAGTGACTTCATCCCCCTCCCACCTAAGAAAGCTGCTATAGAAAGAAGCAGCAAGCTCTTCCAAACAAACATTTTACAAACCGAATCTTCCTGTCTAACGCTAAACTATTTCTCCAGTATTATGTACTAAAAATACATTTAAGCACCTCTATAATACCATTTTGGCTTATCGAAATAGCCCCCAAAAATATGGCTATGAAGACTGAATATCAACTTTGGAATAACTGAACAGTGCAAACACTGAACTGTGTCAACAGTGAACTAAATGCTTATATGTAACCAAAAACTCACATGGGTTAACATGTCCTTAAAAATATGATTGCAGCTTGAAAGTTACTTACTGGCCCATAATAGCTTTTAAAGAGCCGAAGTTAGAATGCAACAGCACACAGATATAGGGCCAGGCCATATGTAGTAACAGCACACAAAAATCCAGCTGGAAATTGTTTCTAATTTACATTGCACATATAGTGATATTTGGCTGTAGCCATTTTGTATAAGTATCTTAGTAAATAAGCCACACACCCGGATGAATGAGCACGTTCAGCCATGTAACCAAACCACAGACGTTACCTGACATGCTGCACGTCGTGCCAATAGGTAGAGCTATACAGTGTTACCTCGCATCCAGTGAGTTCAAAGTCCCTATACAGAATCTTTATGGGGATTTAGGTGACCTAGGGAGGCTGTCGATGTATTTCTGCGCCTCCTCGGCTGAGTTTATTCACTTTCTGGCTCCACCGGACAATGTGAGACGGACGGAGTCGAGCTGGATATAGCAGAGCAGGCTTTGTCCCAGTTTGTAAAGTTCTGCCATGACGTCTCTGTACTCTGCCCGCTGGCTCTGAACTTCAGGGCTGTAATCCTCCACAATCTGAATTGGTTTGCCGTGAAATTCGAGTTACCCTCTCCGTCGTGCCTCTCTGATGAGGAGATCCTTCGTCTCGTACCAATGCAGGCGGAGAATGACTGGCCGCGGTCTCTGGCTGGGGGCCGGTTTAGCGTTTAGGGAGCAATGGCCTCTGTAGACTTCTGGTGGGGATGTCAACGTCTCTTTCCCAAAAACCTCTGGCAGTAAACTTGAGAAAAACTCAGTGGGCCATCAGCTTTCAGTGGATTCCGGTAGACCGAGGATGCGTATGTTTTGTTGCCAACTTCGGCCCTCCAAGTCGGCCACTTTACCCTTTAGCTTAGTATTGTTACCACTCAGAGTGGAACAAATGTTCTCAAGGTCAACGACTCGCTGGTTAAGGTCCTCTGCAGAAAGTTCCAGGGACGGGACACATTGATCATGGTCCTCCACTGGAAGCTTAATTTGGTCCCGCTTTGAGACGAGCTGACCAAACGAAGTTCTAAACTCGGTGGCTAGTGCCTCTAGTTGCTCGAGCAGCGTGGTAATGGCCTCCAAGCTAACGTCAGCGTCCTCCCTTTTGCTCGACCATGTACCCTTTGAAGCCATTTAGAGAGATGGCCACACTTACTCTAAAGAAATGTCAGATGAGTAAAAAAGCTGACTTCGTTCTGGTGTAAAAGTTAGAGGGCGGAATGTTGTGAAAATGTAAAGTTTACTTTTCACTAAGCTCACTCGCTTAGTGCGTCTACTCCAGCTACCTCTCAAACCAGAAGTCTAACCATTTTAATCCCTCCTCCTATTCCATTACTGACCTTTCTGTTCCGGTCCTTCTTCATTGCCAGAGTGAGGTCACATGAGGAACAGCAACTCATAATCCGCTTGGTTAGTGTACAACGCAACGTACAAATACAGAATTCTCAAATTTTAGATAAATCTTAACCCTATCTTCTTCCAACACCCACTCCCTGTGCACCACCTGGACTCGTATCCGTTTCTCCCCTCTCTCACCGATCCACCTCCATTCCTTCCTCTGGCTTCACAATTCTCAACACTTCTATCATGTCACAACTTTGGTCTTTCATCTCCGACCTTTGTCCACCCATCTTCCTATCAAAACCCCGCTTACCCACGTCCATCTAATACTTGCCAAGCTTTGTCCTGCCCCTCCTCTTCCAGTTTTGTTTCCCCCCTCTGCGCCATCACAATCCATCTGAAAAAAAGCCCTGACCCAAAACGTCACCTATCCATATTCTCCTGAGATGCTGCCTGACCCTTTGAGTTACTCCAGCACTTTGTGTCTTTTTTTTCTAGAATATTCTCTTAGTACTTTCAAAGTGTGAACAGTTGCCTTGACAAATTATTTCATTTTGGAAGATAATTCTCTCAATATGCATCCTAGGTTACTTTTGTAAAGTGCATTATAAACCGTTTAATTTATTCAATGGAATTGAATTTAAGGTAGAGCACAACACATTGATGAACACTAGACTCAGCTTACTAACCAGAAATCATTTCTAAGCAAATTGCTATTGTCCTCTGAACAGCCTGTTAGTGTGCTGAGGTTAAGATCATTCATGACCTTATTGAATGGCAGAGGAGGCATGTGGGGCCAAATAGTCTCTATGTTCAGTGTGTTGTGGTGGTTGTGCCTTGTATTCAAACACCTTGGCAGCATTGTCAGTGAAGCAAGTTTGCTTGTTCTATGCATCATGCCACTTCTCATCCCGCCCCACCCACCCCATCCTCAGTATCTTCCCAGTCACACCCAGGTGGCAAAGTTGCTATATTTTTGACTGCAGAATTCCACAAGCTTGTGCACTCGCAGACTATTATGTGCAATGGGTACATGAATGGGATAGGTTTAGATGGATATGGGCCAAACACAGGCAGGTGGAATTAGTGTAGATGGGGAATGTTGGTCAGCAGGGGCAAGTTGTGATGAAGGGCCTTTTTCCATGCTCTATGATTCTATGACTCTGCAACTCTGAAGATCCAGAGGAAGATGCCTCTTGATAACAATGGAGGAAAACGTGCTGATGCTTCCAATGGGATTTTTTTGCCATAGACCTGGGAAAGGCTTTGTCAAAGGCCAGCAAAACTTGAATTTATTCATCACAAAAAAGGAATGGATTTGGTGATGTTAATTGCATTTTTAAAGTAAAACATTTCCATTGGAGAAATTTTAATGTGCTCAATATATCTAATAATTGAAGAAATTGTTACATGAAAAGAGATTTTCAGGGTATGTTGAACATGTGAATAATCATCATGATGCACTAATGAATAATTTTACATTCGATCATTTTGTAGTTTGGTTCCTGAGGGGGGAGAAACTAATTTAAATTCGCACAGAACAAAAGAGCGTTAATAAGTGATAATGCTTTTGTGAATTGTTACCTCAATCATTCTGTTAACTTCCAACCCCTTATAATCCCTATGTGTACTTTTTCTGAAAATGAAGATCATGTAAAATTCAAATGAGCTTAATGTAAATCAGCCTCACATAATTCATTGTTAATTTGGGTGTTCTATTTCCAATTGTCCTAATAATAGAACTGGCAGTGAATTATGTTTCAAAATAACCTTTGCTCTTGTTTCATTTTTGCAGCAAGATTTGTTTGATTTTATTATTGCCATTGAAATACTATCAAGGTCAGGGAATGAAAAAGTTGCAAACGATTTGATAGCAGGTTTCCCATGGAGCTACCCAGATAATCTGCTGATCACTAACTGTATCATCAGCTTAATATGGCAAGAAATGAGGCTCAAGTTGCTATCAGCAGGCCAATGTCTGGTATCTGAGCTGAAGGCAAAACTAGACTAACCATGCAAAGGATATTCAAGGCAATGCTGGTGACTGTGGTGTTATTTGCTTCAAAAAGGTCATCTTCAATGTGGCAGAGACTTATGGCCATTGAACAACATACAAAGGGAATACACATCTCTGATGATCTATTCTGGACTCAGCACATTGATGCAATTACAAAGAATGCTCAAAAACACCTCTACTTGCTCAGAGGAGATTCGGCTTGTTGTCATATATGCTATTGAACTTCTAAAGGTGTACCATAGAGTAAATAGTAACTGGTTGCATCACGGCCTTGTTGGGTAACTCAAACAGCCAAGAATGAAGGGAGAGGTTGCTGTCTTAGCATCAGGTTACATGGTTCCCAATCTGCTTCCTGTACTCCATCTCATCATCATTGATATCCGGCCCACTACAGTGGTGTCGCCTACAAACTTGTAGATTGAGTTGGATTGATATTTGGCTGCATAGCCATGAGTGTATAAGGAGTACAGTAGGGGGGTTGAGAACGTATCCTTGCTGAGCACCAGTGTTGAGGATTATTATAAGGGATGATTTGTCATACATCCTCGCTGATCTTGGTCTGTTGGGCAGGAAGTCAAGGATCTAGTTGCAGGGGAGCAGTATTTCATGAGTTTGGAGATGAGCATCCAGAGCACAAACCATTTTATTTCTTACAGGATCATATAAAAAGACTGTTTGGAATTTGTTTAATTAATTGTCATGTACACTGAGATACAGTGAAAAGCTTTTGTTGCGTGCTATCAGTAAAAAGAGGGGCCCAGTGAACCATCTTTCTTCTTGTTATTTTGAAATTATTTGATGAACATTTAAAAGAAACTTTGATTGTTATTTCCAGAAATAAATTAGAGCCATAAGGAGAATATTGGAGCAAGCACAATGAAGAGACACAATGGAAAAGTACAAATCAAATTGGTTTATGTTTGCATGTAATAAATAACTTCATCTATAAATATGACCAGGAATGTTTATATTGTAGGTAGACAAAAATGCTGGAGAAACATCTATGAAGCAAAGGAAATAGGCAACGTTTCGGGTCAAAACCCTTCTCAGTCTGATGTGAGGGTGGGGTTGTCATCATGTGCTAGATTGGGGCTCATACGGTTCAAAGTTTTACACAGGGTTCATTTAAGCAAAGCCAGGCTTGATGACATATATCCAGATTCAGATTCAGATTCAGATTCAGATTCAGATTCAATTTTAATTGTCATTGTCAGTGTACAGTACAGAGACAACGAAATGCATTTAGCATCTCCCTTGAAGAGCGACATAGCAAACGATTTGAATTAAAAAAAAATAATAAGTGTCCGGGGGGGGTGATTGGCAGTCGCCGAGGTACGTTGTTTAGTAGAGTGACAGCCGCCGGAAAGAAGCTGTTCCTCGACCTGCTGGTTCGGCAACGGAGAGACCTGTAGCGCCTCCCGGATGGTAGGAGGGTAAACAGTCCATGGTTGGGGTGAGAGCAGTCCTTGGCGATGCTGAGCGCCCTCTGCAGACAGCACTTGCTTTGGACAGACTCAATGGAGGGGAGCGTGGAACCGGTGATGCGTTGGGCAATTTTCACCACTCTCTGCAATGCCTTCCGGTCGGAGACAGAGCAGTTGCCATACCATACTGTGATGCAGTTGGTAAGGATGCTCTCGATGGTGCAGCGGTAGAAGTTCACCAGGATCTGAGGAGACAGATGGACCTTCTTCAGTCTCCTCAGGAAGAAGAGACGCTGATGAGCCTTCTTGATCAGAGTAGAGGTATTGTGGGTCCAAGAGAGGTCATCGGAGATGTTGACTCCCAGGAACCTGAAGCTAGAAACACGTTCCACCTCCGTCCCGTTAATGTGGATGGGGGTGTGCGTGCCACCTCTGGACTTCCTGAAGTCTACAATGAGCTCCTTGGTCTTCTTGGAGTTAAGGGCCAGGTTGTTATCAGCGCGCCATGCTGCTAAGTGCTGGACCTCCTCCCTGTAGGCCAGCTCATCGTTGTTGCTGATGAGGCCAATCACCGTTGTATCATCTGCATACTTGATGATGGTGTTAGTACCATGTACAGGTGTGCAGTCATAGGTGAAGAGGGAGTAGAGGAGGGGGCTCAGCACACAGCCCTGAGGAACGTCGGTGTTCAGGGTGAGGGTTGAAGAGGTGTGCTTGTCTAACCTCACAGACTGGGGTCTGTTGGTTAGAAAGTCCAGTATCCAGTTGCAGAGGGAGGGGTCGATGCCCAGGTTACCGAGTTTGGTGATCAGTTTTGATGGAATAATGGTGTTGAATGCTGAGCTGTAATCGATGAACAGCATTCTTACATAAGTGTCTCTGTTGTCAAGGTGGGAGAGGGCGGAGTGAAGTGCCGTTGAGATGGCATCCTCCGTACTCCTGTTCTTGCGGTAGGCAAACTGATAGGGATCCAGTGTGGGGGGTAGGCAGCTTTTGAGGTGTGCCAGGACCAGCCCCTCGAAGCACTTGGTGATGATGGGGGTAAGTGCAACTGGGCGGAAGTCGTTGAGGCTTGCCGCAGTGGAGTGTTTTGGCACTGGCACGATGGAGGTGGCTTTAAGGCAAGTGGGGACAACTGCTTGGGCAAGTGACAGGTTGAAGATGTCAGTCCAGACGTCTGTCAGCTGCGCAGCACAGGCACTGAGCACGCGCCCGGGGATGCCGTCCAGGGACAGACGCTAGCTGTGACAGGTGCTCCTTCTCTCCAGCCAATCTAGCTCATGCATTCTGGTCTTGCCCCAAACTTGGTAACTACTGGGCAGTGGTTTTCAAAACCAGTGAAGTCCTTGGGATGACAGTGAGACCTTGCTAGATTGCAGCTGTATTTGGTGTTTAAATACAACCCAGTCTGATATCATTACATTTACATCACTTTTGGCCCATAGGAGAATCTTGCTGGTCTGGAAATCTACCACTCCTCCATCTGCTGCTGCTTGGCTGGAAGACGTAATGTTTTTTTTAAGGCTAGAAAAGATTAAATTCACATTGAGGGGGGCTGTGAAAAAGTTTTATTTGAAATGGGAACCTTTTTTTATCATACTTTGAGGGTCTAAAAGAACTACCTATTGGCTGAGGGCACTTGACACTATGTGGGGATCCGCCTTTATTCTGTTTTGTTACTTTATTATTGTTAAAATGTGCATTTGTATTTGTGATATGTTTGTATTGTGAACACATTAGCTGCCAAGGGGTGTTTAGGGAGGGTGGGAAAGGGTTATTTTGCTATATAAAAAACAAAATGGAGGGAAATGTAGTGCACTACGTCAGATGTATTGTATTTTTTTCCCCCTCCAATAAAAATAATTAAGAATAAAAAGAAAAAAAAACCAAAAAACACAAGGTCAATGGTACAATGAAATGTGTTTGTCTTTCTGCCGACTGGTTAGCCCACAACAAAAGCTGTTCACTGTACCTGACAATGTGACAATGAACTAATCTCAAAATCAATCTCAGTTGCTGGCAATGAGGTCCTTAACCTGCTTCATGGTAGGATCTATGGCTGTGGTAGTTGGCTGATTCCACTGATGGTCTCTTTTGCTACATGTAGGCATTTCAAACAAAGATGATTTTGTCCCTCAAGTATAGGTGTGGCTTCCTGCTGGGCACTTATCTCCCTACCTCACATTCCAAGCCTTGCCTTATTCTGAGTGCTGTCTGCTCATTCCAGTTAGCCTTGGGGAAACTGGTTTGTACAAAAGCCTTTGAATTATCTGACCTCAGCTTTAGCCATGCCTCGCTGCAAACTCATGAGCCAAAACACCTACGAAGGACACCAACACTGTACACAATTAAAGCAAGAAAGAAAACAGAAACATAATGAAGATGGTGAGCATTTAAAATAGCATTGTTTCTTGCCAACTATGAGTATGAGTTTCAGAGAGATTTTAGCTCCAGGACGGCAGCATTTGTGTCAAACCAGCAAAAAAATGGATTGAATTGTCCATTCTGCCTGCCTCTGTAAGTCTTTAAAAATGTGAGCTCCTGTACCCAATTTGTTGCCTCTAATCTCTTAGTTCCAGAACTGTTATTCCTACACGAGCTGTTCATCATCTGGACTCTGCAGACGGCAAATAATTTAAGCATTTAGATATTGCACGGACTGTATTCATTACATCTAAGGGGTGTGTTAGTTATCAGGGGACAGTATGCCTTTGAGATGGGAGGTAAATCATTTAAATGGTTAGTGTGCCACCAACGTCACTATTCAGCTAAAATCATTTGTTTCTTTGAGAGACATCAATTCTTCTACAATGGCAAAGTAAGTGAGATTTATTGTAATTCCAGAAGGAAGCAAACAATGGACAAAACCAGGCTCTGTTTATAGAAATAGCCTGCCTTTTGTCAGCTTTCTCTTTCTTTTCGCAAACCATTTGAAGGGATGCCCCAGAGGGTCTTTTGAATAAATCTGTATTGTGACCTAAACTGCAGTCTGTGGCCTACATTAGAAGAGAAATAGCCAGAGACCTGCGAGTTATTTTGTGTGCACAGTCTCAATATCAATATTGGAACAATTGTAATCTATCTATTTGTGAAACAACTTTTGAACCGCAGAATGGAAATATTCAAACAGATTCTTCAAACTTCACAAACCAAATAAAATCAATGTTTTTGTTTGTTTAACTGGTGTACGTAGCGCAGATGTAAAAAGCAAGGTTAAAATAAGTTTGCCTTCTTGTTCATAGTGCACTTTCTATCATGTGTAGAAAGGAACTGCAGACGGAGACTAAGACTTTGCCTTCATCACAGTGAGGATGTGCTTGGTGAACTCACTGTGGTGGATGTTTAATTTGTGTTTATTGTATGTTTTGTTATTATTGATTCTGTATATGACTGCAGGCAACATAATTTCGTTCAGACCGAAAGGTCTGAATGACAATAAAGGATCTATCTATCTATCTATCTATCTATCTATCTATCTATCTATCTATCTATCTATCTATCTATCTATCTATCTATCTATCTATCTATCTATCTATCTATCTATCTATCTATCTATCCTGGTTTAAACCGAAGATAGACACAAATGCTGGAGTAACTCAGCAGGACAGGCAGCATCTCTGGAGAGAAGGAATGGATGAGATTTTGGGTCGAAACTCTTCTTCATGCATCATTGAATGGAGATAAAATTAGTTTTGCTATTGAATTAATAATTAAAATTATAAAATTGAACAAGAAGATACATATTGTGTTCTGAGCATTCTGCTATATTATAGGGGGATCTAGACTATCTACATAAAGTGTAGATAGGCCTCACTCTGCCACTTATAAATTGGAGGAAATGCACCTTGGGCAGCTTACAACCCAGCAGTATCATCGTTGATTTCTCTACTTATAAAAATTCCTCCCCCCCTCTCTCCACTCCCCCTAGTTGCCCTACTAGTTTCACTTCGAATCCTTGTATCCCTGTCGTTAGCATATCTTCCCCATCCAACAATGGGCCATAAGGGGCTCCAAGGGTGGCGAAGTGGTAGAGTTGCTGCCTTACAGCACTGACAGTGCCAGAGACACGGGTTCGATCCCGACTACGGGTGCTTTATGTATGAAGTTTGTACGTTCTCCCTGT
Source organism: Leucoraja erinaceus (assembly GCF_028641065.1). NCBI lineage: Eukaryota > Metazoa > Chordata > Chondrichthyes > Rajiformes > Rajidae > Leucoraja > Leucoraja erinaceus. Next base: position 77,455,173 of record NC_073379.1, on the reverse strand, counting down.
GACTACATGGGTTTTCACCAAGATCTTCCGTTTCCTCCCACACTCTAAAGACGTACAGGTTTGTAGGTTAATTGGCTTGGTATACAAGTAAAATTGTCCCTAGTGTGTGTAGGATAATGCTAATGTGCAGAGATCACTGGTTGTTGTGAACTCGGTCGGCCGAAGGGCCTGTTTCCGCACTATATCTCAGAGACAAACTAAACTAAACTCTTCCTGAGATCATCTGTTGCCATCCCTGTTTTGTTCTGGCCTTTCCTTGCTTGCTTCCTCCACCACCTTTATCTTTCATCTGAAGAAGGGTTCCGACCCGAAACGTCACCTATTCCTTTTCTTCAGAGATGCTGCCTGACCCGCTGAGGTACTCTAGCATTGTGCCTGTCTTCAGTATAAACCAGCATCTGGAATTCTTTCCTACACATAGAAGTTAGGATGTTATATTACAACTGTCCAGGGCACTGGTGAGACCACAGATGGAGTTTTGTGCTCAGTTTTGGTCACTCTGCTCTTGGAAAGATGTTATTAAGCTGGAAATAGTGCAGAGGGGAATTACAGGGTTGTTGCCAGGACTTGAGGGCCTGAGTTACACAGAAACTTTGGGAAGGCTAGGACTGTATTCCTTGGAGCATAGGAGGATGAGAGGTGATCTTATAGCAGTGAATAAGATTATGAGGGGAATAGATAGGGTAGATGTACAGAATCTCTTACCCAGACTTGGGGAATCAAGAACCAAAGGACATAGGTTTAAAGTGAGAAGGGAAAGATTTAATAGGAGTCTGAGGACCAACTTTTTTCCGTGGGTGTATGGAATGTAGCAATGTTACAAAATTTTGAGATTTTAAAAATCAAGTCTGCAATTTATCCCATCAGATAAAGCATAACAATAAGTTTAATTTGACACCAAATTCACTTTCATATCTCAAGTATTAAAAAAGTTATGGCCATTTTCATACTCGGAAATTAGCATCTTGTTCCCTATTGATTTTCAATGGACATTACAAAAAAGCTGTGATCTTGGATAATCAAAAGCCCATTTCTTAAGGAAAGATTAACATTTTTAAATAGCCTAAGTGTCCAAAGATTATTCACAAATAATTCACAATATAACATGATTTTTATATCTAATTTACATTAATTTATAGGCCAAATGGAAGGAATTTAGTGTTCAATTGCTGTAAATAAATGCCCATTTAAATCGGCTTTCTAGTAGGTTCATGTGAACGCGTTGGTTTAGAACGTTGACATCGCGCTGGATTAGTGCCCTCAAATGCCGAGAAAAATACTGCGGGATATAAAAAGCCCAAAATGAACTACTCGCTATAGATAACTTGATATATAGGGTTATATATATGCCCCATTTAATGTAAAAATAAGGTATATACCTTTAATTGTTTGCTTTATAAAACACTGGGGCTGCGAGAGGTTGCGGAATGAGACAGTAATTTTAAACTATTATAACTATATTATCGAGGCCTATAAAACTAATAATACCTTTTGCGACCAGGTCTTGCAGCGATTTTTCGTTAATGATTTACTAGGCTGAACATCTGCGATTAGTACAGCCTAGTCAGAAAAATCGCGTTTTAAACCCGCCCCCTCCAAACAGCGCCAAAATCGCGGACCTGGCTGTGGGCAGATTCCCAATGGCGATTCAGGTAGGTTTTGAAACATACCTATGGAATGAGCTGCCTGAGAAGCTGGATTGATAAATTAGGGAATGCTTTAATGGAAGAAAAGCAAATAATTTTTCAGACCACATGAAAAGGAAGCATGGGAAAAAGATAGTTGTTCAGAGAGCAAACATTTGAAGGTTCTTTAGGATGTGCACCAGAGTGACCTCGTTGATTGTTAAATACCGTGCACTTTGAGTGGCTGCAGGTTGTATGCAGCAGGTCTTCATCTCAGTCAGTATAATCACCAGACGTTATTGTTATCAGAAGCAACGAGGATTATTTGTTTTGTTTCCACACATTTCTGTGAGCTCCATTAAGAATGAAATGAGCTTTAGTGGGAGCTCCTCACTGGTTGGGAGATCGTTTCAATCATTACACCCAGTACTAACACTTTACATTCTACCAGTGTGGGATCTTACACTTATCTTCTAGGCAGAAAAGGCTGCTAAGAAATGTCCAGATTTTTGTTAGAGTAGATATTTTTGTTGTCCAAAAGCACCAGAATCAGGTTAACAGCAAAGTATGCAGGTAGCAATTATGCATCCTAAGTTGCTGCTTCATCAATTAATGTAGACAAAATGGCGTGGTGCATTTTGAACGTATAATGCATCTTTATGGATTACAGTCATTGGAGTGGTGAGTTACAACCAAACATTAATTGAATGCAACGCAATTGATATGTTGGCAGTGTGGGTAAGAAAAGCAGTACCGTCCATACCGTGTCCAACTAATACACACCTTTATGTAGTCCAAGTGAAGTGGTGAGCAAAAAATAAATGGTTGGAGTAACACAGTGGGTCAGGCAGCATCCATGCAGCGAAATGAATAGATAATGATTCAGCTCGGGCACCTTCTTCAGAAGCATTTTGTTTTTAACTCGCGTTTCCTGCGACTGTGGTCTATGGTGTCTCCCTGTGAAGTTGTTGCCTTTGAGAATGTGGATTTTGTCACTTGCTTGATACACGTGTCTTCTGCAGTCTTGCTGATCTAACAGAAGTCTCCTGCAAAGATTCAGGATTATGAAAGCTTCATGCTGTGGTATCTTTCACTTTTACAGGAAGAGCCGTCCTTGTTCTTGATGTTACATGCTGGCCATCCTGCAGAGATGGTACAATTCCTCGATGGTCTTCATTGTAAATGGAAGTAGGATTCTTTTAACCCCGCCAGGTCCCAGTGAAAGGAGCCCGATGTTGCTGGAAGGGGCCATATTACTGCAGGTGTATGTCATCCATTCATGAACTCTCCTGCCTCTTCTTATTCAACTTGTGGGAATGGAACTCCAAACAGCATAGATAACTTTACCGTGTTGCACAACAGAATTTAAATGGCAGCAGCAGAAGCATCTAAGAATAATTAACGTATTGGCAGAATATCATGCAATATGAAAAAAAAAAAGGAAAGGATCTGGAAAGTAAAATGGATTAATGTGTGAACCAAAATGCAAATGTGAAAAATATGAAATCTTGCCATACTGACAACTAAACAATGCTCTCCACATAAAAAGCCAGCTAAGAGCCAGAGGTTCCATCTAACTATTTTATGTGGGCGAAAATATGGCCTTACCTCATGACATTTTTCAAAATGCAGACGATAATTGTTTTAGAACATGGATTCAATGTATCTAATGGATTCATTAGAGATTTGTTATTTTCGATAAAATAACAAAAACTCAAGCTTAAATATGGAGGATGAATTGAAAAACCTCCGAATAGGTGTTTGATGTTAAATGCAGGAATCAATCCAGTTTCTTCACAATGGTGTGAGGCATTCACTAAAATACCTGGTAACTATTCTTCCACACACTGTACACCCATTCAGCGAGTTCCCAATTCACAGTCACTCCTACAAAGTTGGCAAATGTGATTTTGTTCTCCATGATGCAGCTCTTTGTTATTCTGCCTCTATTTTTTGCCTAACTTCCTCCAGGAAGCAATATCATTTTACTATTAAAACAATGTTAACTATTGTTTTGCAGTGTTTTTTTGTTAACTGTATATCTGGAAGTGAGTACGACCAAAACATTCGTCATAACCACAATATCTGCTTCTCAGTATTTTGAAGGCCATAAATAATATTGCTAAAAGTAACTGATTACGGATGCTGGATATCTGAAGTTAAATCAAAATTACGGAAAATAATCCGCAGATTAAGTTGCATCTGCAGAGGAACATCATTATCAATTGAGGTTGATGGGCTTGCTTCAGCAATGGCTGTAGATTGGGCCTAATTGTGGTGTGGCATAGGTTTGCTTCCATGTGAAATGACGCTGTTTCTTGGAGTCATAAACACAGTGACTTTGTTGATTCACTCTTTGCATAAATTTAACAGGGGTGAGCAGGAGGATCTGTTTATGGACCAGATTCCTGGTCTACTTACGAGTCTACCACTTATGTTTACTTTTTCTCTTTCCTGTGAGTTGATTTAATGGACATTAAAATGGAGTTTTTCCCTGCCACAGTCATGCACGGTGGCATAGCAAATGGATTTGAGTATAGGAGCAGGGAGGTTCTACTGCAGTTGTACAGGGTCTTGGTGAGAACACACCTGGAGTATTGCGTACAGTTTTGGTCTTCTAATCTGAGGAAAGACATTCTTGCCATAGAGGGAGCACAGAAAAGGTTCACCAGACTGATTCCTGGGATGTCAGGACTTTCATATGAAGAAAGACTGGATAGACTCGGCTTGTACTCGCTAGAATTTAGAAGATTGAGGGGGGATCTTATAGAAACTTACAAAATTCTTAAGGGGTTGGACAGGCTAGATGCAGGAAGATAGTTCCCGATGTTGGGTAAGTCCAGAACAAGGGGTCACAGTTTAAGGATAAGGGGGAAATCTTTTAGGACCGAGATGAGGAAAACATATTTCACACAGAGAGTGGTGAATCTCTGGAATTCTCTGCCACAGAAGGTAGTTTAGGCCAGTTCATTGGCTATATTTAAGAATGAGTTAGATGTGGACCTTGTGGCTAAATGGATCAGGGGTTATGGAGAGAAAGCAGGTACAGGATACTGAGTTGGATGATCAGCCATGATCATATTGAATGGCGGTGCAGGCTCGAAGGGCCGAATGGCCTACTCCTGCACCTATTTTCTATGTTTCTATAACATGAACACTCTGTGTGGTAGTGGAAGGGATATGCAGTCCAGGATTTTCTGATGGTGCTTGTAATTAGGCATATCAAAAAAGATAGCCTAATTACATGCCCATATTATAATTGAACTAAAAAGTAGCTTTTGATAACCAGCTCAAGAAGCTACAAACCAATATATACTAAAAGGATAAGGAACATGGCTGCTGGGCTTCATTATGCCTCTTTTTCAAAATTCTCCAACCTGGGACAATTGAATCCAATTTTTTATTTATGCCAGAAATATCAGGTTTCTAGGTCATTGAGTGATAGGAAAATAGGGGCAAAGGCAATCCTTTGTTATTCCCAGCAAAGCACTTGATCATTTTATTGCATACATATCCGTATAAACTCCAGAAATCTTCCCAATTTAATATTTGTACAGCTGGCAATAAATGCTTTGTTCAAAAGCTATTCTAAACAAATAATATTCACTAGTGGCAGCGTGGTTTGGAGTGTGTGGGTGGAATATTCCTTTTATATTTAAGCTTGTTTGAGATTAGTTATTCTTAAACTCATCGTTGTTCGTTTCTGTGAGCACAGTTCAAATTGTACAGTCTATTTACATTTGCAGAACAGTACACATGAAATAACTAGGTCAAGTCTTAATTTGACTTATTTCTCTAGATGAAAATTTGACGAACACAATTATTATGTAATCAAAAAGTAATGATACTTGTGGTTTCTGGTTATTCCTTGAAGGTTTAATTAAGAGTCATGCCAGAAATTTGGGCAGGTTTCACCTTGTTGAGGCACTCCTTATTAAATCTTTGAATGCTAAAATCATTTCTATTACCCTTCTCTGAACTCTGAACCATGTCCAATGCCAGTATAAGTAAAACGTATGTATTAGCTAAACATTTAAAAAAAATTGTTGCTTGCGCTGAAAGAAAAAATTGCCTCACAGATTAGTGAACATATGAATGTGAACATTTTTCTCCATTCATTTGTACAATATATATTTAATGACGTTGAAAGCAGTGAAAAAATAACATCTGCTTATTTATGCATTTATTTGTTAATAATCAGCCAACAGGAACCCTTTATCAATATTTTCTCATGACCATCAATAAATAATACCCAACTAATGTTAATGCTGGCCAGCAAGTTTATAAAAATAAGTAAGCCGCATTCAAGTGACCACAACTTATTGATTGCAGAGTGCTGGCACGCCACAAGTCTCCATGACAGTTACATTAAAGGCGTCAAAAATATTGGCGGTTTAAAGTTTATTGGTTGAATGAATATTTAAAACCTTTGCACAAATTAGTGCACAAAACTAGATTACCATAAAGAACAAGGACATAAGGTAAATTGAAGACGAAGAGTCAGGTAGAAAACAAAAATATGATCATTCATTTTGCCTTCCTGTTTTTTTTTTTACGGAACACTGCAGGTCCTCTGTCCTCTACCTTCTCGCTTATCATCCATTTTCTCTCCTTTCAGATCCTTTAAAGGAGTAATGGCAGTGTACGCAGCATGTGCATTGGCTGATCTACTGTCTAATTATTATGATGATAGATGATGGCAAAAGGAAATAAGCATGTCAGACCATACTGATTTATGGGATTTTAGCTTTCTCTTTTACATTTTTGTTCTCTACAATCTTGCTCTCTATCACTGCTGCTTTGAAATCATTCAGTTTGAAATAGCCTATTGTGCACTAAAACGTTTTCATAGAGAAGAAAGCAAAAAAAGTGTGGATGTAAGGACTGGGTGGTTTAGTGAAATTAAACATTGTCCTTGCTTTGGCTGAGTTAAAAGTAGAGGATTACAGTGACGACCTCTTTCTGTGCTTTTAGGTTTTAAACAAAATATTTTTGTACATGTTAAATCCAGGAATTAAAGCTTATGAGCCAACAATGTAACACAGCCCATAACTCTTCATTCATTGATTCTTTTTTTTTTATTAAAAAAATTAATTTAATTTTAATTTATCTGTATTAGGATGTTTATTCAAACATTCATCAAAGATTTCTGGATCCCTAATTCTATATTCTTGTGTATGTGATTAAACATAATCTCTAAGTTGCAAATATCTAAAATAATTATTTGGGTGTAGTCCATTATTCTGTTGTAGCTCCTGAAATGAAAGAAAAAAACCTTTTTGGTAAAGGTGTCCCACCATTTTAATTCCATGGGTTTTCCATTGTGCAAAACTTTATCTAACATGGAAGGTTTAAATGAAGGGTTAAAATATGGCCTCCTCCTTATTTACAATAGGGAGGAGGAGTGATAAATTATCCAATTTTAAAGTCTTTTTTAATTGTTTCCAAGTCCGTATACCAGTATTTATTATTGGATTTCCACTATGTTTTTTTATTCAATTTTGTAGGGTTTAACAAAATCGAGCCAATTTCAAAAGATAAACAATCTTCCTTTTCCATCTTTAACCAATCTGGTTGTTGATCCATATCCTCTGACCAGAAGGTCATATTTTTAATATTAACCATATAACCATATAACCATATAACAATTACAGCACGAAAACAGGCCATCTCGGCCCTACAAGTCCATGCCGAACACTTATTTTCCCCTAGTCCCATCTACCTGCACTCAGACCATAACCCTCCATTCCTTTCCCATCCATATACCTATCCAATTTATTTTTAAATGATAAAATCAAACCTGCCTCCACCACTTCCACTGGAAGCTCATTCCGCACAGCTACCACTCTCTGAGTAAAGAAGTTCCCCCTCATGTTTCCCCTAAACTTCTGTCCCTTAATTCTGAAGTCATGTCCCCTTGTTTGAATCTTCCCTACCCTCAATGGGAAAAGCTTATCCACGTCAACTCTGTCCATCCCTCTCATAATTTTAAAGACCTCTATCAAGTCCCCCCCTTAACCTTCTGCGCTCCAAAGAATAAATACCTAACTTATTCAACCTTTCTCTGTAACTTAGTTGCTGAAACCCAGGCAACATTCTGGTAAATCTCCTCTGTACTCTCTCTATTTTGTTGACATCCCTCCTATAATTGGGTGACCAAAATTGTACACTGTACTAGAATTGGTCTCACCAATGCCTTGTATAATTTTAACATTACATCCCAACTTCTATATTCAATGCTCTGATTTATAAAGGCTAGCACACCAAAAGCTGTCTTTACCACCCTATCTACATGAGATTCCACCTTCAGGGAACTACGCACAGTTATTCCTAGATCCCTCTGTTCAACTGCATTCCTCAATTCGCTACCATTTACCATGTACATCCTATTTTGATTTGTCCTGCCAAGGTGTAGAACCTCACACTTATCAGCATTAAATCGCATAATTGGGCATATTAACTGCCCAAATATAAAATAAAGTAAGACTAATCCTCCATTCATCTGGGATTTACACAAATGTTTTTTACTTATTCTGTGGTTAGAAACATAGAAACATAGAAAATAGGTGCAGGAGGAGGCCATTCGGCCCTTCGAGCCAGCACCGCCATTCATTGTGATCATGGTTGATTGTCCCCAATCAATAACCCGTGCCTGCCTTCTCCCCATATCCCTTGACTCCACTAGCCCCTAGAGCTCTATCTAACTCTCTCTTAAATCCATCCAGTGATTTGGCCTCCACTGCCCTCTGTGGCTGGGAATTCCATAAATTCACAGCTCTCTGAGTGAAAAAGTTTTTTAACACCTCAGTCTTAAATGACCTCCCCTTTATTCTAAGACTGTGGCCTCTGGTTCTGGACACGCCCAACATTGGGAACATGTTTCCTGCATCTAGCTTGTCCAGTCCTTTTATAATTTTATATGTTTCTATAAGATACACCCTCATCCTTCTAAACTCCCCAGTGAATACAAGCCTAGTCTTTTCAATCTTTCCTCATATGACAGTCCCGCCATCCCAGGGATCAATCTCATGAACCTACGCTGCACTGCCTCAATCACAAGGATGTCCTTCCTCAAATTAGGAGACAATACTGCAGATGTGATCTCACCTCACATTTATCTATATTATACTGCATCTGCCATGCATCTGCCCACTCACTCAACCTGTCCAGGTCACCCTGCAACCTCCTAACATCCTCTTCACAGTTCACACTGCCACCCAGCTTTGTGTCATCCGCAAACTTGCTAGTGTTGCTCCTATGTCTTTCTTCCAAATCATTCATATATATGTTAAACAGTTGCGGCCCCAACACCGAGCCTTGCGGCACTCCACTCGCCACTGCCTGCTATTCTGAAAAGGACCCGTTCACTCCTACTCTTTGCTTTCTGTCTGCCAACCAATTTTCTATCCATGTCAACACCCTACCCCCAATACCATGTGCTTTAATTTTAGTCACCTTATCAAAGGCTTTCTGAAAGTCTTCATACCCTACATCCACTGGCACCCCTTCATCCATTTTACTTGTCACATCCTCAAAAAATTCCAGAAGATTAGTCAAGCATGATTTCCTTTTCATAAATCCATGTTGACTTGGACTAATCCTTTTACTGCTATCCAAATGCCCCATTATTACATCTTTAATAATTGACTCCAGCATCTTTCCCACCACCAAAGTCAGGCTAACTGGTCTGTAATTCCTCATTTTCTCTCTCGCTCCTTTCTTGAAAAGTGGGATAGCATTAGCTATCCTCCAATCCACAGGAACTGATCCTGAAACTATTGAACATTGGAAAATTATCATCAATGCATCCACTATATCTAGAGCCACCTCCTTGAGGACCCTGGGATGCAGACCATCTGGTCCAGGGGATTTATCATCCTTCAGTCCCATTAGCCTCCCCAATACTATTTCTTACCTAAAGAACATTTATTTCAGTCCCTCTACCCCCTTAGATCCTCTGTCCTCCAGTATTTCTGGTAGATTGTTTATGTCTTCCTTAGTGAAGACAGATCTGAAGTACCTATTCAACTCTTCTGCCATTTCCTTGTTGCCCATAATAATTTCACCCATGTCTGCCTTCAAGGGACCCACATTTGACTTTTCTACTCTTTTTCCCTTAACATATCTAAAGAAGCTTTTACTGTCCTTCTTTATATTCCTGGCCAGCTTCCCCTCGTACTTCATCTTTTCATCCCGTATTGCCCGTTTTGTTTCCTTCTGTTGTCCTATGAAAGTTTCCCAATCCTCTGGCTTCTGGCTACTCTTTGCTGTGTTATACATCTTTTATTTTAGTTGTATTCTATCCATAACTTCTCTTGTCAGCCACAGCTGCCTCCTACTCCCCTTAGAATCTTGTAGGTTCTTGTAGTCCCAAATAAAATTTGCAACAATAGAGTCAAGTTAAAAAAATAATAATTTTGGAAGATATATCGGAATTGATTGAAATAAGTACAGTAATTGTGGAAGAAAAATTATTTTTATGGCATTAAGCATTTATTTCAGTTCCTCTACCCCCTTAGATCCTCTGTCCTCCAGTATTTCTGGTAGATTGTTTATGTCTTCCTAGCATTGAGATGGGGAGTGTTTTCCAATACTGAGTATTCTTATGTAGGTTATTAAGTAAAGGAGGAAAGTTTAATTTAAATAAGGAAGTATATTTCTTAGTCACATAAATTCCACGATATTTACATTTTTCATAGACTATTTTAAAAGGAGATTGTTGCAATATATATGGGTTCCGTTATTGGCATAATTTCACTTTTATTCCAATTCTATATCCCGAGAATGAGCCAAAATGAGTTATAAGATTGAATAAATTTGGAATACTTGTTTCTGAATTTGTGATGTATAATAATACATCATCTGCATATAAAGACATTTTATTAACTGTATCTTTAGTGTTGTATCCATAAATTTTTTGGTGAGCTCTAATACTTTCTGCAAGTGGATCGATAGCTAGGGCAAATAATAACGGAGATAATGGGCATCCATGTCTACAACCTCTACAACCTCCTGAATAGGAGTTTAACCCATGTGCAAAACTTCTCACCCAGTTGAAATGTTTCCATCACAGAAAAAAGGTAGGGCCATTCCACCTGATCAAATGCTTTTTCAGCATCTAACGAGATGACTGCTAAGTCTACATTAGCTATTCTATGGGGTGGGAGATTGCAACCTTCACGTGGTCCACCCTGTTTCGACGAATGCAATCAACCTGACGTGCACAATCAAGTAAGATCAAATAGAATAAGTTGTCCTCCAACTTTAGGCTGTGCACGCCATACACAAGAAGAAGCCGAAGCTATTCTATTTGAGTATATAATATTAAATAATCGTCTCAGATTATAAAATGAATAACGTTTTGGGATAAAACCTGTTTGATCGGGATGTATTAATTTATGAATCACTAAATTTAATCTATGGGCTAAAATTTTAGTTAATATCTTCTGATCAGTGTTTAAAAGAGCTATTGCTATATGAACCTGGATCCTCGAGATCCTTATCCGTTTTTGGTATTAGTGTTATTGTTGATTTGTTTAAAGTTTCTGTCAGTTTCTGCTGAGTGAAGGCATAGTTATATAATGTATGTGAACGTGGAGAGATCAAATCATTCAATTTTTTAATAAAATTCAGAGTTTAAACCATCTGCGGCCTTTCCGTTTTTCAAAGATCTAATGGACTTCAATATCTTTTACTAATATTTCAGCACCTAAAAAATCTCGTTCTTTCAGATCTAAACCTGAGAAATTACATTTCTGTAATAATGTTTCCATTCTCATGGAACAGTCTGTCGTTTTGGCTGAATAAAATGCTTGATAATATTGTAAAAATCTGTCATTGGTATCCTTAGGCAGTGTTAGTGTTTCTCCCATATCTGATCTAAATTTATGAATTGTTTTTTCCTCATCCAATTTACGAAGTTGACGGGCTAACAGGTTTTGTGGTTTATCACCAAATTCAAATTGTAGTTGTTTAGTATGTCGATAAAGTTTTATAATTTGATCTGAGTGTATGTGATTTAACTTATATTTAAGTGCAGCGATTTTGTTGTGTTTTATCATAGAAAGAGCAGTCACATTATCTGTATCTAATTGCCTTATTTCCATTTCTAATTCATGTTGTTTAGCTCGATTCTTTTTATTATGAAAGGCTTGAGAGGAGATAAGCACTCCTCGTACAAATGCATTAAATGTTTCCCAGATAAGGGAGACAGGTGTTTCTGGGAGGTCATTCATCTCAAAAAACATATTAATCTGTGTTATAAGATATTCGTAGCATGTTTTATCATTTAAAATTTGAGGGTTAAGTCTCCGTTGTGTCTGCTTCTCAGTCATTCCATTTAGTTTAACCGTGAATGTTAAAGGTGCATGATCCGAGATTATAATATTATGATATTTCGAGTTATAAGTATATGGGATGAGTTTCGAGTCCACTAAAAAATAGTTGATTCTTGAGTAAGTTTAAAGTACAGGTGAATAAAATGAGTATTCTCATCCAGTTGGATTTTCTATTCTCCAGACATCTTTGATATTGGCAGTATTAATGTATGAGTTTAATAATTCACTTGCCATGGATTTGATTTTCCTTTGTCTTGATGATCTATCTCTAATGTACAATTTAAGTCTCCACCAATGATCAAATTGTATTGTGTAAGTTCTGGAATAGTATTAAATGTTTTCTTGAAAAAACATGGGCTGTCAAAATTTGGACCATAAACGTTGAGGAAAATCACTTAAAAAATATATAATTCACCCACCAGTATAATATATCTACCATCAATATCCCCAATAGTTGATTTATATTTAAAAGGTAAACCCTTACAAATTAAAATTGCAACCCCTCTAGACTTATGAGAGAATGAGAAATGATACGTTTTGGCAATCCATTTTGCTTTCAATCTATGCTGTGCTTCATTTTTAAGATGAGTTTCTTGAAGAAACACAATATATCAGCTTTAAGTGATTTTAAGTGTGCTAATACTTTACCTCTCTTGATTGGTTCATTAATACCCTTGACATTCCAACTACAAAATGTAATTCCTTCACCCCATATTTTCATATTAACATCTTGCATCGTATGGTCTATAAAAGAGCAAATGGTTCAACACACTAAACCTGACATTACACCCGACACGGGATAGATGAATTTTAAGTTGAATAGATCTTAATCCCGAACATAACTCCTTAAAAAAACTTACGATTACATTTAATATTTAAGTTATGATTAAAGATAAAGTAGAAAGCTGGATGGTTAAAAGAGTGGAAAGAAAGTAGGAAAACTACAACTACAATCCGTGTAGTTAGTGATAGCCACACTAGCGTGGCTAAACCTCTAGACTTCCATAGCCTTATAATAAAAAATACTAGTTCCGTGTTTTAAAAAAAAAAGAAAATTTCAATAAAAACAGTTTATAAAAGGGAGGGGAGAAAAAAGAAAAAAAAAATTGTCTGAAGAATTTGTAATCCAGTAGGGGATTTTTATTCTCTTAAAAAAATATTAGTCAAATATTAATCAAATATTTAAAAAAAAAAGTATTAATTAAATACCTGAATCAGACATTATTCACAGTTCTTATTTATAAAAAAGAAATCTTGTTAGTAAAAAAATTGTACTGAAGAATTTGTAATCAATATCAGTAGTGGATAGGGTTTTTTAGTTTAGGAGATTGAGAGGGGATCTTAGAAACTTAAAAAGGGGTTATTAGTCAGGAAGATTGTTTCCGATGTTGGGGAAGTCCAGGACAAGGGGTCAAGCTTAAGGAAATAATCCTTTAAAAAAAAACTTTTTAATTAAATACCTGAACTCTCTGACAGCGGGTATTCCAGTTCATTGGCTATTTATAACTAATGGCCCTATGGCCAAGGGGATCTTGTTAGAAAATAATTAGTAGTGTGATGGAGTAGCCATGAAATAATAATGGGTTGCAGGCTCGAAGGGCCGAAATGCATATTTCAAGATAACTTGCTCAACTATCATTATTAACTATCATTAGTCCTTGAGTATAACAACTTAAAGTTCCATTTGTTCTCTGTCAAGTGATGACACCGTGAAGATAATGTTCAATCCTCCGTGGATTTCTCAATGTCCTGGGTGAACTCCAGTGCTTTCTTGTAGTCGGTGAAGAAATGTTCCTTCTGCTTGTAGGTAACTCGCAGTTTTGCAGGGTACAACATTCATTGATTCTAAGGTCAGACACCGAATTGTCATAAGGATGGCAAATAGATTTGGAATAGCAGAAGAATATTTTGTATATTAGTACGATTATCTGCTGAAAAGATTAATATACAGATGTAACTCCCTTAACACATGAGCAATAAAATGGAAGCCCAATGATAAAGCCATAATAAAGAGCTAACGTTGGTATCATAATGAAAGATATGTAATACTCAGTACAGATTAGATTGTGATGGAGCTTTGATGTTTGTGTAGGATAAAGCTTTGGAGGTCAACATTGAAAGCAGTTATGGTATGGTAATGAAGATTTGATTAATAGGTTTAGCAACTATGAATCCCTGACTTTTGAAGGTGAAAACTTTTGATTTTCTAAATGCACTAATGTGGAGCTTGAAGCTCAACTTTGGGTGAAGGAGAATCTATAGGAGTGTGGATGTAATGATGGTTGAGGTCTGGTGGGGATTAAGCAGACTGTTTATGGCAGTGTTAAGCTGCACAAAGTGTTGCCAACATTTAAGTTTGAGCAAGTGGTTCGACGGTGGAGTTTCAAAGGTAGCCAATATTTGTATGGAAGTTAAACACCACCTCACGACTTATCAGGTTGGCCCGAAATTTATCAGAGAACCAGGTTGCAACAGAGGTGGGGCAAAAAGGGACAAAAAGAGCATCTGAGACATTATGTAGTTTTGCTGGGCTACTTATCAGCAACAGATAGTATCCAGCAGGCCAGGCAGCATCTCATGAGAACATGGATAGGCAATATTTCAGGTCAGGATCTTTGAAACTTGGCAGGAACCTGCTCAGGTGGTCGATGTAGGTACTTTTAATTACCAGCTTCCTCTAATATTCTTGAGACCTAATGAGACAAATAGCGATAACATGTGAGGAGTGATGTTCCCACCGTACACAGTGAGTCGGGGGTTGGAAGATTGCAACCTTCACGTGGTCCGCCCCGTTTCGACTAATGCAATCAACTCGACGTGCACAAACTGAAGATCAAATAGAACAAGTTGTCCTACAACTTTAGGCTGTGCACGCCACACGAAAGAAGAAGAAGCCAGTGAGTCGGCTGCCCTGCCAGCAGCGTGTTCGTTATTTAGAATTTTTTTGTTTTATTTGGTGTGACCAAGTGTTTGTTTTGGTGTCTCTTGGTATGTCTTATGTGGGGGTTGGTGGGGCGGAAAGGGGGGAAACCGTTTTTCAGTCACGTCCTCAACGGAAAGGCAACACTTTCCGTGTCTTCTCCGCCTCCCTCGCGTCCTAACAGCTTGGATTGGAGCGGCCTTTCCCGGATTCGGGCCCAGAGCTTCAGCGTGGACTTTTCCATCACGGAGCGGGGCGACCCTTGCCGGGGGTCGACAGAAAGGAGTGCTCCAATCGCTGGACTGGTGACTTTGGCATCATGGGGCTGTGGTCTGCAGAGCTTCTAGCCGCGGGCGTGGTGTGGACTTACCAATCAGAGCCTTGGATCGCTTGCCGGGGGTCACCGGAGAAGAGCTCCGACTGCCGGCTGGTGGCCTATAACATCCTGAAGCTGCGGTCTCCATTAGGAAAGTGGCTGATTCGGGCACTCCAAGCCGTGGAGTGTGTTTGACCATCCCGACGTCAAAGTTTCGATCATCCCGACGAGAGGGTCTGTGCATCCAGCCGTCTGTAGTGGCGACTGTGGGGGGTTCATGGCCCCGACCATGGATGGACGGGGAAGGAGGACTGACTGAACTTTGTTGCCTTCCACCACAGAGAAGAATGCTGTGGTGGATGTTTATGTTAAATTCTATTGTGTATTGCGTGTTTTTTTTTTCAATTGCATTGCTGCAAGCCAAATTCATTTCACTGTAAATTAGTTGGTGCATGTGACGAATAAATTTGAACTTTGACTTTGTACTTTGACTTTGAACTTTGACTTTTGCTTTGACTTTGAGGTACCACCAAAATTATTGCTTGCTGGGGATACATTCTGGCATTTGCTTCTCCTTCCATTTCTATATTAGTTTAGTTTAGTTTAGTTTAGTTCAGTGATACAGCGCAGAAACAGGCCCTTCGGCCCATCGGGTCCGCGCCGACCAGCGATCCCCGCACATTGACACTATCCTACACCCACTAGCGACAATTTTTACATTTACAAAGCCAATTAACCTATAAACCTGTACATCTTTGGAGTGTGGGAGGAAACTGAAGATCTTGGAGAAAACCTACGCAGATCACGGGGAGAACATACAGACCCCGTGCAAACAGCACCTGTAGTCAGGATCGAACCCGGGTCTCCAGCGCTGCATTTTCTGTAAGGCACCAACTGTACTGTCGCGCCATCATGATTGCCATGATCTTTGATCTATCAGGTCACTGAAAACTTTGTGGCGTGATGTGGCGTGAGGCGGCGTGGTGACGTATTGACGCATGGTGTTTCCTCAAATGTCGCTACATTTCTTTTGTCGCCACTGGATTTTGAAATGTTCAAAATCTTTTAGCGACCCTGATATGACGCTGGCAGTCGCCGAAAAAATCGCCAGGTGGGACAGGCCCTTTACTTCCAGGTCTTCCTTGCATTATTAGACCCCTTCCCACACATTCCCTGCATCCAGTACATTTATAAAAGGTTACTATGTCATTGTGTAACAACATTCTTTCTGGGTCTTTACTAGGGGCGCTGCACTGGCAGCAGCCTCTACCTACAGCCTGTCTGTTGTTTCTGTATTTTTTATTATTTTTAGTTAGTCCAAAGTGTTGTGTTGGGGGAAACTTTAACTTTTCTATGTGGGGGAGGGGGGCAGGGTAAGGGGGAAACCGTTTCTCAGCCTCTTCCTGGCGGGGACGCGACTATTTCTCCGAGTCGCGTCCTCGCCCCCCACCTCGCGGCCTACCAGCTGGATCGGAGCGGCCTTTCCTGCCGGGGACCGGGAACCGGACCAGGGCTGCTACAGCGGCGGCGCAGTGCTGGAGTCACCGCGGAGCGTGCGATGCCTATCTGGGTCGCCGTTGGAGCTCCGGAGTGTTGGGCCGTTGCTCCAACATCGAGGAGCTCTGGTGCGGAGAGCTTCCAACGCGGGCGGTGCTGAACGACATCGTGGAGTCCTGGGGCGCCTTGCAGAGGGTCTACAGCAGCAGTCTCCACCCGGCGCAGCCTGCGGACTTTGGAAGCCGCAGACTCCGGTAGGAGGGGGCCGACTCTGTGTCCACGCCGCTGAGGACGTCCCGCAGCCCCGACGTCAGACTTTTAACACACCGGCGTGCGGTCCTGAACATCGGGCTGCCCGTAGCGGCAACTGTGGAGGGCTTGGGGAGGCCCTGACCACGGGGAATAGTGGAGGAAGAAGACTGACTTTGGTGCCTTCCCACACAATGGGGAAATTTGATTCTGCTGTGTGGGGATGTTTTATGTCAAACCCTATAGTGTGTTGTGTCCTGTTGATTTTTATTGTATGGCTGTATGGAAATTAATTTCACTGTGCCATCAGGCACACGTGACAATTAAATCTATCTTGAATCTTGAATCTTGAATCTTGGGTCATTAAACTAAAGGGCCTGTCCCACTTAGGCGACTCCTTAGGCGAGGGCAGGAGACTCTGCGCTCACCTCATGATCGCCACATGGTCGCCACATGTTCGCTGGTGGTCTCTGGTGAGTCTCTTTCATGGTCGCGAGGAGTTCCCGCATTCTGGGAACTAGTCGCTGCATTCAGTATGGTCGCCGTGACATGTTGAAAATTGGTCGCCATGGAGAAAATCGATAATCCTGTAGTCGTAGGTGCAGTTGTAGTGGGGTCACCATGTAGTTATGGGTAGCCGAGGTACTCATATCTGTTTTAGTTAATCGCCATTGCTGGCATTTTTATTGGCTCATTGGGGGGGAAAAACGTAAGCACGAGTTTTCAGAACAAGGATAACCGACCGGTAATGCTAAATGCCTGCTGAACTTCACAGCTGTGTATCTCTGGCTTATTAAAAGTTGTCTGGCTTCTTAAAAATGTCTCCACTCCTTCTCCCCCCTTCTCCCCTCTTTTAAAGGACTTACCATGCACTGTGCTAGCCGTCTTAATCTTCCTGTTCATCGCGGTGTGTGTCTGTATCACCTTGGCTTTGCACCGCGTGAATTTCAGCCAATGCTCCCCCGCTTTCCCTGACCCCTGCCTTTGCGATGTGTTTGTGTATGAGTGTGTGTGTGTGTGTTCCATTCTGACAGTCGCCGTTCCAGTTCACGGTTTTCCAGGCGAGTGCCGCGAACTTGACAGTCGCTGGCAGTCCGCTGAAAAATCGCCTATGTGGGACAGGCTCTTAATAGTAACAACCATGATAAACGCGACATACTGGAATAACTCAGCGGGTCAGGCAGCATCTCTGGAGAAACAGAATCGATGACATTTCGGGTCGGGAAACTTCTTTAGACTGGATATCGTTGTTCAGTCTTAAGACAGGTCCCGACCCGAAATGTCACGTATCCTTTTTCTCCAGAGAGGCTGCCTGATCCCCTGAGTTACTCCAACACTTTGCGTCTATCTTTGGTGTAAACCAGCATCTGCATTTCTTTGTTTCTACACAGTTACAACCATGATGTTTGATATACAAGCTAAGATCTGAAAAGCTGAGCAAATTTTGCAAAAATGATCTTTGGTCATTTTGGACAAGTTCTTGAGTGAAAAAGATGTCCTGAGATCTCCCTTAAATCTTTCCCCTCTCAGAGTATCTGACGCACTATATAATACTGTAGTACTTCATCTATTATATAGGGTGATTTCACCAAAGGTCAAATGAGCGTAGATCCCCCCTCACGTGACCGAAAATTTTAACTGGAGGACATCTCTCAGTTTGGTACATGTAAGTGAATGGGGAAACACGCACTTTCCCACCCGTTAAAAACATGGAAAACGGCCGATTTTTGAGCTGAAATTTTCTGTGCTAATCGGGATGACCGTGAAGCACAGCGACCTAAATTTTCAGGCAAAAACAAAGATAGAAAGTGAGGTAATTACAAGAGGGAACTGAAGGTAGAAAGCGGCGGAAGTGAACAGCTGACAATTGCCGTGGTGATTTTAAGATCCAAAATATCGGGAATTATCGCGTTTGCTCGCTGAATTTCATCAAAAGTAAGGCATTATTAACTTACTTTTGATGAAATTCAGCGAGCAAACGCGATAATTCCCGATATTTTGGATCTTAAAATCACCACGGCAATTGTCAGCTGTTCACTTCCGCTGCTTTCTACCTTCAGTTCCCTCTTGTAATTACCTCACTTTCTATCTTTTTTTTTGCCTGAAAATTTAGGTCACTGTGCTTCACGGTCACCTGGACTAGCACAGAAATTTTCAGCTCAAAAATCGTCCGTTTTCCATGTTTTTAACGGGTGGGAAAGTGCGTGTTTCCCCATTCACTTACATGTACCAAACTGAGAGATGTCCTCCAGTTAAAATTTTCGGTCACGTGAGGGGGGATCTACGCTCATTTGACCTTTGGTGAAATCACCCTATACAAATGCAATTCCCACCTGTTCCGAGGCCAAAACATGCAAATGTGGATGAATAAAATGAAGACTCCTGACTACGTTTCAGTTGCAGACCGAAGCTTGAGTATCAAATTATTTAGAACACAAAGTGCTGGAATAACTCAATGGGTCAGGTTGATTCTCTGGAGGGATTGGGTCTGAAGAAGGATTGCAACCTGAAATGCTGCCTATCCATGTCCTCCAGAAATGCGACTTGACCCACTGAGTTGCTCCATCACTCTGTGTTCTACACAAAATTCCAACATTTACAGTTCCTTGTGCCTCTAGTATTATTCATGTTTTGTGTGTGGTAAAAGAGAAATTTCATTTCTGTCCCTTCCCTGATTCATTAGATGGTTACTGATCATGGTGGGTGGTGCTATTATTATATTTTTATGGCAGATTATCATCTTACTGGTGAGTAATATGTAGTTAACATGCCACCCAGAGGTGACAGAGGTTAAAAAGAGTTCACACAGAAACAATAATTTCAAATACTGTAATTAAGCATTGGCCATGTTGCAGTATACATGTTCTGAGTTGTTGTAAACAACAGAACACAATGATTTTTTGCTTCATCTACTCAGCGCTGAAATTACGCTGATGGCAGATTGCTTCATTGCACAGCAAATATTCTTTGTGTTTTACAGCGCATCACAAAACAGCTCATAAAGCTGCCAGACTTCTTTAAACTAGATAGGCTTTCATAAACTGGATTGGATTTCACATATTGGTTCCACTGAAGAATACCACATGCAGAATTAGCTGTCTCAAATTGTCTGTTTGCATTTGAAGAGTTATAGTTTCAGGTTGTGTAAACCTACCAGGTTTGATTTCATTCTCTGCCGTTTATTAAAGGATCAAATAGACAATCAAAGTTCTACAAATACTTTGGCTTATAAATGTCTAGAGTTAATGTTTATTGTTTGGCTTGGGTTGCCTTGCCCTGTTGGGATGACTTCCAGTAAGCCTATGATATTTGACAGTAAGGGATTACAGAGTCATAGAGAGCTGTACAACACAGGAATAGGCCTTTTCACCCACACTGTCTATGCTGACAACGTTGGCATATTGGGCAAATTTCATTTACTTGCATTTGGCCCATAGCCCTCAAAACACTTTCTTTCTATACATTTATCCAGATGTATTTTAAAACTTGTAATTGTATCCGGTTCTACAGCTTCCTCTGACAGCTCATTCCAGATACTTACTACTCTCTGAGTTAAAAGGTTGCCCTTTTGGTTATTCTTAAATCACTCCTAACTCACCTGAAGCCTACACCCTCTAGTTTTCGAATCCTCTACCATAGAAAAAAAGACTGCGTTTGTGTAATTTGGATATTTATATTGTCAGAGAGGGTTCCAGTAATGAAATCAAAATATGTATACTTGCTGTAATATGAGAGGCACTACAAGCAATGGTGGTATCCTGCACTTAATTTCCACTTCACGTGAATGAAAACTATTATTTTACAATGATCCCTTTTTATATTATAGCTTCAAAGTTATTAAGTGTTGAAATGTTAATAGTGTGTGAAGTTGCCTGCTCCAATGAATCACAGTTCAAAGTGTAACCCTCACCTCTCTTTGTTAGATCTGCACTACATGAGGTAGCAAGACTTCACATTAGGTGTATAAACACCTCATACCGTGACTCACTTGGCTTTGCTGAGAGCTGATAATTTCATGCCACCTTCCTGCACTAGCTGATTGTGAAGTTAACTGGAGTAGAGGAAAGCTGCCTTCAGTGTTCAGTAGAAAGAAAGAAATTAATGAAAGAAACCACGTTACAAATTAAAAACCCATTCCACATTTGTAATTCGTGTCAAACCATATATCATTTATATTTAATAATAATCACATCCAGCTTTAAAAAAAAAAGCTTGCTTGCTTTTGAGTCTAAAAGTGCAGTGAGGTCTGACTTGGGGACTGACTGCCATATTTAAAGAGCTCTACCACAAGAAGAAATGGAAATGTTCTACAAGAATGATTGATTGATTGATTGAAAGATACAGAGTGGAAACTGGAAACTGGCCCACCAAGTCCATGCCGACCATCACACCAGTTCGATGTTATCTCACTTTTGCATCCACTCCATGCAGCCAAGGATCAATTTATACTAAGACTTTGCCTCCATCACAGTGAGGATGTGCTTGGTGAACTCACTGTGGTGGATGTTTAATTTGTGTTTATTGTGTGTTTTGTTTTTATTGGTTCTGTGTATGACTGCAGGCAACATAATTTCGTTCAGACCGAAAGGTCTGAATGACAATAAAGGAATCTAATTCTAATTCTAATCTAATAAAAGCCAATTGACCTATAAACCCATGTGGCTTTGAGATGTGGGATGCACCCAGAGGAAACCCATGAGGTCACAGGTGCTGTGCAGCAGAGCACTACCTGCTGAGCCACCATGCAGCCCATTAAGGGATATAATACTTTGCATTTAAGCAGAATAATTTGTGTTCGATTCTGTGATTTGGATTTTACTGTGTTACTTTTGTGAGAAATATCGTATCACGTACACTATAAAGTCAAATATTTTGCTAAATTTGATGGAGTTTCAGTATGATTTCTTAATGGCAGTGACACGGAAAAACCCACGGAAAAAAAATAGTCCAATGTTCTCAATTGCTTTCTGCGGCTGGAATCTGAAATGAAATAGCCGGGCAGGTAGTTTATTATCCAATTTCTAATAGGCGTTTGAATTGCCTAGTGATCCCAGTTTCTGTGGCTCCCGACAGTGTCATTTCTCTGGTGCCCTTGGAAAATGGAGATCAATCTGACTGTACCTGTGGTGGCCATTTTTTCGATAGTTTTCAGAAATAGTGAAAGAACAAAGTTGCCTGACTTTTGTTTTGCTCTTCATTTATTGTTTTTCTTGCAGGTTTTACCATAGTAAAAAACAAACATACAGTATGTGACTCTTCTATTTCCAAAGAAAATTGAATGTTTAAACTGAAATCAATGGGAGTGAAAAACCAAACCTCAATTAGTTGGAATCTGCATGACACAACTGATGGTCTGATAATGGATACAAACAATTGCAGGCCCATCATATTATTGCAAACTTTTCTGAGGGAATCGTCATCTCAACCATCTTTAATGTTATATCAGTAATCTTGTCTCATAAGTGGAAGTCTTTAGCTCTGTTTATAACACCCAGTTAATGAAGCAGTATTACGCAGTCTACAGGAAGGCTTGGACAACATATGGATCATACAGAAAAATGTTCCTGATGTTGGGAGTCCAGAACCAGAGGTCACAGTTTAAGAATAAGGGTAGGCCATTTAGGACTGAGATGAGGAAAAATGTTTTCACCCAGAGAGTTGTGAATCTGTGGAATTATCTGCCACAGAAAGCAGTGGAGGCCAATTCACTGGATGTTTTCATGAGAGAGTTGGATATTGCTCTTAGGGCTAAAAGAATCAAGGGATGTGTAGGAAAAACCTGCAGATGCTGGTTTAAATCAAGGGTAGACACAAAATGTTGGAGTAACTCAGTGGCACACACTGATACTGAGTCTGAAGAAGAGTCTCAACCTGAAACGTCACCCATTTCTTCTCTCCAGAGATGCTGCCTGTCTTGTTGAGTTACTCCAACATTTTGTGTCCATCTACAGAATCAAGGGATATGGGGAGAAAGCAGGAATGGGGTATTGATTTTGGATGATCAACCACGATCATATTGAATGGCGGTGCTAGCTCAAAGGGCCGAATGGCCTATTCCTGCACCTATTTTCTATGTTTCTATGTTTCTATGTTTCTATGTTCTTTGGTAGTCATTGTATCACAATACTGAGTGAAGTAGCAATGTTACAACATTTTGAGATTTAAAAAATCAAGTCTGCAATTTATCCCATCAGATAAAGCATAAAAAGAAGTTTAATTTGACACCTAATTCACTTTCATATCTTCAGTATTAAAAACGTTATGGCCATGTTCATACTCTGAAATTAGCATCATGTTCCCTATTGCTTTTCCATTGACTTAACTCAAAAGTCGAGGACAGTCAAAAGCCCATAACTCTCTTAAAAATTAAGAGAACTGAATGAAATTTTCAGTTATTGTAGATTGAAGCATTCTGAAACAAATATGAAATAATCTTACTTGGATGACCTGAAATTAAAGCATATAATTAGTTACCTAATTACAAATTGCAATTACTAGATCTAAACATCTATCCCTTTCTTAAGAAAAGGTTAACATTTTTAAATAGCCTAAGTGTCCAAATAACATTCACACAATAATTCACAATATAACATGATTTTTAAATCTCATTGTCATGAATTTATAGGCCAAATGGAAGGAATTTAGTGTTTAATTCCCGTAAATTAATGGCCATTTTAATCATCTTGTGAGTGGGTTTTTGTGGAACGCGATCAATTGGAACGTTGCGGTTTGCGGTGAATTTAAACCCCATATCGGCAGGAAAAACACTGCCGGTTCGTATGGGGCCCAAATCACATTTTCGCAACGTGAAATTTTGATTAAAATAATCCTAAGAAGCAACTTTTTAATGTAAAATAAACAACTTACCTTATGTTTGTCCCGTACATGAGGTCCGTTCCGTTGCCTGCGTTGACGGCGTTAGAAGTCACTTTTTATTTTACTCCAGCGCTGATATTGTCCCGCGGTTTTAAATAAAAAAATTTAGAGAACGGCAGTCGGAACGAATTTTTAGTATCAGGTAGAAGCCCGAGAAAATATATCTCGGCCAGGCAGGAGAAAACGGCATTTTAATCCCGCCCTTCCCCCCCCCCCCCCCCCCCCCCCCTCAAAGGTGCCAAAGTCGTGCACACGGCCAGTGACAGAACTGCAGCACCGCTGAAGGTAAGTTTTGTAACATACCTAAGTGAAGCGCTTCTACGGTAAGAGGAAGCTTAAATCTTGTACACTCCCTCCCCTTTCTTGATCCCATGGTCTCCATCACAGGAGATAGATTATCGACTGATGTCTATTACAAACCCACTGACTCCCAGAACTATCTCGACTACACTCCTTCCCACCCTGCTTCCTGCAAAGACTCTATCCCCTACTCCCAATTCCTCAGTCTAAGCCTCATCCGCACAAAAATGAGTTGTTCCATACGAGGACATCCGAGATGTCCTCATTCTTTAGGGAATGGGGGTTCCCCTCTTCCATCATAGATGAGGCCCTCACACATGTTTCCTCTGTACCCCACAGCTCTGCCCCTGCTCTGCATCCCCCTAGTTGCAACAGGGACAGAGTTCCCTTAGTCCTTACTTTTCACCCCATCAGCCGTTGCATACAACACATAATCCTCTGGCATTTTCGCCACCTCCAAGGGGATCCCACCTCTGGTCACATCTTTCCATCTCCACCCTTTCCGCCTTCTGTAGAGAATGTTCCCTCTGCAACTCCTGGTTAACTCATCCCTCCCCATCCAAACCGCCCCCTCCCCAGGTACCTTCCCCCTCGAGGATGTAACTAGTAGAGTGGATAAGGGAGAACCAGTGGATGTGTTATATCTGGACTTTCAGAAGACTTTCGACAAGGTTCTACATAAGAGATTAGTATGCAAACTTAAAGCACATGGTATTGGGGGTTCAGTATTGATGTGGATAGAGAACTGACTGGCAAACAGGAAGCAAAGAGTAGGAGTAAACGGGTCCTTTTCAGAATGGCAGGCAGTGACTAGTGGGGTACCGCAGATATTTACAATATATATTAATGATCTGGATGAGGGAATTGAATGCAACATCTCCAAGTTTGCGGATGACATGAAGCTGGGGGGCAGTGTTAGCTGTGAGGAGGATGCTAGGAGGCTGCAAGGTGGATAGGTTGGGTGAGTAGGCAAATGCGAGGTTATGTGAGGTTATCATTTTTTGAAATTCAAAAAAACGAAGGAGCTGATCATTGACTTTAGGAGGGCACATCATCCGAGGATATACATTCCATTGAGGATAAATGGGGATCCTGTGGATAGGGTGAACTGTTTTAAATATCTGGGAGTCCACATCTCTGAGGATATGACATGGGCATCACATGCCTCAGCACTCGTGAGTATGCCAAGGCAGCGCCTTTACCACCTCAGGCAATTGAGGAAATTCAAAGTGTCTCCGAGGATCCTCCAGTGCTTCTACGCAGCGGCGGTGGAAAGCATCTTGTCCGGGAACATTACCATCTGGTTTGGGAATTGCTCTGCCAAGGACAAGAAGGCTCTGCAGAGAGTAGTGCGTTCGGCCGAACGCACTATGGGAACTTCACTCACCCCCCTGCAGGAACTATACAACAGGAGGTGCAACTCCAGAGCAAATAAAATCATGGGAGACCCCTTCCACCCCTGCAACGGACTGTTCCAGCTGCTACGGTCAGGCAAACGCCTCCGTTGCCATGCGGTGAGAACGGAGAGGTTGAGAAGGAGTTTCTTCCCAGAGGCAATTCGGACTGTAAACGCCTATCTCACCAGGGACTAACTCTACTGAACGTTTTTCCTTCCATTATTTATTATGTAAAAGAATATGTGTGTTATGATTGTGTTTATAATTTGTTTGGTTGTTTTGTTGTTTGTCTTTTGCACAAAAGTCCGCGAGCATTGCCACTTTCATTTCACTGCACATCTCGTATGTGTATGTGACAAATAAACTTGACTTGACTTGACTTGACTTGACTTGACTTTGGTGGCAAAAACAGGAAAGTAGACTATTATCTGAATGGTGGCCGATTAGGAAAAGGGGAGATGCAACGAGAACTGGGTGTCATGGTACACCAGTCATTGAAAGTAGGAATGCTGGTGCAGCAGGCAGTGAAGAAAGCAAATGGTATGTTAGTATTCATGGCAAAAGGATTTGAGTATAAGAGCAGGGAGGTTCTACTGCAGTTGTACAGGGTCTTGGTGAGACCATACCTGGAGTATTTGCATACAGTTTTGGGCTCCTAATCTGAGGAAAGACATTCTTGCCATAGAGGGAGTACAGAGAAGGTTCACCAGACTGATGCCTGGGATGGCAGGACTTTCATATGAAGAAAGACTAGATAGACTCGGCTTGTACACGCTAGAATTTAGAAGATTGAGGGGGGATCTTATAGAAACTTACAAAATTCTTAAGGGGTTGGACAGGCTAGATGCAGGAAGATTATTCCCGATGTTGGGGAAGTCCAGAACTAGGGGTCACAGTTTAAGGATAAGAGGGAAATCTTTTAGGACCGAGATAAGAAAATCATTTTTCACACACAGAGAATGGTGAATCTGTGGAATTCTCTGCCACAGAAGGCAGTTGAGGCCAGTTCATTGGCTATATTTAAGAGGGAGTTAGATGTGGCCCTTGTGGCTAAAGGGATCAGGGGGTATGGAGAGAAGGCAGTGATGGGATACTGAGTTGGATGATCAGCCATGATCATATCGAATGGCGGTGCAGGCTCAAAGGGCCGAATGGCCTACTCCTGCACCTATTTTCTATGTTTCTATGTTTCTATCTATTTTTCAAGATGTGGACTCTTATACATCGTCAAGACCTAACCTAGACTGGGTGATTGTTTTGCTGAACACCATCGCTCAGTCCGCCTGGACCTGCTTGATCTCCCGGTTGCTAAACACTTTAGTTCTCCTTCACCTTTCTGTCCTAGGCCTCCTCCATTGTCAGGGTGAGGCTAAATGCAAATTGGATGAACATCATCTCATATTTCGCTTGGGCAGTTTAGAACCCAGTGGTATGAATATTGATTTCTCTAACTTCAAGTAACCCCTGCATTCCCTCTCTCTCCATCCCTGCCCCACCCAAGTTACACCAGCTTCTCTTTCTCACCCAACAAGCACGTAAGAACAATGTATTTTTTCCCTTATCATTGTTATGTTTTTGCATATCTTTAATTCATTTTTCTATATCTCTCTATATCATCGTCTATGTCTCTTGTTTCCCTTTCTTGTGACTTTCTGTCTGAAGAAGGGTCACAACCCTGTTTCCCTTCTTGTGACTGCGTTCTGTCTGAAGTATAAAGGGTGCACAAAAAAGTTCACCTAGGTAAATGTCACAGACTACTTATCATTGTTTCTCATATCTTTAATTCAGATATGCTGACTAACCTGGTTTTTCCTTCCCGCTGAGTTATTTGTTTGGTTGTTTTGTTTGTTTGTCTCCGTGAGCATTGCCACTTTTCATTTCACTGTCTCGTATCTTATGTATAAATGACTTGACTTGACTTGACTGGACTTGAACTATTGAATGTAGGAAAACAGCTGTTTGTGAAAAAGATATTTCACTGGAAAAGCTATTACTAGGTATTATGTTTAATGACTTTATTATACAGTACTACTTATCATTGTGGGTATGCAGAAGAACAACTCCAGGACTGTTTGGAGTCTGTAGACTGGGCAATGTTCACGGACTCGGCAACGGACTTGGACAAATACGCCACAGTCGTTACAGACTTCGTAAAGAAATGTGTGGAGGGCTGCATCCCTACAAAAACCTTCCACGTGTTTTCCAATCAGAAACCTTGGATGAACTTTGAGATCCGCACTCTTCTGAAGTCCAGACACAGGGCATTCACTTCCAATGATACAGTGGCCTACATGAAGTCCAGATACGACCTTGGTAAGGCCATCAAAAAGGCCAAAAGGGACTACTGCTCCAAACTGGTGAATGAAACAGATGTTCGGCAGCTGGGGCGGGGCCTGAATGCAATCACCTCCTACAAGGCGAAACCAGGAGGCAGCTCGAATGTCGGCGAATCATCACTCCCTGCTGAGCTCAATGCGTTTTACGCACGCTTTGATAGGGAGAATACTGATGTGCCTTCCCGATCCCCCATTCGCTGTGATGGCATTTCAGTCTCAGTCACAGAGGCTGACGTCAGGAAATCCTTCAGAGGGGTGAACCCCCGAAAAGCATCTGGTCCTGATGGTATACCCGGTCGTGTTCTAAAAACCTGTGCGGATCAACTGGCTGGAGATTTTACGGACATTTTCAACCTCTCACTTCTGAGGTCTGAAGTCCCCACCTGCTTTAAAAGGGCATCAATTATACCGGTGCCTAAGAAGAGTAAGGTGACGTGCCTCAATGGCTATCGACCAGTGGCACTAACGCCGGTGGTGATGAAGTGTTTTGAGAGGCTTATCATGAAGCAAATCAACTCCTACCTCGTCAAAAACCTGGACCCACTGCAGTTCGCTTACCACCACAACAGATCAACGGTGGATGCGATCTCGCTGGCCCTCCACTCCGCACTGGACCACTTGGACAACAAAAACTCATATGTCAGGCTGTTATTCATCAATTATAGCTCGGCATTTAACACAATCATCCCCTCCAAGCTGGTTACCAAACTCGCAGAACTGGGTCTTTGCGCATCCCTCTGCAATTGGATCCTCGACTTGCTCATTCACAGACCACAGTCTGTTCGTATTGGTGGAAATGTGTCAGCCTCGATAACAATCAGCACGGCTCAGCCTCGATAACAATAGGCTGCATTCTCAGACTCCTGCTGTACTCACTCTATACCCATGACTGCGTAGCCAATCACAGTGCGAACGCCATCATCAAAGTTCGCTGACGACACCACTGTTGTAGGGCGTATCACTGATGGGGATGAGTCAGATTATAGAAGAGAGATCGAGCAACTGTCCATATGGTGCCAGCGCAATAACCTGGCCCTCAACTCCAGCAAAACCAAAGAACTGATTGTGGACTTTGGAAGGAGTAGGAGGGGGACCCACAGCCCAATTTATATCAACGGGTCGATGGTTGAAAGGGTCAAGAACTTCAAATTCCTGGGCGTGCACATCTCTGAAGATCTTTCCTGGTCCGAGAACACTAACGCAATTATCAACTCATCAGCGCCTCTACTTTCTGAGAAGATTACGGAGAGTCGGTTTGTCAAGAAAGACTCTCTCTAACTTCTACAGGTGTACAGTAGAGAGCATGTTGACCGGTTGCATCGTGGCTTGGTTCGGCAATTTGAGCGCCCTGGAGAGGAAAAGGCTACAAAAAGTAGTAAACACTGCCCAGTCCATCATCGGCTCTGACCTTCCTTCCATCGAGGGGATTTATCGCAGTCGCTGCCTCAAAAAGGCTGGCAGTATCATCAAAGATCCACACCATCCTGGCTACACATTCATCTCCCTGTTACCTTCAGGTAGAAGGTACAGGAGCCTGAAGACTGCAACAACCAGGTTCAGGAATAGCTACTTCCCCACAGCCATCAGGCTATTAAACCTGGCTAGGACAAAACTCTGATTATTAATAACCACTTTCTGTTACTTGCAGTTTATCAGTTTATTTATTCATGTGTGTATATATTTATATCATGGTATATGGACACAATTATCTGTTTTGTAGTAAATACCTACTATGGTGTGCTTAAGCAAAGCAAGAATTTCATTGTCCTATACAGGGACACATGACAATAAACTCACTTGAACTTGAAATTGTACTTATGCTTTGATTTCCTTCAATATTTATCAGTCAAGAAACAAAATTGTGTTAAGGTCCCCTTGAATGAAGAGTTCTTGCATTTGTCCTCAGTTTGCAGCATAAACCAATATTGACCATCTTCACAGAAATGCTTGCCTGAAGTTCCTTCTAATGTTTGACAAAAGTTTTTGCAAAAGCCATTGCTGAAACAAATATACAGCAGTGCTCTGTATAAACCTTGTTGTATGTTGTATATTGTATCCTGTATATAAACTTCAACCAACATTTGAGGTTGAAGCTTAACCTCAGATATTGGTTGTAAGAAAATATTGTGTGATAGAAAAGAAAATAATCTGCAAAACTCTATATTAGCAGGACATATGATAGCAATCGACATGTGTTATAAATTTAAATATTCAGAATTAAACCTTGCCAGTATTGTCGATGATGACTTTGTTCCTGATCATTCTGCCACGTCACTGTCTGAAATACACTTGACATGTTTGGAATCATTCTCTTTGTTCATTCTTTTTAAAATAGCCGAACTGAAAAAAAATTAAAAGTCTTATTCTGTGTTGTTTTGTGTTGTTTGTGTGGCGTTTGTGATTAATTGCAAGAGAGATGTATTTCCTAGAAGCTGTTCTTTGCCAGTATAGGTGCAGCAGATGCAAGAGTTCACCCATCTCCCAATGAGGTTCCAGTAGCAGAGCATGAGAAGCCTTGAAGAAATTCACCTCCTGAATACCTTGTCAAATGTTGAATTCAAACAAAGTTGCTTTGTATTCCCAATGACAGATTCATTCTAGTGAATCATTCTCTTCTGGTGCATTCTTTCTCGGGGACAGTTTAAATAAGGTAATTTCTACATGAAAGGGATAAACCAGACAGTCTATTGTGCTCTAACACAAACTCTTACAGAATTCAATGGCCATAAGGCTTTACAGACGTAAATTATTTGTTCCAAGACTGACTTCTTATAGATCTTCCAAGAAAAAAGCACCTTTCATCCATCAAACTATATCAGATCTTGATAATGAGGTTCAGTACTAAGCCCTTACAGAGAGAACAGCAGAACTATTTCATTAAATTGGTGGCTTTGAAATGGAAGAGTAAGATGGGAACCAAGTCTGTTAGGCTTATTGTGATTACAGTCCAAGTGTTTTCTCTTTGAATTGACAGCAAGTGCGTTATACTCAGAAACCTGAAGATAAAGGGCAAAGAAAACAACATTTTCTATTTTAGCACAAGAAGTTCATTCAAAAAAATTATCCAGCCAATCCGATGAAATAAAAAACATTGCCGAACAAATTGAAGAAAGATCTTTGTATAGGGTGAACAATATGTAACTGAGAGACATTGTGACTCTACTCTAAAGGAAGAAGATGGAAGTGTCCTCGCAAAGTCAAACAAAGTACAATAAATGTGTAGGAAGGAACTACAGACTGGTTTGTAGAAGGGTCTCGACCCGAAACGTCACCCATTCCTACTCTCCAGAGATGCTACCTGTCCCACTGAGTTACTCCAGCTTTTGTGTCTATCTTCAGAGTACAATAAAGCTGCTCTTCATTTGCACAATGCTGCCCAGAATATTGCTTTCTCTTTTAGTTATTCAAGTTTTACTTAATTTTTTTGAGAAACAATTAGAAGATATTCTGATGGATTGGTCTTAACTGCAGCCTTAATGCCTCCACGCGTGATAGCTGTTTGGAAGTACCATCCAGGCATTGTGTACTGCTATTCGTTTAGGGAGTGATATGCAGGAAAATATGACAACTACATTCAATTAAGATTTATTTGGTTCCCACATCATGAGATCAGCTTGTAATCAAATTAAATGGAAGACTACACTCAACTAGTTTTTCTACTGGAGGTACAATGAACTTATAGATGCTGGAATTTTGCGGAGAACACAAAGTGCTGGAGTAACTCAGCGGGTCAGGTAACATTTCTGAAGGACATGGATAGGCATTGTTTCAGATCGGAACTCTTCTTCCAACTGATGAAGGGTCCAGACCTGAAACATTGCCTATCCATGTCCTCCAGTTATATTGCCTGAGCTGCTGAGTTACTCCAGCACTTTATGTTCATTTTACTCCTGTGTGGTGATTAGACCAGGCTGAGATAAGCCAGGATTCTTAGGTATGCATCCAAATGTTAAAGTCAGCAATCCTGCATTCACAGCGCCTAGACA
Organism: Leucoraja erinaceus; assembly: GCF_028641065.1. Taxonomy (NCBI): domain Eukaryota; kingdom Metazoa; phylum Chordata; class Chondrichthyes; order Rajiformes; family Rajidae; genus Leucoraja; species Leucoraja erinaceus. The sequence goes on along the minus strand of NC_073379.1, from coordinate 77,423,334 downwards.
TGCATAATACATTAATGTTCCAACGAAGAGTGCAGAACTCAAACATAACACAAAGGTAACACTTTTGAAATCACAACTTAAATTCAGATAATGCAAAGGCAGCATGGGGAAACTTGTGAGCTGTTCAAGTGCTGTCCTGTCATTAAATCTGATAATTAGAAATTCAGGCCCTCTTCTTTGCACTGAGCTGGGCTAAAAGAGAGTGTGTGTCAAAGAGGGACTAAATTCCCTGACTGGTATTACTTTCGTGCTAAATTCAGGAAGTGCTGGCTCACCGCATCATGCTTTATCCTGAACTTGTGAAGTGTCCAGCACCTGAACAGGTAACACTTTCAGCAAATGCTTCCTGATCTACTGAGAGTTTCTAGTCATTTTCTTTTTCAGTTTTCCTGCCTTTTTCTTAATGTCATTCCCATTCTGTCCAATTGGCATACATACCTGTACATAGATACATAGAAAGTAGGTGCAGGAGTAGGCCATTTGGCCCTATGAGCCAGCACCACCATCATGGCTGATCATCCACAATCAGTACCCCGATCCTGCCTTCTCCCCTTATCCCTTGATTCCACGAGCCCTAAGAGCTCTATCTAACTCTCTTTTGAATGCAATCAGTGAATCAGTTTCCACTGCCTTCTGAGGCAGAGAATTCCACAAATTCACAATTCTTTGGGTAAAAAGGTTTTTCCTCATCTCAGTTCAAATGGCCTGTCCCTTATTCATAAACTGTGGCCCCTGGTTCGGGACTCCCCCAACATCGGGAACATGTTTCCTGCATCTAGGGTGTCCAAACCCTTAATAATTTTATATGTTTCTATAAGATTCCCTCTCATCCTTCTAAGTTCCAGTGGATACAAGTCCAGTCACTCCATTCTTTCATCATATGACAGTCACGCCATCCTGGGAATTAACCTTGTGAACCTACGCTGCACTCCCTCAATAGCAAGAATGTCCTTCCTCAAAGTAGGAGACCAAAACTGTACACAATACTCCAGCTGTCGTCTCACCCGGGCCCTGTACAACTGCAGAAGGACCTCTTTACTCCGATACTCAAATCCTCTCATTATTAAGGCTAATGCCATTGGCTTTCTTCACTGCCTGCTGTACCTGCATGCTTACTTCAAGTGACTGATGTACAAGGACACCCGGGTCTCATTGCACTTCCCCTTTTCCTTATCTGACACTATTCAGATAATAATCTGCCTTTTTATTCTTGCCACCAAAGTGGATAACCTCACATTTATCCACATTTCTTATGCATCTACCATGCATCTGCCCATTCACCCAACCTATCCAAGTCACCCTGCATCCTCATATGATCCTCTTCACAGTTCACACTGCCACCCAGCTTTGTGTCACCTGCAATCTTGCTAGTGTTACTTTTAATTTCTTCTTCTAAATCATTAATATATATTGTAAGTAGCTGCGGTCCCAGCACCGTGCCTCGCGGCAGCCCACTTGTCACTACTTGCCATTCTGAAATTCCTACTCTTTGTTTACTGTCTGCCAATCAATATTCTATCCATGTCAATACCCTACCCCCAATACCATGTGCTCTAATTTTACCCACTAATCTCCTGTGTGGGACCTTGCCAAATGTTTTCTGAAAGTCCAGATACACTACATCCACTGGCTCTCCCTTATCCATTTTACTTGTTACATCCTCAAATAAATCCGGAAGATTAGTCAAGCACGAATTTCCCTTTGTTAATCCATGTGACTTGGACCGATCCTCTTACTGTTACCCAAATGCGCTATTACATCTTTAATAATTGACTCCAGCATCTTCCCCACCACCGATGTCAGGCTAACTGGTCTATAATTCCCTGCTTTCTCTCTCCCTCCTTTCTTAATAAGTGGGATACCATTAGCTACCATCCAATCCACAGGAACTGATCCAATATCTATAGAATATTGGAAAATGATCACCAATGTATCCACAATTTCTGGAGCCACCTCTTTGAGTACCCTGGGATGGAGACTATCAGGCCCTGGGGATTTATCAGCCTTCAGTCCTATCAGTCTACCCAACACATTTTCTTGACTAATGTGAATTTCCTTCAGTTCCTCCGTCAGCCTAGACCCTCTGTTCTCTCGTACATCTGTGAGATTGTTTGTGTCTTCCTTAGTGAAGATAGGACCAAAGTACCTGTTCAACTCATCTGCCAAGCTAAGGTTGTCTCTTACTCTCCTTAGAATCTTTTCTCCTCTTTTGAATGAAATGATCCTGCATCTTCTGGATTATTGCCAGAAATTCCTGCCATTGCTGTTCCACTGTCATCCCTGCAGTCCCTTTCCAGTCAACTTTAGCCAGCTCCTCCCTCATGCCTCCATAGTCCCCTTTGTTAAACTGCAATACTGATTTCACCTTCTCCCTCTCAAATTCCAGATTAAAACTTATCATATTATGGTCACCACCTCATAATGGTTCATTTACCTTGTGTTTCTACAGCACTTTTGTCTATCTTCGATTTTCTAGCATCTGCAGTTCCTTCTTAAACATTAAGTCTACGTGAGCCTGGTTCAGTTTCCTGGGTCCAACTCAGAGAGAAGCCTCCCCCCTTTCCAGGGTTAATCACTCCACTGTTTATAATGCTCTCTGCATTATGAAGTCCTCAACAGCGAACCCCATGGGCAATCACTACCAAAGTGTCTGCCCACACAGTCAGTACACCTCTCCACTTGTCTCCCGCACTAAGTCACCCCTCCCCCCCCACCCCCCCCACCTTTCCCTCCCAACTTCAGTCCCATCCCGACCCCCTGGGAAACTGAAGGGAGTGACTATTTGGGGGTCTGTAGATAACACCAATTAATGTCTTCTTGCCTTTGCAATTCCGCAACTCAATCCACAGTGACTCTACCTCGTCAATCCCTATGTCTTTCCTCGCAAGGGTCTGAATTTTTCCCTTACCAGCAGATCTACCCCCTCTCCTCTGCCCACATGCCTGTCCTTTCTATAGGATGTATAACCCTGAATATTAAGTTCCCATGCCCGATCCTCCTGCAGCCACGTCTCAGTATTCACACAATGTCGTATCTACCAACCTCCAACTGAGCCTCAAGCTCATCTACTTTACTTCTTATACTTCGCGTATTCATATACAATATTTTTCATTCCTTACGCATCTACACCTTTCACATCGACCCCTGTTACACTTGACCATACTCTCCTATCCCTTGACTCCCTTTCCCTTTAACTCCGTACTTGACTATCCAATTTGACACATCCCCTCACCCCCATTATTTAGTTTAAAACCACCTGTGTAGCAGTGGCAAACCTGCCTGCCAGAATGCCCCCCACCTGTTAAGGTGCAATCCGTCCCTTTTGTACAGTTCACCCTTACTCCAAAACAGATCCCAGTGGTCTAAGAATCTAAATCCCTGCCCCGTGCACCAGTTCCTCATTCAGGTCCTGTATCTCCTTGTTCCTGCTCTTGCCAGCACGAGGAACTGGAAGCAAACCGGAGATAACCACCCTGGAGGTCCTGCTTTTCAGCACTTTTCCGAGCTCTCAGAATATTCATCCCCTTCTTTCCGACATTGTTTGTGCCAACATGCACTTCCACTTCCGGCTGTTCACCTTCGCCCCTGAGGATTCTCTGGAGTCTCACAATGGAGTCTCTAACTACCACGCCTGGCGTCAGTCTCTTTGGTTTTGGCTCAACAGCACTTTTTGCTTCACAAGCCAGTGCGCCGCTCAGTGCGTTAACATCTTCTGTCCCGACAGCATCTAAGTGGGTGAACCTGTTCACAAGAGGTACAACACCCGCGGACCTCTGCATATCTTACCTGTAATTTCTAGATCGATAGTAGAGTCCTACGTTTTGCTGCTCTAGTCATAAAACTTGGTTTATCCTAACAATCCTAACAATTGTCATTAACTATGCAGAACTATATGTTACAACGTAGGCACAAGAGAATGCAGATGCTGGAACATTGAGGAAAAAACAAAATGCTGGAGGATTTCACCCGGTTAGGCAGCATCTGAGGTAGGGATTGGACAGAGGATATTTTAGGCCAGACCCTTTTGCAGACCGGATACGATCATATTTGATTTGTCAATAATATTGTCAATAACAGGTCCATTATTTTAGTTTAAAAAAATGTTTCTATTAATAACATCTGAGTAGCAATTGGTATTAACCACAGCAATCCAACTTGTTTCCAAACTATTCAAAAACAAACACTATTAAAGCCAAGGTAGAAAAGCTTGCTTACAAAATGAGAAAGTCAGCAACCTGGACACCATCCAACACCACCACAGCTCAAAAAAGAATTATAAGGAGTAATTTAGGAACTTGAATAGGCTTTCAGCTCCTCAAGTTCATTCAAACATTAATTAGTCCATGACAGATTTGCAGCTCAAATTCATTTATCATACTTTGATTCAGATCCATCAATGCACTAACTTGATAAGAATCTATTGATTTTAGTCGTGAAGATTTTAATTGACCCAGTCATTTGCTAACAGTGAAAACTCATCCCAATTGTAGTCTTGAATAGCTCCAGCTCTACGTTTTTGTGCTTCTGGATTTTTAATTCTACTACCAAAGGAAACAAATTGTCTATATCATCCTACATTGGCTTGTCATTTCAAAAATAATTGAATGAGATCACCTCAAACTTCTAAGCTTAAGGGAGTACAACTCAACTATGCACTTGAAAATCAAAATGAAAGTGCAGATGCCGGAAATCTGAACTAGAAGCACAAAATGATGGAAATACTCAAAAGTCAGTGGCAGTTGGGGAGAACAAAATAGAGTTAGTTGTTAGAATTAACTCTTCATCAGATCTGGAAGAGTGAAGAAACAAGGGCGTTTCAAGTTGCAGAGAGGGGAAGGGGCAGTGAGATAAAGGGAATGTCTGTGATAGGGAAGAGACCAGGACTGTTCTAGTGGCACTGTAGTTTCAAAGACATCTAATTAAAAGACAAATAAGCATTGTTACAGAGAGAATAAATAACAAAATAACATTCTAGAAATTCTAGAAATGAAAATCAGGAGATTTGATATGTTGATGAACACTCCATTGAACCTTTACAAGTGTATTGTAAAGAGCATATTGACTGGTTGCATCATGGCCTGGTTTGGAAAATCGAGTGACTAGATATGAAGTAGATTACAGAGAGTGATACACACTGCCCAGTCCATCACAGCTCCTGGCCTCCTGACCATTGAAGGGATCTATAGGATGCGCAGCCTCAAAAAGGCAGCTCATCATCAATAAACACCCAAATGACACAGTAGCTCTGGCTGTACGGGAGGAGGTCTGATTTCACTACTGCTATACAGCCTCCTCTTGAACATCAAAAAAACGAAGGAACTGATCATGGACTTTAGGAGGGCACATCATCCTACACTCCATTGAGGATAAAATAGGGTGAACTGTTTTAAATATCTGGGAGTCCACATCTCCGAGGATATGACTGCCTGCCAAGGACAGTGCGTTCGGCCGAATGCACTATGGGAACTTCACTCGCCCCCCTGCAGGAACTATACAACAGGAGGTGCAACTCCAGAGCAAATAAAATCATGGGAGACCCCTTCCACCCCTGCAACGGACTGTTCCAGCTGCTACGGTTTTGCAAACACCTCTACGCCGGCGGTGAGCAGCTGAGGTTAAGAGCCTGCAATTCGGACTGTGCCTATCTCACCAGGGACTAACTCTACTGCACTTCCATTAATTGCGCGACCTTGTGGGTTTTGCGTTTGTCTTTTGGCAAAAGTCCGCGAGCATTGCCATATACTGCTGCGCGTATGGCCGTGTCTCACTTGAGAATTGACGCGGAGGGGTGTCAGGTAGATTCTTGCGCGACAGGTTTTTTGCGCACGGGGGCTTCGAAATGCCTCTTGTAGTGACGCAAATTCGTGACCTCGTGGTTGCGTGAGGCGCACGGGCATCATATAGCTGCGCGGGGCCGGTCTCACTGAGAAGCGCGGAGGGGTGTGTAGTTCTGCGCGACATTGCGCGGGGCTTCGAAATGTTTGTAGTGAACAAAATCTTCGCGCGCCAGTGGCCTGTCGCGAAACTGACAGCCAAAGTGGGACAGACCCAAGAGCCTGACACGACGCAACGTCTCGCCTTCAACAGCAGACAAACGATCACCGAACTCGGCCTGGGGCTCACTGCCGTTGCGGTCCGGATTCGCCCCCACTTCTACTCCCAGAGTGGGGCCAAGAAAATTGAAGATAGACACAAAATACTGGAGTAACTGAGCGGGACCGGTAGCATCTCTGGAGAGAAGCACTGGGTGACGTTTCGGGTTAAGACCCTTCTTTCAGTCTGAAGAAGAGTCTCGACATGAAACATCACCCATTCCTTCACTCCAGAGGTGCTGCCAATCCCGCTGAGTTATTCTGGCATTTTGCGTCCATCTTCAAATGACTTCACGCGCCCCAGACGGCGGTGCGGTCAAATGAAGTCGCGCACGACCTTTGCGGGACCGTCGAGGCTCAACGCGACCACGAGGTTGTGTAATTTGCGTGCCAAGGACACGTAAGAGGGACAGGCCCTTTAGGGTGAATGATCTTATATCAGATCTGATCAGATCTGACACTAAGAGAAAAAGCTGAATTCAATTTTATGCACTCGTCATGTAAATTTAACATTGTTGTAAACCGATGCTTATTTGCACTTCAAGATCAATGTAGCATTCCTGGGGTGAGTAGCCAGTAATAAGTATTGAATACTACACCTGGTGATTTGACCAAGGCTTTGCATGACTGATGCATAACTTTTGTCCAAACTCTATTGCGATAGTGGCCAATATTGTGTTGGCCTATTTGATATGCTTTTGTCACTGTGCACCAGCTTTTAATGATCAGCATACATGACTTCCCAAATCCCTTTCCTTCTCCAAAGCTTCTAGCCTTTCATCACAAAAAACATTCTGGTTTGTCTTTTATTGTCTTGAAACTGCATTGAACGCCATCTGCCACGTGTTGGCCCATTTTGTTCATCTTTTTTTTCTTTGTGACTTTGTGCTTCCACTTACAGACTATAAATCTTCTTTCAACCTTGATGTCATCTATTAATGTAATTAAAAGTGAAGAGATTTATATAGTCAACAATACGTGTCTTTGTTGCCAAGTAGATGGAAATAAAGTTACAGTCCATAGAAACATTTAGGTTTTACTTAGCTGTGCTTTTGATCCTAAAAACAAACACTTCACGAACTACCTCTTCAGGCTTTTCTGGTCTCTGTATTTGACCAGTAGGTTAAAAAATATATACTTTCTGAGCTTGCCGTCTATCTTCATAGGGAATGTTGGCATCAACAGCAAGAGGTGAATTAAAATCTCACAGAAGTGATAATGAATTCTTACTGCCTTAAATTTAGCAGCAATAGCTGTAATCGTGTTTTTTTTCTGATTGCAGGACAATTCAGGTCTTATTTTCCATTTTACACAGTCCCATGGGATCGGGGATGACTTACTTCTACTCCTGTTCATGGTGATTGATGATGCCAACGTGGGAACATTAAACTCTTCCAAAGACAAGACAGGTGGTGCAAAACAAGATGCACATGCTTGTGAGGTGATGTACTCCTTGATTGTGCTTCTGTTGATGGACTCAAGTTCTCACTTCCATCCCGTGCCCTTTTTCACTATGAATAGTCACAAAACGGAGATTTCCAAGTCAATGGAGATGGTGCATTTAACGAAGGCTTTAAAAATATCCTTGAACGTACAAGCCTTCTAGACATCTAAGATCCACTGAAATTTGCTGATCATTGTAACATACCCATGGCAATTGCTATTTCCCTGTCCCTACACCCATTCTGGAAATATCTGGATAACAAGGTCTATTTATTAACTATAGCACCAATTTCAATACGAAAACCCCATATGAGCTCATCGCCAAACTCCTGGATCTAGGAGTCAGCAACCCCTCTGCTCCACGTCCTGACTCATAGACCACAATCAGTAAGAATAGGCAATAAAACATCTTCCCCCATAATTCTCTACACCGGTGACCCGCAAAGATGCATTCTCAGTCCCTTGCTATACCCCATATACACTCATGACTGTGCAGCTAAATTCTGCTCTAACTTCATTTCCAAGTTTGCAAATGTCACCACCATAGTGGGCCGGATCTTGAACAATGACAAGATGGAGCACAGGAAGAGCTTCGTAACATGGTGTCAAGACAACAATGTCTCCCTCATTGTCAGCAAGATGAAGGAGCTAGTCATTGACTTCAGGAAATGAGGTGGTGTACACGCACGGAAGAACTGTCCAAGTACCTAGTTTTCACATACATACATCAGAATGAAAGTGTAATGCATGCTGGAAAACATGGCATTTTGATTGATTGCAAGATAATGATTTATCTGTTTGATAGGGAATAGGTTGATAGTTCCATTTTCAGTTATACCTATTTTAAATAGAATACAAGAGAACTTTTCTAAATGTTGAACCTTTTTTGTTCAGTGAAGCTCAGATTTTCTTTGGTAGCCACAGTTATTAACCTTGAATCGGCTCTTGTAAGTGAATTGAAGAAGGAATTATCTGAAATGCTACATCGTTGCTTCGATAAAATTTCCCCCACACATCTGACATCTCAATCCAGCGATGAAAATAGTTTGGTGAATAAATCCTGCATATGAACAATATTAAGAACTGATCCAATGTACTTTGAAATGTATAGTTTACTTACCTGAAACGTATGACAATAGTGATCTACAATCTTATAGCTATTATTAAGGTCAAGCTTTGAATGGATGTCTGTTTCATTTATTAGCAGGAGCTATGGATGTATTTCTGTCATGCAATCCCGATGACTTGGCAGGGATTCAGAGGCCTATCTTATGATGATTGTATGTTAGACAAGTGGGGTCCAATTTTCCATCTTGCAGCTAAAATGTAAAGTTTCCTGTTTCCTGTTGATTTCTATTCCCAATATTGGTTCACCATTTGCAATTAAATCTGGAAGAAAAAAAGACTATATGTTAAGTTGCCCCACTCAAAATTATCTTGCAAATAACAGTGACCAATGTCATCAGATTTCAAATTGCTGGGGCAATGTATTCATTAGTAAAGTGCTGCAACACTGCTCGGTGCACTGGTATCTGAGGAGACCCAGCTCTTGCATTGCTTGCTCTCAATGAAATAAGTGGGGCTCTTGAGAAAGTAATCGATCCATGCTGAGATTGATTACCATTCTCCAGTGTACTCAGGCTACAGTCATCATAGCTATGGATACCAATGTTTAAAAGGCTCACAGGGTGTCACAATAGCCCTGAAATCTGTTCTTCAATGGATTACTGATAAGCCACCCTGATGGAGTGCCAGAAGATACATTGACTGTCAATCTGCTGTCTTCCTCTTAAGATGAAAGAGTTTATGATACCGTCACTGTCAACCCAGCAATGCCCTTGTGACTTCCTTGTCAGCCATCTGGCCCTGGCTGCTGCTGTTGCTCACGCTAAAAAGGTGCAGTCTGAAGCTGGTCTTTCTGGTCCCATAGGTGTGCATGATCATCCTGCAAGATATGCTGCCATCTCCTCCATTACGGGAAGGACGTGGATGCTTTGGAGAGGGTGCAGATGAGGTTTACCAAAATAATGCCAAAATTAAAGAATATTAGCTCTACGGAGAGTTTGGACATGCTGTAAGGTAGACAAAAATGCTGGAGGAAGTCAGCAGGTGATGTTTTGGGTTGAGACCCTTCTTCAGACTTCCATAGATACTGTCTCACCCACTGAGTTCCTCCAGCATTTTTGTCTACCTTTGATTTTTCTAGCATCTGCAGTTCTTTCTTAAACATTGGACATGCTTCCGGAAGTGGCGGCGCTGTTGGTAACAGCTGCGGCTCGCGCAGTCCGTCTGTCTTTACTTTTTTTTGTCAGTTTTTTGTCTTGTTTTAGTCAAATTTGAGGAGGTGCCTGGTGAACTCACTGTGGTGGATGTGGGGGGGGGGGGGGGGGGGGGGGGGGGGGTGACAGATATTGTTATTATTATATATATATCTGTCTCTCCCTTCGGTTTATTGCGACTCTTTCTGTCGCAGGCAACCCCTTCTCTGCCTCCGTCTGTGCTGGTCGGCCTCCAACTAAAGGATCTGATCTAATCGAGGCTAGGGAAGCAGAGCCAACCAGGATGTATATACCAGCTGGCATAGAATTTGGAGCTGTGGAAAATGTCATTCCGGCGTTCCGGCGTTCCAGTGGCAGCGGCACAACTCGGGGCTGAGACGGCGCTCTGGTGAGGGCGGCCCGGCTCGGGGCTGAGACGACGCTCCGGTGAGGGCGGCCCAGCTCGGGGCTGAGACGGCGCTCCGGTGAGGGCGGCCCAACTCGTGCTGAGACGGTGCTCCGGTGAGGGCGGCCCGGCTCAGGATTGAGACGGTGCTCCGGTAGCTGAGGCGGCATTCCGGCGGTGGCGACCTGAATCTGGGGCTAGGCTACGGGCTAGTGGACGACATCGTCGGGAGCTCGCAGGTCACAGGCTGGTGCCTGTTTTCCGGAGCTCCCGCGGCAACAGCTGCGTCCGCTGGACTGGAGGGCGGCAGCTTCGACCACCCCAGGCCGCAGAGCTTGAACCGACCCGTTTGCGGAGCTCGGTTGAGCCGCGGGACTGATTACCATCGCCCGGTGGGGTAACAACATATCGCCTCAGCGCAGAGGGAGAATGAGGAGGGAAGAGACAGTAACTTTAAGACTTTTGCCTCCATCACAGTGAGGAGGTGCCTGGTGAACACATTGTGGTGGATGTTAATTTGTGTTTATTGTGTGTTTTGTGACAGATATTGTTATTATTATATATAATATATTATATTATATGTTTATTATTATATGTATGGCTGCAGGCAACGACATTTCATTCAGACCGAAAGGTCTGAATGACAAATAAAGGATCTAATCTAATCTAAATCTAGGTTGACAGAAGACTTGGTTGATGTATATAAGATCATGAGAGGCATAGATAGGTTAGACAGTCAGAATCTTTCTCACAGGATGAAAATGTCAAAGACTAGAGGGCATAGTTTTAAGGTGAGAGGGGCAAAGTTTAAAGGAGATAAGCGAGGCAATGTTTTTACATAGAAAGTGATGGGTGCATGGAACACGCTGCCAGGAATAGTGTTGAAGTAGATAGAATAAAAGCGTTTAAGAGGATTTTGGATAGGCACATGGATATACAGGGAATGGGAGGATATGGGTCACATACAGTCACGTGAGATTAGTTTATCTTGGCATCAGGTGGACTGAGGAATTGTTAATGACATTTAAGGCAGATAAGTGCAAGGTGTAGCATTTTGTCAAGTTAAATCAGGGCAGGTTCACAGTGAATGGTGGGGCCCTGGGGAGTGTTACAGAACAGAGGTCTTGCAGTACAGGTACATAGTTCCCTGAAAAGGGAGTCACAGTTAGATAGGATGGTCAAGAAGGCCTTCAGTACATTTGCTCTGTACTGTATGATTCTATGACTCGATGACAATGGAGGTCCATTAGGGCCTCAATTAAAACATTCACAATAAGCAGAGATTAAAGGCTTTCATGACCTCAGTGCTCACCCAGAATCACAGCTCTATTTAAATTGCTGTTGTTAGCCCCACCACAACTGTGAGCTCTCTTTGTATAAAGTCCATTACAAATAATTGATGATCTGTTTAACTAGCGTTGGCTTTGATATTAAGATATGTTTTCCTCTGTGTGGTCTATACTGTGTCCATTACATTATCGTGATTCAGTTTGACAGGGGAGTTGGAATATAGCTTTACACATCCATCAACATCACTGATGCACTCTCCATGTGCTTCACACGCAACCATATCATGTGCACTAGTGCCTCCCATTGAAAGTAGAAATAGCAACGTCGAAAGAAGAATCATTATACGGTGGCAATTGCATTTTGTGCTTGACTTTATAATCTCAACTGCTTGTGTTAGACATAAGATTCATAATCCATGTGATTGCATTTGTCAGCCAGTGTAGTTCAACATCGGGCTCACTATTCCCTGTTGTCTTTAGCAAAGTGACCTCTAGACACCACAAACTACTTGTGGAATCATAACACCAACCAGTTGAAATCCATCAGCAACTAACCTGCAAATAATTAATGAAACTTTTTAAACTGCGTTGCTGTGAGGTCCCTCCTGCTGTTGAAAATGCATTCAGCTTTACTAGGTTAAGAGAAGGTATTAACTGGAGATCTGAAGAAGGGTCTCAACCTGAAATGTCACCCATTCCTTCTCTCCAGAAATGCTGCCTGCCCCGCTAAGTTACTCCAGCACTTTGTGTCTATCATCTGTTTTGACAGTATTTGTTTCAAATCAGTGAAATCAGATTAATTGTTATTCTAATATGGTCAGGCTAACCTGGTCTGTATGTTGCCCTGGATAATCTAGCTGCACACACAGTAATCCCTCAGCAATATGGCAGTGGTGTAACTCGCAGATAAGTAAATAGGCATAGATCGGTTGGGTGGCTCATAGGAATTTGGCGCCAGACCACCCAACAAATGAGCATCAATGTGTTGAATAATACAACTATATTTTCAACTCCAATTCTGAGAGAGGCAAATTTTCACTTTATTGTGGAACCAACATTCAGCCAACTGGTTGAAATACATTGCTCAGCATTTTCCTGATTTTCGTGACTGTAGATTGCCACACGAGTTAGGAGTGTGTTCATAAGGGGTGGCACAGTAGCACAGCGATTGAGCTGCTGCCTTACAGTGCCAGAGTCCTGGGTTTGATCCTAAATACAGGTACTGGCTGTTTGGAGTTTATACGTTCTCTCTGTGGCCACATGGGGTTTCCCTGGTTTTGGTTGTTCCCATACTCCAATGACATGCAGGTAAGTTGAAAAAGTATCCCTAGTGTGCAGGATAGTGTTAGTGTTAGTGTTAGTGTTAGCGTGTGGGGTGATCGCTGGTTGGCAAAGACTCAGTGACTCTAAAGTCTAAAGTCTAAATTGTAAAGAGTGAATGTGTGCATCTGGCCTCTTACTCCACCTCTGGAATAATAAATGAATGCATGGGAGGCACATGGCTCATCCTGTGTTAAGGGATAGGATACACTCCATATTTGGCTGTGCAGCTAAGCAAAGCCCATAGATTTGATATAGATGGAAAAATCAAGTGAAGATAAATTGTTTGATTTTTCCTTATTTTTCTTTATATTGTGGCGGCCTGAGCTATTTTGGTATCGAACCACCGTTGGTCGGGTTCGAACTCTCGCGTGGACCAGGCGTGATCTGGGCAGACCAATCACACGGTCAGGGGTACGGGCTGTTAGGCAGATGAAATTCAAAGGCAGCAGTTGGAGTGGAACTCGGGTGTGCTCACGAGCGACGGCACAGTAGTAGTAGTAAAATATTCACTTCATGTGCACGTGAGTGATGGGGCTGCATCAGTTAACTATTAAACAGAGTGTTTACACAACACGTGGACCTCTGCAGTGGTGACCCCGATGATCCAAAACAGCCTATTTTGGACTTTATCATGTTTGCAGCCGACAACCCAACCAAGCAGAATGCAGTATCGATCAAACTGCCCACTTTCTGGACATCACAGCCCCACGTGTGGCCCATATCCCTCGAAACCTGACCTATCCATGAGCCTGTCCAACCGTTTCTTAAATGGTGGGATAGTCCCTGCCTCAACTACCTCCTCTGGAAGCTCACTCCATACACCCACCACCCTTGGTGTGGAAAAACAATTCATTTGTTTGACACCAACAGTTTATAGCAGTGGCACGTTCCAACGACACGAAGTGAAGAAAACAAATCAAATTTCCCATTTTCTTTTTAAAAAAATTCAAATATATGACCTGTAAAACAAATACATTGTGAGACTGCAGTCAGCTGCTAGACCAATAAGAATATCATAGCAGTCCACTCACCAGTATTTTATATATTTTAAAGATAGGTACAAAATGCTGGAATAACTCAACGAAACAGGCAGCATCTCTGGATAGAAGGAATAGGTGACGATTCAGGTCGAGACCCTTCTTCGGAACTCCAGCATTTTGTGTCTATGGTGTAAACCAGCATCTGCAGTTTCCTCCGACACATTTCATATATTTTAACATATTGACTTAACTATGTGTGACAAATGGCACCTTTGGCTTGCTTTTTGACATGAAAATCTATCAGAGAACACCTGTTTTTTTTTGTCTTTCTTGTGAATCACTCTTCTCATTGGGAGACACCAATGTGAAAGAACAGATATTACAACAAACCACTTTCTATGCTGGATTGTCTGATAGTGTACTTCAGTCACTGAAAAAAAGAAGCTTTTTAAACAGTGGAGCATGCTAATGGCTTCCAGTTTATTACACTGACTGGAGATATTGCCGTGCCACCCCACCTCCCCGTGACCATTATCTTATCACTACAACCTCGCTAAATCGCCATTTTCTCTAATTAGCTCGTTACTTGTTACATTCTCATTTATATAATTATGCATCAATTCAGCAAATGAGATCTTCACTTTTAAGGAACCATGGTAAGGCAAACAAAAAGCACTTTTGATGAGCACCGAACCCTTTATCCAGCTGAAAGCTCTAGCATAAAGAGCAGCGAGAACAATTAGTTTACTGCGTAGAAATAAGCTCATTTGCAATTCCTGCTTCACAACAGAAGAAGAATGTCAGGCATTGAAGTGCTCATGAAGGAACTGTGTTTGGAATAATTTTATGCTGAAGAGGCCTACAGTCACTTAGTGTTTTAAAAGCTGTTAGCACAACGAGGAAGAATCGTGGGCAAGGCTAGAGATTTATTGTGTGATGTTATTGTAGTATCAAATAATTGCAATAAAATTATAATGGTTCACACCAGCATTCAGTCATAATTAGGAACAATCTGAAGCTTGGGCAAGCTAATCCTTTGTTACGCACTGTGGTGCCAAATACCTGTTCAACACATGAGGAGTCAAGACACATATTTCTCCAGATCTAAATGTGTCCTTTAGGTATTCTTAAAACAATCTTTCAGTGGTTACTTAATGACCTGTAGTCTGAGTAGTCTGGCTTTGCGGCACTGTGGGAAAAGAGAGAGCATTATGAACAACCAGGAGCAGCAATCAGCTTCAGAGATATGGATAATTAAGCATCCAGTCATTACAAAATGGCATTGGTCCTAATGGCAGCATTTTTCATGTACATTAATAAATGTGAGGTCTGGCATGCCATAAAACACTTAAGCATTAATAAATGAAAAAGGTGTATTGCAGACATGAATAATACATTTTAAATTATTTTGATAACCAAAACAATTTTTTTTACCGTACTATCACACAATCACACAATCAGTTTTATTTGTCACTTGCACATAAAGTGCAAGTGAAATGAATTTGCCAGCAGCGGTACAATGAAAAAGAACACACAAAAACACAATAGAAATTCAACACAAACATCCACCACAGCATTCATCACTGTGGTGGAAGGCACAAAATTTGGCCAGTCCTCCTACATTTTCACCCGTGGTCCGGACCTCAGCCCTCCGCAGCCGCCGCTGCGGGCGTCCAGATGAGTAGAAAAGGTAAAAGTCCAAGTAAGTCCTGAATCGGTGCCTCCCCACCGGAGACCGCGGCTTCAATATGTTGTAGGCCGCAGGCCGGCGGTCGAAGATTTAAAGTTCCTGGCGCGCCACAGCCAGAAGCACCGCATACTGCAGGGTTGGCGGTCGAAGCTCCCCTCCAGGGATCCCCGGCAAGAGACCCTGCTCAGGATGGTAAGTCCCCGCCGCGCCCACAGTAGAAGTTGGCTGCAGGTCGGTGGTCGTAGTTCTTCTCCTCTTGGGTTCCCAACGAGGGATCCCAGGCCCAGGACACCGCGCCGGGTGGTGCTCTGCAGA
The DNA here is from genome assembly GCF_028641065.1 of Leucoraja erinaceus. Classification (NCBI taxonomy): domain Eukaryota; kingdom Metazoa; phylum Chordata; class Chondrichthyes; order Rajiformes; family Rajidae; genus Leucoraja; species Leucoraja erinaceus. Next base: position 77,407,538 of record NC_073379.1, on the reverse strand, counting down.
CCCCGGCTTCAGTCTGCCAGGGGCCAACAAATGGAGCGCTCCTCACCGGCGAGGGCTCGCCCGCTCCGCGATGAGAGTCCACGCTGCGCCCGCTGTTGAAGCCCCGGGCACGTCTCCGGGAAAGGCTGCACCGATCCTCGATGTTAGGGCATGGGGGAGGCGACATGGAAAAAGTCACCTCTCCGTGGGGGAGGTGACCAAAGCTGTTTCCTCCTTACCCCCCCACATCACCCCCCACACTAGACATACAGAGAAACATTTAAAACGTACATTTAAACACACTAAAAAAATAAAAAAAGTAGAAAACAACTGACACGCTGCTGGCAGGGCTGCCGGTTTGCAGCGCCCCCACCGACCTACCATATCAATTTTTCACCCCCCACTGTACAAAAACCATATCAATTTTTCAATTAACTCTTTGAAAATCAAATCACTTTTTACTACGATCGTATACCAATTTAGATGTTATTTGAAAGAGCGAGTCGTTTTTTGTATTGTGTGGTTTCTATTTTAGGGACAGTTTCTGTGCATTTTTACACGTTCTGAAGGTTTCAGATTTTTACTTTTCAAAATAGTTTTTCTAATCATTATTATTTGGATTATTTAAAGAAAATGAGGGCTAGTTGATACCTTGTATATGCTTTTCTGCGACCCAATAGTATTCCCTTGAATGGAATGTGAGAAACTACAATACCCAGGAGAATAAAGGTTGGTGAATGTGCCTTAGCAGCTAACTTTACTGCTTCATTAGTCCATCTCTCACTCTTTGTTGAATTTCTTTGACTTTTTATTTCTGCACTATTTTGGTATTTACAGCCCATATAAACAATTTAGTGATCTGGAAACAAAATTTTCCATGTTTCAAGAGGAAGAGGAAAATAATGACCTAAGTATGAAAGAAATGGCAAAACTGGGACATACATGCTCATGTACGTGAATGGTAAAAGTGGAGGAAAACAGAATCTATTGGGCAGCTTTTAATTCTGTCCTGTAAGGAACTGGGTTGCTTGGTGTGGTCACCGCGGTAATTTCACTGAATAGCATAAATTTTACAGTCTCAAATGAAAAATGGTGATTTTAAATGTCATGCAATGGGTACAGACCTACATGATAGTAGGGAGTCGCTGTAATGAAAGAGGCCACCTTAAGCTGCTCAAGTCAAGTTGTCGAGTTTAGTGTCACATGCACATATACTGAGGTGCAGGTACGATAAAAATCTTGCTTGCAGCAGCATCACAGGCACATAGACTCGGACATCACACAAAACATAAATTATATGAGGCAATAAAAAAGAAGAGTGTGCAAAAACAAGACATAGAAACATAGGTGCATGAGTAGGCCATTCGGCCCTTCGAGCCTGCACCGCCATTCAATATGATCATGGCCGATCATCCAACTCAGTATCCCGTACCTGCCTTCTCTCCATACCCCCTGATCCCCTTAGCCACAAGGGCCACATCTAACTCCCTCTTAAATATAGCCAATGAACTGGCCTCAACTACCCTCTGTGGCAGAGAGTTCCAGAGATTCACCACTCTCTGTGTGAACAAGGTTCTTCTCATCTCGGTTTTAAAGGATTTCCCCCTTATCCTTAAGCTGTGACCCCTTGTCCTGGACTTGCCCAACATCGGGAACAATCTTCCTGCATCTAGCCTGTCCAACCCCTTAAGAATTTTGTATTGTAATGTTGTAAAAAACACACAACTGAAAAAAACGATGTGTGATGGTGGCAGACGTGGTCTAGAGAGAAATTCCAGATGTAGGATTAGCGTTGGGCTGATGAATTTATTGTCATATGCATGTACGGTGATGTACAAGTACAATGACAAATTGTTTGCAGCAGCAAGCATCACAGACACATTCCCAAAAACATGAATTAGACGTAAGTTTTGTAAATTAAAACAATAATAATAAAAAAGAATGAGACATTTGTACTAATCAAACTTAGAAGATAAACAAGTCCATGGCGAGCGTTTCCTGCACATCCTGGTTTTGTTTCATCACCTTATGGGCTCTGTGAAAACTTCAAGGTAGCAAGTAAAAGTGGAGAAAACAGTGCTGCTGAAAATGGTCCTGAAAAGTTCCATCTCACAACTCCAAACTCGGTAAGTCAATCAGACCAAAGACAGAGAGACAGCGCTATAGATGACCACTTCTGACTATTAGGCAGCAGCAACCATTTTTAAAACTAGCTGAATGAATTAAAAAATAGTGCAATAAACTGAACATACAGTAAGTCTGCAACTATAATAGGTGGTTTGAGAACTGCGGCATTGTTTCATGGAGAAAGGAAACAAATGTCAGCTGAAGCTGCAGTGGGCTACGTATACTGCCTGGGGATGTATTAAAAGGGAGTGTGAATTGTTCCTATCTTACATTGAGAAAATGGAGATATTTATCATGCCCAATAATATTCCTGAGCTGGGTAACAGTGCAGTAAATGCGCAGGCACTGAAGGTTACAGTGAGGGAATATCAGAAAGGAATATTACTTTTGAAGTTGGCTCAGAAGTCCATCACACACTCATGGTTAGAAGCTCTGCAGATAGCTACATATATCTCATTTGTGCAGGTGCTTCGTAGATTGGAAGTATACTTCATCCCATTGCCATTGGGCATAATGGAGAGCTATAAATTCAGCACACACAATCAAGAGCTGGGAGAAGCTGTAAGTGATTACATTGCTGCACTCAAATAACTTTCAGAAAATTTTTGGACCATGCACTCAGAGATAGGCTTCTGTGTGATCTGAAATACGAAATGATCAGATGAAGTTATTAGGCACAAAATCATACAGCCTGAGATTTACCAACTTCCCAATATCAGTGTGCACAATCGGTTGGACCGAGTCTTATCAAAAGATGTTATGTGTTGCATTTGAAAGCCCAGCTGAATTTGGAAGGAGATAATCAGAAATGCCTCTCTATCACTGCACATAAAAGGTCAGGCTCACTCAGGTTTCCAAATAGAATTACGTGGATTCTCACTAAAAATCTCCCAGTCTCCCATTGTGGAGAAAAATCTACAGTTTGTAAATTGTTTGTTCAATCAAAATGATCTTGATTGTCAGTTAGTGCAGATGATAATCTACATTTTCTGAAGTATCTTCAGTGCCACATTACAATAATAATTAATATACAATAAATGTTAGATAGAGCTCTAGGGGCTAGTGGAATCAGGGATACGGGGAGAAGTCAGGCACGGGTTATTGATTGGGGACGATTAGCCATGATCACTATGAATGGCGGTGCTGGCTTGAAGGGCCGAATGGCCTCCTCCTGCACCTATTTTCTATGTTTCTATGTTTCTAATAGTTATTATAGTGGGTGATTTTAGCTTCCACAATATTGACTGGGGTCCCTTAGTGGAAGGGGCTTAGTTGGGACAGAATTGGTTAAGTGCCTCTAGGAGTGTTTCTTAAAACGGTACTCGGACGTAGCGCCAACAGACAAGAAGCCGAAGCAAAGAAGTCGAAGCCAAAGAACCAAATGGAAATGAGGCCGAAACGCCAATAAACCGAAAGAGTCCGAAGACGAAACGCCTACTAACCGAAAGGATGGGACGCCTAAATGCAAACTAACCAAAAGGTGGTCGGGACCAATCTCTGACAAGTCCTGCCCCCCGGCAACGTCATGTCCGTTATTGGACTTTTCTGTTGAGCGGCAGTGGGTTCGTTGGCCTGTAGGCGACGCTGCCTTTCGGGTAGGTGGTGTTTTGACAGAGCGGCCATTCGGTAAGTTTGCTTTTAGGTGATGCAGCTTTTCGGTTTGTTGGCTTTTAGGCATCCCGCCATCTCAGTTAGTTTGCATTTAGGCGTCCCATCCTTTCGGTTAGTAGGCGTTTCGTCTTCGTAATCTTTCGGTTTATTGGCATTTCGGCCTCGTTTCCAATCGGTTCTTCGGCTTTGACTTCTTTGCTTCGGCCTCTTGTCTGTCGGCGCCACGCCGCACACATCTTAAAACAATATGTAGATAGCTCATTTAGGGATGGAATCACTTTAGATATTATATTGGGAAATGAAACCAAAGTTTCAGTGGGGGGAGCATTTTGGGAACTGTGACTAGCTTTTCACTGCACCTCAGTACATGTGACTAAACTGAACTGAACTGATTTCAACTGTAAGTTTTAAGATTGTTATGGATTAGGATACGATTGGTCCACAGGTGAAAGTGCTAAATTGGGGAAAGGCTAATTACAGCGGTATTAGGCAGGAACTGGTGAATGTAGACTGTGAGAGTAAATCCACATCTAGCGTATGAATAGACACATATTGCTGCAGTAACTCAGCGGGACTGGCAGCATCTCTGGAGAGAAGGAATGGGTGACGTTTCAGGTCGAGACCCTTCTTCAGACTGAGTCAGGGGAGAGGGAGACTAGAGATATGGAGGGGTGAGGTGTGAAAAAGACAGATCAAAGCAGACGGCAAGAAGGAAATGTAAAATGGTTCATTGTTAGCCAGTTTTGGCTGCTATCCATGGGCAGGAACAGCCTAAATGTTCAATTAATATACTCATAATGAAAGGGAATGAATAATATACTGAGAAGGAAGTAGCAGGAAATACCTTCAGTGTGAAACATCTCCATCAATTCCTACTGTGGTGGCCCTTTCTTCACAATATGGATAACAAATTGTTATTGTTGATCCTGGGCCCTAAAGCAGCATTGACAGTTTCCAGGATACAAAAGTGATATGATTGAATAGCTTTCAAGAAATGAAGTGTAATGGCAGATGATTTGTCCATGTTAACTCATGAATCATCTGAGATTGGCAGTGAAGGTTTCATTTTCCAACTATAACATGCAGATTTGAAGATTTCTTGGTGGCAGTCACTGAATGCTTCAGTATCTTCGCAGGTTGTAGTACTAACGTGAGCATAAACACCTTGGGGGACTGCAATAGGTCTAAATAAAGCTTCACAGCTATTCTACGATTACAGTGTTGAACCACCAAGGCATTTAATATGAGGACATTGGGTTACCATTCCAAGTTTCTCAGTAAGAAGACTGTCGATGTGCCGCAAGACAAACATGCTGCTAGTCAATGTGAAAACCGTAATCGGTAATTTTGTGCATAGGTTTAAGTAAGAGGTGATAGATTTAATAAGAACCTGAGAGGCAATGTCTTCACACAGAGAATGGTCTGTATATGGAATGAGCTGCCATAGGAGGTAGTTGAGGCATGTATTATAACAACACTTAAAAGATAGATTTGCAAGGATAGGAAAATATTTGAGGGATATGAGCCTAACATGGGTCGGTGGGACTAACGTTGACGGTACATCTTAGTCGGCATGGGCAAGTTGGGCTGAAGGGCCTGTTACTCTGTTACTCTGTGTCCAAATGTTGATAAAGAAGAAAAAGTAATTCCCATATTTTGGAGTTTGCCAGCAATGCATATCAATACCATTTAAGATGTGATTACAACCTTAGAAGTGCCTGTCAACATTGTCAAAATAAAAACAATGATTTCCTTGCATTATTCGATGTGCACTCAAAATGGATTGATATCAGACATTTAGGCATCTTTTGAATAGCAGAATGCATTTTTGAAGAGCAGAGATGAGTCTCTGTGATGTATGGAATCCTGAATTAGCTTCCAACAATGAAAATGGCATTTATTTTGAGAGGTTTACATGATGTAACTGAAGTACGCATGCATTGTTTTTGTTTGTTTCCAGTGACGTTATTGAAAGGTCTGTGGAAATATGGAAAGAAGCTTTAAAGTGAACAAGAATTTCAAGATTATTTATGTTTCAAAAAAGGACACAATGTGTTGGAATAACTCAAACTCTGACAGCATTTCTGGAGAACATGGATAGGCAAAACATTACCTAGCTATGTTCTCTAGGGATACAGCAGAACCCACTTTGCTACTCCACCACAATGTGATGTTTTTGTAAACCAGCATCTGCAGTTCCCTATTCCTACATTATTCATGCTTCATCTTGAATTATTAGTTGGCCAACTTTTTTTTAGCTATCTTATGACTCCATAAGACTGAGGTGAGAAAATACTTTTTCACCCAGAGAGTTGTGAATTTGTGGAATTCCCTGCCACAGAGGGCAGTGGAGGCCAAATCACTGGATGGATTTAAGAGGGAGTTAGTTCAAGCTCTAATGGCTAGTGGAATCAAGGGATATGGGTAGAAGGCAGGCATGGGTTATTGATTGGGGACGATCAGCCATGATCACAATGAATAGCGGTGCTGGCTCGAAGGGCCGAATGGCCTCCTCGTACACCTATTTTCTATGTTTCTATGTTTCTATAAACCAAATGCAGTGTTAACATTCATTATGAGAGGACTGGAATATAAAAGTAGGAATGTAATGCTGAAGGCACAGGTCACACTGCCTTTGGAGTACTCTGAGGAATTTTGGGCCCCATTTCGGAGGAAAGATGTACCTGGATAGGGACTGGACATTGTGCCTTCCCTCACAGTGGTATCCATTGTGGGGGGATGATTTTCTGTCTCTACGTAATCCTGTTAGTCTTTGTCCAAGATGGCTGCCATGAAGGGAGAGTGGACGCTGGCGCGCTTTGGCTGCCGCTGCTCTCTCTACACATTGTGTTTTTGATTTTCTGTTTTTGGACTGAATTCTGTTTTTAGTTTGCGTCTCTGTGATGTCTTTATTATTTATTTTACTCTGATTATATGTTTATCTTCCTGTTAATCTATGTAAGGTGTCCTTGAGATGTCTGAAAGGCGCCCAACAAATAACATTTATTATTATTACTATTATTATTACCTGCATTGGAAAGGATGCAGAGGATGTTTATGAGAATGATCCCGGGGATGATTGAATTAATGTACGAGGAGCATTTGACGGCTCTGGGCCTGTATTCGCTGGACTTTAAGAAGGATGTGGGAGGGGACCTCATTGAAATTTACCGAATAGGGAAAGGCCTGGAAAGAGGGAATGTGGAGAGGATGTTTCCACCTATGGGAGAGTCTAGAACTAGAGGGCACAGCCTTGGAATAAAATAATGTATCTTTAGAAAGGAGGAGGAAAGCCTTTAGTCTTTGGTGGTGAATCTGTGGAATTCATTGCCACATACGTCTGTGGCGGCCAAGTCATTGGGTATTAAAGCAGAGATTGACAGAGATTTTCCCGGTGTTGGGGAAGTCCAGGACAAGGGGTCACAGCTTAAGGATAAGGGGGAAATCCTTTAAAACCGAGATGAGAAGAACTTTTTTCACACAGAGAGTGGTTAATCTCTGGAACTCTCTGCCACAGAGGGTAGTTGAGGCCAGTTCATTGGCTATATTTAAGAGGGAGTTAGATGTGGCTAAAGGGATCAGGGGTAATGGAGAGAAGGCAGGTACGGGATACTGAGTTGGATGATCAGCCATGATCATATTGAATGGCGGTGCAGGCTCGAAGGGCCGAATGGCCTACTCCTGCACCTAATTTCTATGTTTCTATGTTTCTATGACAGATTTGTGATTAGTAAGTGTGTCAAAGGTTACAGGGAGAAGGCAGGAGAACGGGGTAAGATCAGCCATGATTGAATATCGGAGTAGACTTGATGGGCTGATTGGCCTAATTCTGACATGAACATGAACATACACTAGTTTTATCCCAGCAGATGTGTTAATGTATCCTCACTTTCTCGTAGGATTAGGGTTTGTAAAGCCTCAAGGTGAAGGGAAGTGGGCAGCAGTTGAAGTAACAGAAAATGCGTATAGCAAGTTGAAGTTGCTGTTAGAATTGGAATAAACTATTTTGTTTGAGTGTCTTTTAAACATTCTTCCAAATAATTCTTTACCAGAACTCCAAGGCTATCTAAGTTCAATCTTACCACACATAACAATAACTAAGAAGTATTTTTGAAAAAATAGATAATGGATTTCATAATTTCATTATTTGCATTTACCAAGGAACAAAGATTAATATTCCAATAATTTAATAATCTTTTCAGCTATAATAGCATTATAAAACCCATTTATGACTTTCTGAGCTTCCATTTGCTTTGTCTAATTGTTGGTTTTAATGTATCATACTTGACAATGGGATTAGGGTTAATAGATGTGTTGTCACGCGTAGCATGTGGAGAAGGAATCTGATACACAAAATTGCTTTTAATGAGCTTAGCAAATGTTTGCCTTTTTTTTAATGAACCTCAGTGCTGTCATCTAGAGATGCTTAACGCCTGATTTTTTTTCATCCCAGAACAGGAAGGACAAAATGTTAACACTTTATGCACCAACTCTCAATGGAGCACAAACATGTGCTGATTAAATGTGTGCAAGTCACTGGTATACAGGTTTCTTGATATGCTGGGATCAAGTTGTTCACCAAAGAGAAGGTGAGAGACACATGTATATTTACTGTGTATTTAATTTGGCAGATTTAATATTGCTGCCTGCTAAAATAAGTAAAAGCAGAAAATACTGGAAATACTCAACAGTTCAGGCAGCATCAGCGGAAGTGAAAATGAGTCACAATTTCAGCTTGAAGATTGTTCATCAGAACTCAATAAGCAAATGATCTCTGGACTCCTAAGTAATGGAGAAGACAATGAGCATACAGGAATTTGAGGGGACATATTTAAAGAGGTATTGGATGCAGGATATTTTGTATCTTCTGTGGTCATCCACAGTTCAACAAAGAGAGGGAAATGGACTGGTCCACTGCCAGATGCCTGGCTTTATTTCATGCTGGGCCAGTAATGAGACGCAGGGATTTTCACTCTCCTAGTGATGGGAGGACGAAGCATGGAGATGACATCTACAATGTGCGATGGGAGATTATGAGCAATAGGTTTGAGAGAAGATTAGTGATTGATTGAGAGATGGCTTTGTGGTGATGTAAAACTTGAAGGCATATGGCACTTCCATGTAAATATCAACTGCTGCAGTCTAACTGAACCTCATGACTCTCCTTTCCTGGTCACTCTGAGCAGCATTTATCCCTTTGTTGTCAGCCGCTGCTTGCTTGGGAGATTGAATGGATAACTGTGAGTGGAGTGCTGCAGAATGAAGGAAGCATGGCAGCTGTTGTATTTTATAATGTCTTGCTGTTCTAATAACGTCTGAGGCATCAGCAACAACTTTCATTTATATTGCATTTTGAATGTGGGTAAGCATCACTAAGGTATCAGGGAAAAAGAGTTACTGAGCCAAAGAACCTTGTCCAGCCAATTACACGTTAGTTAAAAGCATGGATGGTAAGGAAGTCATTAAGGGCTGGGTGACAATTAAAGAGGAAGGGAGCATGTGAAGACCATGATGGGATAGGAAACTGTCCAGGAGAGGTTGCGAGGCTGAAGGAGAATACAAGAGTAGGAAGGCTTTAGATCAAAAGGAGGTTGAAATGTGGTGAGAATTATAAATATGGACAACCAGTATAGGTCCGGGAAGTAGATACAAAATGCTGGAGTAACTCAGCGGGACAGACATCATCTCTGGAGAGAAGAAATGGGTGACGTTTTGGCTAACGCATCACCACAATGCTGTTAATCGTACAACTGGCTTGGTATCTGATTAATGGGCCTGTCCCACTTAAGCGATTTGTCAGGCGACTGCAGCGACTGTCAAGTTGCTGGTAGTCACCTGAAAACCCAGCAACTGTAACGGCAACTGTCAGAGTGGAACACACACACCAACACATTCCCTCCTTCACCAGCCCGTTATGCAGGCGGGAGACAGGGCAAGCGGGGGGAGCGCTGTCTAAAAAATTCACACGTTGCAAAGCCAAGGTGATACAGACACACACCGCGATGAACAGGAAGGTTGGCACTGCAATTAAGATGGCTAAGTACAGTGTACGGTAAGTCCTTTAAAAGAGGGGGGAGAGGGGGGGGGGAGAGAAGGGGGAGAGGAGGGGGGAAGGAGGGCGAATGAGTGGAAACACCTTTTAAGATGCCAGAGATACACGGCTGTGAAGCTCAGCGGACATCAACATTATCAGTCGGTTATCCTTGGTTCTGAAAATTACTGCTTACGTTTTGTTTTCCCAATGAGCCAATGAAATTCACCGATCAGCACTGGCTACAACCTACGAGAAAATCTACGAGAACCTTCGACTACCTGGCATCCCATTAGGACCTCCAGCCGACCCACCTACGGCATGAGAATTCTCGCTACTCTCCATGGCGGCATCATTCTGGTCGCCGCTAATTTTTCAACATGTTGAAAAATTTGCAGCGACCATAATGAGGCTGCGACTAGTTCCAAGAGGCTGCGACGAGTCCCCGGCAACCAGAATGCGCGGAAGTCTCCTGCTCATAAAAACCAGTGAAGGCGAAGTACCCAGGTGCCAACATTCTGTTCCCAGAGGTTCGCAAGATTTGTGGTGATGAAGGAATTTGTGGCGACTGCATGAGATCTGGTCCTGCAGTAGTAACTCTTATGTTAAAAAAAGTTTGAAAATATCTTTAAGCAAAGAAAAGTAGAAGTGGACCCGAAACATCAAGATTAACGCAAGATTCAAGTGTCCCAAACTAAATAATTCTGTACATCAGGTCAGAGGTTGGGCAAGATTTGCCCCCCCCCCCCCCCCCCCCCCCCCCCCCCCCCCCCCCCCCCCCCCCCCCCCCCCCCAGAGTAGAAGGTCAAAGCCCCGGCTGGCGATGGCGATTGTCCCGTGTAAAGCCATGCCGGGTGGTGCGAGGTCGCAACCGGGCTTGGTGTTAGAAAAAAATTGTTCTGGGCCCTTCCAAGCTCCATTCTGATTGGATAAGTCGCCGTTGGTAGCCCCGAAAAGCGGTCTCCCTCCAGAGACCGCGGGCTCCCGGTAGTCCGCCAGAGGTGGCTGCCTTCGAATCTCTTATGTCGGGCCGCAGCAAATAATAATAACAAAAAATATACTTGCAAAAAAAATGAACGCGGACGGGCTGCAGAAGCCGCTGCTGACGAGACCGTCGAAACATCAACCCCTTCCTTCTCTCCAGAGATGCTGCCTGTCCTGCTGAGTTACTACAGCTTTTTGTGTCGATCTTTGAAAATATTTAACTATATTCAATAGTCAAAAAAGGATAGAAGTACCTAATAATCACTTACCCTTTTCCTCTGTAGCCATTACGTTCCCCTAAGTGGATTCAGTGTTCTTTGGATAGGTCCATCCTGACATGAGTTCAGCTGGCAGAGCAGTTACTGGGCATTACTCAGGAGTTCATGGCCCAAGTGTCCAAAGGTGGAGCGCTTCCCAAAAATCACCAGCTAAGAACAGAAAGCAAGTTCGATGTTTCAGTTGTTGCTGAGAACTCCTGAATTTGGTGATACAACCGCCAATGTCAATAGCACCACTTAATTGCTGGCATTTCTGATCAAATTATGTTTTTTAAGGACTACAACAGTCAAGAAATGTTGGAGATGTAATGGTAGTTTGCAGAGATGGGGGAGTTGGGGTCTTGTCTGACATTGAGGGGTGATGTTATAATTCATGCTCTGAAAATTAGCTGCCAGTAACAGAAAATATATATGAAGGTTCATCAATCTAAATCTTGAGTACAGTATCCAATAATATAATTACTCCAGCTTGACATATAATGTACAGAGGGGGTTTAAAACTTATAACCTTACCCTGAAATGATGATGAACCTAACAATTGCAAGGACATTTCATGCATCAACCCAGTTGTGAGTGGATATCAATGAGCTCACTGTGCTATTGTTCTTGGAAATATAATATGCATTTAAATTTTGAACTAGAGATTTATAGAGACCATTTAGTTTTGTTAAACTGCGAGTTAATTGTGATGTAATTCCGCTGATCTCAGCTGTTTCTTTGACCTTAGTGGATTCATTTTTGCCTTTATTACACTTCTGCCATGTCTACAATAAGTACCGTCTTTCAGCTTAATAACAATTATGAAGAACACATCCAGATGGGTCAAATTGATGGGGGAGATGCTAGTGGTGAGAAGACCATTAACAGTAAATAGGTTCCTACACGAAACCTTGCTGTAAATCATTTAGCGGTGTCAGTGCAGCGGGTCAGTGCATGGGGAAACATGCCATAAATGTAGAATGTGATGTGAGGAGTATTGTTTTGACCTGGAATTCATAAGGCGTTAACACCCGTCGCCACAGCAACCACGTATCCAAGACATGCAAGGGACTGGTGAGACTTCTGTCAGGTCTTTCATCTGAGGAAATAAATTGAGAAAGCTGATAATAAGCCCCAGTTTGAACAGGATCTATGTAAAGGCTATCACCTTCTTTACAGGATTCCCCCTGAAGGTCATTCCATGAAATATGTTGCTCTTCCAGCATTTACTGCATTATCAAAGCGTATCAGTGAGGGGCAAAAAACCTGTTCGTTTTGATTTACGAACAGTGTTATCAGATTTTTTTAAATCAAGAACATGTTCTGTATTCTAAACAAGGGTCCTGACCCAAAACATCACCTATCCATGTTCACCAAGGATGCTCTCTGACCTGCTGAGTTACTCCAGCATTTCATGTTTTTCTCTGTATTCAATGGATTTTGGGGAAAGAAATTTAGCAAACCAGTGAAGTGAGACAATAGTATTTATGCCCAAAGTAGTTTTGATGTTGCAAAATTTGCTGACAAGTGCATTCTATTTTTTCAGTGTTATATTTTTGCTATATTCCCATCTGTAATGAGTGAGTTTACAGTACCATGGAGAGCAGACCAATAAATGATGCCTACCTTTATCTCAAGGACAGGAATGAATAATCATATTTGCGTTTAAACTGGCCATAGTGCATACACCAGGTAATCACTGAACGGAAATCAGTGGGGTGGCTGGATCATAAGAGCGATTGGTGCAGAGATTTGATGTCCATTTCAATGATCATAGAATCATAAAAATTTGTACAGCACAGAAATTGCCCCCCCCCCCCCCCCCCCCCCCCCACATCCATTCCCACTGTGATGCCTGTTGATGCTAATTCATAGACAGCATTAAGCACACAGAACATAGAGCCGTATGGGGCAAGAACAGGCCCTTCGGCCCACAATGTCTGTGCTAAATATAATGCCAAAACCAACTTTTTAGTTTAATTTAGAGATACAGCGTGGAAACAGGCCCTTTGGCCCACTGAGTCTGCACCAACCAGCGATCCCCACACATTACCACTATCCTACATGCACTAGAGACCATTTACATTTACACTAAGCCAATTAGCCTACAAACCTGTACGCCTTTGGAGTGTGGGAGGAAGCCGAAGATTTCGAAGAAAACCCACGCAGTCACGGGGGGAGTGCATAAACTCTGTACAGACAGCACCCGTAGTCAGGATCAAAACAGTCAGGCAACAACTACCTCTGCGCCACCGGGTCACCACTCTTATCCATCTGCACATAATCCATATTCCTTCATTCTTTGCATATCCATTTGCCTGTCAAAAAGTTTCTTAAATGCCACTATTGTGTCTGCCTCAACGACTACCACCCGTTACGTTCCTGGCACAAACCACCCTCTGTGTAAAAAAGTTTGCTCTGCACATCTATATAACTAAAAGTCTTATGTTGACCACTTCCTGTCTGTGCTGTATATTGATTTTAGAAAAAAACGCTACCATATATCGCTATGATTTTTCATCATCTTACTCACAGTACGCCTCTGCTGAGGCAGCCCTGAGGATTCTTCCAATCGATTAAAATTTTAAAAGTTATGAATGTTTAAAAAATATTGAGATTAGCTGATTTGTCCTCTCGCCTGTCAATCACCATGATGAAGGTAACCCCCCTTCCGGGGGATGGCGCAGGACTATAAAACCCTGGATGCCTGGACGTGACTCAGTCACTCTGGAAGATCGCGAGTGAGAGGCCACAACTATGATTCTGCTGAACTGTGAGTCTACTGAACTGTGAGTCTACCCTTTATGTGCTTTATGTGGTTTTGTGGTTTATGTGCTTAACCCTTTATGTGCTTGCAATAAATTATTTGTTAGCCAGTAATGTGCTTGCAATGAATTATGATTTGTTAACCCTTAATGTGCTTCAATAAATGATTTGTTAGCCAGCAATGTGCTTGCAATGAATGATTTGTTAACCCTTAATATGCTTGCAATAAATGCTTTGTTAACCGATAATGTGCTTGCAATGAATGATCATTTGTTAACCCTTAATGTGCTTGCAATAAATGATTTGTTAGCCCTTAATGAAATGAAATGAGTTGTTTGGCCTGCCCTGTGCTTGAAATTAAAATGGAAATGGAAATGAAATGAAATGAGTTGTTTGGCCTGCCCTGTGCTTTTGCCTTTGCTTCGCCTTTGCTTTGCTTGAGCTCACCTGAAATTAAAGCAAATGGATTTTATTGTTGGCGGCCCCCGCCTGCCCAGTGATTTTGTTTTTGCTTTGCCTTGTCTTTGCTTGACCTCAACTGAAATGAAAACAAATGGTTTGTATTGTTGTCTGGCCCCGCCTGCCCTGTGCTTTACTTGAGTTGACTTGAAATTGATTGACTTGACATGAAATGGATTGAAATGGATTGTTAACCCTGCACTCACTGTGCTTGGCTTGACTTAACCCACAACACCCAGGCTAACACTCCAGAACCCCCTCCCCTCCAATGGCCACCAATATTGGAATTTGTGGAGAGGTGGAATATTGCATTGGGGGACCAGCCCTCCCGTGTGAACCTGGGACCCAATAGGTCCCACTTAGTCTAGTCTCCTTTAAACGTTGCCCTTCTCACCTTAAAGCTATGCCCTCTAGTATTTGATTTTTACATCCTGTGAAAAAGATTTCAATTGTGTACCCTATCTATGCCTCTCCTAATTTTATATACTTCTATCAGATCTCCCCACGATCTCCGGCATTCCAGAGAAAACAATCCAAGTCGGTCCAACCTCTCCCTGTAGCTAAAACTCCCTAATCCAGACAACCTCTTCCACACCCTTTCCAAGGTGCTTATCGTTCTGTATCTTTCCTATCAAGATACCTGTTTAAATGCATTTTAAATATTGTAATCATGTCTGCATCCATTCCCTCCTTTGCTAGCATTTTCTTAAAAGTCACCACCCACCGTATGAACTTACTGCTAAAATCTCCTTTAAATTTCTCCCCTCTGATCTTAATCCAGTGCCTTCTAATTCAAGATTCCCCTATGCTCGGTAAAAGATTCTGACTATTCTGTCTATGCTCCTCATCATTTTATAAACCTCTTTAATCATCATCATTGTTGAAAACATCAATAGGCACAGTGCCTTACAATGCTATGTATGGCAGTGATCACAACTTCTACTGAAATGTGGATGGCTATTGGTTCTCTAGGAGCTCATCCGCCATTTGACAGGTCTTGTTTTTGGTCCTGCTGGGGGTCCACAGCCCCCTCCTCACCTGGCTAACCAGGTGGGGGAGGCGGTTTAGTTGCTGACTATCCGACCATGGAGCAGGTAGCATGGGATTACATGCTACCTGTGGCGGGGGGAACTCCCCCCTGACCTGACCTAGATAAGATCAACTGTGAACCGTGCATTCCATTGAGAATAAATCCAGCCTATTCAATCTCTCCTTATAACTACAGCCTTCCTTTTGAGACAACACACAGGTGAATCTCTTCTTCACCTTTTCTATTGCTATCTCATCCTTCCTGTAATGTGGTGTCCAGAGCTGTACATAACACTAGCTAACCAATGTTTTGTGCAGCTGCAAAATCATGTCTGAACTCTTATACTCAAAGCTTCTCTTATCGTTTACTTTAATTTAGAGATACAGCATAGAAAAAGGCCATTCGGCCCACTGAGTCCACGCCACCCAGTGATCACATTCGTTCTATCCCACACACTAGAGAAAATTTACTGAAGCCAATTAACCTCCAAACCTGCGTATCTTTGGAATGCGGGAGGAAACTGGAGCACCCGGAGAAAGCCCACGCGGTCACAGGGTGAATGTACAAACTCTGTACATGTCATCTCCATCTTGTTCAGCTGTGACATGATATCCCAACACTTGTACTCAATGCTCCGTCCGATGAAGGCAAGCAGGCCAAACACCTTCTTCACCACCTTGTCTACCTGTGTCTCCACTTTCAGGAAGCTATAAACCTAAATCCCTAGGTCTCCCTATTCTGTGACAGAACCCAGGGGTCTGTTTTTTAAATTTTTAGTTTTAGGGATACAACATAGAAACAGGCTCTTCGGCCCACCGAGTCTGCACCAACCAGTGATCCCTGCACCATCCTACACATACTAGGGACAATTTACATTTATACCAAGCCAATTAACCTACAAACCTGTACATCTTTGGACTGTGGGAGGAAACCAAAGATCTCGGAGAAAACCCACACAGTCACGGGAAGAACGTACAAACTACGTACAGACAGCACCCGTAGTCAGGATTGAACCCCTGGTCTCGGGCGTTATAAGTGTTGTAAGGCAGCACCTCGACCGTGCCACCCTCATTTACTGTGCAACTCCTACCCTGGTTTAACTACCCAAAAAACATCACTTTGCCCTTTTCTGAATTAAATTCCATCTGCCATTGGTTCGTCCACTTTCCCAATTGATCTAGATCCTGTTGTACCCTTAGGCAAACTTCTTCAATGTCCTCCACACCACCAATGTTGGTGTCATCCGCAAACTTATTCATCATACCACCTACATTCCCATTCAACTCGTTAATATATATGAAAAACAGCATGGGGTATAGCACCTGTGTCACAGAACTGGCCTCAGGCTTGCAATCTGAAAAACAACCTTCAACATCCATCCTCTGATGCGTCCACCAAGTTAATTTGGTATTCAGTTGGCTAGCTTATCTGGGATCTTGTGAGCTCTCCTTCTGGACCAGTCTACCAAGTGGGATCTTATCAAAAACTTTGCTGATGCCATGTAGACAACATCCACAGTCCTGCCCTCATCAATTCTCTGTTGCCTTTTAAAACAAAACCTCAATTAAATTTGTGAGACACAATTTCCCAAGCACAAAGTCATGCTGACTATTTGTATAACATTTTTGATGTAAGGTTATTTGTATTGCATAAGTTTTGAATGGCATTATCTTTTCGTCATTACTGGAAATATTCAATTGACATTGTGTGGCTTTGAAAAGTTATGATTTCAATAATTGCAGTATAATTATTGAAAAATTAATATAGGATCTCGGGCCTTCTGTGCGGTTTGGTGCGGTCACGGTTGATATACTCCACTTTACCTATACCTTGGCTACACTTTTATTTAAAAATCTGTCTCTCCCTTGACAGAATCACAGTGTTATAGAGTCATAGAGCACAGAAACGGGCCCTTCGGTCCAACTTCCAGAAGGACATTTGTATTGTTTATTCAGGAAAACTGAATTATGCAAACACTGCATCTTTTCCATTCGTACAGATTACCCATGCAAACGCAGTTTTCCAGCTATTCATCTCCATGTACCACATCTGGGTGAGGGTTAATACCCAGGCACAAGGAACTGCAGATGCCGCAATCTTGAGTAAATACCAAGTGATGGAGTTACTCGGCAGATCAGGCAGCATCTGTGAAGGAATGGACAGGCAATGTTTCAGGTGAGGATCCTTCTTCAGACTGATCGAAGTAGGGAGAGAAAGCTGAAATGAGGTAGGGGAGGGGGAGGGGGTCATGCTAAGCCTGGCAAGTGATAGGTAGATACAGGTAAGTGGGGACTTGATGCGCAAATGGATGCATTTAGTGACAAAGGTTTAGAGCTGAAAATAAGACAAAAGGTTGTTGATGAGGAGAAATGAGGAGTGAAATATAAAGCCAAAGGGACCCCTTTCTACCAGTACCACACTCCCCAGTCACCCTGCTCCTTTCCCCTCCTTTGTACACTCATTTCCCATCCCCAAGCCTCTCATATCCTCCACTTTCCTCGTCCCCTTGACCCTCTCACCCATATCCCTCCCTTTACATTTCACTCCTCTTTTCACCTTATCTGACACCCTTTTGTCACCTTTTCATCTCTAGCCTTTGTCAATTTCTCTGACTATCTGTCAAGTAAACCCACCTCACCTGTATCCAACTACCACTTCCCAGGCATCATCCCCCCCCCCCCCCCCCTCCCCCACGTATCTTTTCCAACGTTTTCCCTGCTATTCCCACCAGTCTGAAGAAATGTGGCATATCTATTCCTTACATAGATGATGCCTGACCTGTTGGGTTTCTCCAGCACTTGGTGCCTAGGCTAAATGCCCACCACTGAATACCAAGCTTCATGCTGTTCAGCGGAATATGCCTTCTCCTGTAAAGTACAGACAAATGTGCATTGAATGAACATGTTATGCTGCGTATTTGTGGCTTTTGCACCTTGTCTTGAGTAAACTTGGCCGAATGTGTGACACCTGAATGATTGGATTGAAATTGTCAGCTGGTTTCATGAATTGTTATGGGCAACATGCAATCTTTATCGAATGCATCATCTAAGTTCTTCCTTGTCTTAAACTCATAGTCATTACTTTCCTTTGTAGTGAGACAGCAGTGTGCCAACAGATCAATTTGAGTTATGTATAATGAGATACTGCAGCAAAATCATCTGATGTCTATGACTTAGAATTGACATTAATATCTAGCAATGAATATTGCAGCTTCTATATATTTACAAGCAACATTTATTCACATACACTCTTATGTCTTACCTTAGTACTACTTTTCCAGTTTGCTAGACCTTTTTGATAGGCTACTAATGTAGATTGAGAAAAAAGCAAAGTATTGGAGAAACTCAGCATGTAAGGCAGCATCTGTGTAGGGAAATGAACAGACGGAAGGGACTGGATGAGGAGAAGGGGTACAAGATAGAATTGCGGTATTTGGAGATGAATTTGATGGAGCATGAGGAGGCAGAAACACTGGGCCCACCAGGACTGTCCTGCTTGTGGATTTTGGGAAGGAGATAGAAATGGGCAGTGCAGGGTTGAGGAACTATAAATAGACACAAAGTGTTGGAGTAACTCAGTGGGTCAGGCAGCATCTCAAACTGGGAGGCCTGTAAATGGAAGTGGAAGCCATGTGGGACAAGATGGCATTGAAGGCAAGTGCTGAAGAAAGACTCGTGGCAGACTCATAATAAGTCTGGGTCAGAACATGGTCAAAGAACAGGAGAACAGCAGGAAACACAATTGGGAGCAGTGAGAGAGGGTCACACAGAACCCGTCAGAAAGAGGAGGGGAACTTCTTTAACGTAGCTGTACTTTGAGGAGAGTTCGGTATGGAGCAGTAAAATGGAGACACAAGAAACTGCAGATGCTGGAAATGTGCAAAAAACAAAGTGCCGCAGGAATTCATTGGGTCAGGCAATATCTGTGGAGGGAATGGACAGACAAAGTTTTGGATTGGGACCCTTCTTCATATTGACAGAGTAGGGGTAAGAAAGCTGGAAAAGAGATGGAGCAAAGCCTAGCAAGTGACTGGTGGATTCTGGTGAGGAGGGCGTGATTGGTAGATGTGTGGAGTAAGTGACAAAGTCTGGAGGTGAAAAGAAAAAATAATATCAGACTTGGAAAGAAGAGGAGGAAGAAATGTAAAGCTAAAAGGAGGGATAAGGGTGAAAGAGGAAGGGAGGAGAAAGAAGGGGGATAAAAGAGAAATATGAGATTTAGGATTGGGAGATGAGAGTAAAGTGGCGAGGAAAGGAACAAGGTGACATAAAGGGCCTGTCCCACTCGGGCAACCTAATCCACGAGTTCTGGCGAGTTTGCCCTTGACTCATACTTGCAGCATGGTCGTCATGAGGTCGTAGGAGGCCTTCGTAACTCTCCTTCATGCTCGAGAGTGGTCTCCGCGTATTCGAGGCCCTAGCTAGGTCACAATGTTTTTTTCAATGTGTTAAAAAATGTCCGCGTGTAAAAAAAGGTTGCCATGGAAAAAATCGATACTTTTTTTACTCGTAGGTTTAGTCATAGTAGGTTGGCATGTTAGTCGTAGGTAATCGAGGGTAGTCGAAGGTAGTCGTAGATAGTCTTCATTATTGTCGAAGGGAGGTCGTAGGGAGGTCGTCGTCACTCTCCACTATTCGGTGTCCAATTTTCACAAAGTTAGTCATAGCTAGTCGTAGCTGGTCTTCAACATAGTCGAAGGAGGTCTTTAACATGTCATTTTTTCAAACTCTTCTAAACTCGGCAATTAGGTCGCCCAAGTGGGACAGCCCCTTAAGGTGGTGGGAGATGGTGAGGGATTGTATATCACCAGAAGAGCCAACCTGCTTTTTGAAATGTTGCAGTCAATTTGTTGGATAGGATTGATAGGTCAAAATGGACACTTATCTTCTTGATGAAAGCTGTGCATTTTGGCAGCTTCCATTAAGGGCTTGTCCCACTTGGGCGACCTAATCCACGAGTTCTGGCGAGTTTGCCCTTGACTCATACTTGCAGCAAGGTCATCATGAGGTTGTAGGAGGCCTTCGTAACTGTCCTTCATGCTCGAGAGTGGTCTCCACGTACTCAAAGTCTCAGCTCGGTTGCGGCGTTTTTTTCAATATGATAAAAAATGTCCATGAGTAAAAAAAGGTCGCCAATGAAAAAAATAGATACTTTTTTTACTTGTAGGCTTATTCGTAGTAGGTCGAAGTAGGCCGTAGTAGGTCGTGGTAGGTCGCCATGTTACTCATACGTAGTCGAAGGTAGTTATAGATGGTCTTCATCATACTCGAAGGGAGGTCGAAGAGAGGTCGAAGGAAATCGAAGGAGGTCGTCTTCACTCTCCACTATTCGGTCTCCAATTTTCCCGAAGTCTAGTCTTCAACATAGTCGAAGGAGGTCGAAGGAGGTCGTCTACATAGTTGAAGGAGGTCTTCAACATGTCATTTTCTTAAACTCTTCTACACTCGCCAATTAAGTCGCCCAAGTGGGCCAAGCCCTTTATACTCAGCTCCTTGATGAGCTATTGAGGACTGGTCTTGTTAAAAATAAGGTGCATATCTGTATATTAATGATGCAGAATTAGATTGGAATGCCGGGAAACAAACAAATTAATGTAAAATAGAATGGATAGAAAAGGAGAAAATACTTTTTTGTTGAATTGGAATGTGTTAAATGAATCATGTGCAATAAGCATATAAAAAAATGTACTTAATGGGTCCCGGTATAATCATTCAGACACCTGCAGACTGTGGCAAGTTCTGAATACTATAAATGGCTGCAAAGCAAAGTCAGGTAACATCACTGGTGATACCTGTAATGCATTCTATGCTCACTTTGAGCAGATGGTCAAAGGGGTGATACCTCATTGGCGACCCTCAGACTATCATTAAATGGTTTTACTGGACTTCAACTTGCACAAAACATTATTCCCTTTGTTCTGCATCTGAACACCATGGACGGCATGATTATAATCATGTATAGTCTTCCCACTCACTGGATAGCACGCAACAAAAAAACTTTTGAATGTACCTCGGTACACACGACAATAAACTAAACTAAATTAAACTAAAATACACAAGAGATGTTAGTTTGGGACATTTTAGGTGTGTTTATAACAGCTATTCCTCGTGTTTCTAGTATATTGTCAAAACATGTTCCACAGTAAATGACACTAAATACACTACACAATAGCAATAATACACCTCCAAAACTGATTTCATTGACTACAAGGGGGTGAAATTTGGATGCCGATAGATACAATAGTTAATTGGTGGTTATAATCAGAGAATCCATGCAGTCGGTTTGAGATAGCTTAGTGTGGGAATACATTTGATTATTTTATTAAGGTACATAGGATGGAATATTGCTGGTCTGAGTTAACCAATCTTAGCTGCAAGATAGCTTGGAGCCCGGTTATGCATTACACTTCTTGTCATATTTATAATGCCGTGTGGCTAAATAAAGGAACAAACTGTGAAAATCCCACAAGGATAAAATTCAGAGTGCAGTAAACAACCATAGTCCATAGGCCACTGCCAGACCTTCAGGCGAGTCATTGCACTGCCCTCTGTTACCATATTGAAGATGTCTGATTTTACTTTCAACTCTGAATCCATCTTTGTTGAAAAGTCTGAGCAGGAACTTTATAGTGAACATTATTCTTTGGATGAAAGTAATTAGAGGTAGTAAAAGTCATACCTAAAACAGTAAAATCAAATGGGAATATATTGTGAAAGCAGAGTGTAGATTTGTGGGTTGGAAAATGTGAATTATAACAAATGGATCATAAAACCAACATGGCCTACAGTGTCAGAAACACAGCATGGTGTTTGTTTCACATCGTAATCTAAAATATCCTGCTGTTGATGTATTTTTTATATATGAAAGGAAATGGAAGTCACAATAACTCCAGGAGATATGTGGCCAAGGTCATTATTTTCCTTCAGAAGTTCATGTGTCTAGATTTGGCAGATTCGGGAGTCTGTTCCAAACAACTTAGCAAACCGGATTTAGAAGGGAAACATTTAAAACAATTTTTAAATAGATGCAGTCCTGTCATCATCAATGTTATTTCATGTTGTGGCTGAATGATGTGATATCTTTCACCCAAACCATTTTTTTAAATGTTTTATACATCATCTACACTGCTTCCATTTTGGAAAATATGGGAGGACTCTGGCCTTAGATTGGTCAATGCACATGATATCTGCACATTGCAATCAGATTCTGAAATTTGGTTCACTGATGTTAACGGACTGTTATACAGACAGCACACTAATGAAAGGGTGAATAGGATATTTAGATACATTTTATGTGATTCTGATTGCATGTTATAATTGAATGATGAATTGAAAAAGAAGAACTATTGCACCATACAAGAATAGGTATGAAGTAATAGGCATAATTATATCTTTCAATTAATGTGTGGTATTAATTGCCAAAAATGCACATTTGATGAAATGTCAAAATGTCAATTTAATCACCCCTACTTCCTGCTTCAATGTATCTTTAATAAAGGTGGGGTTGAAGGCTAGTCAAATATTTAGGCTCAAGGGCTGCTAAATCCATTTAAGAATTTAAGCAGGTTGCTTTCTTCCACTTCGATGAGATTTGTGATATATTTTGTTTCTCCAATGATATGGAATTCCCAGATTTTGGGATACCCAACAAATTAAAATAAGGTGAATCCATCGGGCAAGTGAAAATCAAAATGCAAAGCTGCGGTTGCTGGAAATTCAGAGATTCACACAGAGAGTGGTGAATCTCTGGAATTCTCTGCCACAGAGGGTAGTTGAGGCCAGTTAATTGGCTATATTTAAGAGGGAGTTAGATGTGGCCCTTGTGGCTAAGGGGATCAGGGGGTATGGAGAGAAGGCAGGTACGGGATACTGAGTTGGATGATCAGCCATGATCATATTGAATGGCGGTGCAGGTTCGAAAGGCCGAATGGCCTACTCCTGCACCTAATTTCTATGTTTCTATGTTTCTATAAATCTGAAATAAATATAGAAAATGCAGGAAATACCCACCGGGTCAGTCAACATCTGTGGAAAAGTCGTGAACGCATTGGTGATCATTTTCCAACGTTCAAGATCAAGATCATTTCCTGTGGATTGGAGGGTAGCTAATGTTATCCCACTTTTTAATGAAGGCGGGAGAGAGAAAACAGGACATTATAGACCAGTTAGCTTGACAATGGTGGTGGGAAGATGCTGGAATCAATTATAAAAGATGAAATAGCCACACATTTGGATAGTATTATCAGGGTCAGCATGGATTTACAAACGGGAAATCATGCTTAACTAATCTTCTGGAATTTTTTGAGGATGTAACTAAGAAAATGGACCAGAAAGAGCCAGTGGATGTAGTGTACCTCAACTTTCAGAAAGCATTTTATAAGGTCCCACAGGAGATTAGTGGGCAAAATTAGGGCACATGGTATTGGGGGTAGAGTGCTGACATGGATAGGGGGGGAGGGTGATTGGCAGTAACCGAGGTACATTGTTGAGTAGTGTGACAGCCGCAGGGAAGACTGGACCTGCTGGTCCGGCAAGGGAGAGACCTGTAGCGCTTCCTGGATGGTAGGAGGGTAAACAGTCCATGGTTGGGGTGAGAGCAGTCCTTGGCGATGCTGAACGCCCTTCGCAGACAACGCTTGCTTTGGACAGACTCAATGGAGGGGAGCGAGGAACCGGTGATGCTTTGGGTAATTTTCACCATCCTCTGCAATGCCTTCCGGTCGGAGACAGTGCAGTTGCCATACCATACTGTGATACAGTTGGTAAAGATGCTCTCGATGGTGCAGCGGTAGAAGTTCACCAGAATCTGAGGAGACAGATGGACCTTCTTCAGTCTCCTCAGGAAGAAGAGATGCTGGTGAGCCTTCTTGACCAGAGTTAAGGTATTGTGGGTCCAAGAGAGGTCATCGGAGATGTTGACCCCCAAGAACCTGAAGCTGGAAACACGTCCCACCTCCGTCCCGTTAATGTGGATGGGGGTGTGCGTGCCGCCCCTAGACTTTCTGAAGTCTACAATGAGCTCCTTGGTCTTCTTGGAGTTAAGGGCCAGGTGGTTGTCAGCGCACCATGCTGCTAGGAGCTGGACCTCCTCCCTATGGGCCAACTCATCGTTGTTGCTGATGAGGCCAATCACCGTTGAATCATCTGCATACTTGATGATGGTGTTAGTACCATGTACAGGTGTGTAGTCGTAGGTGAAGAGGGAGTAGATTTTCCAGCACACAGGCCCTGCTCAGCCACACAGCCCAGCATCTGGAATTTGATTGCTTAACTAATCTTCCAATTCCAAAAGATGTAAGACCAGAGCTGGTAGGTTAATCGATCCTGACCTCATGGTTTTCAGTGACTCGGCACACAGTGTGACAGCCGCAGGGCTGGATCACTGACCTCATGTGCTCATGTGATCAGTTTGCACTTTGTGACCATGTCCGTTTCTGCTGCCTGCTCTGATTTCCTCCCGGATCCCAAAGATGTGCAGGTTTATAGGTTAATTGGCCTCTCTAAATTGCCCATAGTGTATAGAGATTGAATATGTGAAAGTGGGATAACACAGATCTAGTGTGAATGGGAGATTGATGGTTAGCATGGACTCATTAGGCTGAAGGGCCTGTTCCACTGCAGTTTCTTTCAATCAATCAAATAAAAACTTAATTGTTCTTTAATTGGAGTCTCCTTTGCAGGATTTCCACAGTCCCCAAATAATCAATCAATCAATCAATGCTGTGTCAGCATGAACATAAATCATACAAGAGTCAATTGTTTAATTGCTTTGCAGGCAGAGCTCAAGATGCACACCTATCACAGCCCCAAACCTCCAACTGAATAAGTAACCAACCAGCTTTAATGCCAACTTCGTGAAGTTTCTTGACCACTGCTTTAACTTGGTTGTATTGTGAGCCGTAAAAGAAATAGCTGCGGATTTTAAGTTTCTGTCTCATTGTCATTATTTCTGGTGCCCTGCACAAAGGTATGTACCAGTTTCGGGCATAAATCTCAATTCAATGTGGGAATATTAAATACCTCAATGCAGAGTTTTGAAACCAATGAGCCATGTGTGTGCTGCACAAACTTGGAATCTTCCGCACCAGGCATCCTGAAGCTTTATCAAGCTTTGCCCATGGGCAAAATTGACCCCATGTGTTTGGGAAAAGCAATTGTAAAAGCAATTGTACATTTGTCATTCAGTCTGAGTTTTGATCCAAACATTTATAGTACAATTTAATAATGCAAAATTTCAAAATGGTGGATAATGAATTTGCCTTATGGTTGAAACCATGGCTCGTGCAAGTAATGATGCAGGATCCTGACCAAAGACAATGGCCTTCCACAGTACATTGAGGGAAAGAGGTAAGGACATTATGGGAATGACGATAACTAGAGAGAATAGGGTCCCTCAGAAACAAAAGTGGTCAACTCTGATTGGAGCTGCGGGAGATGGACAAAGCCCTCAATGAGCATTTCTCCTCTGTACCATGGTAAAGACAGGAAGATGGGGAAACTTGGGACAGTTAATGGAGATATCTTGAGGAGATTTCATATTATAGTTGTGGATGTGCTGATGTCATAATAGGAATGAAGGCAGATACATTTCCCGGGCTGGATCAGATACATCCAAGGACACCGTGAGAAACTAGAGAAGAAATTGCAAGCAGCCTGGCTGAAATATATGAATTATCACTGGACATAGGTGAGGTACTGGAAGACTGGAGGGTGGCTAATGTTGCACCTCTATTTAAGAAGAGCTGCAAGGAAAAATCTGGGAACTATAGTCCAGTGAGTCTAGCATTTGTGGTAGGCAGGTAATTGGAGAGGATTCTTAGGGAAAAGATGTATATACATTTGGAAAGACAGAGGCTGATTAGGGATAGCATGGTTTTGCACATGGCAGATCATGACTTACGAATCTGACTGAGTTTTTTGAAATAACTGAACAGGTTGATGAATGCAAATCTGTAGACTTTGTCTACATGTTTTTGTCTACAAATCTGTAGACATGCTAGTCTGCTCTGGGAGGTTAGATCGCATGGGATCCAAATCTGGGGAGAGCTAGCATACTGGATAGAGAATTGGCTTCATGGAAGGAAGAAGAGGATGATGGTGGAAGGTTGTTTTTTAGATTGGATGCTTGTGGCTAGTGGTGTGTCTCAGAGATTGTGTTGGGCCCATTGCTGCCTGTGGATTATATCAACGATTTGGATGAGAATGTAGAAGGCATGAGTAGTAGGTTTGCAGATGACATGAAAGTGGGTGGGATCATAGATAGCATAGATGGTTATCAAAAATTACAGTAGGATCTTCATCAGTTGGGCAAGGAGGCTGATGAGTGGTTAATGGAGCTTAATGCAGATAAGCGCTAGATGTTGCATTTTGGGAAGTCAAACTAGGGCACTGAACAGCAGGACCATGGGGAGGGTTGAAAGTAGGATCTAGGAGTGCAGTTCCTTGAAATTGGCATCACAGGGTGGTCGAGGCTTTCGTAACATTGGCCTTCATCTTCTGAGGTTATGTAATATTGTACAATACATTGGTGAGGCAGCATATGCAATATCATGTTCAGTTCTGATCATCTTGCTATAGAGAGGATGTTGCTAAGCTGGAAAGAGTGCAAAGGAAATTTACGAGGATATTGCCTCAGGACTTGAGGGGCAGAGCTATAGGGAGAGGTTGATCAGGCTTTATTCCTTGGAATGCTGGACATTGAAGGGTGATCTTGCAGAGATGTACATGATCATGAGGGGAATAGATAAGGTGAATGCACAGAATCTTTTATCCAGAGTAGGGGAATCAGGAACCAGAGGACATGGGTGAGAGGGAAAAGATTTAATAGGAATCTTAGGGCCTATTTTTCCATACAGAAGGTGGAGGGTATATGGAATGAGCTGCCAGAGGAGGTAGTTGAGGCAGATACAATAACAACATGTAAAAGACAATAACCAAGCTGACCTCCCGGTGGCTCAGCACTTCAACTCCCCCTCCCACTCCGCCTCCGACCTCTCTGTCCTGGGTCTCCTCCATGGCCACAGCGAGCAGCACTGGAAATTGGAGGAACAGCACCTCATATTCCGTTTGGGGAGTCTGCACCCCGGGGGCATGAACATAGAATTCTCCCAATTTTGTTAGTCCTTGCTGTCTCCTCCCCTTCCTCAGCTCCCCTGCTGTCTCCTCCCACCCTCCAGCCTTCTGGCTACTCCTCCTTTTCCCTTTCTTGTCCCCACCCACCCCCACCCCCGATCAGTCTGAAGAAGGGTTTCGGCCCGAAACGTTGCCTATTTCCTTCGCTCCATAGATGCTGCTGCACCCGCTGAGTTTCTCCAGCTTTTCTGTGTAACCTGTAAAAGACAGTTGGACCGGTACACAGATAGGAACAAATAGAGGGGTACTGGCAGGTGGGACAAATGTGGATGGAGCATTTTGGTTGACATAGGCAAGTTGAGCTGAATGGCCTGTTTTGGTGCTCTATATCTCTATGACTCAATGACCCGCTGAGTTTCTCAGCACTTTGTTCTTTGCTCCAGATTACAGCAATTGCAGTCTCTTGTACCCTATGTCATTAGCATCACAGCCAAGTGGCATGAATTGCGAAATATGGGATGCGACAAAGAGAGAGGTTTGTCATTACCAATGCTAATGCCACTGAAGGTCTGTCTTTATGATTGGAATGGGTAATTTTATTTGCCAATGGATACACATCTTACATTCAGTTCACATGCAGCCATCTGTTTCTTTCTCCCTCTGCCGCCGGATTAACTTCAACTTTCAAACAGCTACATTCATTCTTGTAAGTGACAAACTGTCATATTACAAGTAGACATATTTGGAACACTTATTTTTTACTTTCCTTAATTCCTATCTGATGGATCCTGATAAAAAATGATACAAGTTCACCCGCTCTGTCTAATTTTCCAAAGCGTGCCCACCTTTGGCATTCCAGTGCACTCTGTAGTCAGAACAAACCAGAGCCAATAAGTAACAGGAGGCAGAATCACAGTGTTTTCTCCTTTCGAGCTTGTCACGCTAAACAGGATTAGAACAACTGGCCCCTCAAGCCTGCCCCACCATTCCATCCTACAATCCTTTAGTTTACATGACCAAATAATTATATTTTTGTCAAAGCTACGCATAACTGAATGAGGAACACAAATCCTTCACAGCAGGTTTTGTAACATTGTGTTAGACTGATGGGAAGTGATCAATTGAGTGACAATTACAAGTGAACTACCTGTAATCATGATTAGAATTTGGCAATTGCTTCCATAGATGTGAGAAATAATTGATTAATCATTAACCATAGTAGTTGGCATTCCAGGGGTAACTTAACGCTGAGTAAAGTTTTTTTTTGATATTTTGAGACAGCAGGTGAAGATTCAAACTCCACCTAGTTCATGCTGTGCTTTATGGTATTCTGAATGTTTCTTATGACTCCAGGAATCCCTAAACCTTTTACTGCCAATTAAATACTTTTGATGGAAATGCATTATTATGCTGTTTATCAGTAATATTGATGGCGCAGGCATGAATTTTTAATTCTATAGAAAAGTTCATAAAAGTCGTAAAGTGAATTTCTGAGGTAAAGTCAACATTATATTATCTGAAGAAGGGGCCCAACCTTAAACATCGCCTATACATTTTCACCAGATATGCTGCCTGACCTGCTGAGTTACTCCAGCATTTTGCATCTATCTTTAGTACAACAACTGCAGTTGCTTTTTACTACATAATGTCAAAAATGTTGAGAATTATTTGGATTCAATGGGCAGCATTGCAGTTTGATAACTGGTCTAAAATACTGCAGATGTACCGCAGATAGGAAAACAGGTATCGTACAGTACATTATTATTGAGAGATATTGCAATTTGCTGTTATAGCACTGTCTTCAAGTAGTACACTGCCATAGAAAAATAGAAACATAGAAAATTGGTGCAGGAGGAGGCCATTCGGCCCTTTGATCATGGCTGATCGTCCCCTATCAATAACCCGTACCTGACTTCTCCCCGTATCCCTTGACTCCATTAGCCCTTAGAGTTCTATCTAACTCTCTCTTAAATCCATCCGGTGATTTGGCCTCCACTGCCCTCTGTGGCAGGGAATTCCATAAATTCACAACTCTCTGGGAGAAAAAGTTTTTTCTCACCTCAGTCTTAAATGACCTCCCCTTTATGCTAAGACTGTGGCCCCTGGTTCTGGACTCGCACAACATTGGGAACATTTTTCCTGCATCTAGCTTGTCCAGTCCTTTTATAATTTTATATATTTCTATAAGATACCCCCTCATCCTTCTGAACTCCAGCGAATACAAACCTAGACCTTTCAATCTTTCCTCATATGACAGTCCCGCCATCCCAGGGATCAATCTCGTGAACCTACGCTGCACTGCCTCAATTACAAGGATGTCCTTCCTCAATTTAGGAGACCAAAACGGTACACAATATTCCAGATGTGGTTTCACCAGAACCCTATACAACTGCAGACGAACCTCTCTACTCTTATACTGAAATCCTCTTGTTATGGAGACCTGGGTCTGTAGCGCTGTAAGGCATCCAAAGTCTTAGTTTAATATCTCGTCCCATAAGATGGCATTTCCAATAGTGCAGCCATCCCGTAGTACTTGATATCCACTAAACCTTTCTGCTCAAGCTATTGTAGATGGGAAATTGAGAAGTAGTAATTCTACCAATCAAATCACAGGTCACATATTGGAGATGTTTCATAGAATTTGCAATGTTGTAGATTGTTATTGTAACAATCAAAGAAACAAACAAAAGCCATCATTCAAAATCCAGTGATAGACGCAAATAGCTGGAGTAACTCAATGGGACAGGCAGCATCTCTGGAGGGAAGGAATGGGTGACGTTTTGGGTTGAGACCCTTCTCCAGACCTGCTAAATCCAGTCATTCAAAATCCAGTGCTTGGTAACCCTCTCACTTTTTAAAATTAATTGGTAAAAAAATGTAGCAGCATCTCCAAGGGAGGTTTAGAAATGCTGTTAAATAAATTAACCAGAAGTTCAATTTTCAGAATGATTGGAAAGGGAGAATGAGATTTCTATATATATTAGACAGTCATATTGAACTAAATGCCTCTACTAGCTACCTTTCTCAAGGAAGAATGTTTAATTTCTGAAGCTTAATAACTTAACAACCAATTGTTAATTAAATATTTAAAATGTAATGAATTCCACAGGACCGTAAAAATTGCATTGTCTAATTCCAAGGGGAAATGATGGGCAAACTATAACCGTGTTAGTTATTGGAGGAAAATTAACAGCGTCCCCTGCTTCAGGAGTTATACATTATTCTTCATTGAATTATTTTCTATTTGGAAAAATATATAATATTTATTATAAGCAGATGCCTCTCACAATTTATTAAACCTGCTACACATGTAGAAACATATTCTCTAAATAATTCACAGCTGAACCTGATATGAGATATTAATATCTGTATGGATAATGATGTAGCAGTTAGATTCCAAGTGTATTCATATGTAAAAAACATTATATAAAAGAAGTCCCGCTAAAAAGTCTAAATGGATAATAACACCCATGTTCCATTTCCAATCAAAAGGCCGAAAGCCCAGGCTAATGTACCTTAGTAGATAATGGTTTTACTCATGAAAAAACATGCATAATGGTGTTTCAAATGAACAAGATTTTCTTGTTCAATTATTGACTTAATTGTATTAAATTTATTCCACAAGTATTACAGATTTAGACATGACTTGTGACGAGGTCATTTAGCTACATAACTGGAGTTGGTTCATACAAAGCCCAGAATTGACTCACTTCTAATGATAGAAGCAGGGGCGGAAATCCAGGGGGAACCAGGGGGGACCAGGGGGGCCGCGTCCCCCCTGTTTTGAAAGGTGGGGGATGATCCCCCCCCCCCCAAGTTTTTGTAATCCGGATTTTAGAACCGGTGAAATCTCCGCTTTCCACGAGACAGTGGGGGTGAGACTGCTGATCGAGGGAGCCGATTGGACGAGAGAGAAATCAGTCAGCAGCATTGGGGGCGGGACATGATGATTCAGCGCGATCATTGGAGGAGGGAGGTGTCAGTCAGAGGCGGAAGTAGGGGGTGGGGGTGGGACTGAGGATAGAGTGCGGTGATTGGAGGAGGGAGACGTGCCAAAACACTCTTGGCACAGACCTGCGCCTCATCCACAGCCAGGATCGATCCCGGCTCTCCGGCGCTGTCCCGTCCCCACCCGCGTGGTGTCCCTCCCCCCCCCCCCCCCCCCCCCCCATGGGTGGCCAGAGAGCGGGAGTCAGACGGGAGCTGTGCCCGGCACCAGGCCCACAGCCAGCGCAGAGAAGCAGCGCTTAATTCAGCTCAACTTTGCCCGTCCCGCCAGGTTAACCTACAGTCCTGCCTGGACTTGCGGGAAATAGGGCCCAGGTTTACAGCCAGTGCGGAGAAGCAGCGTCGGTGTCCCGTCAGTCCAGGCAGGGCTGTAGGTTAACCCGGCGAGACAGGCAGAGTTGAGCTGCATTTAGCGCTGGATTGAGCCTCCGAAGGCTCCCGCGTGTGTGTGAGTGTGCTCATGCGAGCGCGGCCGCCAAGAAATAGTGTCTCCCATGTCCCCCGGTCCCCTCCATATTTTGATAGCGATTTCCGTGCCTGGATAGAAGTAAAAAAAGAAGTGACTCAGTTCCATCACCATGGGTAAAATGTGTTTTTTTTTTAATTCCAATTCCAATTCAAGTATTTTGAATGTCATAATTTTACATTGAACTGCAAAAAAAGATTTTTAAATGGCTACCATTTGGAGAGTGAAAGGTTTGTGCGGTGTGAACTTATGAAGCAATATGAAGCAAGCAAATACAGTTAGTTAATTTCTGTGCTGAAATAGGCAGTATTAAAACTGACAGGACTAACAAGCTCATCAGGAAGGCTGGCTCGGTCCTGGGGGCAGAGTAGAATTAACGGGAGGTGGTCGCAGAGGGGAGGATGCTCCTCAAACTGCGGAGCATCTTGGATAATACATCTCACCTTCATACACCTCAATCTTCAGCAACAGTCTGGTTCCACCAAGATGCAGCTCAGAACGCCACAGGAGATTGTTTTTCCCTGTGGCTATCAAACTGTACAACTGCTCCCCCCTCTGTCTTGGGGTAAACTGACTCCTCTCTCCCCTCCTTCCACACCCCCCGCCCCCACCCTCCTCACCTTCCTCACCAATCTTTGCACATTCCTAATTCTGGACGTTCAACTCGCCACTTTAGTTTCATGTTCCATGTATCTTGTGGTGTTTTATAACTGATGACAGACCAATTTCTCTCCTAGGATAAATAAAATTATATCATATCGCATCATATTGTATAATATTTTGGTTTGGAATTTATTACAGAAACTTTACATAGAGCCTTTCCAATTTGTTTCAGGATATCTGAAAGATTATTACAGCTCTTGATATATTTTGAAGTGTAGCCGCTTTTGTATTGCCAGAAACACAACAGCCAATTTGTGCCTGGCTGGTCTGAACAACTAGGAAAGGCGGATTAATGATGTTGTCTGTTTTAGTGAAGTTGGTTGAGGGATAAGTACTGGCTGTGACATTTCTTCTTGAAAGTAGAGCCACGGGATCCTTCATTACATCTCAATCAAAAAAAGGAACTCTTATATTAGTGCATCACCTTTTTTTGCTCCAATCTATACTTTTCGAATGAACTAACAAACGTTTGATTGAGAAATAAGAGATACCAATTGAATCACTTCTTCCACCAGGATAGGTCTTCAAAGGTTTGGCATGCAAACTAGACCACAAACATTGTTTTAAAGAAGTGAACTGAGGTAGAGATGTGGAGCTGTTTAGGGAGAGTACTCCATCCAGGCATCTGATGAGCGGACCACCATTTGCAGAGGGAAAGATATGTGGGGTGAACAAGAAATGACATAATTCAAGCAAATACAGTTAGTTAGTTTGAAGAAAGACCACGGCCACCCAACACGCAGACTGTTTTCCTTGTCACCAGACTTAAGAATAGTTTTTTATCATCATGCCATCAGGCTTCTGAACTCATAAACACATATATGTTGATTATTTTATTTATTATTGTCTTTTACCTACCAATGTCATTTTTTATCTTTTTTTTTTACCTTAATTTTATCCTTTTAATATTATTGCTGAGGTGACCCATTGTCTTGTCAAATACATTTCATTGTACCGTTGACCCTGTGTTAACCTACATATAAACAAATAAACTGAACTGAACCTTCTGTGAGCTACATGCCCTCTTCAGCTTTAAAAATATTTGCTTTCCCTTATTCCTTTTAAAATTGCTTATTATAAAGACTTTTTGCTAAACCTGTTAAATTACTATATGGTAACTAATAGCTTAATTAATTAATGATTTTTTAGCAGTTTTCTTACTACCTGCTGAGTTAACATCAATAAAACATCCCATATCAACAATGCTGAGAGAAGTTCCAAGTCCATTTAGAAGCACTGATCCTTTCGTCTGCCCTATGCAGTGTAGACACAATACATATAAATATTTAGAGTATGAATATGTAACTCTCTCATGCATAATGCAGGCAAGTTGACAGATCCGGAATAGGCACTTGTAGGAAAAGATAATAAAGTGCTTCAGAGAGACAGAAGAAGTAGGAGCTGAGTACTGTCGACGTCTGAAAGTGTTGCAAGCTATAATTAGACAGCGCAGAAGTGTTCAAAGAGTTAAGACAGGTTACAACAACAGGCTTTGCAGAAGGATGACAACAAGTCCTTAGGGAAGGCAGTGACAAGATGAAAGGTTTGAATAGGTTCCTAGTAATTTCCTTTTCAATAAAAATTTACATGAAAAATGCAGAATAAATTTCTGTAGCAGTCACACTTTAAAGAGCATGAAAGATCTTTTCCAGTGCTGAGAATGAGCACTGAAGAGCATTTTGTTGAATGCTGGCATTTGCCACGGAAGATGCTAATTGCATTTACTTTCTGACAAAGCTGAAATACTGTTTCACTGACATTATATATTTGCATCCTTCATAGGTTAACAACTACCATTATTAGGAGACTAATAGTGTGCTTAAAATAGCAAATGGAGGTCACATCCTGTGAAATCCAGCGTTTATTATTGAAATGAATTAGACAGACTTCAAAATGAGATTGTAACTATTTTTGGTGCGCTAACTGCCAAATCAGTTCCTGTCAAAATGTTGCAAAAATGATCAAAAACGAATGCACAACAGTGTTAGAATGATTTACCCACAGAAGATGAAATCTGCATGGATCCTGACCCAGTGCAGCATTCAGAGAAGGGCAACAGTCCTTAAAGGCACATTCCCCATGACAAATGGACAACAACACTACAAACTATAGCGTAGAAACAAAGGACTGCAGATGTCGGTTAATGCACAAAGGGACACAAAGTGCAGGAGTAACTCAGCAGGCCAGGCATCTTCCCTGGGGAACATGGATAGGTGACTTTTCAGGTCAAGACCCTTCTTCAGACTAAAACTATGGCTGCCACTGGGGGTACAGAGGATGCAACAGGGAGGGAATCCTGTGAAAATGAGAAATGTAATTACATTAATTCATGAGCTTTTCACTGCTAAATAGACTCTCAAATGCACTCACTCACTCACTCACACAACTGAGAGATTGACCTCAGAAAATGAGGTTCCTCCAAGATTAAGGATTGAGATCCCACCATTGTCTCTCACATATAGCACACATATCTGTGCCAGCCTCCCAGATGGCTATCAGTTGGGTCTTATCTAGCAGTCTGAAGCCTCTTTCAAGAGCAAGAGTGTTTTTTGGGTCCAGAGCAACTCGAGGTGAAAAGAAGCAAACCCGCATCAGCCACAAGGTGGACACGGGAATATAGCAGAAGGCAATTTAAACACATCTCCAAAGGTAGTTAACTTAATATGTAAATGGCATGTTTTTCCATTTATATATTATTTCATATATACTTAGTATAAATAATTCTCAGGATACTAGTGATGTTCATATGGTTATGAAATAATTTGACTGATGGCGTATTATTCTTGTGAATCTAACTTCCAGCTGTGATTCCTTTCCATTGCTTGGGCTGCTCTTATAATATTTATCATGGCAACAGCTGAGGGAAGGATCAGTGAGGTCATGTGGTAATATGAAGCATCTGCTCTATACTTATACTCTAAGAGTTCTCCTGTGTACACAGGGATTGATGACAACAAGGATAGGTGAGAAAACATTAGCCAAAGTAATTGCTTGGCAGTAAAGCATGATTCTACATTGATCACCCCCGATTGTTGTGAGCTGTATGAAATGTGACATTTCTACAGCTGAGACATGATCAATTCTACCCTGTTTTGTGTTCCTAAACATATCAATCGGTCCAACAAATCTTATGATGTTCCATGAGGGTGTTTTTATCGTTGAATGGGAGTCCTTGAAATCCTTGAAATATTAGAAACCTTGAAATATTAGCCCTTCATTGCTTTGAAACAAGCAACTCTGATCAATATATTGTCAAATGCATTATTTTCAGGTGCATTGGCTATGTTGTTGACTTGTCACCGTCAAAGTTGAACAGCAGTTATAAATCTCCATTTGTTGAATGGAGATCCTTTAGAAAAGTGTGGTTCATGCACAAATGTGTATTCTATAAGTAGGGGTCATTCATTGGAAGGTATGGAGATTTAAGTCATAAGTAACTGCTGTCCTAATGAAAGGTTTTCAACTAGGAACATCATCTCTGTTTCCCTCACTGCAGATGTTAATGAACCTGCTGAGTATTTCCAAAATTTGATATTTTGTTTTCAACAGATGCAATCTTTTGCGTTTTGAATCCAATAATGTGGGATTTTCAGTGCAGTGGACATGCAATGCAGGATATGAGAGGATATTGTGCATTATCTGGACTCTCCCAGTCAATTACTGGTGTGCTATGGTAGAGATAGTGATTGGAATATGGATATGGCCACCTGGTGTGCATTCGGGTCCATGATTTTGCAGGCGTAATAGTGGAAGTGTCTCTTTATCAGAGCATCCGTTATAGCCTGTGTCAACAATGTCTCACTTCTCACCTGATTTTGGAGATGAGATTGTTGACATTAACCAAACTCAGCCCTCCCTCATTCTGGATTCATGCCCCTGGAGTCATGCAGGCAATGGATTCTCAACTCAAGATTTTTGCTAATACCCTAAACAATTTTATTGTATTTGTTATGTCTGCATTCTGGTGGTGTGCACTGTTGATGTGTTGGTGTGTTGGAGTGAGAAGGGAAGAGCAACCAGGGCAATAGAGAGCAGTCGTTGTTCCACATGATCATTCCATCAGGGCAGTGCTGGCTACTGAAAATGTCCGGCAATGTGAACTCTCTAATATTGATGGAAGGATGTAAAGATAATCACATGCCCATTCTATTTACTGTATTTATAATGAATAAAATATATCCTTGAAATTAAAAAAAACTTTTGTAACCGTGAGTCATCTGACACAAGGAGGTAAAATGTAATACTTCTGAAGACTCTCTGGCAATAAGTTCTTTGTGGAATGTTCCATCCCTATCTAATCTTGCCTGAGTGGTGAACCACACCTCTTGCCAAGCCTCCAGCAATGGTTGTTTCCGCCAGTATCACAGATGAAGTGCTCATTGAATAAATAGCTCTGCAGCTCAATTCTCAGGAATACTCTCCCTGTTAACGTTTAGTTTTACGCAAAGAATGGTAGGTTTATGGAAAGCACTGCCAAGGATGATGTTGGAGGCAGGTATGATAGTAGCATTTAAGAGGCTGTTAGATAGGCCCATGTAAGGCCACATTTGAAATATTGTGAGCACTTTTGGGCACCATATCTGAGCAAGGATGTTCTGACTCTAGTGAGGGTCCAGAGGAGGTTTACAAGAATGATCCCAGGAATGAGTAAGTTAATCCATGATGAGCGTTTGGCGGCACTGGGCCCGTACTCGCTGGTGTTTTGAAGAAAGAGGGGGGACCTCATTGAAAAATGCAGAATAGTGAAAGGCATGGATATAGTGGATGCGGAGAGGATGTTTCCACTAGTGGGAGAGTCTAGGATTAGATGTCATAGCCTCAGAATTAAAGGACGTTCTTTTAGGAAGGAGAAGAGGTGAAATGTATTTAGTCAGAGGATGGTGAATCTGTGGAATTCTTTGCCACAGAAAGCTGTGGAGGTCAAGTTAGTGGATATTTTTAAGGCAGAAATATATAGATTCATGATTAGTATGGGTGTCTGAGGTTATGGGGAGAAGGCAGGAGAATGGGGTTAGGAGGGAGAGGTAGATCAGCCATGATTAGATGGTGGAGTATACTTGATGGGCCGAATGGCCTAATTTTACTATTCCTTATAACCTTGTGGATATGTAGCGAATGGAGAGACATGGGGCATGTGCAGGTAGAAATAATTAATTTAAGTGGGCATTGTGTTTGGCACAGACATTGTG
Source organism: Leucoraja erinaceus (assembly GCF_028641065.1). Classification (NCBI taxonomy): domain Eukaryota; kingdom Metazoa; phylum Chordata; class Chondrichthyes; order Rajiformes; family Rajidae; genus Leucoraja; species Leucoraja erinaceus. Next base: position 77,369,897 of record NC_073379.1, on the reverse strand, counting down.
GGCTGAATGGCCTGTTCCTGTGCTGTCTTGTTCTATGTTCTATGATGTGAGCTATGTGCTTGATTTTTGGTCTTGATGTACAAACACGCTTTCACTCAGACGGAAGGTGAATATGAATTTCTTAAACAGTAAGAGATTGAAAGGTGGCCTTCTACATGAATCACCGAAACATAAATTATACAGAGCCCTAGTGAGACTGCACATGTAACATTGTGTTTATGTCTGGTCTTCCTCATGAAAGGATATACTTGTGATAGAGGGAATGCAATAAAGTTTTATCTTTTGCCAGCTCTTGCCCTGAGCCTTCCTCTCATTTATTTCTACCACTATCTCCCCTCCACTCCAATCTTGAAGAGGGGCCAGGACCCAAAATGTCGACTGTAATTTCCCCTCCACAGATGCTGCCCGGCCTGCTGAGTTTCTCGGGTGATTTGATTTTTGCTCAAGGTTCCTCTATTTGCATGTTCTCGTGTCTCTATAGTACCATCAATTTGAGTTCTGGGATGGGGAGATTTTTCCAAAGTGAGGCTAATCAGGCAGAAACTATATTCTCTGGTGTTTAGCAGAATGATGGCTGATTGAATTGAAATACTGTAACAAAACTCACTTGGCAGGGTAGCAGCAGAGATGATGTTTCATTTGTCTGGGGAATTTAGAAGCAGGAGTTCCGATGTCAAAATAAGGAGTTGACAACTAGGAATTGTCTTCACTCGGACAATTATTATTCTCTGGAGACATAAGGATCTGCAGATGTTGGAATCTTGAGTAAAATCAAAAATGCTGGAGTCACTCAATGAGTCAGGCAGCATCTCTAGTGGGCATGGACAGGTGACATTTTTGGGTCGAGATCCTTCAGACTACTTCAGACCCTTCTTCAGACTATGTTGCCTGCTCATGTCCTTCAGAGATGCTGCCTGACCCACTGAGTTACTCCAGCACATTGTGTTTTAATTAATCTTTGGATTTTCCACCATCGGGAGTTTCTATCACCGTGTCGGGGGCTTCGATCGTCGGTTGCGGGGGCTTTGATCGCCACGACTGTAGATGATTTGATTGCCCCGACCGTAGGAAAACAATGAAGAAGAAGATTGAACTTTGTTTCCTTCCATCACAGTGAGGAATGTGGAATCCACTGCGGTGGATATTTATGTTAACTTCTATGTGGTTGTGTGCCTTGTTGCTTTTCACTTAGTATGGCTGTACGGTAACTCAAATTTCACTGTACCTTAATTGGTACATGTGACCTTGAATCCTTGAATCTTTGAAACCTTGGCCTGTGGATACTTAGGTGCTGAGTATATCCAAACCAGAAGAGTAAAGAAAGTTAAAGACCAATAGAAGTAAAAGCATGGTTAATCTTTTTTTCTCAGCATCATCCTACTGCACTAACTATTTATGCTAGATATTTAATGTCTATCGGAAGTTAATAGATTATTCTCTGGAGACACAAGGATCTGCAGAAGCTGGAATCTTGAGTAAAATCAAAAATGCTGGAGTCACTCAATGGGTCAAGTCCATTGTGATGACATGCTTTGAGAGGTTGGTCGTGATGCATTTCAACTCCTTTCAATTCACCTATGGTTACAATAAATATAGAGGACCATTCCACTCTGCAGGGGACCATTTGGGCAAGAAAAACACATTTGTCAGACTTTTGTTGATCAGCTATATCTCATCCTTCAACACCAATGTCCCTCAAAATTCAGTATCACTCTTGGGGAACTAAGCCTCTGCTTGTCCCTACACAACGATGGGGTGGCACAGTGGTAGAGTTGTTGCATTTCAGCACCAGTGTCTTGGGTTCGATCCTAACTATGAGTGCTGCCTATAGAGAGTTTGTGCGTTCTCCCTGTGGCTGCGTGGGTTTTCTCAGGGCGCTCCAGTTTTCTCTTACACTCTGAAGACATGCAGGTTTATAGGTTAATTGGCTTCTGTAAAATTGTCCCTAGTGTGTAGGATAGTGCTAGTGTATAGGGTGATCGCAGGTCGGCGCAAACTCTGTGGGGCACAAGGGCCGGTTTCCACGCTGTATCTCTAAACTGAATTCCTCATTGGCGTTGGTATGGATTAACAACAACACCTTTTTCTTGCTGGCCACCAGCACAGGGGCAACACAGGGCTGTGGACTCAGCAAGAACAAGCACCTGATTGTTGACATCAGGAAAGGACAGCTGAGGAACCATGAACCTGCCTTCATTGGTAGCATAGCGGTGGAGAAATTCAGCAGCTTCAAGTTCCTGGGCAAACACATAACCAATGATCTATGTTGGGCCCAGCACATCGATACAATCACAAAGAAAGCTCACCAACACCTCTACTGAGTAGTTCACACATCACCGAATGCTCTATCGAGCTTCTACAAGTGTATGGATGGTGGAGAGCATGCTGACTGGTGCATAACAACCTGGTTTGGAAACTCAAACACTCAGGAATGAAAGAGGCTGCAGAAAGTATCTAGTTCCACAAGAACCAATTAAGTCCTGTATAGTGCATCATTTTATCGGATTATTTTTACATGGTCAGTTTCACAATTTTTAGCAGATGAATCTGGACTTTAATTCAAAATGCAGTAAATGTGTAGTACTCCGAAAAAGAATGAAATTCAGTTATTAAAGAGTTCTCTATTCATAACGGCATCCTGAATATCAACCACGCTTCCTCCCTGATGCCACCATATTTTCTGCACATTGTTATTTACAATGTTAGTCATGGTTCTTTTCTATGGCATACGATTTGCTACGAGGAGATATCGCTGATCTATTTGCACTGTGCTTTTATGCATGATTCACACTAAAAGCATGGACACCAGTGGATCCAATTTCTAGACATAAATCTACACTCCAGAACATGAGACTAAGTGCGGCTCAGAGACATTTGATGATTCTTTTTTCTTCCTGTAGAGACAGCAATGCTATTGATGCATTACAAAGGTGTAGACAGCAACAACAATTATCACTTCCGTTCACTGCACAGCGATGACAGCTGAAGAGAAATAAGATTGCTCTCCACAGTAAGGCAAAGGGGGTGAGAGGAAATCTCATTCAGCGTTTTAAGCTGAATGGATCACTCTAATCAGAGTAGACTGGAGTGTCTAATGATACATTAGCACCTGGTATGGCCCCATGCTATCAATAACACCACCATTAAGCGACTTGTCTATTTTCAAATTCTCCATCCTTGCCCATTGCTGAGTACAGTTTACAGAGATGAAAGCAGCCATCAAGCAGCGAATCAAAAAGCGCAGCAAGAGCCGGCCAAGGCCATTACATGACGTGTGGTAAATGGACGTTTGGAAGGATTTTGCAAAGTGCAATGTATTTTTAGCATAAGGTACAGAAATTTAATCTAAAACATAGCTTCTGGATGCTATTGTTTCCTCTGTGTTCGTACCATGTAATCCTTGAAATATGTTCAATGTTCTTCCGGGTACGATGTATACAGGCAGTCCCCAGGTTTATGTTTTGTTTCCTGAGAACTTCCCATAAACCCACATCTCCATAAGTCAGAAATATCCATTTACTATATTAACCCATGTCATGTTGCTCTACATGCACTTGTCCTTTCATTATATTGAATAACCAGCCCAACACTATTCAAAAGATGGAATAACTACTGTATACATCTATCTATACATAACTAAAGCTCTAATCTTGTTATCTTCCGGTTTGCGCAGTCATTCTATATGCGCAAAAATGGTAGGCGATAACGCTATGATTTTTCACCTGCTTACTCGCCGTTCTCCTGTGCTGCGATTGCACCAAGTTTCGTTCCGATCGGTGGTCTAATATAAAAATTAGCGAGGTTCAAATACCTTAAAAAACGCGCGTGCGCAGATCAATCTCCTCTCCTGCCGTCCAACGCCATGTGGATTGGTCATTTCTCCTGTCACTCCGCGGGATGGTCCACCCCCTACTGTGCCATCATGTCTTCACTGGAGCTGAAGATGGCCGGTGGAGGTTTCCAACGGACACAACTTTTTGAGGGTCCGAAAGCTCAGCGTGGCGCGGGAGACGTCGCCAAATGGAAAGCAGAGAATTTGATCCATCCAGAGGAGAACTTCCAGCAACCAGCGAGCAGCGCCCGCTGTGAGTCCCAAATGCACCATCAACTCCAGCCCCTTCCTCTCTGGTCCCCCTCGCTGGCTCCTTCCCCCCCTCCGTGATACCACCCTCTCCCCCACAACCCCTGTCTTTTCTCTGAGGTCTCTCCCCTCCCTGCCCCCACAACCCAGCCCCCACCTACACAAAACACTAACCTGTACTATTTGCATACATTCTTAAGGTGAGAAAAAACAATAATTTATGCATTTTAGATATACCTACTGCTTTTTAAGAAAATAACCCTGGTGTAAAATGAGAGATGATTGTATTTGCATAATGATCATAAATTATGTGAAATGTACATGATTTGAGCAAAATTTATTGGAGAGTCAAAGATCCATGAATGGCACTGGACACTATTATAGATGTAGGGCTTAACTGGTTCTGAGTTACTTCAATGCGAAAATCAAGCACCAATATTCTCACAGGTAGCATCTGACTCAATATTTGTTTTAAATCTTTGCTTCAACATTGCCTACCCCTTCTCCACATAGCTGTTGTTGTTCATACCACCCACACAAAAGCTTCTTCAGTCACAGACCTGACCCCCCTCTCCTCAGAATCACCACCACAGAGCATGAGCCCAGTCACATTGTTTCATGAAGAAGATAATTTTAGAAATAGTGTCTGCAGTCATCAAAGTTGAAGGCTTAGACGGTACGTTAGGGGCAGTGGACTTCTAGGTAGGCTGTCACTGTGATACGATATGATAGAACTTTATTCATCCCAAAAGGGAAAATTGGTCTGCCAACAGTCATAAAACACAACAAGATACATGAAATTAAAGTGACGAGTGGAAAGTCCAGGATTTAGTCAATTAGCAGAAAATCGTTGCAAATGTATGTCATTAACTTTAATATAATGAGGCAACAAGGACATTACTGCATGAAGGGTTCTGTTTGTCCTGATTTATATTAGATTGAGCAAATGTATTTGTAATCTATTTAGTTGTAATTGACTTTTGAAATATTGGTTATGGCATGCAGATGGTGTGAGAAATTTATAGCTGCATGACATCAGCCTGTGAAAGTTATCCCCACATTAGGACTACCGAATTAAGGGGTAGAATCTGGGGAGAAAGCAGGAATGGGGTACTGCTCATGGATGATCAACCATGATCATATTGAATGTTGGTGCTGGCTCGAAGGGCCGAATGGCCTACTCCTGCACCTATTTTCTGTTTCTATAAGTTTCTGTTTCTAAGAGCTGAATTAGGCCATTTGACCCATCAAGTCTATTCTGCCATCTGGCTGATCTCACCTAAAGAGAAGGAAGCACAACCTGAAGACTTGAACCTGCCCCGAGTGTCCTTTTGGAAGGGTTGTGGCCATATGACTGAAAATGATTTGGTTTGACAAATATTTTAATGGTTCCTTAATGATTAAAAAGTTAGAAATGGAAGCTCATTGATTGAGAGGAACCAAGCAAATGGGTATCTCAAAGGTGAAGCACTATGGACAGAGGAAGATGGGATGCACAGATATGCTGAAAGTTGCAGAGGGGTTAACACAAGGGAAGATACCATGTTATGCTCAGAACTTTAAGCCAAGCAAGTTTGGTGCTGTGGGATGAGAAGAAAATATACAGAATGGATGTTTGCAGCTAGTAGGAATGAGTTTGTTATTTTCTTGTTTGTTTTGCACAATCTCCCTTTCAGCCAGATAATGGTGTCTAATGATACAATGTAATGTGTCCTCTTTGTGAATACAGTTTTGCGCATTGTGTATCTTGAAGAGAAAATATAGTTTGGATATTTAGCAATAGATGGAAAGAAACCAAGTCAACAGAGTGCTTGTCAGAGGTGGAGTGATGGTGGTATTATTGATTGATAGGCTGATGAAACCGAATGTGAACATGCCATTGACAAACATTGGACAGTGAGAGGTTCCCTAGAGATTATACTCTCTAAAAAGTAGTTCACAGTGCAGCAAACATGGGATTTTTCCCAATGGTGCTGTTTAGTAAGATAACAGGAACATAGATTGTAACATCCTTTCCTAAAAACGGCTATGGAGGCCATCAATGGGTATTTTTATTGCGGAGATTAACCGGTTCTTGATTTGCCAGGGTGTCAAAAGTTATGGGGAGAAGGCAGGAGAATGGGGTTGAGAGGGAACGATAGATCAGCCATGATTGAATAATGGAGTAGACTCGATGGGCCTAATGGCCTACTACTGCTCCTATGCTTATAAACTTTATTGATAAAGCACAACATTCAACTAACGGCAGTAACTGATCCAACAATGCATCAAAGGTAATTTTTAAGGTATACAACATCAATATAACTACTAACTGGTTAAATAAGTATTATACTTCTAACAACAATAACTGTCTATCTATTTCATATAATATATAAAACTCAAATCAGTCCGCCTGCAGTACGGATCCCTTCCTGCCTTTTGATTCGTTCCCGTCGTGTGATGTCACAATGCCCAATGCTCGCAGATGTCCAATCGGGATGGATCCATTTACTTGCCTTGCACCAGCCCAGCCCCTGGTGACCGTGTTCGTGTGTCACAATGCCCCATTATTCCTATCAGCTTCCACTGACACACTTCAAAACAAAGTTGCTAGAATTTAGAAGACATCTTATGGAACACCCCCTGACCCCCTTCCCTCTCCCCCCGCCCCCTTCCCCTACTTTTCACTCTCATCATCCCGGGATCCATCCCCACAGCAAGTGCTCTTCTAACTGAATGGAGCTGTGTATTGGCTGATCAATTGAAATTATCAACAATAGGATTTAAAGTCTTGGAGTTATGCTGCAAGCAAACAGGGCCTTTGGAACTGCTGCAACCAAGTTGCCCCGGCTATCTATCTATCTATCTATCTATCTGTAAAACTCAAATCCGTCCGCCGTCCGCCTGCAGTATTTGATTTTTTTTCGTTAAATCCTTCCTACTGCTGACTTCAAAACAAAGTTGCAGGGGAGTGCTGGCACTTTACATTTGGGAACGGCTTCAGTTCCATTGGAGGAGGGAGGCAGGAAGTGCGGAAACTTACATTTGCATGGTTCAATATTTGGAGGATGGGGGCATGGTGGAATATTGGGGGATCACACCATTGGGGAGACCCAACGGTCTGGTCTAGTTATTTATAAAAGTGTGTGGCTGCCGCCTGTCCGTGTGTGCTTCTGGTGCCTTGTGTGTGTGATTGTGTTCCTTCCTATCAGTGTGTGTTGTGACAGGTGTGTTTTCACCTCAATGGTGTGTGTGCTTGTGGGTGAGGGCCAATTTTTGCGTTTGAAACGTGCAGCAGGCCTCGAAGGTGAAAAAAGCAGATGCCGAGGGAGGCAGGGGGGCTGGATATTTACATTTATGGCTTTTCCATTGGAGTAGAGATTTGGAACTTGTTTGGGGACCATTGGGGGATCAAACCACCTCTAGGACCTTTTAAAATTTGGTGATTTTGCGTTTGAAACGTATCTCCTCGAAAAGCAGATGCCGAAGCGGGGAAATATTTACATATTTCAGTAGAGATTTTACTTATGATTTTAGAAAACCGCCTCTGGACATTTGGTACATTATTTTCCCGACTTTCTTAATTAAAATTGTTGACCAATCTGACCTTTTTTATAAAAATCTGACCGCTGCCCAGCTGCTGACGTTACACTAACAGTGACATTTTTAAATCCTCTGGTAGAGAATTTCTTTATGATTTCAAAAATCCACTCAATAAATTTGGTCAATTATTTCCCGAGATTTTTACTAAAATTTATCACTATACTGACATTTAAAAAAGATATAAAGGCTGCCCAGCTGCTGACCTCACAATGCCTTTCCTCATCGCCCCGCCGCCCCCCACGCCACTCTGAATTAATGCAGCTGCCATCAAAGCGCATGTACAGTTTCTGACGAGGTATGTTGGCCCACCCAGCCCCCCGTTCTTCAAAAGGCGCAGAAAGAATGAGAAAGTTCTGCAGCAAAGATCCTACAGCTCCGCTCCGCTATAGGATCTTTGTTCTGGAGATCGCAAGGTCAACTGCACTCACGCGCTGAAGAAGTTTTCTCGCTGCCCATGCAGCTCGTGAAGCCACACCCCTCACATCCCCCACCCGCCCACTCACTCAGCCGCAGGTTTCCAGAGAGTCAAGCCGGCTCTGTCTCTCTCCGCTGTTCGCAGACCACTCACTCGCCCGGCTTTGCCCCCTTCCTCTTCTCACCTCGTCCCCTCTCCTCCCTCCCTCTCTCCCCTCTCCCCGTCACAGGGGACGACCTCCTCTCCATGTCCGTGTCCGCGGCCCGATCCTCTGTAATGCTGGCGGAAGCCATGATGGGCCGGTCCTCCACTGCTTTTGGCAGTCCTCAGCAAAGAGCCTATAGCTCGCTATAGGATCTTTGGTCCTCGGATCGCTACGGACTCGCTCAGGTCCCGCCTCCGGGCTCGACCTGCCACACTGCCCCACTCCTCGCTCTCTCTCCCTCTCTCTCTTCCCTCTCTTCCCCCTCTTCCCCCTCTCTCCCCCTTTCTCCCCCCCCCACCCCTCCCCCCCCCCCCCCCCCCTCCCTCCCCCTCTCTCTCCCCCCTCACTCTCCCTCTCCCCCTCTCCCCTGCCCCCCCCTCCCCCCCCCTCCTTCTCCCCAACCCCCTGCCCCCCATGACCCCTCCACCCCTCCCTACCCCCTTCCCTTCACCCCCCCCTCTCAGCCCTCCTCTCTCCCTCTCTCTCCTTCCCTCTTTGTCTCCTCCCATCTCTCTCTCCCCTCCTCCCCCCCCACCCATCCTCCCTCCCCTCCCACCTCCCCTCTCCCTCTCTCTTGCCCTACTGTCTCTGCCCCTCTCTCTCTGTCTCTCCCCATTCTTCTCTCTTCCCTCCCTCTTCAGATGTGCCTGTGAGTTGGGGGCTATGCGTTAGCGGATAGGGCGGTTATGGGGTAAAAGGTGCAAATTAATAATATTAATATAATATTAAGCGGGGTAGTTAGCGTGTGTGTGGGGGGGGAGGGTAGTTAGTGTGTGTGTGTGTAGGGGTGGTTAGTGTATGTGATGCCGCATGCTGCCACCCCCCAGCCCCCCCCCCCCCCCCCCCCTCCCCTGCAACCACGGGTCTGCACTTGGTCTAGTATATATTACATTTTAACAATTAACTATGTACATACACCATAAAACTGTACACATTGCTATTTATTTACAAATGTTTATATACACTGTTAACAACTTTACATTTAGCTCAATATTACTGTTTCTATTTACTCAACTGCAACGCTATTTCTAACTATTCAACAAATCAATAGTATGCACCACTAATACAAAAAAACCCAAATGTACTCCACATTTAAACAAATTCAATATTCCATTCTAAATAGTTACTTTAATTATATATAACCACGAATGCAGTGCATTACATGAATTTCTCAATGTCAATTGTAGCTCCCAAAACCTAACATGATCAATAACCCATTAACCACCACAATAACTGCAATTATAAATAGTTTCCAAAATATTCCTAAGTACCTTAAACTAAATAAAATACAATTTTGACTGAAAATATTTTCAATTTTTTCCCACTTTCTTGCCTTCAAACAGCACACCAAATGTTGAAGCATTTATTTTCCTCTCCTGGCTCTTTCATTTTCACTATTCAAACATTTCAAAGACTATCTTTGATCAGACTTTACTGGGCTTTATCTTGCACTCAACATTATTCACGTTATTTCCTTTATCATGTATCTGTACATTGTGGATGGCTCGATTGTAATCAATTATTGCCTTTCCGCTGACTGGTTAGCAAGTAACAAAAGCTTTTCACTGTACTTCGGTACACGTGACAATAAACAAAACTCAAAGTTAGGAGGTCATGGCTTCTAATCTGATTGCTGCAGATAAAATTCCACATTACTGTTCTTTGGCTTGTTTGCCAATATTAATACATTAATACTTAAGTTAACATCAAGCACGGGATCGTCTGACTTTAATTTGTTTGTGCATAATAACACAACGTTCCTTTGAGTCATCCAGCATTATCTAAACCTGGTTCAGGCCATTTAGCAGTACTATCAACAGTAGAAGTCTCATTGACTTTCAATGCCTTGACTACAAGAAACATAATCATGATGCTATCTGACTCCATATGTCTCTATTGGCAACATTAATAGTCTATCTCCACATGAACTCCTCCTGCATTGAAGTTTAGCAGCAGTTTGCTCTGCTATGATAGAAAATACTTCACATGTTTTTGTTGCTCATTTTACTCTATAACCAGCTGGCTTGCAACAGTTACAATCAATGTGCATGTTGATCATGCCTTCAATTGGTACAGAAGCCACAGGTGTATTCTTAATAATTCCCTCCGCAGATGTTCAGTACATCTTATTTTTCTTAACTGACTCTTCTGCACTTGCAGACTATGGCCGGTGCTTCATTGGAACAGTCCTACATCCTTGTTTATTTGGACCCGACTGTTGCCTTTACCAGCAGTTGTTTTTTACAAGCTGCTGCACATCCATGCAATACAGGATGTATTATTGCAGCAGATAATCTTTGATGGATATTCAGCGACTAGATGCCTTCAATGACAGCTAAAGTGAGGCCTTCCTTTTCCACCCAAATGACACGCAGCCTTCCTGTACATAGCAAGCATATTACCTACTGCTTTCTTGTAAAAAAAATGTAACATTGACAAGTTTCAGCCTCGAAGAAGAAACTGCGTTTAGTTAAGATAGACACAAAATGCTGGTGGAACACAGCAGGATAGGCAGCATCTCGGGATAGAAAGAATGGGTGATGCTTCGGGTCGAGACCCTTCTTCAGACTTAGTTAACTATAGTTTCGAGATACAGCGCGGAAACAGGCCCTTTGGCTCACCGAGTCTGTGCTGAGCAGCAATCCCCATACACTACAAGTACTATCCTACACACTAGGGACAATTTACAATCTTTACCCAAAGCCAATTAACCTACAAACCTGTATGTCTTTGGAGAGTAGGAGGAAACCGGAGCATCCGGGGAAAATATTCATTGTCATGGGGAGAAACTCAGTACACTTCACCATTACCCTTTCAGTGGACTTGTTCTCCCACATCTATCGAAGTATCATGTCCAGAGCAAAACTGTTTCACATTCCTCAATGTCCTTCTTTGATTCCATCTTTGTTGAAACTTGAATCAGCCCCAATGTGTCAAACAGTTTTGCTTAAGTTATTTTGTTTGAGAGCCCATATTTCCATTGCTTAATCCAAAAGGTCTAAAAATTGTGCCTTTTAGCCATTGCTTTAAACCTGATAACATATTTTCCATTATATTTTTTTGTCTCCGACTGCATATATTTAAGGTGTAACTTGCAAAAGTCTATCAAGATAACAAATCGAAATGTCCATTAAAAATACTTTTAATATCCTTATAATAATAGGAACCCTCCTGGTGTTAATAGGGCTTGGTACATATTAGTCCTATAATGGTAGTTGGAGTTAGACACAAAATGCTGGAATAATGCAGCGGGACAGGCAGTTGAGATCCTTCTTCTGACCCAAAATGTCACCCATTCCTTCTCTCCTGAGATGCTGCCTGTCCCGCTGAGTTACTCTAAAATTTTGTGTCAACCTTCGATTTAAACCAGCATCTGCAGTTCTTTCCGACAGAAGATAGTTCCTCCTTTCATGTTTGTCTGGGAACTCAATTATATAATTTGGTGTCAGGAATATTTCCACTTCTTCTGCATTGCACACAGAGCGAGTAGGTGCATCCTCTCCTACACTTTTTGTTCACTCGCATGTCTTTTCCCTTACACTTTTTCTGCGTTGTTACTTCCACAACGGCAATAGCTCTAACTCGCCATCAATAGGTTTTTTTCCCCACGTTGGTGTCTATTAAAGCAAGTAGTAAACTTTGTACTTTCAACCAAACATCCTTTATTGATGTCAAAGTACACCAGTGAACATCGGTGGCTGGTAACATCATATCATTTATTGAAGGTACTATATAGTAAATATGCTACATACCATGGAATCATCAGCAAACATCCCTTTTGTGATGAAACGGTTATTGATGAGGCAGCTGAAGATGATGGGGGCATTGACACTGCTCTGAAGAACTCCTGCAACCGTCCTCTGACAATGATTTTCCTCTAATTATTGGTTTCCTTTTGATGTTCATTGACCAGGTTTTACGGGCACCTCGATACCAAACTCAATCAATTCTGATCCATGTTTGGATCAAGGCTGTGATGAAATCTGGACAGAAGTGGCCCTTTAAAAAGCCAATCAGGGGATTGGTGATCATTTAGTTATGTGTGATAACGCACAGTTGGAAACAGTTTCCATCACTTTCCTGATGATTTAGTTGACTAATTGAGTGTCAATTAGTCAGGTTGGATTTGTCTTTTGTGCTTCAGCCTTAAGGGCCTGTCCCACTTACGCGTCCTTGGCTCACAAATTATGCAACCTCGTGGTCGCTTGAGGCGTACGGGCACCGTATGGCCGCACGGGGCCGGTCCCACTTTGAAGCGCGGAGGGGTATGGAGTTGTGCGGGGCCGGTCCCAACATCGCACAGGGGCTCCGAAATTGTTGCAGTGAACAAAATCTTCGCGCGCCAACGGCCTGTCATGGAACTGACGGCCAAAGTGGGACAGGCCCAAGACCCTGGCGTGACACAACATCTCACCTTCAACAGCAGCAGAAGCAGGCAAACGATCGCTGAACTCGGCCTGGGGCTCACGGCCGTTGCGGTCCGGTACCGCCCCCACTTCTACTCCCTGAGCGGGGCCAAGAAAATTGAAGATAAACACAAATGCAGGAGTACCTCAGCGGGACTGGCAGCATCTCTGGTGAGAAGCAATGGGTGACGTTTCGGGTCAAGATCTTTCTTTTCAGACTTCTTTCGACACAAAACGTCACCCATTGCTTCTCTCCAGAGATGCTGCTGGTCCCGCTGAGTTACTCCAGTTTTGTGTCCATCTTCAAATGACATCACATGCTCCAGACGGCTGTGCGTACGCATGTAATCAAGCCCGACCTTCGCTCGACCGCCTTGGCTCATCGCGACCATGAGGTCGCGTAAGTTGCGTGCCAAGGACACGTAAGTGGGACAGGCCCTTTAGTGAGCAAGACATACCAGACCACATTCCAAGATAGACACAAAATGCTGGAGGAACTCAGCGGGGCAGGCAGCATCTCTAGAGAGAAGGAATGGGTAATGGGTAATGTCTTGGGTCGGGACCCTTCTTCAGACTGACTATTTTTCATATTGTTGTGAATATATATGGCTATATATCATGACTGCAACCTATGACTATATTGTGACTGCACAAACAGCTTGTTTAAAGACACAGTGGAGTCTGGCCCTCAGTACCACATGTTGGATGTTGCTTGATCCCAAAGCCTTGGGTGTCTCCATGGTCTCAACTGTTCTTTGACATCACATGGGCTGAATTGAATAGGCTGGAGATTGGCTTCTGTGATGGTGGGGATTTCTGGAGAAAGTAGAAATGATGGATTATCTATTCTGCAGTTCGAGCGAACAGCCTTTGCTTTAAGGTCATGCGATAGAAGCAGAATTAGGCCATTTGGCCCATCAAGTCTCCGCCACCATTCGTTCATGGCTAATCTATCTCTCCCTCTTAACCCCATTCTCCTCCCTTCTCCCCATAACCCCAGCACAAAATCAAGAATCTATCTATCTCTCCCTTAAAAATATTAATTAACTTGGCCTCCACGGCCTTCCGTGGCAAGAATTCACCAGCCTCTAAAGAAATTCCTCCTCATCTCCTTCCGAAAGGAACAGCCTTTAATTCTGAGGTTATGAGATCTTGTCCTGGACTCTCCCACTAGTGGAAACATCCTCTAAGCACCCACTATATCCAAGCCTTTCACTATTCAGTACATTTCAATGAGGTCCCCCTCTTTCTTCTAAACTCCAGCGAGTACAGACCCAGTGCCGTCAAACGTTTTAGCACTCGCATGCTGTGTTAGACTATCAATAAGAATGGAAACATTCTTGGATCCCTCTCCTCCAGTTAACTCTTTAATGATTATCATCATTAGAAAACTAGATACGAAAGAACCACAGAGCATCGATCTGATTTGTTCATTATGAAAACATTTTGCCCTGCATATGAAGACTAACAGAAGTGGATACTGACAGATTCATTCTGATATCATTGATGATTGGGGCAAGAGCAATTGGAGGTTGCTGCATATAGTCCTCATCTTGAATGTTTTTCTATATAAATTCTGCCAAGAGCGTTATCCCTGGCAGGATATAAGGAATAACAAATTCTATATATAAAACTCCCAAAGAATTATCTGCTGAACTTGATATGAAAAAATAGAAAGAAACTGGTCAGATCAAAGGATGGAAGGAACATTTCAAAGAAATATTAAATTGCTTCCAGCCAAAATCTTCAGTTTGATTCTGTGAAAATTAATACAAGAATAACCTTGACTTTAGGACAAATTCAAACTCTCAAAATGACTGGCTCAGTCGAAGTAAAGCACAAGAGTTGAGTAAAGACGAAGCAACTGCTGAAACTTTGAACAAGTGGCTGTTCCTCAAATCTGACCAACACCTACAGAACTGGAGCAGGAATTCATCTGCATCTAACATTATTAACAGCACCCGGGAAATCGGGTGTGTTTCCGAAGGGGTAGATAAAATGTTTGGCTTACTTACTCCTTAGAAGGTAATGATTTGCATTTTGGCATGACATGTTTGAATACGAGGCATTGCCATTTATCTAAATCTGGTGGGATCCCAATCCAGGTATGTAATTGAAGATAGTGGATGTGGCTCTCTGGTTTGGCATCGCAGCATTTATACCTGATAAGGAAATCAAATTCCAGCACAGCAGCTCAGGGCGGCTTGGTGGGGCAGTGGTCGAGGTGCTGTGTTACAGTGCCAGAGACCCAGGTTCGAGCCTGACAACAGGTGCTGCCTGTAGGGAGTTTGTACGTTCTCCCCATGACTGCATGGGGTTTTCTGGGTGCTCCGGTTTCCTCCCACAATACAAAGATTTCCAGGTTTATTGGCTTCTAGTGTACAGATGAGCATGGACTAAGTAGGCCGAAGGGCGTGTCACGGGTTTGTAGTTTCACTGGTTTCGGTAAAATTATAAATTGTCCCTAGTGTGTAGAATGGTGCTGGTGCACAGGGTGATCACTGAAGGGCCTGCTGCCACGCTGTATCTCTAAAGTCTAAAGTCTAAGGTTTTAAATTTGATTAATTACTTACTGTGTAAAATCCAAATTGTTGTTCATAACTGAATTGGTTCTTTGATTTACTTTTGAGAAGGTAATTTGCTAATTCTTCCCAGTTCTGATTTATTTGTTACTACAAACCTACAAAAACCTTAACTCTGCCATCTGAAATAGAGGAATTTGTAATGGGTAATAAATGCTGGTTTGCCAGTAATACTTGCATCCAGTGACTCAATAAATGAAGGAATAGCCATGGGGTTTGTTAAAACCTTCATAATCTGGGGTTGCAATGTTTGGAAACCTTTAAGGTTTGCTATTTCACCCTCTGGGTGATGATTCTCGTGCTCCCTTTAACACAATGAGGCCCCAATTCTGAGCCCCTTGGGGCCCCAATTCGGAGCCCCATGTCCCAGTTATCGCCTTCCCCAAAACTTACCTGGTTCTGTTTTCCGCGTTCCTATTAGACTCACCGGGATCCTGTTTCCTATGCACCCTTTAAATTGAGTTTGATGAACGGTCTCGACTCAAAATGTCACCCATTCCTTTTCTCCAGAGATTGTGTCTGCCCCGTTGAGTTACTCCAGTAATTTGCGTCTATCTTTGGTGTAAACCAGCATCTACAGTTCCTTCTTAAGCCCCTATCCCACTATACGAGTTTACTCAAGAGCACTCCTGAGTTTAAAAAAAATCAAACTCATGGTAAGTACGTAGTATGTACGTAGCGGGTACGTCGGAGCTCGGGACGTCTCTTAGCAGCTTGTAACGCTAACGGCAGGTACTCGGGAAACGCGGTAAGCTTGTTAAGTTTTTAAACAGTGTGGAGAGTGTCCACGAGAGTCCTCGAGTACCTACGAACGGCTATTACCGTAATTCTCTGAGTCCGAATCAGGGGAAACCCGGGAGAAGTCGTGAATTACCTCGTACAGTGGGACAGGGGCTTTACACCCTTTAAACTTACCAGGTTTATTACATTACTACGTAACATCTAAAAAGAAGAAAATAACATCCATAGCTTGGAAAATCTCCTAGTCCAGCACTAGCAAAGACCTAAGCACACTGGGTTAGGTACCTGTCCTGGGTTTCTCTGTAGGGAAAAAGCATATTTAATCTAAATTCCCTACAGTGTATCATCCCTTAAGATCTTTATACATCTCATTATGTCCTGTGCTAATCATTTATCAAACTCAGTTTGCTAAATTAGAATATTATAATGATCAAACAAGGGAAATCCATCTGATTCATTGAAGGTAGGTTTTCCAGTATTGCACCTCTCCCATTAAATTACTTCACTAAATTTTGAACATCTCTGTTTCTTTCATTTCCCAGCCAAAAAAATAAACATAATATCTTATTTAACGAGCTTCTTCCAAATATCCACGTTAACTTTGTATGTCACCGATTTTAAAATAGTTTACTTGTCTCTACTTTTCTGACTCACTAGGTTTAGGAATAGGAATACTTTATTATCACATGTGACTAACCACAGTGAGATTCTTTGCTTGCATATACAATGTATACAAATTGCAGCCATCTACAGCACTGACAAAGTTACAAAGCCAACCAGCTCCTCCTTTTGTTCTCCCCCCGACAGCGGTTCCCCCAACGCCGGGTCCCCATTGCCCCTTGTCCCACCGCACCCCCCCATTGTCCATTGTTCTTACCTTCCTCCATCACGACTGACCCCCACGCCGGGTCCTCCATTGTTTTTTCCCTCCCCCCTCAAGGTGGTTGTAGCATTAGCTATAGCAATGTTAGCCAATTAGAATGCTTAGTAATTATAACCCCGCCTAATTGTAACATTCATAGTATAAGATCCTGCCCACTGCTTGCCAGTCTGAGTAGCAGTGTGAACGTGTGATGACCTGCTGTGTGGTTAATGACCTGAACAATAAAGATGCTTGTGTTTAAAAAAAAAAGCATGATGAACCTGTGGATCGATTCATCAGCAACCTGAGACACAACCGATTTCAATGCAGGTTTGGTGAAATAACAAATGAGCTTGTTTGAGCTAAAATTGTGGGAGGACACCGCTCATCTTGAGGAAATGCGATTCCTCCTAATGGATAAATCAGACCAATTCATAACGAGTTGGTCTCCATTCGTCGTTTTTTTGGAATCATATGGTGCAACACAATTGTAAAAAATAACTGTTTCAGGACTGGACGAGGGTTGGTCAAGACTATAAATAATGATCTCCTTTTCTTTTCACTATTTTCTCTCTCAACTTTCTTCATTTACTCGTTTTCTTTCTTCACACACTATATATTTCACATTTTTCTATCCTTTACTATCTAACCTCTTTTTCTTATTCTCATCTTTTTTCAATGTAACAAAAAAAAAAGAAGTTGTACATAAAATGTATTATGAAAATATATATTAGGCACTTTGGTGCCATATGACTGTGCTTACTTCTAATAAAATAAAATATTTAAAATTGTGGGAGGATTGAGTGACCGAAAGCTGCGAGCTGAACTGTTACGAAATGCAGAACTGACTTTAGATCAGGCTATTCCTGCTTGTCGGATGGCTGAGACTGTGGCACGACTGGCTGATTATGATAGCGCGAATGCTAATCAACAACTAAATGTGAATATGACTAGTTGCTCTCCGCTAAGATTTCTTAATGCATCCAGCAAGGTTCAGAACATGCCTAACATGAGGTGCACAAACTAACTATTTCCACCCCAAGGGGCGCCAATTTTGCATAGCTCATGGGAAAGTATGTCATAATTGCAAAAAACCAAACCACTTTGCTAATTGTTGTCGTTCTAGTGGGAGTACAGCTCCAAGGTCAAAGCTGCACCTGATTCAACGAGACCATTCAGATTCAGATTCTCATGAACAAGATGAATCTTCCAACAGGAACGACTCTGATAGCTCAGACACTGGGCCTGCCGTACTTTCCATAAACCTGCGCACCACAGGCAAAGTTATCGATCCTGCTGTAACCATGATGGTCAACAACAAACTACTGATCGTAAAGGTCCGTACTGGTGCCCGTGTGAATGTCATGTCATTCAAAGTGGTCAACAAGATAAGAAACACTAAGCGCACGAGTAAAGACTCCTCCACTTTACATGCTTACGGAGGGGAAACTCTTCACCCACTGGGAAAGCCAATCTCAAATGTACCATCAATGAACAGACCAAGGCCTTGTTATTTTACATCGTTCAGCCAAGTTCTGAAACCCTGCTCGGCATCAATGCATGCCATGACCTGGGTTTGGTCTATTTCGGGCGTGCTGTTCACAAACTCTGTTTGACAGAAGGACCACCAAAACAGGTGCTATCCAACCATAAAGATTTGTTCGACAACCAACTCAGCAAACTGCCTACAACATACAAGATCATTGTCGACCATGCAGTCACCCCGATCGTACGTGCTCCTCGTGAGCAAATAAATGATGAACTTAAACGTATGGTCTCCATCGGGGTCCTCGCCGAAGTCAGCGAGCCTTCTGATTGGGTTTCTACCATGGTTGTCACCACAAAGAAAGACAAGAACGAGTTGCGCATCTGCATCAATTCTAAAGATTTGAATACAGCAATCAAACGCCCACACTATCCTGTGAGGACCATTGAAGATGTTGCAGCACAAATTGGTAACGCAACGGTTTTCTCAGTCTTGGATGCCAAAACCTAATTTTGGAAAATCCCGTTAGACCGTGCTACATCGGCATTAACAACATTTGCCACCCTGTTTGGACGTTACTGGTTCCTAAGAATGCCCTTTGGCATCAAATCTGCCAGCGAAGCCTTCGAACGTGCAATGGAACAACTGTTTGCGGAATTCCCCTGTGCTATCATAGTTGACGACATAGCGATGCCACCGAGCAAGATGCAAACCTACATCAGAGAAAACTTAAAGCTGAACCCACTTAAATGCAAGTTCAGGGTTCCCAAAGTCACTTATGCAGCAATGGACTAAAACCAGATCCATTGAAGACTACAACAATTAACGAGCTGCCCGTACCAACTGACATCACCAGCCTACAATGATTTCTAGGCATGGTTAACTACCTGGGGAAGTTTATCCCCAATCTCAGCGACCTTTCAGCCCCCCTACGTCAACTAACTCATAAGGACAATATTTGGTCCTGGTACCCAAACCACCAGCGAGCTTTCGAGACTTTAAAGCTACACCTCGCTAGTGCACCGACTCTGTCTTACTTCAACCTCAACCTGCCAGTTATAATCACCTGTGACGCATCCCAGTATGGACTAAGCACTGCACGCCTGCAGACCTCTTTCAACGGCAATGTTTTGCCGGTATCCTACCCTTCCAGAACACTAACGGATACCGAACAGCGCTATGCCCAGATAGAAAAAGAGCTGCTTGCTGTGGTTTTTGCCTGCTCCAAATTCAAAGACTTTATCTTTGGCAAAACCTTCACGGTAGAGCATCAATTCTCCTCAACGTAGTGGGCACAGACGCTGCCCTGCAGGAACAGGATTTCTATTACGCCCCAGAACATACCGATGCAGTAACCCAGGTTGCGACGCCAGCAGAGTCTATCAGGGACCCCACCTGCCTCCTCTGAAAGTTCCGTGACCTGTGCCAACTTCTCACAACGTTATCATGGAGCACCACAAATTATTTTCCCGTAGCCAACACAAGGAGGGGACGGTCGAATCCTACATCGCTGCAAGATGTCACTTCCAGGACCGCGACGTACTCTTCCGTGGTAGACTCGTATATGGTATCCTGAATGATAAGGTGAGAAATGAACTACTCCGGGATGAGGAACTCACACTGGCTAAAGCTGAACATGCCTGCCGGGTTGCAGAGTACACTGACACCCATAGCACATCCCTGGGACTGGGACCCCACTCTGCCTACGATGTCCATGCTTTCTATAGGTCCCTGCGACAACCGTTAACAACCCCTCGACAACCACCTGCAGCCCCAGGGAGGGTAACCGACCCACTGGTCCATATCTGTGGTAATTGCGGCGGCTCACACACAAAACTTCGAAAGAGCAATACCTCGCTTACGGCAAAACCTGCCACTACTGCAAAAAGAAAAAACACTTTATTCGGTATTGCTATGCTCGTGGTAACAGGGCCCAGCCACAACAATCTCTCTATGCGCTCAAGCCCACAGTTTCCCATGAGGCACTGACTGAAATAGCAGCACCAGCAGAGCCAAAACCACAACACCTACAAGAAGACAGCCAAAACATACATTTATGTGTACCCGACTCACCGTCTGAAAACAGTGATCCCATGCTCAGTATCAACAATACCAAAGTCACTGCAAAGATAGATACTGGGGCATGGTGCAAAGTTCTATACTTATCGGACTTCCAAAGAATTCACAACAATGAAACCGTCATGAAAACTAACTCCAAGTTACATCCATTTGATGGGGGGTGTGGCAACCGGTTGGTAAAGTCACACTCCAATGCGATCTAGCGTCTCAAGTTTCGATTTGGATTTTTTCATTATTAAAGGGGAAATGCCCCTCCTTCAATGCATGCCATGCTATGGGCCTAGTCACCTTCGGAAAAACTGTGTACCAACTATCTACCTCTCAAAGTCCCATCCAACAACTACTCGCACAATACACAGACCTTTTTGACAACCAGCTTGGCAAGCTTCCCACAGAATACAGCATTGTGACCGACAAGGAGGTTACACCTGTAGTTCCTCTCCACACCGAATCCCGCACGCAATGAAGGGCCATGTCAAAACAGACAGAATTCAAACACTGGCCGTGATAGCCCCTGTCAACAATCCCTCCTCCTGGGTCTCCACCATGGTCGCAGCAACAAAGAAGAACAAAGACGAAATAAGGATTTGCATCAACCGTAAACACTGCCATCAAACGACCACGCCTCCCGATGCAGACGGTTGAAGAGGTCACAGCCAACCTGCTTAAATCACAGTCTTCTCTGTCCTAGGGTATGCAAGTGGGAAACCGCTTCGGGCACCTCCTCCATGGAGAGGTGATTTTTTTCCATGTCGCCTCCCTCGCGGCCTAACACAGAGGATCGGTGCGGCCTTTCCAGGAGACACACCCGGGGCTTCACCAGTGGGCGCAGCATTGACTCTTTTGTCATGGAGCTGGCGAGCCCTCATCGGAGGTCGCTGGAGGGGAGCGTTCTGTTCACTGGCTCGCGGCAACCTGAAGCCACGGTCTGTGGAGCTCCAGCTGACGCGGCATCCGGAGCCTGGGATCCCTCGTTGGGGACCCCGCAGGAGAATAGCTCCATCCGCCGGCCCGCGGCCTACATCATCCAGAAGCCGCAGACTGCGGTGCTTCCAGCTGGCATGGTGTCCGGTGCCTGGGGTCCCTCATTGGAGACCTGGGAGGAGAAGAGCTCCGACCACCGGCCCACAGCCTACATCATCCAGAAGCCGCGGGTTGTGGTCGCGACCACGGGAGAAAATGGAGGAGGACTGACCAAACTTTGTGCCTTCCACGATAGTGATGAATGCTGTGGTGGATGTTTGTGTTAACTCTTTATTGTGTATTGTGTGTTTTTTTAAAATTGTACCGCTGCTGGCAAGTTCATTTCACCGCACTTTATTGTGCACGTGATGAATAAAACTGACTTGACTTGATGTGACTTGATCGTCGGGCGCAATGCACAAGAACATGACTCAAACCTGGTTATAGCGGGTCCTGGATCGTGCTAGGGAGGCAAATCCAACAATACAATATGTTGTAAGAGTTGTATTAATGGAGAGTACATTGAGAAGCAAGATAGATAGAGGAGAGAACTGGAGATATTGGGCTGCAGTTGGGTCTAAGCATATCGCCAAGTGTTGAGGTAGAGTCAAGTGCGGTGGATTACAGTGGAAATTAAAATGCAACCAAATCACCAGCATCCATTGTAAACTCTTACACCAAATGAAAATTAATGCTCATGAACTTGTGTGACAAATGGTTTGCCTTCTCTAAATCTAGGCATGAAGACAAAGGAAGTGTTATTTATATTTATTTTAAAATGAGGAAATATTCAAGAATTATTCTCAACGTTTTAGAAAATTCAATGGCAATGGGCTGTCTTGAGTTAAGTGTGCAAGACCACCACCATTATTATATTTATCTGTTCATTTGATTAGATCACTAATCTCTAACCGTCAGCATTTAATGATCATCTCTAATTGCCCCTTGCAAGGATAATGGTGTCTTTACATTCTCGTAATTTTCTGCAATTTGGCAACATTTAAAGATATTTCCACATTTACTTTTTGAAAAAAGTTTACTTTGACTGCTTCACATCAACACCATGCATCAATGCACCTGTTTATTTATAAAAAAAATAAATAAATGAAAGGCTTTAAACTTAAAAAAAAGTGTTTTTTTCCTATGTTAGATGTTCTTAAAAGGATTAATTCGATGTATCATATATCCCTGGCAGACTGTGATAATTGAAAATATCCATATTCATTGCATATTCAAAGGGATCCTTTGACTTTGAAATGTAAAAATTGCATTTTTAACCTGCGCAGGAGTCTGCATCTGGCGTTGTTTAATCCTATTAGTCATACAGTTCTAAAGCTTTAGTGTATAATTTTTATCTAGTGTTAATCCACAGACAAGCCTCTGGCTAAAGGCTGTCAGAAGGATTCCCTGCAGGGAAAATATGGAGCTGTTGATAGTGGAACACCAACTAATCTTATCTTAAATGCTTGCAGCAGCCTTGCAGCTTGATATGCACAGAATTAAAAAAATAAAATTTGTGTGGGCACGGTGTGAGTTAAGTTCCTTTCATGAAAGGTCTTACCTTTCATCAGCGTACCTACTTTTACTTGACTTTGTTTTATATATATATATATATACGTCAAATAGTTTCAAAATTTGAGACTAAAACTATAGTCACAACAGTTTATTGCACAGCATCTAACATTACGGAACAAGGAAGCAGTGGTAGCAATGATAGTGAATGGAGAGGGGTCGCAAGGGTGGGATCTGGTTTGCATTAGAATTCAATAGCTCCTCATGTTGAGGCTGGAAGGAGGACACACTACATTCAGCATTTGACTGGTAAAATAATACATTTTAATCCCTGTGACATTTGTTAGGCCTTGGCAGTTTAACATGAACATTTAATTCAGACTCCAAGGATATTTAAATGTAACCCACTGAATAACCATTTTTAAATTAAAAATAGTAAGATTAAAGGAGAACTTACCAGTTTGAAGTTTGATCTGTATTTTATGAGGAGTTACGATGAGGGATTACGTGAAGAACCCGTCCAGCACGCATGCGCGACATACTTCAAAGCAGCGGTGTGGAATCACAGAAACAACACAATAATTGAATAAACATAGTAAAGACAAGGAGAACTAAGTTACCAGTTGATCTCTATAATTGAGGGTGGGAGCGGAGCGCACGTAATCCCTCATCGTAACTCCTCATAAAATACAGATCAAAATTCAAACTGGTAAATTCTCGTTTAATCTTACTATTTTACTTTGGAGTCACGTGAGTGACAACATGAAGATTTTAAAGCACTGTGATTTCAAACCGTCTAACAGTTCATACTTCACTCGCTGCCGAAGTCATTCGAGGGAGGAAGTATCTTATCGTAATCAACTATGAATCTGTTTGTAAAACAATAATGGTGTTATTAACAATAACAAGACCAAAATGCTCCCCCGGGCTTAAATTATATATTTTTTGCAGATTCTAATACTTTTTCTGCAAACAATACAGGTTCTGCCAGCGACTTGTTATAAAAGTTTGGAACGTATACTTCCTAGACCACCCCGCTGTAGCCAGGATGTGGTACATAGGCACGTCCATCCTCTTAGTCACTGATGTGGATGCTGCCCTGGTGGAGTAAGATTTATACACGTTAGTATTTACTCCAGCAATTCCCAGTACCTGCTTGAGCCATTTGAGATAGTTTGGCTCGTCACCCGACCATGAGGTTTCTTGTGGCTGACCCATAAGGCTTTTTTTCTCCCTCGAGGATTTCTTATTGTGTCGATGTAGTTCAATAAGTGGGTCATGACACATAACCGTGGTTCAGGTGGGTATGCCCGGAATTCCATGATGTTCCTGGTCTGCTCTGTTTGACCAGCCCCTAAATGGTAAATGTAACATGGTCTAGTGTTATAACCATATTGTCCAATCGTAGTAGATGGAGGAACTGGACTCTTTGTGCTGAGACAAGGCCATCAGCATGACCGTCTTCAGGGTGGGCTGTTCCAGGGTGAGGGACCTGGCTGGTGACCATCCCCTAAGGTACGTCAGAACCACACTGACATCCCAGATTTGGGTGTACCTAGGTCTGGGGGATTAGAGTTGAATATGCCTCTCCTGAATTTGATCACCAGCGGGTGGTACCCTATGGCCTGTTGTCCTGGTGCCCGAGTTAAGTAGGCTGACAGAGCACTTCTGGCTGTGTTGATGGCGCAGTAGCTGAGTCCTTCATTGTGGTGAAGACCTGCCAGGAACTCCAGTACAGGTTTTGTTGTAGTTGAATATGTAGTTCCTGTATTTGAACAGTATCTTCCCACTTCTTGATGTTCGCCAAGTATGTTCCCTTGTGGATATGCGATGGGATGCTGTCATCGTGTCGATAGTGCTGTTTGACAATCCAGGCCCAGCAGTGGTCTTCCCAATTCTGCAACCCAGGCCCAGCAGTGGTCTTTTCAAATCTGCAACCCAGTAGTTTAATTTATTGTGGCATGGGTGGCTTATGCCTGAAACTGGGTGAGTTGATAAGTCTGGGCTATTGGGAAATCATTAGGGTTTTGATGACCATGTCGAGGACCACTGGGAACCATGACTGTGGGTTTGCGTAGTACCCGACTGATGAGGCCGTAGTAGCTGACTGATGAGGTAGAAAAAAGGGGAGAACATAGAGATTAGATTCCCCCCCCCACCCTAGTTTAGCGGGAATGTATTCATTGCCGCTGCCTCAAAGTTTGGTTTCATGCCACATACATCGGTACATGGTGATTCAATTGAAATACAGGGAAATCGATATCTAGTGTTCCGTTTTGCTTTGTAATTTGAGCAAATACTTTGGTTTAATATGTCTGTTTACAGTATTTAGCTCACCTGGTAGGTAGGTTTGCTGATGGTCGAATATGTTTGACAACATACGAATTGTTAAATAAATTGTCACATGATATCGATTTTATTCTGCCCAAGTGGTTGGTGTATGCCACCATTGTGATGTTGTTAATTTATAAACGAACATGCAAAATGGTGCACTACTGAATAATATGCTTTTACCAATAGAATGTACTCAATATTTCCAACTATTTCCAACGACTCCAGATCAGTCCATTTGCCACCATGTTCTGGGTATGGGTTATTTTGTTTAAACACTAGCACCTTAGCTCTAATGGAAAGGTTCAAGTTAAGTAGCTGGTAATGCTGCTACTAACTCCCAATTACTCTAGCCACTTGTTCAATGGTTGGTTGATTGTTACCATTAATTGTTACAGGTTGTGTCATACGCTGACTCTCCTTATGGCAATGTTATAGATGAGTGTGTAGAGTTAATTGAATACCAGATAGTCAATAGTTGTGGTTGGTGTCAACGTAGATCTATCTGGATTGTATGACAGAGCCCAGACTAAATAGGTTTTAGTAGCTAATGCTGCTGATTAGCTATTCCCATGGATTTGTCTGTCGTTAATATCATAGAGACATGCCATGACAATATGTTCCTTAACAGTGTCAGGGCTGGTTTGAATATCTGGAAACGGTTTTGGCTCATATTAGCCATTGTCAATAATTTATACTACCATAGTTACCCCATCCAGGTAAATTGGCATCTCTGAAAATGTTATGAATGGGTACTGAATAGTATGCATCTTTTATGTTGATGTCTACCATAAAGTATCCTAGGAAATCCATAGTTAGCAGTTACAAATTTCCATAAGTGTGTAACCTGGTGAAAATACTCAAGTGGTTAAGTCAATGATGGTGCGACATTCACCATCTTTGGGTTTGTTGGTACCAAAGGTTCATATTAGATGTCTTTATGACCCCTAGTATATCTTCTCCAGTTAGCTAGTCCCTCATGTTCTTTTTTTAGTGGGAGGGTAGACCCTTTGGGGTGCATGCTGAACTGGTGGTGAGTTTTTTAATTCAATTTTTATCCTTGAATACTTTTGGTATATAACTACCAAGTGTGATAGTTCTTCATGTTCCCAACACAGGTGTGATCCCCCCCCCCCTGTTAGTACAAACCCTTCACCTTTTATGTGATGGTAGGAACCATACTCATCTGCCTTCACTGTTGTTTAGTGGTGTGTTCATTTCTTCGGTTTCTGGTTCCTTGTCTGTAGGGATGGTGTTGTTGGGGGGTAGAGCATTTTCCATGGGGCCCCCTCTGGACCCTGGCCTGAAAGGGCTTACGGGGGTTGGCATGCGGGCCCCGAGCTTTCACCAGTACCATTAAGTAGACGCCTACTGGTGGAAGCGTGTAGGTACTGCTGTCTGGTTTTGTGTGGTGCTCATTCCAGGCCCTGCCCTCTTGATGCCGAATATTTTGGATACTTCGTCCAGTTTCTTAGGTTTGGTTTGGTAACTTAGCCAGATAGCAGGATCTGTGGTTGTGAGGCCGGCATTCTCACAGTCCTGTGAATTTTTTAGGTTGAGGGCAGGTTTTATGACTTCCTTCGAGAAGTTGCGGAGCATACTGTGAACAGTAGGGTCAGGTGTTTTGCCATACTACCCTGCCCCTCTGGAATGAGCATGCGAAAATGATAGCTGACGTCAGGAGTATCAAATGCAATTTAAGATATTTGGGGTTTTTTAAATGCTATGCTCAATGTACCCCCCAATAATGGTGGGCATTTTGAGTAAATGCAATTTTGGGGAGGCGTGATGAAATCCAATGCCTCATGACTACCTGTCTTGGAGAGTTTTTTTGAAAAGAACAGGTAGTAAGCTGGTCGTCAGTTGAGACTAAAAAGCCATCTCGCTAGTGGTGTAGCCACATAGCGTCCACACCCAGCAGCTCTTCCTGATCCTGTACCCCAAGCCTACTCCCGATGTTGTTCAGCCAGTGACCCCTCTTCTTGACCAGCCCAGCCCTGGTCGCCATCGATCCCTCGATAAGGGAGATGGCCAGTGCTGTAGTGCACCGGAGTGGGAGTATTATGCTCCCTTGGAGAGCTTGCCCCTGCTCCAGAGGCAAGTCTCGCTGGAGTTTTTGGCTCCATGACCTTACTCTAGGCTTGGAGAACAGACACTTACTTGCTCTTGGGCGGTAGTTTGATGTGCCGATTTCATCTTCCGTGTCTGTCTCCAGCCCGAGGTTTGGTTCTGACTTTGCTCTAGGGGCTGCCTGCCGTTTTCGGGCGGCATTACTGCGGTTCTCGGGCGACGAGTCTCCTTGTCGAGGGTATGCAGGGATACCGGCCGGTTTTCGAATTTCCCTCCAGTCCGCTGCTGTTGGTGAGACAGCTGTTAGCGGACTGGGCATCGGCTCAGTATCCTGACTGTGGTCCGCAGCGTGTGCGGTCCCGGTGCCGCCTCTCCCTCCTCCACTGACACAACGCTCCTTCCCTGGAGTCGAACGGGGGCCGCTTCCCTCTGTTCTGCTTTGCTGTCTCCAGTTTCCCCTGGAGCAACAAGGAGGAGCAAAGTAGTAAATTCAAACCTGTGGGTAAGTACTTACCTAACGGTCCGTTCCTTCAGGCTTGTAGCGGGAGCGCCTGTATTCCCGTTCGTCGCTGTTGCACTGCGTGAACGCTCATGTTGCGCATGCGTGCTGGACGGGTTCTTCACGTAGTCACTCACGTGACTCCGAAGTAAAATTGTAACTTATCATCGCATTTTAATTTTTGTTGCCATGCGCTTTGGTGGGTCACGTATTAGGAAGCTTCAGTATTAAGGATAAATGAGCAACACTCATGATGAACAAGGGACAGACTGCATTGCAGTGAATGGGGATTAAAATTGAGTTACCAATTTTAAGGGAAAACACTATGGAATTCCGGCTTATGTCAGATCTCCTTAAGTAACATCCATTCATAAATACAAATTAAAGTACCGTGTAAGTAGATTTGCTAGTGTACGTTTTTATCGCAGAGGAAGACATGAAGACTAAGGAATGGGAGAGTTAAAGGAGATGTCTTGAGGACCGTCCATATTACGGTCAAGGTGGTGATGGACATGCAAAGGTAAATAAATCTCCCAGTCCTGATCACATTAATCAAACAACACCATGTTAGAGGAGAAAAATGCCAGAGTACTGGCTGAGATAAATGAATCATTATTATACAGCAGTGAGGTGCTGAAAGATTGGAGGGTGGCAGATGTAATGCGTCTATAAGAGCTGTAAAGAAAAATGTGAACTATAGATTAGTAAGCCCAACATCTGTAGTGGGAAAGGTAATGGAGAGGATTCTGAAAAAGAAGATTATGTTGTTAGTATGATTTTGTATGTGGGAGATCGTGGCTTACAAATTTGATCGTTTTTTTGGTAAAGATAACTAAAGATGCTGATGAGGACAAGGCTATAGATGTTATTTTACTTCGGAGTCACACGAGTGACTACGTGAAGACCCCACCAGTACCCATGCGTGTCATATCGTCTATTGCATTGCGTGACGACTGGCAGGATGGACGTGATTCTCATGCCAGCAACAGACCTGAGGTAAGTTTTTAAAAAACGTTTTCAGGTTTTTCATCTTCTTGCAGGAACCTCCACTTAGAGGTCCTGTTAAAAGTCCGGGGCAAAATCAGGACTAGGGGGAACCCCAGTCACGAACTTCCAGGGAACCCTGGTTACGGGGATGCCTGCCCATGGACCAAGTCGCTCGGGAGATGCGGGTAGCGAGCGGAGGTGGATTCGCCTTTCGAGCTGCTGGTGGTGGAGCCAGCGGCTTCATATAGGTGGAGAACCCGCTCGGGAGACCGCGGAACGCGGGGAGCGGGCGGCGGTGGATTCGCCTACTGAGCCGCTGGCGGTGGAAACAGCGGCTTCATATTGGTGCCGGGGGCACCTGGAGAACCGCTCCAGAGATCGCAGAACGCAGGGAGCGGGCGGCGGTGGATGCGCCTTCCAAGCCGCTGGCAGAAAACCAGCGGCTTCATATTGGTGCTGGTGGCACCCAGAGCAGATACCCCCTCCCGACATTGCAAATCGCAGCTATCTCTATAATAGGGACCACGGGGATATCCCGGCTGCAGTTACTGCGGGCATACCCAGCTGGGGGGGGGGGGGTGGGGGGGGGGGGGGGGGGGGGCATGCAGGTAAAATCCTAACTCAAAGGTTGTTTTGTGCTATTTGATGAGAATGTTACAGGAATGGACCGCATCAAGACTGACTGAGGATGACCGTGGAATTGCGGGCAGTCAGCACCTGGATCGCTATTGATCAGCAGTCTCCGACCTGGCACCTGCACAGTCAGAATCG
Source organism: Leucoraja erinaceus (assembly GCF_028641065.1). Classification (NCBI taxonomy): domain Eukaryota; kingdom Metazoa; phylum Chordata; class Chondrichthyes; order Rajiformes; family Rajidae; genus Leucoraja; species Leucoraja erinaceus. Next base: position 77,340,325 of record NC_073379.1, on the reverse strand, counting down.
ACGCCACAGGCTGGCGGGAAGGCCAAGCAGAAGTCGGACAGGCCCGAAGACTCGGACGAGTCGGGCTGTGAAGACTCACCGCCGACGGGAGTGACTATGATCGCATATCCCGCATGGAGCAGTTGATGCTCCAATGTGACATGCTCCCGCATATGGAGTTCTAGTCACCATGGGGTCCTAGGACGCCCATGGCAGCACCTTATCGAGGGCTGCATAATGCATCTCCCTCGACAGAGGGGAGCATTAGGAGTCACTTCTGGGCTGACTCTGAAGACAGGGGTTTGGCTGAAGATACCACAATTGTGCACGGGGTGCAGGAACAACACAACCAGCAGTAGGAGAAGGCTGTGAATAACAACTACCAAATACCCAGCATCAGGGAACTGTATTTCGCTCGGTGAGGTGAACAGCTATCAGGGGGATACTGCCATTTGGGCAACCTGATGAAACAAGTCAAGAAGCTCGACAAGGGCCGTTGGGCTCATGAAGGCCACATCATCACGCAAGACCTCACATCTCCAGCAGCAGCACCCCTATGCACCCACCAGCAAACCACGATACACTGAAGCTGGTGAAAGCTTGAAGGCCGTACAACCGGACAAAGGACTTTTTAGGCCACAACCCAGAACGGCCTTCCTGGAAGATGCGCCAACCCCATACTCGAGATCCTCTACCTCCCAGGAGCAGAAGTGCAAAATCATGCACACATGGTTGAGGCAGCTCCTGGGTCGGGTTGCATAAGTCCTCCCATTTGGATGTGGAAGGATGAAGCTGATTGAGGCAACTCCTGGAAGTTCCCCAGCCGGCGGTGTGAAGGTAGGGAGCCACATCTTGATGTCTCCTGTCACGGATACAAGTTGGTAATATTTACACTGGTTTGAATATTTACCCTGGTTTGGGATAACATAAGATTAGTTTATACTGCACAACAGGTATGGTTGGAGTAGCCTTTCAAGGCAGGCTCACAATTATGGAGATGTGGACTGATCATTGTCAACAGCCTCAAACCACAAGTGCAGTATAGACATTTCTGAATAACTTCCATGTGATCATTTCCGCTCACAGGGTTCGGAGATAATTGAAATTTAACAGGATGAGGCAATGAGACACTCCGAGGCATTGCAAAATGGGCTAACTTCAGTTTCCAGATTATTTACCAAATCACTACAATCAGTGCTTTGACTGCACAGAGCTAACAAATAAGTATTATGACCGATCTGGATGAAATTGAACATACTGAATTTTACTAAATTAGTCTATCAGTCACATAGCTATATTTGATAAATTGGGGTTCTAACCGGTCCAGTTAAATTTAAATCAAGCTGATACCAACTGAAACTATTGATTATTGGAATACAATCAATCCATTTATTTGTCTGGGATTCGGCTCTGAGACAAAAGATTAGACATCTGCTATTCGCAGCTGAAACTATCAAAGTCACAATGGTGGACGAACAGTATTCTACGTTGCTCCACTAAACCACTCCTCCATAAATCTTCAGTCATTCACAAACTGATGCTATTGCTCAAAGATGGTGAATTTACTAATACCATCTCTAGTTATGGAGGCAGATGGGATTAGCACAAGTTATCAATTGTTCAGTCATGGTATCAACTGCCAATGGACACTAGGTGCGTTCTGTGCATTAAAGGATGTGTAAATATGCATAATCTGCATGCACAAGTCCTAGCTGATACACTTTGATGGTGGAATATGTTAATCACTAAGGTACAATCAAATCAAAGTATCCGGTGATAGTTTTACCTAACCTCATTTAGCACTGGTGTATTATCATGCAAATCAATGACAACACAGAACAGACCGTTCCTGTGGCTCGGGTTGTCAAACCTAAATCATGAGTGCTCACTGCAGATTGCAGGAATAGCATCAAATAGTAGCATTCCAGGAGATGGGAAGTATTGTTTATGCTTCTTTACGTTTAACTCGGCATGGATGACTGACATCTTGAAATTCAGTCTTATGGGATTATAACATTAAGTTAATATTCCATTTACTGCGCCTGAAGCACCACCTCATCATTTGGCTGCAGTGAACATAAACCACTCTGGTCTTACCCTCTGACATCTAGATTATGAAAGGTATCATCAACTTAAAACCTCCCAGGTCTAGGGACGCAGAGATATGGGTTGTTAACATTGTGCTACATCACTTCGCCGATGGGCACCAGCAACATCCCTGTCCATGGTCAAACTCACGTACTAGTGGTTATGCCATGACGCTGAGTACAGCGCTACGGGTCCAGTCATTGCTGCACTGGATAGGATCATCATATCTGTGGGCTATAATAAACATGTTTTGTTCATGATTAGTCAAGCAGAGTAGACAGGGACATAAGACCAAACTAGATGTTGCATATCCCATGGACCTTGGGTTGCGTGTAATCACGCATCTACACCAGTATGTCAAGGTCCTTAAGAGTCTTCTAGGCTCTGACTAGCTATATTGTTAGTTACATAAACCTCGTTAGAACGAATCACTACAAACCTTCTCCAGAAGATTAAATGGGTCTGGCATATACTGGAGTGAACATTGACATTGAGTCTCACTCCACCAGGACCGCTATACCTCATCAGCAGGGTTATGGACCACATCCTAGCGGCTGCAGGATGGTCAAACTATTGATCTGTCCAAATATTCAGATCAAACTCATTGCCAGATTGGGGGTATTTGCCAACTCTATGTTAGGTATGTTTCCTCCCAGTTGAGGGAGGTTACTATTGAACTATTGTTCATTGATAGCATCAACATGTCTATATCCATGTCATGTCTGAATGCAATATTAATGTTCACTCATCATTGTATGATGCCTGGACTTGTTTTCCACGGCATGAAATCACAGAGCTTTAAAATCTTCACGTAGTCACTCACGTGACTCCGAAGTAAAATAGTAAGATTAAACGAGAACTTACCAGTTTGAAGTTTGATCTTTATTTTATGAGGAGTAACGTTGAGGGATTACGTGCCCTCCGCTCCCAGCCCTCTATCATAAAGGTCAACTGGTATTATGGTTCTCTTATCTTACTATGTTCAGTTCAATAACTGTTGTCTGTGATTTCACACCGCTACTTTGAAGATTGACACGCATGCGTACTGGCGGGGTCTTCACGTAATCCCTCAACGTTACTCATAAAATACAGATCAAACTTCAAACTGGTAAGTTCTCGTTTAATCTTGCTATTTATAAGAACTTCTTATAAGACCTTTTGTAAAGTTCCACATAAGTTTATGTTCATGTCATTGGAGCAGAATTAGGCCATTTGGCCCATTGAGTCTATTCCACCATTCCATCATTGCGGATCTATCTTTCCCTCTCAACTCCATTCTCCTTCTTGGGCAGAAAAGGTTTAGGGAAATATGCTCCTGATATGGGCAAATTACACTAGCTTGTATGGGGCATCTTGGTCATCATTGGATGTGAACTGAAGGGTCTGCTTCCATGCTGTGTGAGTCTATGACTATTCAAATCTGAGTGAAACTGGTTCAGAATATCATAAATTGAACAGAATGGCAGAAATTAGATGAGAGTGACAGCGCTTGACTGAGTTGGCTTGGAGAAATCCAAGTAAAAGCAAAGTTAATTCACATCTTGCACAGATGACACCCGTATTAATGGTGGGAGGGAGTTTGCGTTCCTGGAAAGTCGGCCTTATTGAGATTTTCTGCAATGTGAAACCATATCAATTGCACGTGCACTGAGAAATGAAAGATGAAGGAAGTTTTCGTGTTAATTTATTTACTTTTTTTCACAAATTCTGTGAGCGTGAATTTCATTGCATATCCTGAATTGTTGGGTGATGATTTGTGAGTTCTGTGAGGGGTAAATTTCCATTTATATAAGGGTTGCCTGTAATTTATTATTGTACTAGAAGTCTCATCTTTCGGTAGGCGGCAGAGCTGATTAGACAGAGAGCTCCGAACAGTCGGATAAATAAATCTCCCCTAAATTCAAAGTATGTATTTAGGTTTTAATGAGTACAGTATGAGTGGGGGAGTCAAAACAAAGAGCAGTAGGTTGCAAGAAAAGATGCTAGAAAAGCAAGAAACAGAAGGACAGGCTCGAAGCGACACAGACAAAGACAAAAACAAACAGGCTGGTGGAGACGATGCAACAGAAGCCTTTCATGAGGGATTAAAAAGCATATGTACACAAATCAGCAACTTGAGAAGAGAATTAAAAGCAGACTTCACATCATTCAAAGACGATTTCAAGCGGGATATGAGAGAAGAGCTGGCCGAACTTAAACATGAAATGAATCATCAGATAGCAGCGAATGCGGAAGCAATACAAGACCAAAAAATAAACGGAAGAAGCCGCCACTCGGATAGAGGAGCTGGAAACATGGAGTGTGGCTGCAAACACCATACTCCAAGAAACACTGAAAGACCAGAAGTTACTTGTCAACAAATTGAACGATCTGAAGTCCAGATCCCGAAGAAATAATCTGCGGATATACGGTGTGCCGGAGGGTGCGGAAGGTAGCTCAGTACCTCAGTTTGTGGAGAAACTGCTCAAAAGTGAAATGTTAATCCCTGAAATAACAGATTTACAGATTCAACGAGCACCCAGATCCCTGGCACAGAAACCAAGCCCCAGCTCCCCTCCGAGATCCATAATTGTCCATTTTCTCCAGTTTAAAGTTAAAGAGATGGTTCTCAAACAGGCATGGCAAAAGAAGATCCAACTTGGAGAATGAATGCTGTCTTTTGACCATGACTATACTACCGCTGTAGTACAACAACGTAAGGCATACAAACATGTTAAAAGCATCCTAAAAGAGGAAGGAATCTGCTTTCAGACACCATTGTGGGACCAAAACTGGCAGAAGAAATCGAAAATCCACAGTCAGAAGAAGGAGATGGGAAGGTTGTGGATTTGTTAGACAGCAACCCAAACTCAATGTTTTTGAAAGCAGCTGATGATAAGGAGATTATTGACATTGTTAGTAATTGTAAGAATAGAAGGTCTACAGACTGGAATGACATTGATATGGCTTTAATCAAGGTAGTCATTGGTGTAATTGTAAAACCCTTAACTTATATTTCCAATTTATCTTTCAAAACTGATGTATTTCCATGTAAAATGAAAACTGCCAAAGTCATCCCACTATACAAAGCTGGAGACAGAAATCAATTTACAAAATACAGGCCGGAGTCGTTACTCTCTCAGTTCTCAAAAATATTAGAAAAACTGTATGTAAGTAGATTAGATAACTTTATCGAGAAGCACGAATTGCTAGTTGATAGTCAATATGGATTCAGGTCAAACAGATTGACATACATGGCATTAATGGAGTTAATTGAAGACATTACCAGTTCTATAGATAACAAGAATTATGCAGTGGGTGTATTTATAGATTTGAAAAAAGCATTTGATGCATTTGATACATTTGATCATCATTTGCTAATCAAAAAACTGGAAAAGTATGGAATCAGAGGGGTTGGACTACAGTGGATGAGAAGCTACATAAGTAAAATACATCAGTTTGTGCAAATAGGGGACTGCAAATCAACATGCTTAGAAATAACTTGTGGTCCCACAGGGGTGGGTTTTGGGCCACAAATTATTTATTTTGTATATTAATGATATATGTAGGGTGTCAAGCCTCTTGAAATTTGTGTTATTTGCAGATGACACTAATATTTTCTGTGATGGGGCCAATTTGATGCAGCTTTTGGAGGTGGTCACAGCAGAAATGAGTAAACTAAAAACATGGTTTGATTTGAATAAATTATCATTAAATTTAAACCAAACCAAACTATGCTGTTTGGAAAACGCAAAATAAATACACAAGTAAAAGTAATGATAAATAATGTTGAAATAGAAAGAGTGTATGAAAATAATTTTCTGGGTGTGATTCTTGATCACAAAATCTGCTGGAAACCCCATATAAAACATGTCAGAGCAAAAGTAGCACGCAGTATTGGAGTGATGGGGAAAGCAAGGCATGTTTTGAATGAGAGAGCACTGTATATTCTGTACAGCTCACTTGTGTTACCGTATTTAAATTACTGTGTGGAAGTATGGGGCAACACCTACAAAACCACCTTACAATCACTAAGCACACTACAAAAAAGAACTATTTGTATAGTAAACATAGTAGGATATCATGAACACACCAACATACTGTATTTAAAATTACACACCTTAAAGATTAAGGATCTGGTAGAATTTAAGACTGCACAAATAATTTATAAAGCAAAAAATAAACTGCTACCTGTAAACATACAAAAACTGTTCAAAGACAGAGAGGGGGGTTATAACTTTAGAGGGAAACTAAACTTGAAACAGCATTATGCTCGGACCAATTTAAAAAGTATGTGTATTTCCATTTGTGGGGTGGTTTTGTGGAATGGTCTTGATGAAACGATTAAACAAAGTATGAAAATAATGCAATTTTAAAAAATGTACAAAAGATATATCTTTGAAAAGTACAGTAATGAGGAAGGAGAATTAAATCTCACAGATGTTAATGGTGCTTGTTCTTTTTGTTCTTTTCTTTTTTTGTTCTTTTTTTCTTAATAGCTTGATTGGAGTAGTTTTATTTGAATTATCTGTTTAGTTTATTTTTATTGAATTTTGCATTTGTTAATGATGAAGAATGGGGGTAGGACTTGACAAGCATAGGCTTCTTCCTATCCCTTTTCGAACAAATCTAATGTGTATTATGTTGAAATTGGCTTTTGATTTTTTAATTTATGTATGTACATATATGTTATGTATATGAGAAGGTGTGGTAAATTGGATTAGTAAGTATGCAGATGATACCAAGATAGGGGGTGTTGTGGATAATGAAGAGGATTTCCAAAGTCTACAGAGTGATTTAGGCCATTTGGAAAAATGGGCTGAAAGATGGCAGATGGAGTTTAATGCTGATAAATGTGAGGTGCTACAACTTGGCACGACAAATCAAAATAGGACGTACATGGTAAATGGTAGGGAATTGAAGAATACAGTTGAACAGAGGGATCTGGGTATAACCGTGCATAGTTCCTTGAAGGTGGAATCTCATATAGATAGGGTGGTAAAGAAAGCTTTTGGTATGCTAGCCTTTATAAATCAGAGCATTGAGTATAGAAGCTGGGATGTAATGTTAAAATTGTACAAGGCATTGGGTGAGACCAAATCTGGAGTATGGTGTACAATTTTGGTCGCCCAATTATAGGAAGGATGTCAACAAAATAGAGAGAGTACAGAGGAGATTTACTAGAATGTTGCCTGGGTTTCAACAACTAAGTTACAGAGATAGGTTGAATGTTAGGTCTTTATTCTCTGGAGCGCAGAAGGTTAAGGGGGGACTTGATAGAGGTCTTTAAAATGATGAGAGGGATAGACAGAGTTGATGTGGACAAGCTTTTCCCTTTGAGAATAGGGAAGATTCAAACAAGAGGTTCAGACATGACTTGAGAATTAAGGGACAGAAGTTTAGGGTAATATGAGGGGGGACTTCTTTACTCAGAGAGTGGTAGCGGTGTGGAATGAGCTTCCAGTGGAAGTGGTGGAGGCAGTGGTGGTATCATTTAAAAATAAATTGGATAGGCATATGGATGAGAAGGGAATGGAGGGTTATGGTATGAGTGCAGGCAAGTGGGACTAAGGGGAAAAAAAGTTGTTCGGCACGGACTTGTAGGGCCGAGATGGCCTGTTTCCGTGCTGTAATTGTTATATGGTTATATGGTTATATGTGTATGTGTGTATATGTGTGTATGTATGTATATATGTACATGTATATGTGTGTATGTATTTATGTATATATATATGTATATATATATAATTTTCCTTTTATTTATTCATTTTCATCTTTTCTTTTCTTCTTTGTTTTAATCGTTCGAAATAAAGATATCATTCATTCATTTACCAAGATACGTATTCACTGGGAAAGCGGACACCAAATCTACAACAACGCAAGGGAAGCCGTGCGAGCTACAATGGAAAGGCTATAAAGTGGAAGAGCTGTCGGGAGACACGGACATGCCGCCACTGCGTGAACAACTTCGCCAAACGATGCGGTGGCAGCTCGTCGAGAGACACGGAGAATCAGAGACAGTCAGACGGGCATGTGAGCGCCTTCAAGAATTACAACGAAAGACTCATGCTAGAACTGAGATATGATTATGAAGGTTCGCATAGACATGGATAACACAGTGGCCTCCGCCACAATATGTTAGAATACTGAGTTCTTACGGAATCCTAAGTTTACAAATATGTGTACAAATATGTATATTCATAGACAAATCTGTTTATAAGCCTGGTTCTAAAAAATATCACCAAGCATCACAGACTTCATGTGAGTGTAATTAATGTTGATTTAATACAACTTTCTGTATTAGATACATCCGACTGTTAGGGTGATTAGCAAAATATTAGAGCTAGAATGAATGGAGGGAGCCATAGAGGGTTAACCCCCTTATCTCGGAGAGGGCCCTTTCTTAGTATTAGGCTTCCTCCCTCAATTTACAACGGGATTCAGGATCAATGGTGACGAGAGAATACCCTTTTATGGGAGTCCATGTATATTTTGATGTTTTGTTTTGTTTTACCAGGTAAAACACCTTTGTTTGTTCATATGTTTTGGTTTGTTGTTCAAAACGGTTCTGGTGTTGAGTTGAGGGGATACAGTGAAATCAATCACACTAAGTGTAATGATGCAATGTCAAGGACTTAAGCTGATGTCTCTAAATGTTAATGGTTTGCAATGGAAGCAGAAGGAATTTGTATATGTGGGGGGGGATCTGAATGTTGTTCTGAATCATAGGCTTGATATGACAAGTAAAAAGAAGAATAAGAGCCAGTTAACAAAACTACTAAACATTACCTGTGACGAATTTGGTTTTCTTGATGTCTGGAGGAATTTTCACCCTCTAAAACGAGACTATACACATTACTCAATACCGCACTCAGTTTACCCCAGAATAGACTATTTCTTAATGCAGAAAGAAGACTGTTATGGGGTAACGGATTGCAGAATTGGTGTAGCAGATGTATCAGACCATATTGCAATATACTTAATAATTTAAATGGACAGTAGAAGGAAAAACACAGTGTGGCGATTAAATGTTGGAATACTGAATGATAAAACAACTGTTAATGATAGTAAATTGGAAATCAAAACCTATCTAGAGGAGAATGGCAATGAGGAGGTGGCCCCATCCAAACTATGGTACTTATAGAAGGCTGTAATATGAGGTAGGTTAATAGCTAGGGCATCACATATTAAAAAGGCCAGAATGAAAACATATAATAAGTTGATATCAGACCTGAAGGATTTAGAACAGAAGTACAAAAATAATAAGGACCAGAGAACTTATAAACAAATAGAAGATTTGAGGGGACAAATTAATTGAATATTGGGTCAAGAGGTGGAGATAAAAGCAAGATTTGTAAAACAGGCACATTATGAGCTAGGCCTTAAATCCACCAAAATACTTGCCCGAAGGCTACGCAAACAACAGGTTGACAACACCATACACAAAATTAAGGACCCCTGTACACAGAAATTGAAGAGTGATCCAAAAGAAATTGAATATATCTTCCAGGAATATTATAAAGAATTATATACACAAACCTCTACAGTAGATGGGGAATCAATGGGGACTTTTCTTAAGTACAATAGATCTGCCCTGTATTGGAGAAACATAAAAATAAAATAATCACAGCAGAAATATCACTGGATGAGATAGAGAAGACAATTGGTAGGATGAAAACAAACAAGGCCCCAGGCAGTGACGGTTTCCCTATAGAATGGTATAAAATATTTTGGAAAGAGCTGAACCCACTTCTTCTGAGATCCTTTAACTGGATTATCAAAGAAGGCAAGACACCCCTATCATGGAAAGAGACACCCCTATAATATTAATCCCCAAAGAGAACAAAGACAAAGAAAATTGTACCAACTACAGACCGATATCAATTTTACTTCGGAGTCACGTGAGTGACTATGTGAAGAACCCGCTGAGTGCGCATGCGCGGCATTACGCCAGCAGTGCAACAAGCGGCGGCAGCTGGAGTTAGGCTCTCCCGCTGCAGTTTAAAAAACGGACCATTAGGTAAGTACACTGAGGTATGGAAAGGAGTCTAACGGAGAAGGAGAGTTGTGTGTGTGTTTTCTGCTTACAGAAATGAGTGCACTTAAGAAAAAGCTCTCGAAGAGAACTGCCCCCCGCTCAACTCCACCAGAGAAGCGTTCAATCTCAGGGGGGCAGCAACAGGCGGCAGGACCGCTTATAAAGCGCTCCAGCATCCCCAACATCGAGCCAAGCCCAGTCCCGCTAATGCCTGAACAGCGGACTGGGAAAAAATCCACCAGCAAAACCAACCGGCCGGTGGTTTCCGATTTGTCGGACGGGGACATGTCTCCACCTAAACGGAGGAGAGACAGCCGCCTGAGCCACATTCGATGGCTCTTGGAGCAGATGCTCCAGCGGGATGCGCAGAAAGAGCGCTCTCGCGGAGGGAGGTCAGGCACCCCCTCCACAGTGTCTTGTGCACTGCCCTCTGCTCCCTCATCACTGGAGGCTAGCATTGGTGACCAGGGCTGGGCTGGTCTGGAACAGGGGCTGGCGGACGAGATCGGGAGTATGCAAGGGGTGCAGGAGCAGGAAGAGCTGCTGGGTGTGGTGGACCGCTATGTAGCAACCCCACGTGCTGGAAGACCACTGGAACCGAAATTGGCGGCCAGCATAAATCATCTTTCCAATAAGCCCTTGCAGGAGAAGGTGCTTGCTGAGGTGCTAGAGCTTTACACAGCACCAGAGAACTGTGAGGCCCTCAGAGTGCTGACTGTGAACAGCCAAATCTGGGGGCACATGGGGTCACACATTCGTAACCATGAACTCAAGCTACAGCGGATCCTAAGGCTCCTGATGTCGGCCATCACAGCCTTTGCTCGTTCTGTGAACAGCACGAGATGGATACCTGCCAGCAGGATGTACTGGGGATAGGGGAGAACCAGTGGATGTGGTGTATCTGGACCTCCAGAAGGCTTTCGACAAGGTCCCACATAAGAGATTAGTATACAAACTTAAAGCACACGGCATTGGGGATTCAGTATTGATGTGGATAGAGAACTGGCTGGCAAACAGGAAGCAAAGAGTAGGAGTAAACTGGTCATTTTCACAATGGCAGGCAGTGACTAGTGGGATACCGCAAGGCTCAGTGCTGGGACCCCAGCTATTTACAATATATATTAATGATCTGGATGAGGGAATTGAAGGCAATATCTCCAAATTTGCGGATGACACTAAGCTGGGGGGCAGTGTTAGATGTGAGGAGGATGCTAGGAGACTGCAAGGTGACTTGGTTAGGCTGGGTGAGTGGGCAAATGTAGTATAATGTGGATAAATGTGAGGTTATCCATTTTGGTGACAAAAACAGGAAAGCAGACTATTATCTAAATGGTGGCCGATTGGGAAAGGGGGAGATGCAGCGAGACCTGGTGTCATGGTACCCCAGTCATTGAAGGTAGGCATGCAGGTGCAGCAGGCAGTAAAGAAAGCGAATGGTATGTTAGCTTTCATTGCAAAACGATTTGAGTATAGGAGCAGGGAGGTTCTACTGCAGTTGTTCAGGGTCTTGGTGAGACCACACCTGGAGTATTGCGTACAGTTTTGGTCTCCAAATCTGAGGAAGGACATTATTGCCATAGAGGGAGTGCAGAGACGGTTCACCAGACTGATTCCTGTTATGTCAGGACTGTCTTATGAAGAAAGACTGGATAGACTTGGTTTATACTCTCTAGAACTTAGGAGATTGAGAGGGGATCTTATAGAAACTTACAAAATTCTTAAGGGGTTGGACAGGCTAGATGCAGGAAGATTGTTCCCGATGTTAGGGAAGTCCAGGACAAGGGGTCACAGCTTAAGGATAAGGGGGAAATCCTTTAAAACCGAGATGAGAAGAACTTTTTTCACACACAGAGTGGTGAATCTCTGGAACTCTCTGCCACAGAGGGTAGTTGAGGCCAGTTCATTGGTTATATTTAAGAGGGAGTTAGATGTGGCCCTTGTGGCTAAGGGGATCAGGGGGTATGGAGAGAAGGCAGGTACGGGATACTGAATTGGATGATCAGCCATGATCATATTGAATGGCGGTGCAGGCTCGAAGGGCCGAATAGCCTACTCCTGCACCTAATTTCTATGTTTCTATGTGCAACATTCAGTTTGAAATTAACAACTTCCGGCGGGAAATCATAAGACCTGCCCTCAATCCCAAATTTGCTGGGTTGTGCAAAGCTGCAGCTGCAGAGATGGACGCTCTGTTATTCGGGAAGGACCTCACCAAAAAGCTGAGGGACATGGAAGAGGCATTGAAAACTTTCAGCCTCATGAGGGCAGGCCCTGGGACGAGCAAACCAAGACCTACAATACCCAAGCGGCAGCACCCCACGGCATCCACCAGTCGACGTCCTCAATAAGGGACTGGTGAAAGCTCGGGGACCGCATTTTATCCCCAAAGATCTTTTTTAGATCAGGGCCCAGAGCGGACCCCATGGAAAATGTGCCAACCCCCAACATCGCCAGCACGTCAGACAAGCAAAGCCTTCAAGAACATGAGAAAACAGAAGAAATGCCAATAACCATGGAGGTAGGTGAGTCTGGTTCCTGCCAGCATATAGAGAGTAAGGGTTCTTTACTAACAGGGGGGGAGATTACACTTGTTCAAAGAAGCATGGGGTACTGTCACGAGTGACAAGTATATACTCAACAGCATTAGTGGATATAAAATACAATTCTTGTCAGAAAAATCGCCGCCAGTTCAACATTGGCCCCAAAGGGTATTTTCTACCTCCGTCAAAGAGAAACGCGAGGGACAAGCTGAACTGGTGAGACTTATCACAAAGGGGGTCATCGAAAAGACCAAACAAGAACCTTTGGAATTTGTATCGAATATATTCACTAAAACCAAAAAAGATGGTGGATGTCGCATCATCATTGACTTAACATCACTAAATAAGTTTGTTAATTATATACATTTCAAAATGGAGACATTTGTTACTTACTGCCAAACAACTGATTTCCAAAGGATACTTCATGGCAAGCATTGATCTTAAAGATGCTTACTATCTAGTACCCATACACAAGGATCATCGCAGATACCTAAAATGTGTCTGGATGGGGCAACAATGGCAGTACAAAGCATTGCCCAATGAGCTAACTTCAGCCCCAAGATTATTCACCAAAATATTGAAACCAGCCATGGCAATACTAAGAAAACAAAGACATATTGTCATGGCATATCTGGATGATATTCTGATAGTAGGAAAAACGATGAAATTGGCTGTGGCAGCAGTATCAGCCACAAAACAGCTCCTCGAAACTCTGGGGTTCGTCCTACATCCAGATAAATCTAAGTTGAAGCCATCCACTATCATGGACTACCTGGGCTTCACAATTAACTCAGTCCATATGACTGTTACCTTTCCAAAGGCAAAAATGGTTGAATTGGCACAATCATGCAACAATTTAATGGTCAATGAGCGACTAACTATTCGACAAGTAGCAAGAGTAATTGGGAAAATGGTAGCAGCATTTCCGGCTACACAATTCGGACCTTTGCACTATCAAAATTTACAAAGAGCAAAGGTACAGGCACTAAAACGACACACAGGTCACTATGATCGTGTCATGAAATTACCCACTGAAGCAATATCAGAGCTACAGTGGGGGGCAGAAAATGTTTGGCATAGTTTCAGCCCTAACGTCATCACTAACCCTACTTTAGTTATTCAAACAGATGCCAGTGCTCAAGGCTGGGGAGTGACTAACTCCATATCCAGCACAGGTGGTAGATGGACTAACCTAGAGTCATCATTACTACTTACGCTGGGCATTAACTATCTAGAGATGTTGGGCGCCTTTTATGGTTTAAAAGCATATGTATCTAATATGCAGCACTTGCATGTTCGGTTACAAATTGATAATACTACGGTGGTGGCTTATATTAACCATATGGGCGGCATAAAATCATTATCATGCGACAAATTGGTCAACATGATTTGGCAAAGGTGTGTCGAAAGACATATTTGGCTATCAGCTACTTACCTACCAGGTAAGCTAAACACAGTGGCAGACACCAGGTCACGCAAATTCAATGACAACATCGAATGGGTTAAACCCTAAAGTATTTGCTAATGTTATTAAGCAATATGGAATGCCAGATATCGATTTATTTGCATCAAGGCTAAATCACCAGGTACCTATGTATGTTGCTTGGGAACCACACCCAGAGGCAGCAGCAGTAGATGCCTTCACGCTGGATTGGGGAAATTTCTTCTTCTATGCTTTCCCTCCCTTCTGCCTCATCAGTCGGGTACTTCGCAAAATACAGATAGACTCTGCTTCTGGTATTTTGATGGTGCCCGACTGGCCTAAACAGCCATGGTTCCCAGTTCTGCATGACATGGTGGTTGAATCACCAATGGTTTTTCCCAGTGATCCAGGATTATTTACTCACCGAGTGTCAGGCATAAGCCACCCATGCCATGAGAAAATTAAACTCCTGGGTTGCAGGTTTTGAACAGACCTTACCTGGAACTGGGATTGGCGCAACAAACCGTCACCACCATGTCGGCATCCCTTCGAACATCCACCAAGAGGCAGTACTTAACCAGCATCAAAAAATGGGAGAAGTACTGCCAGGAAACAGGGACAACGTACGAAACAGCCACAGCCACCAATGTACTGGAGTTCCTGGCCTATCTACACCACAATGAAGGGATCAGCTACAGTGCCATCAACACAGCACGGAGTGCTCCGTCTGCTTATCTCAAACCAGCGCCAGGACAACAGGCGATGGGATCCCATCCACTGGTGGTAAAACTGATGAAGGGCATTTACAATATCAAGCCTCCTAAGCCCAGGTATACCCATATTTGGGATATCAGTGTGGTCCTGACATACCTCAGGGAATGGCCACCAGCCAGATCCCTCGGCCTCGAGCAAGCTACACTAAAGACGCTCATGTTGATGGCACTTGTATCCGCTCAGAGGGTCCAGTCACTACACAAGTTGAGGCTGGACAACATGGTGACCACCCCAGATCAGATCACATTCATCATACAGTGTCTGGTGAAACAAAGCAGGCCAGGAACAGCTAATCCAGTAGTGGTATTCCGGGCCTACCCACCAGAGCCACGGTTGTGTGTCGTGACCCATCCACAACATTACATAGACCCAACCCACAATATCAGAGGGAGTGAAAAAGCCTTATGGGTCAGCCACAAGAAACCTCATGGCCGGGTATCAAGCCAAACCATTTCAAGATGGCTCAAACAGGTACTGAAGGCTGCCGGAATAGATACTAATACATTTAAATCTCATTCCACTAGGGCAGCATCTACATCAACGGCCGAGAGAATGGACATACCGGTTGACCATATTCTGAATACAGCAGGATGGTCGAGGGAATCGACATTCAGAACTTTTTATAACAAGCCGTTGACGAAACCTGATTTATTTGCAGAGAAAATATTACAAGCTGCAAATATTTGATTTAAGCCCGGGGGAGCAATTTATTTTGTTATTGTTAATAAATACCTTTTTTTTGTTTCTCGAAAAACAGATTCATAGGTTGATTACGATAACACTTCCTCCCTCAAGAACTTCGGCAGTGAGTGAAATAAAACTGTTACACGGTTTGAAATCACAGAGCTTTGAAGTCTTCACGTAGTCACTCACGTGACTCCGAAGTAAAATAGTAAGATTAAAGGAGAACTTACCAGTTTGAAGTGATCTTTATTATGAGGAGTTACGATGAGGGATTACGTGCCCTCCGCTCCCACCCTCATTGTATGGATCAAACTAATAACTGATGTCTCCTTTTCTTTACTATGTTTACTTGAAATAACTGTGTCTATCCGTGATTCCACACCGCTGCTTGGAAGTATGCCGCGCATGCGTACTCAGCGGGTTCTTCACGTATTCCCTCATCATAACTCCTCATAAAATACAGATCAAACTTCTAACTGGTAAGTTCTCCTTTAATCTTACTATTTTAAATGTGGACTATAAATTATATTCTTCAATTATCTCCAAACGATTTGAAAAGTTCATGCCAGATTTAATTGTTGAAGACCAGACTAAGACGTTTTCAAGATTTGAAGGATAGATTTGCACCGGAACCAAGATACCTCTAACTGAGAGATTATTACAACAAAAAAGTAAAAAGGGAGGCACTAGAAGAAAAAAATCCAGTGATAGAAGTGATAGTTAATGCGCATCATAAAAAAACATTAAGGATTATTTCTAAACGTTATCATAGCTTAATGGAATGTCAAGCTAAAACTACATTTTATGTAAAATTTAAGTGGGAAAAGGAATTGAACTTCACAATCTCAGAAGAAGAATGGCATCATATGTGTGTAACACTACAGACATCCACTAATTCACAAAAATTTAATTGGAAATTTTTGATTTGTTTCTTTATTACGCCTACCATAAAAAGCAAGCAAATTCTAAGGCAGCAAACATGCTGGAGAAAATGTGGCCAAACAGATGCAAATCATGCACATATCTTCTGGAGTTGCCCAAAAGTAGAACCATTTTGGGACAGTGAATTCAGAATTAAAGGAGGTATTATGCCCCTGTCCCACTTAGGAATCCCGAACGGAAACCTCTGGAGACTTTGCGCCCAAGGTTTCCATGCGGTTCCCGGAAGTTGCAGGTGGTTGCCGGAGGTTGCAGGTAGTGGAAGCAGGTAGGGAGACTGACAAAAAACTCCGGGAACCGCACGGAAACCTTGGGTGGGGCGCAAAGTCTCCAGAGGTTTCCGTTCAGGTTTCCTTAGTGGGACAGGGGCATTAGGATATATAAGTCTCCAAGAAGTGTTCCATTTTATACCTGGGTAACATAAAACAGTGGTGCTGAAAGAAGATCATTACTTGGTTAAAATCATACTCACAGCTGTCAGAAAGGCCATTACAAGAAATTGGCTTGCAGCGGACACACCCAGACTTAGACAATGGTTAGACATAGTACACAAAATATTTGTCATGGAGAAAATGACATATTCTCCAAGAGTGAAAAAAGACACGTTTAACAGAAAATGGGAAAAATGGATTAGGTATAGAAATAAAGACATCAACACTGTATAATTTTATTGACAATAATGTAAGTTATTGGAAAATGTTTTAATAAGAAAATAGATTAGATTTTAGATTAGATTCAATTTATTTGTCATTTGGACCCTTTGAGGTCCAAACGAAATGACGTTTCTGCAGCCATACATTACAAACAAATAGACCCAAGACACAACATAATTTACATAAACATCCATCACATTGCTGTGATGGAAGGCCAAAAAACTTATCTCTCCACTGCACACTTCCCCCCCCCCCGATGTCAGACTCAAAGTCAAAGCCCCCGGCTGGCGATGGCGATTGTCCCGCGGCCATTAAAGCCACGCCAGGTGGTGCGAGGTCGCACACCGGGTTCTTGATGTTAGAGCCCCCGGCGTGCGCTCGCAGAGTCCCGCGGCCATTCCAAGCCGCGCGGGGCGGTGATGTCAGGCCCCGCTCCAGGATCTCTTCAACCCCGCAACTCGGGCGGGAGAAGTTGCGGGAGCCCTGAAAAGCGGTCTCCCTCCAGGGACCCGCGGGCTCCCCGTGCCGCCGTCCGCCAGACCCGCAGTTGCAGCCTCCGAATCTCCGGAGGTCGGGCCGCAGCAGCGCTCCACCACCGCTCCACCCGCTCTGGACTCGGCCAGCTCCGCGACGGTGAGGTGAGTCGTCGGCACCAGAGCCCCCGGTCTTCTCCTGTTGGAGGCCGCTCCTCGTTGCAGCCCCAACGACAACGGAGACCCGACAAAGAAAAGGTCGGGTCTCCCATGCAGGGAGAGATTTAAATCCAGTATTTAAAAACATTAAAGAATTGCTGCACTTATTGAAGAATGACTTTATCCCAAAGCCAAGCACAACCATGCAAAGATTTGAATTTGATACATTTCAGAAACCCAAACAAAACAATGGCTGAGCCTGTAGCCAAATTAAGAAAGTAATTGCGAGACTACAATTATGGGCACACGCTTTCACCATTGCCAAACGGCAGGCTAATGTGTGGAAGCAATGATGACCAGATGCAGAAACGCCCTTGGTCCAAGGTCAATCTGATTGTTTAGATTGAATGGAATCAACAAAAATAAACACGGCGGAATTGCTGCTCCAAGTAACAGTCTGCACAAGGATGAGCTGGAAATATTGATAATCATGCATAGCCAAAATTCTTGTTGATCCAGAATCCCACATGGTTTCTTCAAGTCAAGGTTAGCGGCCATATAATGAATCACGATTGAAGGCATAATTTGAAAGTTTCTCAGGGAGAAAATAATGAACTTATTTAATACTCTGAATAGGCAGCACATATTGTGCCAGTGTTGAAGTATGGTGGATTCACACATATTTGTGTAGATTTCAAGTAGGCATTCCGTGGGACAGTAGCAGGAACTGTAACTTTAATGGACATCTTCACAGGAGGAATAAGACATTTGCTGAGGTCCTAAAACATTGCATAACTAAAAATGTTATCCAAATTTATTGAATTGACTCATTAAAATATCCTCTGGTGGATATCTTTAAAAAATCTATGCTTAGAAATTCTTCAGATAAAGTTCAAGACCAACCATCTTCAGTTGGTTCATCAATGTTCCCTCTATCAAACAACAAGTACAATGGGTAGAACAAAGAGAAAAATAAAACAGAGTGCAGGATGTAGTTCTTCAGCATTGTAATTCCATGAGCTAGGGTATAGTCCCGAACTTCCCACCTCTCTCATTGTGAACATTGGACATTTTCTCTGTAACTGTTATGCTACAATGCTGAAATCTACATTCTGCATTCTGATTCTCTCCATTCTACATGTTTTAATTGTATGGCTTGATTGTTTTAATATATGCAGTAGTATTGCCGGATTTGATTGGTTGACTGAAAGATGCAGAATGGAAATAGGCCTTTTGACCCATTGAATCCACACTGACCATTCACCCTAGTTCCCTGCTATCACACTTTCCCATCCATTCCCTGCACACTAAGACAATGCTAGAATTGCTAACACTTTGCAAATTACAGAGGACATTAAACTTACAAACCTGCCCATCTTTGGGATGTGGGAGGAAGCCGGGGCACCCAGAGGAAACACACATGGACACACTGAGAACATGCACACTCCACATAGACACAACCAAACCTGAGTCTCTGGTGCTGTGAGACCGCCATTTGATTGGATAGCGTGTAACTAAATGCTTTTGACAAGAAAATACACATGACAATAATAAACCAATACCAACCATTACCAATACCATAAAGTCATCAGTGGGGAAGCTCTTCATTGATTGCACAATGTTCTCTTCCATTCTCAATTCCTCAATAAATGAAGTTGCCCATGCCTACATACATTGAGATGGAGGCAACATTCAAGTGTAGCTGATAAGTGGCAAACAGCATTAATGACTGATAAATGGCGGCCTATGACCCATCTCCACAAAACGAATGTAACCGCTGACATTTTATGGCATTACCATCACCACATCCTGGGGCTCATCATTGACCAGAGATAAAAGGTGCCCAAAATAAACCAGCCACAAAGTAATGCGGCCACTGGAAAAATGAATGAATAAAATATGAAAAATGAAAAAATAAAAACAAATTATTAAAATGTATTGAATTAGCTGATTTGAATGTACGCTGGAAAAAATGAATGTTAAGCAGAAAGGGTGTGCTTGGAAATTAGGTGGAAACATTTAAAAAGTCAGATGTAGGTGAAGACTGCAGCAGTCTGGTGGAATCATGACAGGTTGAGTCAAGCTGCCAGAAGCTGTCATCTCCTGGGACAGCAGCGCATGTCAGGTCACTGGCATTGCTCTCAGACCGTAACCGCCATGGCAAATTGGATGCAATATCAAGTTACTTTGACTTAAATTTCACAGATTCAGACAACTGCAGCTCCCTTCCTGGCATCAGCTGTCACAAGAGGAGGGTTATCTCTGTCCCATGAAGTACTTGTGGCACAAGAACAGCTAATCCCCTCAGACTTCTCTGGCCCTCAGGTCACACGGATTGAAGGATCAGTTCTTAATTTGCAGGGTGGTGAGCTAGAGTTCAGGCAGTTAAAACAAAGGCAATCTTCACCTGTGATCTGATGCCCCTTGTTGCAGTCACTGAGTAGTCCCCCTAAGTGACAATCTGCCACCAGAGCAGTTCAAGCCATCACTCCAAAAATTACCATATTCAGCCATGTTTCACCTATACATGTCCCAGACTTTGAAATATACCACAGTAACTGACAGACTGCAATACATTTGACTGCAGTACCCCGGTGGTGCTGGAGGTCGGCCGAGGATGCGGCTCTGAGAACAAAGATGGACCTGGCGTGGGGAGGCTGTCGAGAACGGAGGGACCCACCATGAGGGGGAGGGGAGGGGTCGAGAATGAAGAGGGGCCATTGGGATCACATGAAACACTTTGCAACTTTGTCAGTACCCGATATGTGCCGACTTTGCGTACTTTGTGTATGGTATGTAAAACAAAGAATTTCACTGTGACATGTCACATGTGATAATAAAGTATCAATCATTTACAAATATGTCAGTGGATTACATGTGTAGTTGGCATAATGACATAAGCACACATGCAGATCAATAATTTTTTTTTGTTGTAAGTGGTTTTCACATTATAAGGTAGAACATTTTCTAATTCGTCCGATATGTCCTTAAATTTCATTTAATAAAGAATTTATGAGCCCCACAATACCATATCTCCCGACACACCAAGATAGAAAAGGTCTCTGTTTAGACTCAAACAGATGGATGGCAAGAAAGATCCAAATGTCACTTTAAAATTTAAAAAATATTTTATTTTGAAGAAGGAAATTGCGGTAAATAGTTCTGTCTTAATTTGTTTAGTAGTCGAGCAAGCTGCCCCAATTTTTGTTACAGATACATCAAAAGCCACCTGCTGTTTTTAAGGGCTGAGTGTTCAAAGGAACTGACTGTCCATAAATTTTGATTGCATAATCGAACACTCAGGACGTTTGACAGAAAGCTCTTTAAACAGTGACAAGACCCCATTTGCACATATTTATCAAGCTTCCACCCACTCAAGTAGGATCCCTGGACAGCTAAAACAATCTAACTCAGTGAGTTATTGTCATTTCCAACTCATATTAGGATTCAGTGAATGCCATGCAAAAATTGGAAGTTTTTCTCCAGTTAAAGGAGAGAAACCAAGCTGTCCTGATTAAATTCTTGCAAAGCTGCAATCTTTTTTTTACAGCTAATGGGCTTCAATGGCCTTCCTGTCCTGTTTCAACCTGTAGTCATGTCCCCCGATGAAGCAGTTATCAACAATCTATAACATTTAACTTGCCAGGGCCTGGCATACTTTCTTCTTCTGCAGGTTATTAGGAGTAATTTTTCTGCTTGTTTATTAGTTACAGAAGATTGTAATACAGAGGACATAGGGTAAAGCCAGAGGACATAAGTTTAAGGTGAGGAGGGAAAGATTTAATAGGAACCTGAGGGGTAACTTTTTCACACAAAGGGTGGTAGGCATGGGTAGGTGGAGGTAGACGAGGCGGGGACCATCTCAACTTTTAAGAAACATTTAGACAGATACATGGATAGACCAGGTTTAGTGGGATATGGGCTAAACACAGGCAGGTGGAACTAATGTAGATGGTCTTTGTTGGTCGGTGTGACCAAATTGGGCTGTAGAGCCTGTTTCCCCACTGTATGACTATGCCTCAATGATGATGAGGGGAATGGAGGGATTTGAAGGAAGGGTTAATTGGGTGGGGATGGAGGTTAGTCTTAATGGACTACTCCTCCTTTATCCGATCGTTGTACTGACCATGGAGATCCAAATCAGGAGAGCACAATACAGCATTGTACTAAAGTGCCCTGGGACTGGTATGTCTGAAGACTGTAATGGTTCAGCTATGTCCATGGGATACTGCTGACTGGTACTATCTTTAGAACCATATCATACAGTATCACTGGACAGCAGCCCTCAAACTGATACTACGCCCATATCTGTACACCTGAGTCAGAAAGCCGTGCAGTTATGTCCTACTTCAGAAACTTGAGCACCAAATTCACGACTGAAATTTTAATGCTGTGGTGAGGGAGGCCTAAACTGTTATTTTTGGTGATCTGCAAAATGAAGTCCCTCTGTTCTGAACATGCTTGTGAAAGATGCATGGCAGGACTTTCAGTGAGAATGATCTCTGAAGGCTTACTCAATATTTATCACCCATTCATTGTCAATCTGACTGATCGTGTGTGTGTGTGTGTGTGTGTGTGTGTGTGTGTGTGTGTGTGTGTGTGTGTGTGTGTGTGTGTGTGTGTGTGTGTGTGTGTGTGTGTGTGTGTGTGTGTGTGTGTGTGTGTGTGTGTGTGTGTGTGTGTGTGATAAAGCATCATCATCATCATCGTTGAAAACATTAGCGACGCAGTGGTGCTGGTTTCCGACGGGAATGGTGACGGACGCACCACACACCTGTGTCATACATTTCCCGCGCACTTCCGCCGCTGGTAGTATAGGATTTTGGTCTGTGTGCTGTATCATCATTCTTTACAACGCTATGTATGACAGTGTTCGCAACTTTTACTGAAATGTGGATGGCCTTTGGCTTGATAGAAGCTCATCCGCCCTTTGACAGGTCTTGTTTTTGGTCCTGCTGGGGGACCACAGCCCCTTCCTCACCTGGCAAGCCAGGTGGGGGAGACGGTTGAGTCGCCGACTATCTGACCATGGAGCAGGTAGCACGGGATTACATGCTTCCCGTGGTGGGGGGAACTCCCCCGACCTGTCATGAATCATGTAATTAGGAATAGGAGTAGAATTAAGCCATTCGGCCCCGTCACGTCTATCCTGCCATTCAATCATTGCTGCCTTCTCCTGCCTTCTCCCCATAACCTCTGACACCCGCAATAATCAAGAATCTATCAAACTCTGCCTTAAAAATATCCGCTGACTTGGCCTCCACAGCCTTCTGTGGCAAAAAATTCCAGATTCACCACCCTCTGACTAAAGAAATTCCTCCTCATCTCCTTCCAAAAAGAACGTCCTTTAATACTGAGGCTGACCTTTAATACTGAGTCTTAGACTCTCCCACTGGTGGAAACATCCTCTCCACATCCACTCTATCCGAGCCTTTCACTATTCTGTATGTTTCAATGAGGTTCCCCCTCATTCTTCTTAACCCTGTGCATGTGTATGTGTATTCATTGGCGGTTGTCTTCCCTGCATTATAGCACTTCAGAAAAATGTTATTTGGCCATCCTGAGGGCAGGAAAACTTATGTTGAATCCTTCAGTGTAATCTCATGCCTGCAATTTGGATTTCCTGCCATTTTCGTTAACTTTTGTTGAGTTTATTATCACGTGTACCAAGGTACAGTGAAAAGCTTTTGTTTTGTACTAATCAGTCAGCAGAAAGATAATACATGATTACAATCGAGCCATTTACAGTATAAGGACACATGATAAGTGAATAACGTTTAGTGCAAGGTAAAGCCAGTAAAGTCAGATCAAGGATGGTCCAAGGCTCACTAAAGGTAGCTAGGAGTTTAGCACGGCTCCCTGGTTGTGGTAAGAGGATTCAGTTGCCTGATAACAGCTGGGAAGAAACTGTCCCTGAATCTGGAAGTGTGCGTTTTAACACTTCTATACCTTTTGCCTGATGGGAGAGGGGAGAAAAAGGAGTGGCCAGGGTACGACTTATCCTTGATTATGCTGCTGGCCTTGCTGAGGCAGCGTGAGGTATAAATGGAGTCAATAGAAGGGAGGTTGGTTTGTGTGATGGTCTGGGGTGCGTCCACAATTGCTACAATGGGGTCTTGGATGGAGCGTCCCCACAATTCGCTTTACAATGTGTAGAAGTGGTGGTGAGAGTTGGAGGGTCTTGGAGGTAGAGGGAGCTGTTCCCAAACCAAGGGGTGTGATACCCTCCTAGGAATTTGAAAATGCAATGTTTTCTATGGTGCATGTGTATTCTTAATGGACTGTTGTCGTGTGACTTGCGAGTGGAGGACCCAGGCAAATTTTCAAACTGTCATACTTGGCCTTCTCTCACACATTAATTAGATTTTGGCACCATTAATGCAAACTGGGATATGCGTACCTGAAGTCAATCACAATCTCCTTTGTCTTGCTGACATTGAGAGAAAGATGGTTGTCTCGTCACCAGGACACGAGGTTCTCAATCTCCTTCCTGTACTTCGTCTCATCATTATTTGATATCCAGTCCACAATGGTGGTATTGTCTGCGAATTTGAAAATTGGAAAAAGAGTTGTACATGGCTCCACAGTCGTGGGTGTACAAGGAGTAAAAAAGGGGGCTGAGAACGCATCCTTTTTTGATCATTTTAATCCAAGTGCTTTTTAATGAATCCATGAGAGGGAAATGGGAAATGGGGATGTGAACCCAGCCAGAGATGGTGTTGTGATTCTGCTGTTGGAATAACCAAAGTCTTACACCGTGATTAAGGTCCAAAGATTGTATTAACGTTACAGCATAGATAACTTCACATTAGCACATTACTCTAAAAGTGTGAGAATAAGGCAGGGTAGCTTTCTGTTAAACTACTGGGCATAGCTACAAAGTATGATTCATATCATGAGTGACACTGATCTACATCCTCCCTCTTAAAGAATTGAACATCATACAAAACATTTTGGCACCATTAATGCCAACTGGGATATGCGTACCTGAAGTCAATCACGATCTCCATCTTGTTTTCCCACCGCTGACATTGAGAGAAAGATCAAATTAAAGATCGTCACCACGGGATTCTTCAAGAGGCGAAGCCTTTAATTTGCTCAATGGGCCTGGAACATTCAGAGATAGAGAAACAGTTTGGCCACTTCAAATGTTCTGAGATCATCATTTCAAGCAGCGTTTTATTACAATTCAGTCTGCACATGCATGTTTTTACTAACTTTAACCTCTGTCCTTGCGAATCTCTGAGTTTGAAAACTAAGGCAAAATAAAAA
This sequence comes from Leucoraja erinaceus, assembly GCF_028641065.1. Taxonomy (NCBI): domain Eukaryota; kingdom Metazoa; phylum Chordata; class Chondrichthyes; order Rajiformes; family Rajidae; genus Leucoraja; species Leucoraja erinaceus. Next base: position 77,315,324 of record NC_073379.1, on the reverse strand, counting down.
AGACCTGTTTTTGGGCCTTGACTTCTGATCACATAAAATAGTCATCTGCGGCTTTGTACAAGGAGTATTGGTAAAAAGGGGGCTGAGAACGCATCCATTTTTTGATCATTCTATATAGCTTCAAGTGCTTTTGAACCAGAATCCGGTGATGAAACAGGGAAATGGGCAGGTGGGCCACTTGCAAATCAGCCATTGCAGACATGGGTTGGTGTGCTGGTATGAATTAATGCTGCTGGTTGGAATACACCAAAGTCTGGATAATACGAACCGTGATTCAAGGGCCAAAGATGTTTATTAATGTTACAGCACTGACCAGATATGAGCGTGGCTCAGAAACAGTTCCAGAAATTACATCAATAAGATCATGGCCTTAGTCTGCAAACAAACCACCTGCCCCATGGTTAATGGTGGCAGCGGCCTACTTGTTTTGTCATACCATTGTTTTTGAATGTCACGCTTTTGTTGTAACCTGGCTGGACTTTCAATGGTGGACCCACTTGTGGGATCAATGCCTGATCCGCCACAGGTACTGTGGCTCAGGTCTGCCTCGACAATAAACGTTGAGCAGGTGAATCCAAAATGGGACCACGGGAGATGTAGCGTAAGTTGAGTAGATCCAGGAACACATTGGAAATAGCTCTGTACGAACATTCCATGTGCCGTTTGGCACTTTTGACAGCCCGCTCAGCTAGCCCATTCCACTGTGGATATTTAAGGCTGCAGGTGATGTGGCGAAAATTCCAGCGTGCAGCAAATTCCTTGAAGTGTTGGCTGGTAAATTGACTGCCGTTATCAGATAACAGTATACCCGGAGATCTGTGGACTGAACAATGGCGAGGAAGCTTCAAAACCACCCTGCGAGAAGTGGGGCTGCTAAGAAAATCAATGTCAAACCTTCCTGAATACGAATCGACGAGTACCAGGTACCGTTTGCCATGACACTGAAATATGTCAGTTGCCACTATAGACCACGGGAGTGCAGGAACCGGATGTGAAAGAAGTGGTTGCTTTTGTTGTTGAGGTGCCAAGCAGTTGCACACTGCACAGGATGCCACTTTCTTGGTGATATATTCAGCCATGCCAGGCCAGTAAAACATGCTTCTTGCCCGAAGGACAGTAGCTTCAGTGCCTGGGTGCCCTGCATGGACAGCGCTAAAATGCTTGCTGTGCAGCGAAGCAGGAATCACAGTCTTGTGTCCTTTTAAAATAATACCATCCTGCAGCACTAGCTCATCACAGACGGCAACGAAAGGCCGAACTGGCAGCGGAACGTTGTAGTGTTTGTCTGGCCAGCCGCGTTTAATGATGGAGGCAAGTGACCGTAGGGTACTGTCAGCAGCAGTGTGACTAAATCCTCCACACAGGGCGAGGGCATAAAAGACACAGGCATTATGATAAAGTCATCATCCGGCAAGGGCAGACCCTCGCAGGTCTTCTGGGGCGCACACGAGAGAGTGTCAGCCAGGTGTATGGCCTTACCATGTTTGTGGATCAGAACAATGTCATATTTTTGAAGTTGCAGCAACATTTTTTGAGGATGTGACAAATAAAATGGATGAAGGGGAGCCAGTGGATGTAGTGTGTCTAGACTTTCAGAAAGCCTTTGATAAGGTCCCGCACAGGAGACTGGTGACTAAAATTAGAGCACATGGTATAGGGGGTAGGGTGTTGACATGGATAGAAAATTGGTTGGCAGACAGGAAGCAAAGAGTAGGAGTGAACGCGTCCTTTTCAGAGTGGCAGGCAGTGGCGAGTGGAGTGTCGCAAGGCTCGGTGTTGGGGCCGCAACTGTTTACCTTATATATTAATGATTTGGAAGAGGGAATTAGGAGCAGCACTAGCAAGTTTGCGGATGACACAAAGCTGGGTGGCAGTGCGAACTGTGAAGAGGATGTTAGGAAGTTGCAGGGTGACCTGGACAGGTTGAGTGAGTGGGCAGATGTGTGGCAGATGCAGTATAAAAGAGATAAATGTGAGGTTATCCACTTTGGCGGCAAAAACAAGGGGGCAGATTATTATCTCAACGGGGTTAGGTTAGGTAAGGGGGGAGGTACAGCGAGACCTGGGTGTCCTTGTACACCGGTCACTGAAAGTTGGCGTGCAGGTACAGCAGTCAGTGAAGAAAGCTAATGGAAATTTGGCCTTCATAACAAGAGGATTTCAGTATAGGAGTAGAAAGGTTCTTCTGCAGTTGTATAGGGCTCTGGTGAGACTACATCTGGAGTATTGTGAACAGTTTTGGTCTCCTAATTTGAGGAAGGACATCCTTGTGATTGAGGCAGTGCAGCATAGGTTCACGAGATTGATCCCTGGGATGGCGGGGCTGTCATATGAGGAAAGATTGAAAAGACTAGGCTTGTATTCACTGGAGTTTAGAAGGATGAGGGGTGATCTTATAGAAAAATTATAAAAGGACTGGAAAAGCTAGATGCAGGAAAAATGTTCCCTATGTTGGGCGAGTCCAGAACCAGGGACCACAGTCTTAGAATAAAGGGGTTAACATAGAAACATAGAAACATAAAAAATAGGTGCAGGAGTAGGCCATTCGGCCCTTCGAGCCTGCACCGCCATTCAATATGATCATGGCTGATCATCCAACTCAGTATCCCGTACCTGCCTTCTCTCCATATCCCCTGATCCCTTTAGCCACAAGTTCCACATCTAACTCCCTCTTAAATATAGCCAATGAACTGGCCTCAACTACCTTCTGTGGCAGAGAGTTCCAGAGATTCACCGCTCTCTGTGTGAAAAAAGTTTTTCTCATCTCGGTCCTAAAGGATTTCCCCTCTATCCTTAAGCTGTGACCCCTTGCCCTGGACTTCCCTAACATCGGGAACAATCTTCCTGCATCTAGCCTGGCCAACCCCTTAAGAATTTTGTTTCGATTAGATCCCCCCTCAATCTCCAAAATTCTAGTGAGTACAAGCCGAGTAATCCAGTCTTTCTTCATATGAAAGTCCTGACATCCCAGGAATCAGTCTGTTGAACCTTCTCTGCACTCCCTCTATGGCAATAATGTCCTTCCTCAGATTTGGAGACCAAAACTGTACGCAATACTCCAGGTGTGGTCTCACCAAGGCCCTGTACAACTGCAGTAGAACCTCCCTGCTCCTATACTCAAAACCTTTTGCTATGAATGCTAACATACCATTTGTTTTCTCCACTGCCTGCTGCACCTGCATGGCTACTTTCAATGACTGGTGTACCATGACACCCAGGTCTCGTTGCATCTCCCCTTTTCCTAATCGGCCACCATTTAGACTGAGGTGAGAAAAAAAAAATTCTCCCTGAGAGTTGTGAATTTATGGAATTCCCGTCCACAGGGGGCAGTGGATGCCAAATCACTGGATGGATTTAAGAGGGAGTTAGATAGAGCTCTAGGGGCTAGTGGAGTCAAGGGATATAGGGAGAAGGCAGGCACGGGTTATTGATAGGGGGCGATCAACCATGATCACAATGATTGGTGGTGCTGGCTCGAAGGGCCGAATGGCCTCCTCCTGCACCTATTTTCTGTGTACCATACTTGTTCAAGATGCTGATCAGAGGTTGGTGGTCAGTTTCAATCGTGACCATGTGTCCAAAGATAAAGTCGTTAAATTTCTTGCAGGCGAAAACAACCGCCAACAGCTCTTTCTCAATTTGGGCGTATCGTTGTTCTGTGTCAGTCATAGTGCAAGGCATAGGCAACAGGCTTATTGCCGTTGCCATCATTTTGAAGACATGCTGCGCCTAGTCCGTATTGTGAGGCGTCACAAGTCAGTATGATCGGTTGTTTAGGATCAAAGTAAGCGAGAGTAGGAGCACAAGACATCTGCTGCTTAAGAGTGTTGAACGCCCTCTGCTGTTGCTCATGCCAGGTCCAAGCAGTGTCTTTGTGTGTAAGCTGGTGCAATGGGGCTGATATTTCGCTAAAACACGGAATGAATTTGCTCGTAGTTAACCATGCCAAAGAATCTCTGCAAACTTAGCATGTCTGTGGGTGCTGGGAGCTCGGCGATAGCACTGTTTTCACTGGATCAGTTTTTAGGCCGTCTTTAGTAAACACATGGCCTATGTATTTCACTCATTTACCCTGAATTTGCATTTTTGAGGGTTCAGCTTGAGGTTGATTGCCTTTGCGCGATCCAGGACCTTTGTCAGATTAGCATTGTGTTCTTCGACAGTTCATCCCACAATGAGGATGCCATCCACTACGATACAGCATGGGTAGCCTGCAAACAACTGCTCCATAGCTTGTTGAAATACTTCACTAGCAGAGTTTATTCCAAAAGGCATGCGAAGAAATCTGTAATGCCCGAACGGAGGGCTGAAAGTGGTTAACTTGGAGGAGTTGTGTTCCAGCGAAATCTGCCAGAATGAACTCTTGGCATCTAGCACTGTGAATACAGTTGCCTCAGCCATCTGCGCTGTGATCTCATCCACGATGTGCATGGGATACTGATGTTGTTTAATTCGCACTCTTCTGAAGACCAGACACCGGGCATTCATGTCTACAAGAAGTCCAGATATGACCTTGGTAAGGCCATCAAAAAGGCCAAGCTGGAGGATGAGACAGATGCTCGGCAGCTGTGGCGGGGCCTGAATGCAATCACCTCCTGAATGCAATCAGGAGGCAGCTCGAATGTCAGCGAAACATCACTCCCTGACGAGCTCAATGCGATAGGGAGAACACTGATGTGCCTTCTCGAGCCCCCATTCGCTGTGATGGTATTTCAGTCTCAGTCACAGAGGCCGACGTCAGACAATCCTTCAAAAGGCGCCTGGTCCTGATGGTATACCCGGTCGTGTTCTAAAAACCTGTGCGGACCAACTGGCTGGAGTTTTTGCGAACATTTTCAACCTCTCATGTCTGAGGTCTGAGGTTCCCACCTGCTTTAAAAGGGCATCAATTATACCGGTGCCCAAGAAGAACAAGGTGATGTGCCTCAATGACTATCGACCAGTGGCACTAACGTCGGTGGTGATGAAGTGCTTTGAGAGGCTGATCATGGCATAAATCAACTCGTACCTCGACAAAAACCTGGACCCACTGCAGTTTGCCTACCGCCACAACAGATCAACGGTGGTTGTGATCTCGCTGGCTCTCCACTCTGCTCTGGACCACTTGGACAACAACGACTCATATGTCAGGTTGTTATTCATAGATAGAGAAGTGGTTGGCAGACAGGAAACAAAGAGTTTCGGGTCCCTTTCAGAATAGCAGGCAGTGACTAGTGGGGTACCGCAAGGCTCGGTGCTGGGACCGCAGCTATTTACAATATACATCAATGATTTGGATGAAGGGATTCAAAGTAACATTAGCAAATTTGCAGATGACACAAGGCTGGGTGGCAGTGTGAACTGTGAGGAGGATACTCTGAGAATGCAGGGTGACTTGAACAGGTTGGGGGAGTGGGCAGATGCATGGCAGATGAAGTTTAATGCAGATTCCTGATGAGCGAAACCATTTCTATGCTCGCTTTGACCGGGACAACAAAACTCCAGCCATTAAAGTTGCTCCACCCCCGAATGAACAACCCCTCAGTCTCTCCACCTCTCCTGTACAAGATGCACTGAGCAAGGTGAATGAGCACCAAGCTGCCGGCCCCGATGGCATCCCCGGGCGGGTGCTCAGGGCATGTGCTGGACAACTATCCCTGGTCTTCACTGACATTTTCAATCTGTCACTGGCCCAGGGTGTTGTCCCCACTTGCCTCAAGACATCAACCATTGTGCCAGTGCCCAAACAATCAGCTACAGGGAGTCTCAACGATTTCCGCCCAGTGGCACTCACCCCTGTCATTGCTAAGTGCTTTGAGCGGCTCATCTTGGCTCACCTCAAAGCCTGCCTCCCCCCCACACAGGACCCCCATCAGTTTGCCTACCGGACCAACAGGTCTACAGAGGATGCCATATCGGCGGCCCTACACTCTACCCTGACCCACCTGGACAGCAACAACACCTACATCAGGATGCTGTTCATTGATTTCAGCTCTGCCTTTAACACCGTCATCCCTGCCAGCTTGATCACCAAACTCAGCGGACTTGGCATCTCCACCTCCCTCTGCAATTGGACACTGGATTTCCTCACCAACAGACCACAGTCTGTTAGGGTCAACAACCTCACCTCCTCCACTATAACACTGAACACCGGCGTGCCACAGGGCTGTGTGCTCAGCCCTCTCCTCTACTCCCTCTTCACCCATGACTGCATCCCTAAGAATGGCTCCAACGCCATCATTAAGTTTGCCGACGACACCACGGTGGTAGGATTGATCAGTGACAACGATGAGTCAGCCTACAGGGATGAGGTCCAGCGCCTGGCAACCTGGTGTGCCAACAATAACCTCGTCCTCAACTCCAAGAAGACGAAGGAAATTATTGTTGACTTCAGGAAGATCATAGGGGGAAGACATACCCCCATCCATATAAACAGGACTGAGGTGGAGCGCGTCTCCAACTACAAATTCCTCAGGGTACACATCTCGGAGGATCTGTCCTGGTCCCTCAACACCTCCAAGCTGATCAAAAAGGCGCAGCAGCGCCTTTACTTCCTGAGGAGGCTCAAGAAAGCCCACCTGTCCCCCCAGATCCTGGCCAACTTTTACCGCTATACCATCGAAAGCATCCTGACCACCTGCTTCACAGTATGGTACAGCGGTTGCACCACAGCGGACAGGAAGGCACTGCAACGGGTGGTGAAAACCGCTCAATACATCATCAGTGCCCCGCTCCGTGCCATGGATGCCCTCCACCGAAAACGGTGTCTGAGATGGGCCGGGAAGATCATCAAAGACCCCTCCCACACCAACCATGGACTGTTTGCCCTCCTCCCATCAGGGAGGCAGTACAGGAGCCTCAGGTCTCGTACTAGTAGGGTGAGGAACAGCTTCTACAACAACACTATCACACTGCTGAACTCGGAGTCCCGCCGATAGATTTCTCCAGTCTCTCCGTCCACGTTGTTTGCTTACTCTATATTTTTATTTCTATATTGCACTATTACTACGGACTGACGCTAAACTGCATTTCGTTGTACCCATACTTGTATTTGCGCAATGACATTAAAGTTGAATTGAATTGAATTGAATAAATGTGAGGTTATCCACTTTGGTAGCAAAAACCGGAAAGCAGGTTACTATCTAAATGCCGTCAAGTTGGGAAAAGGGGAAGTACAATGTGATCTGGGGGTCCTTGTACATCAGTCTATGAAAGTAAGCATGCAGGTACAGCAGGCAGTAAAAAAAGCGAATGGCATGTTGGCCTTAATAACAAGAGGATTTGAATATAGGAGCAAAGAGGTCCTTCTGCAGTTGTACAGATACCTAGTGAGACCACACCTGGAGTATTGTGTGCAGTTTTGGTCCCCTAATTTGAGGAAGGACATTCTTGCTATTGAGGGAGTGCAGCGTAGGTTTACGAGGTTAATTCCTGGGATGGCGGGACTGTCATATGCTGAGAGAATGGAGCAGCTGGGATTGTACACTCTGGAGTTTAGAAGGATGAAATAAACATATAAGATTGTTAAGGGTTTGGACACACTACAGGCAGGAAACATGTTCCCGATGTTGGGGGAGTGCAGAACCAGAGGTGCCACAGTTTAAGAATAAGGAGTAAGCCATTTAGAACAGAGACTAGGAAACATTTTTTCTCACAGAGAGTGGCGAGTCTGTGGAATTCTCTGCCTCAGAGGGCGGTGGAGGCAGGTTCTCTGGATGCTTTCAAGAGAGAGCTAGATTGGGCTCTTAAAAATAGTGGTCAGGGGATATGGGGAGAAGGCAGGAACTGATTGGGGATGATCAGCCATGATCACATTGAATGGCGGTGCTGTCTCGAAGGGCCAAATGGCCTACTCCTGCATCTATTGTCTATTGTACATTGATAAGACATACCGGCAACATTAATTTCACGACCAGCAGAGTGTCCCAAGACTTTTGTGTGAGCGTCAGCCATTTCAGCAATGCGACAGCGGTTTTCAACAGTCTCTAGAGTAAGGTCAGCATCCCACAGTAATTCGTCGTGTAATTTATCATTGCGGATGCCATAAACCAGACGGTCACAGACAAGGCTATCACATATATCCCTGAAATCGCATCGATTGCAATGTGCTTCAGTTACTGACATACATCTCCACAGGTTCTCCCTGTCTCTGGCTTCGGGAAAAGACCAAATTCCGCTCCATGACTAAGTTGATACGTAACTCACATAACTGTCGGAATTTGCGCAGAAGGCAGTCAGGGTCTCGGATAGATTCAGCAGGAGCGATCTGGACACCAGCCGGGTCAAATCTAGCCAGTTCATAGTGAAATCTTCTGTGCCTGCCAGATTAAGAAGAATTGACACTCAAACACCAGGAGCAGCAGTAGGGTGAGCTGCTTCAATGTAGATTGAGAAATCCTCTTCAAATACACACCACCGTTCTGCAAGATCCTCATCAAATACCAGGATCTCTGTTTTTCTGAGAGCATGCTGACTGGTTGCATCTGAGCGTCTAGGAGCTCAGCAACCTGAGGTCTAGGAGCGGAAAAGGCTGCAAAAAGTTGTAAACACTGCCCAGTCCATCATCGGCTCTGACCTCCCTACCATCGAGGGGATCTATCGCAGTTGCTGCCTCAAAAAGACTGCCAGCATCATCAAGGACCCAAACCATCCTGTCCTCACACTCATCTCTCCGCTGCCATCAGGTAGAAAGTACAGGAGCCTGAAATCTGCAACATCTAGGTTCAGAAACAGCTACTTCCCCACAGCCATCAGACTATTAAACACAACTTCAAATAAACTCTGAACTATAACAGCCTATTGCACTTTATCTGTGTATTTATGTGTATATATATATATATATATATATATATATATATATATATATATTCTATGGTATATGGACATTGATCTGAACTGTACTTATGCCTACAATATTCTGTTGTGCTGCAGCAAGTAAGAATGTTATTGTCCTATCTGGGACACATGACAATAAACTCTCTTGACTTGACTTGACTACTAGCAATTTGTGACCATCATGTTCAGCAGGGTACAATATTTCCTCTAGATGAGCAGAGGTGCCTGTCCCCACCTGATGTGTTCACTACAGCATTTAGAACCACTTTGAGCTGTTAAGTCTCACATCCTTCCATTGTCCACCTGTAATTCCGTGCAAGCATTCCTCCAAGAACCAGGACGGAATGTGGATTATTTCGGTTTTCTGGTGCATGCCAACATGTTTGCATTATTAAAAAAAGGAGATAAAGATTGGAAAAAATGCACACTTAACTAAATTCTGTAACTCTGCTCAGGTGCTGTTTCTAATCTTTAAGTATGACCTCGAGTGTATGACCAATTATACAAAAAGTACACTTGCTTTAAGAGTGAAGGAATATGTTTTGATGACCAAGTTAATGACAGTAATACATAAAATGTTAGTCATAAATATTTTCTCCATCCATTAGAAATGTGTAAACACATTGCTGACTGACATTGAGAAGAAAATGAGTGGGCAGCCTATCCTTGTAGCGGTTCCAATGAGAAAGAGCAGGTGGGTGGATATTTAAATCCTTCCATTTTTCTTTTGGCAAAGGGTCGCATTAAGAATTGGTAGTTGGACAAATACCAAAGTAATTTCAAGCTAAATCCAATAGAAATGTCCAGGCAATTCAGCTACTTAAAAATCTCTGTAAATGAGCCAATCATTAGGTGCCGTTGCTGGCGTTAACAGTCAGTAACTGATAATTGCTGTAAGTAGGACCACTGAGTATTGCAAATACTATCCACAAAATTTTAATTAGTACCCTGGGGACAGGAGGGTTTTGCAGAGGTTCCTTTGAGATGCAGTCCCAATCATAACTACTAACTCAGTAATTTTTTTCCCCAGCATCTCTGTCAGAGCTTAGCAGTGTCATTACACCACTTATCCCAAAACACACCTGCCTCTCCAGCAGAATAGGGCATATTATCTAACAATTTGTTCTGTTCATTTGAGCGGAGTCTGCTCTCATATGCAGGACAAGCAGCGAGCTCCACGGCAGGAGTGCTGAAGCAGTCAGGGAATTAACTCTTGCTGCACTGAAAGTCAAGCTACACATTCATTCAATGCAGTGTTCTTCCTCAGCAAAACACAAAGTGCTGGAGGAACTCACTGCTGGAGGGACCGCAAAGGTCATCCGTTCATCCATCCATTCCCACCACAGATGCTGCCTGGCCTGCTGAGTTCCTCCAGCACTTTGTGTTTTGCTCAAGATTCCAGCATCTTCAATTTCTCGTGTCTCCGTGTTTTTTTTCCTTCATTGTTTGATACCTTACACATTTGAACCGGCTTCTCGACAGAATGACTCACGATTGACTACTTCCTGAAATTCCACGAAGTGGAATAAAGGACAGTAATACATCTCCCAACCATGTAACAGTGTACTAACCAATAAAGGAATTCTAGGAAAGAAAGAAATAAATCTAATTTTCAACTTTCTTGGGAAAAATCAAGTGGCATACACTTTGATTTATAAGCCTGGACTTACAGGAGTGCCAAGACTGTTGGGAAGACTGTAATTACCATCTATATGCATAGATTTGAAATCCTCTTTCATTTTAGGTTGGACTTTCAGGACCTCTGGTCCACTTGCCCACTGATATTTTAACATACAGCAAAGGAACAGGCCCTTCAGCCCACATGAATGTGCTGAACATGATGTGAAGGCAATCTTATCTTCTCTGCCTGCATGTGATCCATCGATCTCCATTCCCACCATAGTCTTGTGCCTATCGATCTAAAAGCCACTTTCATATCTACCACTACCAGTACACTTGGCAGTACATTTCAGGCACCCACCAGTCACTGTGTTAAAAACTAATCATAATCATAATAATCATAATCATAAAAGTATGCTTTACAACATACAAGGAATTTTATTTGCCACACATTCATACTAATAAAGAGCAACAAGGCACCTAAATAAATGTTTAACATAATCATCCACCACAGCGATTCCCCCACATTCATCGCAGTGATGGAAGGGAAAAAAAGTTGTATCTTCTTCCCTTCTTTGTTCTCCCATGGTCGGGGGCCTCGAGCCTTCCATTGTCGGGATGATCTTGGCTCCTGCAGCCTCTGATCGTTCAAAGAAATCAATATATTTAGTGGCAACTCCAGCTGATCTAACGTGAGTGTTGAACTCTTTATATGCCTTTCAGAAGCTAGAAAATCAAGCCATGCAACTAGTTTTCTTTCCACGGATTCTGCCTGACCCCCCGAGTGTTCCCAGCATTTTCTGTTTTAATCTCAGAGTTCCAACATCTGCACCGTTTGATTTTCATCAATTGATTCTTGAAGCATACTCACCCCTTTAATTTTAACGCAGCCAAAAATGCTGGAGAAACTCAGCAGGTGAGGCAGCATCTATGGAGCAAAGGAACTAGGCAACGTTTCGGGTCGAGATCCTTCTTCAGAATGATGTGAGGGTGGGGGGGGGAGACAGTGGGCTGAGGGAGAGCTGAGAAGGGGAGGAGAAAGCAGGGACTACCTGAAATTAGAGAAGTCAATGTTCATACCGCTGGGGTGTAAACTGCCCAAGAAATATGAGGTGCTGCTCCTCCAATTTACGGTAGTCCTCACTCTGGCATGGAGGAGGCCCAGGACAGAAAGGTTGGGAGGGGGAGGGGGAGTTGAAGTGCTGAGCCACCAGGAGATCAGGTAGGTTAATGCGAACCGAGCGGAGGTGTTGGGCGAAGCGATCGGCAAGTCTACGCTTCATCTCACCGATGTAGAGCAGCTGAAACCTAGAGCAGCGGATGCAATAGATGAGGTTGGAAGAGGTGCAGGTGAACCTCTGCCGCACCTGGAAAGACTGCTTGGGTCCTTGAATGGTGTCAAGAGGAGAGGTAAAGTGCCAAGTGTAGCATTTCCTGAGGTTGCAAGGGAAAGTGCCAGGAGAGGGGGAGGTTTGGGTGGGAAGGGACAAATTGACCGGGGAGTTACGGAGGGAGTGGTCTCTGCGGAAAGCAGATAGGGGAGAACATGGGAAGATGTGGCTGGTGGTGGGATCCCGTTGGAGGTGGCGAAAATGTTGGAGGATTATTTGTTGTATGTGACGGCTGATAGGGTGGTAGGTGAGGACAAGGGGGACTCTGCCCTTGTTACGAGTGGGGGGATGGGGAGTGAGAGCAGAGTTTTGAGGTATTGAAGGGACCCTGGTGAGAGCCTCATCTATAGTAGAAGAGGGGAACCCCCGTTCCCTGAAGAATGAGGGCATCTCCGATGCCCTGGTGTGGAACACTTCATCCTAGGTGCAGATGTCGCGTAGACGGAGGAATTGGGAGTAGGGGATGGAGTCCTTGCAGGAAGCAGGGTGGGACGAAGTGTAGTCCAGATAGCCATGGCAGTCAGTGGGTTTATAATGGATGTCGGTCAGTAGTCTATCACCTGCGATGGAGATAGTGAGGTCTAGAAATGGTAGGGAAATGTCGGAAATGGTCCAGGTGTATTTGAGTTCTGGATGGACGTTAGTGGTGAAATAGGTGAAGTCAGTGATAGTGTGTGGGTGCAGGAGGTAGCACCAATGCAGTTGTCGATGTAGCCGAGGTAGAGTTTGGTGATAGGGCCCTAGTATGCCTCGAACAAAGATTGTTCAACGTACCCTACATAGCTATGCCTTTGATTTTAACAGTGACAAGAAGAGGAACAATATCATTGACCATGAAACCTCAACTTTTATATACTAACCTGAAGCTACTTAATAAGTGTTTTAAATGTCAAGGCCAAGAATGAAGCCATGTTTCTTTTAGATGCCAGACAAGTGCTGTGTCTAATAAATCTGTACTGCTGGAAAGGTCACTGCCAGCAGCTTCATACCCAGCACCTGGTTGGAGCACTGTTGAGTCTGTCAATGTTTCAGTCGATAGTACTCTCACCTCTGGATCAGAAGAGCAAAGGTTCAAATCCCACCTGAGTATCACAATCTTAGCTGATGCCAAGTACTGTACTAATGGAGTGCTGTGTTATTGGAGATGCATTTTTATGTTCAAACATTATGTAAAGTCCCTCAGGACCTCTTTATTCCCTCTGGAGGATCCTTTGGGATGAGTGAGCAAACCGGAGCAGCCGGAGGAAACCTATATGGTTATAGGGAGAACATGCAAACTCCATGCAGCCAGCAACCGAGGCCAGAATCAAACCCATACCACTGGCACTGTGAGGCAGTGACTCTACCAGCTGCACCACTGTGCCACCCGTTTCTTGCAAATAACATGAGTACCAAAGAGATATCAATGCACAAACCACGGATGATTGTGATGCAGTCAGTAAGTCTGTTATGAAAATAAACCAAGAGCTCGGTTTAATTCTAGAAGGATCAAATTGAAAAGTAAAGGTTTTATTCTAAACATGTATTGTTTTTTGTTAGATCTAATCTTGAGCACTGTGCATAGTTCTGGTTTCTGTATTACATGAAAGGGTGCGGAAGCATGGGCTAATATAACCATATAACCATATAACCATATAACAATAATATGCAAGAAGGTAGACACAAAATCCTGGAGAAACTCAGCGGGAGGCAGCATCTATGGAGAGAAGGAGTTGGTGACGTTTCGGGTCAAGACCCTTCTTCAGACTGATGTCAGGGGAGGGGATAGAACAAACACCTTGACATCAGCCTGAAGAAGGGTCGCCAATTCCGAAACACCGCCAATTCCTTCACTCCGTAGATGCTGCCTCACCCGCTGAGCTTCTCCAGCATTTTATGTCTACTTTCGATTTTACCAGCATATGCAGTTCTTTCTTAAAGTAATATGCAAGAATATATACAAGTATAATACCAGGACAGTGAGGTTATATTCTCCAGAAAACGATAAATCGCCTTGATTACTTCTTCAGAAAAATGGTGAGTGGTAACTGCAGGTCAATGATATGAAAGGTCGGGAGAGAGTGGATATGTAGAATGTTTCCACTTGTAAGTAAGGGTGACCATAGGAAATATCAATATAGTACCATATCGAGAAATCAAATAAAGGATTAACAGAAACATTCTTCACCTGAAGATTGGTGAAAAAATAGAACTTGCAAGGAGGACAGTTGTAATAAATACAATAAATACAGTATATGGTATAAATGCATTTCAGAGGAAATGGTATGATAGAGAAGATAATAGAGAGTTACACAGATGAAGTTAATTTATTATAATAGGATAGGATTTAAGTGAAGCATAAATGCTGAGGTGGTGTGGTTCAATTAAATGCTCTGTGTCTGTGCAATTTACACTAAAATGTATAATTTTACATTACTTCACAGTGAAACGTCCTATTCTCATCTCTTAATAAGTAGATACCAAGAATATGGTGTTCATGTTCATGTCATAGGAGCAGAGATAGGCCATTTGGCCCATCAAGTTTTCCCTCACCATTCAATCATGGCTGATCTATCTTTCCATCTCAACCACATTTGCCTGCCTTCTCCATGTATCGTTTGACACCTTTACTAATCAAGAACCTATCAATCTCTTTAAAAATAACCAAATACTTGGCCGCCACAGCCAGCTGTGACCATAAATTCCACAGATTCACCATCCTCTAATTAAATAAATTCCTCCTTATATCCTTTTCTAAAGGTATGCCCTTTTATTCTGAGGCAGTGCCCTCTGGTCCTAGACTCTCCCACTTGTCATTTGTTATTTCAGCTGGGCATCTTTTATAAACAGTAAATTATTTTGGAATTTAGTACAGGTATAACACTAGCATATCTGCCATAAGTCATGATCTCCAATAATCTGTGTCAGAGCAATACTGCTTTTGGATTTTAAAACAATCATAGTTTTCAGGCTTGCATCTTCAAGGCGTAGTGGAATATTATCTGTCAAAATACATGGCTATTATCACAGGCAAATGTCCTTCCCCTGCTAACCTGAAAACCCCTTTAGTGGGACTAATTTGTATCAATAACCCTCAACAGTCATTCATGTAGTTAGTGTGAATTTCAGCTGTATAAAGCTATCATAAATGAATCAAGCTGCAAATTACTCTCAGCCCCAAAGGGGAAATCAACCCAGAGCTTACTGCTCTAATTCCATACAGCATGCCGTCACGTCAGAGTAAGATGTAACATGTAAAATTATAAAGAATAGACTTTTGCTTTAGTCAGTTTTTGTGCCTACCATTAGAAACATAGGAAAATAGGTGCAGGAGTAGGCCATTCGGCCCTTCGAGTCAGCACTGCCATTCAATATGATCATTGCTGATAATCCAAAATCAGTACCCCGTTCCTGCTTTCTCCCCATATCCCTTGATTCCGTTAGCCGTAACTCTCCCTTGAAGTACATCTCTCTTGATACATTTTAAGTAAAGCTTCACGTAATTTGAGATTGGTAATTACAACCGCCAACATCCAAATTATACGTAAAATGATTAAATAATTGTTTGCGATATAAATCTCTTTTGGGCTCACACCTGCTTCCATATCTAACCTTTGGTCCAACAATCTATCTATCAGGCAATCCCATTGCCTGAGGTCATTTGTTGCTGGCTGTGATTTGTCTGACCCCTTCTCGCTTTCTTTTTTTTCCCTCTCACCCTGCAATCAATCTAAAGAATGGTCCCAACCCAGAATCTCACCTATCCATTTTCGCCAGAGATGCTGCCTGGCCGGCTGAGTTACTCGAGCATTTAGTGTCTATCTTTGGTACCAACCAGCATCTGCAGTTCCTTGTTATAACATCCAAGTTATACACAGGTTACAGCTCAACAATAGCAGCATTCTGCCTCCCAGCAAAAAATGCAACATAGGAGGCCTGACAAGCTAGGAAAAAACTTTTACCACTCTGGTTACTGCACCGTAATGTTTGGAGAGTAAGAAAAAAACATTACAAAGCTTCAGTATTAAATGTACAATATAACCAGAAGATACATCTGAACATTTTAGCAACATTTTTACGTTGAATTGTAGATAACACATTGTGAACTCCATCCAATGGTTTAAGATAGTTTTCTTGTGATATTTTAAAGCTAACACATACATGAGTTAAATTGGGACCTAATTCTGAATTTGCATTGAGAGGATTGTTAGATTTACATTCCAAACTACTTAGCTATGACAATAAAATGTTAATTCAGTTAGTGTCAATTACATAAATATTAGATCCGAAACAGAAATGGTGTAATTCTGAGTAAAGGCTCGTGAGAATTGAAACCTTTGCTTCTTATCCTTCAAAAACGCATAGTTCTTTATATTTCCTGATTGTGCATCTTATTTTAAAACAGTTGCAATGCTTTGCACACATGTGGATCATCATATCCTGACCTCTCATGATCAAAGTGCTAGGAGCATATGTTGTCCATCAGAGAATGCTCCATTTCCATGGCAACACTTTTTAGATTCTGACATGAGTAAATTATTTGAACTTATGTTTCAACCATTTTAGTGCATTTTTATGGGATTTTTGTGATAGGAAAACTTGCAAAGATTTTACAATCGTATTATAAGTTACTTGTTTTAAATTTTGAAGCAAGCTTTCATTTATTTTGTTTTGGAATGAATTTTTGAAATGATGTAGTCTCACACGGACTTATTTACTTCAGATTTGTTGAGGCCTTCTTTGGCAATGAGATTGTGTGAGGCAGACTTGCAAAATTATCTTTGATATCAAAGTGAACACTTGCACAATAGAAGGACTGCAAATTAGGTTTTATGGAAGCATCTCAAATTTTCCTAACTTGCATCCATCTCTGAAAAAGCCCTTGTGTTTCCCTTTTTGGCCTCCATTCTGTGATAATGCAATTAATGAACTTACAGTAAATGTGAATAGATACAATTTTATGCATAATGATTATATATTTGCATGTCAGTTGTGATTTTATGCACCAGAATGTAACCAGATTAAGAACACAATTCCACTGCTATTTTTGATTAAGAACACGAGTTTCAGTAATTTGATTTGCTACAAGTATATAAAAAACCTGTCTTTCTTTCCTCTTTCCTCTTTCTTTATATAAAGATTCATAATATGAGAAACAGAAACAATCTACAGAGTGTGTAAAACCATTGTGTGTTACTAGCTGCAATGTCTCAAAGCTACTTACTATTCTACCTTCTATTTCATTCATTTTCAAGCAGGGTAGTACATGTGTGAAAGTGAGCTCATGTTATGCCTTAAAAATAAAGTAAAGCCAATATTGTTGAATGATTAAACAAAAAATCCACCTGAACCTAATTAATTTCTCTTTCTTACAGAGCTGGATTGGTTATGATGGGCTCTGACAGAAAGGAGACCTTTACTTCTAAGATGCCACACAGTTCCTTTACTCTTTATAAAGATATTTAAGGATGAATACTTTAATTGGCAGCCTTTCAGTTCTGTTTTCTCTGCTCGGCCAGGAATCTGACCAAGGAAACTATTTATCTATTTTAGGAGATCATGATTTCAGGACATAGATCGCAATAGAAATGAAGATTTGATGGATTCATGGAAACATAGAAACATTAAAAATAGCTGCAGGAGTAGGCCAATCGGCCCTTCGACCCAGCATCGCTATTCAATATGTTCATGGCTGATCATCTAAAATCAATACCCAATTCTTGCTTTTTCCCCATATCCCTTGATTCCTTTAGCCCTGAGGGCTAAATCTAACTAAATCTAATCTAAATTTGAGAAGACATGCAATTTACTCTGGCACATTCCAATTCAGAAAGACAAAAATCTCTTCCCAACTCTCTAATCTAACTGCTTCAAGAATTTTGGATCAAGAAAAACTATTTCAAGTTTCCATACAGAAATGTCAAACTCTTAATTATGAGAGGTTTACTTTCTATACACTAATAGAAATTATTGTAACCTATTTGAAATACAATATATGAAATTCAAGTTTAGATAATGATATGAACTCCAGTTTAAAATGCCACTGAACTGTAAATGAAAAACTGTTCACAGTATTATTTATTTTATACATCAGTAAATCATTCAGTGTTTCCGTCACTTGATGAAAAGATAAATAAAAATTGATGAAGCTTCAGCAATATCAATGCTTTTCACTGACACAGGCGAATAAAGCCTCATCATGGTTCTCACAAATGTTATTATAACATAGTACGATAGAAATGACCTGATGGAGCCTAAGTTTAAGTCTGGTTGGAGTTTGTTTTTGAAATGTAAATAAAATGATTGAGGGATTGTTTGTGCAAATTAGCACACATAAGAGGAGATGTTGATTAAATTGTTATTGGTTCTGTCTATGAATAAAGTAAAACAGATATGTAAAACAGTAACCGTGGAAAGGCCCAAACCCAGTAAGCAGTATATATTGGGTCCATTTCTATATCCGTGGAATTTGATCTTTAGGTACCTTGGAAAAAAACCAAGACTAGCGCTGGACTGGTTAAACATATATAGACCTGGCACCTGATGAAGAAGCCCAATGAAAATGTTGGCAGTGACAATTAGACCCTCACTTGATCTCCCCAACTATCATCTCAAAATAATTAAAAAATAATGCTCTTTTGTTATAAAACTGATTGAAGAATTATGAGTGTCCCCCTTGCATTAATGAATTTCCACTGATTCAGGTGCCTCTGGATTCATGGAGGGGAAATGAGCGCAAGCTAATTTCCAGGGAAATATTTTTATGCAATCTGGTTTCAAGGATAGACTTGAGTATATTAGAATGTTCAATTTCAGCCTGCATAATATAAACAGCCTGAGGGCAGACACAGCAACCACAGTGTACAGGATAAAAAAAAATCTTAGATTAATGTTGTACATTTCCACATTAATGTGTTGGAATCAAATTTGAATATATTTTGCATTTTAATGATCCAAAGTGCAAATAAATCAGGCATGCTTAAGGAGCATTTGTTTGTGGAAAATGGTTCATGACTCAAATATTAATGGAAACAATATTCTTTCATAATTGAAATGAGCATAAAGGATATGGTGCATTATTTAAGCTGTTAGTGCTAATGAAGTAGACCCCATTAGCCACAAGTTAATATCCTGCTATAGCCAGGATTTAAGCAGGTGATATTATTATGAAATACAGTGAAGCGATTAAAAATAATCGCACAACCAGGGTGAAAAAAAAAATCTTTGCATGCTGAGGCTCAAGAACGAATGATGCCCTTCGCAGTTCAGAGTCAGACCCTGGGGCTGGAGATGACATCACTGTTGGATCGGCATGTCTTTGTGGATGTAATATTTTTGCGTTTCACACGTGGGAGGACACAGACCCTGCTGAGCACTGACTATGTAAATGTTGTAAATGTGTGAGATCTTAATGATGTCAGAGCCAGAGGGCCTTCTGTTTCCAAGGATTCAGTCAGCAAATCTCTGGAGGTAACCGAACTGCCTTCATCTCCAAATCTAATTACTGATAGTCAGAAAGAAATAAACTATATTTAATCAATTGATGAAAAAGCGTAAAACAGTTATAAATGACTGGTGTTCTCCAAGGGACAGAGAATGTATTGCTGATTAATCAAAAGGTATAATTAAATAGCATTCGGATTTCCACGTTATTTTTAGTATACTTAATTTGCTATGTCTCAAACAAACATTAATGTAAATAGGAATATGCCTCAGGTCGCCTATCTGAGGTTGTTTTCAGTAATCAGCATTTTTGCACGCCGATGAGCTCAGGGTGCTGCCAGCCACTGAGTACACAGAGCTCTGTCCCAGAGGGGGTCGAGATGCCGAAGGAAGGGGAATGTAATATCAATCAATTAGTGCAATGAAATTCAATAATCAAGCTGGAATCTTTGGGTCTGATCGCCCTAAGCTGACTTCATAAGTTCATAAGTTATATAGTTATTATAGGAGCAGGATTAAGCCATGATCCAGTCTACTCTGCCATTCAATAATGGCTGATCTATCTTTCTCTCTCAACCCCATTCTCCTGCCTTCTCCCTTTAATCCCTGACACCCTTACTCATCATAAATCTGTCAATCTCTGCCTTAAAAATACCTAATGACTTGCCAGCCTCCACACTTGCCTTAAGGATGCAAAATGCTGGAGAAACTCGGGAGTTTAGGCAGAAGATTAGGAGAGCAGTTGCAAAATATATCCAGATCCAGAACAGACACTCACATAAGCCTGTATGTTTAGGCTTAGGATAGGTCACCATGATCCTATTGAATTGGAAGGCAAGCTTGAAAGGCCTAATGGCCTATTGTTGCTCCTTGTTCTTGTGTCTTGTGGTGAATCTGTGGAATTCATTGTCACAGAGGGCTGTGGAGGTCAAATCAATAGATACATTTTTGATTGGTATGGATGTCAGGTGTTATGGAGAAATGGCAGGAGAATGGGATTAGGAGGGAGAGATAGATCATCCATCATCCATCCAACGAAGCAGATGTGATGGACCGAAAGGCCTACTTCTGGTCCTATCACATTAACGTATGAACCTGTGCTGAGATGGGACTTATCAGTGGGTTGTGATTGTTTATGGTAGTTAAGAATACAACTTGTGACAAGGATCCAGTTCTTACCTGATGCAGCCTCTCACAGCAATGCTAAGCAGAAAAAAAGACAGAAAAGTAATCAGCTATCAGATAGTTTTTATCTGTTTTACATAACAATTATACATTATTCCTGCTTGTGACATTTAATTATTCTGGTTATCGTCCATCTATTTTTATTTGTGATTGAAGTATATACTTCAATTGAAGAAATTAGTTACATTATTGAGATGCAAAGTTGATCATTTTGTCCAGTTATTTTATGCTGGATAATCACGTATTTGGGAATATGCAAAATATCAATTGGATATTTTAATCAGTGTCTTTTTAAGCTATGTAAGTATACCATAAGATTTTTCAACTTTCTTGTGGGTTGTGATAATCCACCTTTTTAAGATGATTATTTATTTTGTGATTATTATAATTTACATTTTCTTCACTAGGTCTGAAAATGCCATTCATACATTTTTCATTCCAATTATAAATCAGGCACTGTCTCTATAATAAGGCTGTCAGACGTTAGCTTACAGCCTTTTTTTTCTCCCCCCTGTTATGCTGTGCTTTAAGATTTTTGAAAGAGCAACTACCTTATTATAACATGCATAATGCTTGACTCCTACAGGCTATGTTTTAATGAGGTGGGATGTGCTATCAAAGTAACCAAATCACTTGTTATATTGTGACTCATCATGCCAAAAAAAGAAAAAGCAAATGTGGGGGAAATCAAAAGAAATTTCCCCATATGTAATGTCAACATTATTTATTTAACTCCAACAGATTACCTGTGTTCTCTGGCAGCTCACAATGATTCAGAGACTCTGCTGTTTTATAACCAGTAGAGTATTTTGCATTGAAAACTCCTTTTTATTGATTGCTGTGTTGGCGTTATGCATCTTTCAGATGGCAAGGTTTAATTGTAGATTGGCCCTGAGACCAATTAGAGGTCAATTCTTATTAGGTTCACCTTGAGCTCAATGAAATATCTGCTCTGACTAATAGCTGCACGTATGTCCTTTGCCCCTTCCCCCTGTTAGAAGAGCCCTTCATTCTCATTCTTTGTGATCTGCATGCAGCAGAACGCTTGAGTCTGTTCCAGGGAAACAATGGGTTCTTGCTAAATACAAGATTTAAAACGTGAGTCACAATTGACATCAAACATGAACAATGTGAAGAGAAATCAAAATCTGTTAATAGAAATGGTATAAAAGTCACAAAAATAGGGATAAAATGACACAAGTTGCAGAATAAATTTCTAATAAAGCTGCCGAACAGAAATCAGGGCTTGATCACACAATGAGGCACCCATGGATTAGCAAATGCATGTGTGATCACTACACTCAATGTTTTAAACAGAAAATTCAAAGAAATATAAAAATCTCATCAAAGCAAGGAGAATTATTAATAAGAAATCTATGCAGGGATCTGCATCAGAAAAAAAAGTGGTTCCAATGGAAACGGGGGCTTGATTATGCACGGATGCTTAGTACAGTTGGGAGCCATAAATGTTGTATGATATCCAAGACATCCAAAAGTTATTAGGAACACGTAAGATCTGAAATGAATAACAGAAGAGAAAGGTTTAAACTGGGTTTAAACTGGTTTCCATTATATTCCTAATGATTGCTCATGGTTCAAAAAGTCCAGACAAATTTCAATAATGTCAATAACCGACCATGTGAAAGACAAAATATGAGAAAAGGAATGGGACCCCATCAATGTCAGGGTGCGATCATTAGGTCAATAACAAACAGCAGCTCAGGAGATCCAAACTCCTTCGACGAACAGAATGTTGCAGAAATCATCAACTTATACTCCAGGCCTTTTTCAGTGTTGGAGGCCTCCAATTCAAAGCATTTGTGATGTTTAGTTTGTTTAGCTAGTTTATTGTCATATGTACCGAGTACCGTGGAAAGCTTTTTGTTGCATGCTATCCAGTAGGTAGAAAGACTACTATACATATAAGGCATGATTACAATCAAGCCGTCCACAATGTACAGATACAGTATATCAGCCATAATCACAATGAATGGAGGTGCTGGCTCGAAGGGCCGAATGGCCTCCTCCTGTACCTATTTTCTATGTCTATGTCTATGAATAAGGTTTAGTGCAAGATAAAGTCTAATAAAGTTAGATCAAAGATAGTCCAAGGGTCTCCAATGAGGTAGATTGTACGTCAGAACCACTCTCTAGTTGGTGATTGGGTGGTTCAGTTGCCTGATAACAGTAAAGTAACTGTTCCTGACTGGAGGTGTGTGCTTCTATATCTTTTGCCCGATGGGAGAAAGCTCACTGGGGTGTGACTCATCCTTGATTATGCTGCTTGGCATACTGAGGCAGCGTGAAGTATAAATGGAGCCGAGTTTGCGTGATGGTCTGAGCTGTGACCACAATTCACTGCAGTTCCTTATGGTGTTGGATGGAGCTGTGATGCATCCCAATGAAATGCTTTTTACGGCGCATCTGTATAAATTTGTGAGAGTTGCTGGTTTCATGCCGAACCTGCTAAGCCTTGAAAGGAAGTAGAGGCGTTGGCATGCTTTCATGGCCATTGTTTCGATATGTATGGTCCAGGTCAAGTTGCTGGTGATATTTACTCCTCTGAACATGAAGCTTTTAACCATCTCTGCTTCTGCGTTGTCAATGTATACTGGGCAGGGACGTGTGGTCAGGGAAGGCAGGGGAGGCAGAGCCTCACCTGTCATACTCCCAATGAAAATAGCTGTTAAGAAAAGTAAAGAAAAATAATAATAAAATAAAATAAATATAAAGATTTTCCCACTGATCTGTGTTATAATGTCATTTCTATATGAATCCAATCATTCTTTATAGTCAAAACCGCCAAATTTGCACAGCTCCACTGCAAATACAGGGAGCGATGAGAGGTGAGGCAGCGGCGAGCTGAGCCTCCCCTCTGATTGCGCAACCCGTCAGAAACTGTATGGAGCGCGGGCAATAATCGTGTGCCTGTTACTTTCTCGCTGTATGTCACCAATGTAATGTGTGTAAACCCCTTCATTACATATCCTCACCTTCCATAGACCAGGTAACTTATTTCACATGTAAATATATTAAATTTAGGCTCGCTGGTCTGTTCATAAAACTGCAATGAAAAAGCACCAGGGGAGGCAGCTTTCTCTCTCCCTCCACGTTAGCTAGCTTCAGCAGCGGCAGCGCAGCACTGGGTTCCACTGCAGGTGGCACTGACTGGTAGGTTGATTCGTTGATTTGTAACGGCCGATTCGGAAACTCTGGGCCACGGAGAGCTCTCAATTGGACTCCGCGCTAGAGTAATCTACTCTCTGCTCGGGACCCCGGCATCCACTCCCGCTGCCGGCCCACTCCCTCCCTTCTCTCCTTCCCTTCCCTCCCTCCCTCCCTTCCCTTCTTCTCTCCCTTCTCACCTTCCATTCCTCCTTCCTCTCTCTCTCTCTCTTTTCCCTTCTCTTCTTCCCTCCTTCCCTTCGTTCTCTCCTTCCTTCCTTCCCTTCTTTCTCTACTTTCCTCTACTTCCTCCCTTCTCTCCTTTCCTCCAGACACATCACGCAGAGACAACTAACACACACACAACTAACACACACACACAACTAAGTTAGGATGGGGTAGAAGCCAGTGCTTCCCCAGCCATTGACCTCACCGCACATCACTGATACTGGGGTATGTGTATCATAGAAACATAGAAACATAGAAATTAGGTGCAGGAATAGGCCATTCGGCCCTTTGAGCCTGCACCGCCATTCAATATGACCATGGCTGATCATCAAACTCATATCCTGTACCTGCCTTCTCTCCATACCCCCTGATCCCTTTAGCCACAAGGGCCACATCTAACTCCCTCTTAAATATAGCCAATGAACTGGCCTCAACTACCTTCTGCGGCAGAGTATCGCCTTGTTTCCGAAAGTCAATCACAATCGCCTTTGTCTTGCTGACATTGCTGATAATGATACATGTCACTAAGAAGGTACAAGTCTATGGGATTGATTTTCAGTGATGGTTTGGATGGGGTGGAGACTTGGATACGGTTTGCACAGATGAGGAAACTGGAAATGATTCCGTGATTCATCATTAAAAAAGTGCATGGAAAATTAAGAGAAGTTCCCAGATTTACATTGTTGGCAGGGAAGGTTCCCCACGGGCTTCATAAGCTCAGAAAATTGCTCTGTATGAATAACTTTATGTGAGACAGATCTTTTATATCTTTATTTCCGTTACTTGCATTCGTCGTGTCTACTTTCAAGCCCTGCATTTTCTGAGAAATAAAGACAAGGATAGAATCAATGGTTCTGTGTCAGAAATATCGGGGGTGCTTGGATTTCTTTCTTTCTGCACATGCTATTTGGAAGTTTTCTTGGGTTGCTAACTTGATACCTGGAAATTGCCGAAAAAAACTCTCTCCACCTATTACCTGCCACGCTTTGTCCTGCCTCTCACCTTTGCCAGCTTTCTTCTCCTCCCCAACATCTGACGAAGGGTCTCAACCCAAAATGTCCCTTTTCCATATTATCCAGAGATACTGCCTGACCTGCTGAGTTGATCCAGCACTTTGTGTCCAATTATTTGACATTGTTGAATTCACTTGCTCTTTGCTGCTACATTTCTTCCACAACCTTCTTCTGACGTTTTAGGCAGCCCCTTGGGCATCAAGGAAGATGTCAGTGTTGTGGGTTCTGAGGTGACTGGTGAGACAGCTGATGTGATCTCAGGATTCCACCAACCAGGGCAGGAGGTGCCTGCCAGTGCTAGCGGGTGAGCAGTTTGTGATGCTTTGCGGCTAATACATGGCTTTGTATGCTCTAGTTGCATGGATTAGAGGTTCTCAATACTCTCCTTAAGAATAAGGGGTATGCCTTTTAGGACTGAGATGAGGAAAAACATTTTCACCCAGAGAGTTGTGAATCTGTGGAATTCTATGCCACTGATGGATGATCAGCCATGATCATATTGAATAGCGGTGCTGGCTCGAAGGGCCAAATGGCCTACTGGCCTACTGCTGCACCTATTTTCTATGTTTCTATGTTTCCTAGATGTTCCTCTCACTCTGAGCAGACATGATGAAGGAACGACAAT
Source organism: Leucoraja erinaceus (assembly GCF_028641065.1). Taxonomy (NCBI): domain Eukaryota; kingdom Metazoa; phylum Chordata; class Chondrichthyes; order Rajiformes; family Rajidae; genus Leucoraja; species Leucoraja erinaceus. The sequence continues at coordinate 77,289,861 of NC_073379.1, read as the reverse complement.
ATGTTTCAAAATCAGGTTGGTGTGTGCCTTGGAGTGTGGCAACGTCCTGGTGCTCGTGTTCCCATGCTTTTGCTCTTCTTTTCCTTTTAGCTGTTAGTGATTGTGGGTTTGGAAGGTATCATCTAGGTTGGAGGTTTGGAGCCGATAAATCCCCAGGGGCGGATAGGCTGCATCCCAGAGTACTTAAGGAAGTAGCCCCAGAAATAGTGGATGCATTAGTGATAATTTTTCAAAGCTCTTTAGATTCTGGAGTAGTTCCTTTGGATTGGATGGTAGCTAATGTAACCCCACTTTTTAAAAAGGGGTGGAGAGAGAAAATGGGGAATTACAGACCAGTTAGTCTAACATCGGTAGTGGGGAAACTGCTAGAGTCAGTTATTAAAGATGGGATAGCAGCACATTTGGGAAGTGGTGAAATCATTGGACAAAGTCACCATGGATTTACGAAATTTAAATCATGTCTGACGAATCTTATAGAATTTTTCGAGAATGTAACTAGTAGAGTGGATAAGGGAGAACCAGTCGATGTGTTATATCTGGACTTTCAGAAGGCTTTCGACAAGGTCCCACATAAGAGATTAGCTGTTAGTGATTGTGGGTTTGGAACTTAAAGCACATGGTATTGGGGGTTCAGTATTGATGTGGATAGAGAACTGGCTGGCAAACAGGAAGCAAAGAGTAGGAGTAAACGGGTCCTTTTCAGAATGGCAGGCAGTGACTAGTGGGGTACCGCAAGGCTCAGTGATGGGACCCCAGCTATTTACAATATATATTAATGATTTGGACGAAGGAATTGAATGCAACATCTCCAAGTTTGCAGATGACACGAAGCTGGGGGGCAGTGTTAGCTGTGAGGAGAATGCTAGGAGGCTGCAAGGTGACTTGGATAGGCTGGGTGAGTGGGCAAATGCATGGCAGATGCAGTATAATGTGGATAAATGTGAGGTTATCCACTTTGGTGGCAAAAACAGGAAAATAGACTATTATCTAAATGGTGGCTGATTAAGAAAAGGGGAGATGCAATGACAACTGGGTGTCATGGTACACCAGTCATTGAAAGTAGGCATGCAGGTGCAGCAGGCAGTAAAGAAAGCGAATGGTATGTTAGCATTCATAGCAAAAGGATTTGAGTATAGGAGCAGGGAGGTTCTACTGCAGTTGTACAGGGTATTGGTGAGACCACACCTGGAGTATTGTGTACAGTTTTGGTCTCCAAATCTGAGGAAAGACATTCTTTCCATAGAGGGGGTACAGAGAAGGATCAATAGACTGATTCCTGGGATGTCAGGACTTTCATATGAGAAAGACTGGATAGACTCGGCTTGTACTCGCTAGAATTTAGAAGATTGAGGGGGGATCTTATAGAAACTTACAAAATTCTTAAGGGGTTGGACAGGCTAGATGCAGGAAGATTGTTCCTGATGTTGGGGAAGTCCAGGACAAGGTGTCACAGTTTAAGGATAAAGGGGAAATCCTTTAGGACGAAGATGAGAAAAACATTTTTCACACAGAGTGGTGAATCTCTGGAACTCTCTGCCACAGAAGGTAGTTGAGGCCAGTTCATTGGCTATATTTAAGAGTGAGTTAGATGTGGCCCTTGTGGCTAAAGGGATCAGGGGGTATGGAGACAAGGCAGGTACAGGATACTGAGTTGGATGATCAGCCATGATCAAATTGAATGGCGGTGCAGGCTCGAAGGGCCGAATGGCCTACTCCTGCACCTAATTTCTATGTTTCTATGTTTGTATAAGATTCTGCAATTGTGTTGAACTGTTTATGTATTTATAATCCATAAAGGTGCTGAGAAGGACCAGATGAATTACAGGCAATGAATCAAAGGCATGAAGGCAGTCACACGAAGAGGTGACAGCAGTGTCAATAGCAGCAATAGGTAAAGGTCTGTGAAAGAAATCCCCACCATTTCAGCAGATAACTGTGAGTGTCCGGGGTAAGACTCATCCTTGAGTATGCTGGTGGCCTTGCTGAGGCAGTGTGGAGTGTAGATGGAGTCAATGGAAGGGAGGTTGATTTGTGTGATGGTCTGGGCTGTGACCACAATTCACTGCAATTCATTTGCGTCTTGTATGGAGTTGTTCTCAAACAAAGCTGTGATGCATCCCGATAAAATGCTTGTTACGACTGTATCTGTATAAATTGGTGAGAGCTGTTGGGGACATGCCAAACTTGCTAAGCCTTCTAATGAAGTAGAGGCATTGGTATACTTTCTTGGCCATTGCTTCGATATGTATCATCCAGGCCAAGTTGCTGGTGATATTTACTCTTCGCAACTTGAATAATGTATATTGAGGTACGTGTACTGCCTTGCTTCCTAAAGTCAATCACAATCTCCTAAGTCCTGCTGACATTGCTGATAGTAATATATGTCACTAAGAAAGCACAAATCTATGGGATTGATTTTCAGGGATGGCTTGGGTGGGATGGAGACTTGTATATGGACTGCATAGATGAAAAAACTGGAAATGATTTCATGGTTCATCATTAAAAGAGTCAATAGAAGCAACAGGTAAAGATCTGTGGAATAAATCATTACCATTTCAGCAGATAACGTGTATATTATTCTAGCCAGGCCAATGTCCTTTCCCGTCGAAGAAACTTTCATCCGATACTATTTAAAAGCAGAGAGATTACAAATATCCAAAGGTCTCAAATGCAATTACCGTACCTAATTCAATCACAAAGTCCAGAAGTCCATCTTCAGTTGAAACCAGTGTCTGCAGTTCTTTCCTACACACTTATGATCTTATGATCTATGATACTCTTCCACCCTTGCACCATCCTGAGTGAAAGCTGCTGCATGAGCTTTCCTATAGGAGCAGGAATCTGGAACCTACAATCTGCTGTGATTTTTTTTTCTCCATCACCATGTGATTAACTGAAAAATACTTGGAGCAGGCAGGCAGCAAGTCTGTGGAACTGCAATGAAATAGAATTACTCAACTAGGGAGAAACCTAATGAGCAATGGAAAACTGATAGAATAGTGAAGAGAAATTAATTACATAAATCCATTGTGTAGAGTTGATGAGATGTCATGAACCAGCAGCTGATGTGGTGGGAATTTTGAAACTAATTTCACAGTTAGGGAACCAGATGAAAAATGGTAGAGTTGCACAATTCAGAAGAGACGGATTAACCTGATTAGCAATGACAAAAATGATGGAGACAAATGGAGTTCTCCTTTAAGATTCCTGTGTGAACTAAGTTCAAAGTCATTTCAATTGAGTTTCCAGTTTCCAAAACTGTCCATCACTCAAATATAACTGATCAAGCTCACACAGAGAGGCCATTAAAGAACACATCATGTGGAACAAGGAAATACTGTGCTTTTCAATCCGATTGGGGGAGGGGATTGTTCATCTCTGGCTAAGGCTGCACAATGAGGTTTCATCACTTCGAAGGAGTAAAATACTGTGCAAATGATTTATTCTTCAGCTTCGGGATGAATAGAGCAAACCCATACAACATTAAAGTTGACATTACATACTAGAGATGTCCAGCATTGAGAGGAGTGTAGGAAGGAACTACAGATGCTGATTTAAACTGAAGAGATACACAAAAAGCTGTTGTCACTCAGCAGGACAGGCAGCATCTCTGAATAGAAGGAATGGTGACGTTTCGGGTCAAGACCCTTCTATCCAGAGATGCTTCCTGTCCCGCTGAGTTACTCCAGCATTTTGTGTCCGGCATTGAACAGAACTGCGAAAACGTGCCCATATGCAGGGCGGCTGTGCAAAGAAAGTGCTGTAATTCACACTATTTTGTTTCCTCTGTAAATCTTAGCTCATTCGAGTGCAGAAAGTGAAGAGTTAAAATCCCTTGGCAACTTTGCAGTGGACCGACAGAACATAATATCAGACTGCATGGCTGTTATGCTGAATGAGTTGTGCATTCGTCATTTCTATCCTCAGTGCCCATAAGTACAGCATAAGGAGGCAGCACTCTGCCTCAGGCTATTAAAGAAAACTAATAATCTGCTAGCAGTGGGCGGCACACTACATGAACCACCATCTATCCCATAATTGCATGTTCTGCTCGACTTTGGGCACATGTGGCTGCCACATAATTTTCAAGATTTATTTTTCTATTCTTACCAAGAATAAGATATTTGGACAACTTGTCATCATCAGTACGAATTTAATCAAGGCCTGCCTCTATTTCTCTTGCTCTGGGTCTGTGTGTCTTTTGTGTGTTAGGCTCACCTGGTAGCATTTATCTGCTAAATATTAAACAACCCACAATCCCTTACTGTTCGGTTGCCTCAGATTGTTTAAAAATGTAATGAAATCAAAGCCATACCTCACATTACAGAAACAAATAGAATGCTTTCAGTAAGTTGTTATCAGGAATTTGGGAAATAAAGTGTGCTTTTGGAGAATAGGTTGCTCACCAGAGAGGCAATGTTCCTTCCAGCTAAAGAGCATTGGCATAGAATGGGAAAATGCCACGCTTGGCACTACTGGACATAAGAAGCCTTTTTGTAAATTACATTCATTATGGCTGATCTATCTCTCCCTCCTAACTCCATTCTCCTGCCTTCTCCCCATAACCTCCGACACCTGTACTAATCAAGAATCTATCTCTGTCTTAAATAATCTCATCTCCAAATACATTGATTCTATCCGATTTCCCCCACGTCCAGTCCCTTCTGACCTACATCCGCGACACCTCACCTTCAACTCTTCCATAACATTCAATTTCTAGGTCCCCATTGCCTCATCTCTTTCATCGACATCTAGTCCCTTTACACCTCCAACCCCCACCAGGAATGTCTCAAGAACCTCTGATTCTTTCTTGAACAGTCAGTTTCCCTCTAATAACACTCTCTGTCTCCATCATAGGAGACAAACTGTCAACTGACATCTACTATAAACCTACTGGCTCCCACAATGATTTGACCTACCCTCCTCCCACTCTGTCTCTTGCAAATACGCTATCTCATCTAGAGGGTGGCATATGTTGTGTCTCTATTTGTTGGAAGAAAGTTACTGGACTTGATTCTGAGGGATAAGATACACCTTAATTTAGAAAGATTAGCAATAGTCAGCATGTTTTTATGAATTTGATATTGTTTTTTGAAGAAGTAACCAAGAAGGAACAAAGACAGCATCTATATGGATTTCAGCAAGGCCTTTGCTAAAGACCTGCATGGTAGCTACCTGGAGAGAGCTAGCTACCTGGAAATAGCTTGGCTTCATGGTATGAAGTAGATGGGTGGTGGTGGTGGAAGGTTGTTTTTCGGATTGGAGGCCTGTGACTAGTGACTAGTGGTGTGCCTCAGGAGACTTGCTCTTTGTGCTTTATATCAATGATTTGGATGAGAATGTACAAGGCATGATGAGTAAGTTTGCTGATGTTTAAAAATAAGTGATATTGATGACAGTGAAGAAGATGATCAGGAATTATAGTAGGATCTTGATCAGCTGGGCAAGTGGGTTGAGAAGTGGCAAATGGAATTTAATTCAAACCAGGGCCAGAACTTGGAGGTGGCACAGTGGCCCAGTGGTAGAGTTGCTGCCTTACAGCACCAGAGACCCGGGTTCGATCCTGACTTTGGGCGTTGTCTGTACGGAGTTTGCACGTTCTCTCTGTGACTGGGAATTCCGGTTTTCTTCCACATCCCCAAAACATGCGGGTTTATAGGTTAATTGGCTTCTGTAAAATGTCCTTAGATTGTAGCATAGAACTAGTGTACAGGTGATCATTGGTCGGCACAAACACAGTGGGCCGAATGGTCTGTTTCCACGCTGTGTCTCTGAACTAAACTAAATTAAGCTAAACTAAACTAAACTAATTTAAACTAACTTCACAGAGGTGCTGGGGAATGTTGTAGAGCAGAGGGATCAAGGAACACAGGTATATGTTTTCCCAAAAATGGCATCAGAGCTAGAAAGGGTGGTGAAGACTTTTGGCACATTAGCCTTCAACAGTCAGTGAATTGATTAGGATATGTTAGAATATGTTACAATTGTACAAGACGTTGATGAGGACACACTTGGATTATTGTGTTCAGTCTTGGCCAACCTGATAGAAAGATGCCTTTAAGCTTGAAAGGGTACGGAAAAGATTTACAAGGATGTTGCCTGGACTCGAAGATCTTGGCTATACAGAGAAGTTGGGTAGAATAGGACTTTATTTCTTAAAATGCAGGAGGCTGTAGGGATGATCTTGTAGAGGTGCTTAGAATCATGTGGAGAATAAATAGTGTGAATGCATCCAAGGTAAGGAATCAAGAACAAGAGAAAATAGGTTTAAGGTGAGAGGGCAAAGATTTAATAGGAATCTGATGGGAAACGTTCCCACACTGGGTATGAGGATGCTGGGTATATGGAACAAGCTGCTGTGGGACGTTGTTGAGGCAGGTGCAATGACAACATTTAACAGACATTGGGACAGGTACACTGACAGGAAAGGTTGAGAGGAATACGGACCTAATGCGGGCAAATGGGACTAGCGTAAATTGTGCTTCTTGGTTGGCTTGGACGAGTTGGGCTGTGGGGCCTGTTTCCGTGTTGTACAGCTCAATGACTATAACTCTGAGTAAATACGTTTGGTTTCTATTTAGTGAACTTTGCCACCTTGTTTTGTGTTAAATTTTACCACCAAACCTTGACTTTAAGGTTAATACTGCCATTCTGTGAAAACATTTTATCTTGTGCTAGTAAGTGTTTGGCTCTTTAAAAAAAATAAATGGCAGAATCAGACTAATCTCATCATATTTTTTTAATTTAATATACTTGTTAAGATGGAAAGAACCCCACACAACATGATGACATTATCAACATCTCCATAAGTGAATATCATGTAAATGCTGTCTCAATTCAACGTAGGAACTGGAGACACAAGGAACTGCAGATGCTGGAATCTTGAGCAGGAGGAACCGGAGGAACCCAGTGGATTAGGCAACATTTGTGGAAGGAATGGATTGGCAACCCTTCTGGTCGAGAAGAAAGGTCTACAATTCTTGCAATGTCAGAATAAGAACTGGTGGCAAAAGACTGTTCAATATGCTGAATCTTGGGAATGGCATTTTACAAATTTCATCCTGTGTAATCTTGTTTTAATCAGTGTATTTTCACCACTACTGGTTTGGTCATATTTGTTTTGAAGGTAATTCATTTTGACCTTCCCTGCAGGTATTCATGATTGTTTATAGCCTTAGTTTCTGCAGACCTTTTGAAGGAAATAGATTTGTACATTTTATTTGAGATTACTCTATTTTGATATTGTTTCATTTGGTATAGGCACATCAAATAATTGTATTAAAACTAATAAGCTTAGACATGGCAAAATGAAAAAGGCAAACAGCAAATCCTTCAAATCTGTTGCAAAACACTTTAGGTTTAATTTTCTCATGTGTGTCGAGGTACGGAGAAAAGCCCTGTTTTGCTGCTTTCCAAACAGATCAGGTAATGCTGTACACAAATACAATCAAATTAAACACAAATCTAATGGATAAAGGAGATGATGCAGAATTCCAGAGACTTGTGGATGTAGCCCAGTCCATCACAGAGATCAGTCTCCCCAAAATTAGGAGCGCAGGTACATAGTTCCTTGAAAGTGGCATCACAGGTAGATAGGGTGGTCAAGAAGGCTTTCGGCACATTGGCCCTCATCAGTCAGGTATTGACTATAGAAGTTGAGTGGTCATGTTACAGTTGTATAAGGCATTGGCGAGGCCACATTTAGAGTATTGTGTTCTGTTTTGATCACTGTGTTATAGGAAAGATTTATTAAGCTGGATTCTTTGGAGCACAGGATTCAGGCTAGGATTCTTTGGAGCACAGGGGGATGAGCGGTGATCTTATAGAGGTGTACAAGATCATGAGAAGAATAGATCAGGTAAATGCACAGTCTTTAGCCCAGAGAAGGGGAATTGAGATTCAGAGGACATAAGTTTAAGGGGACAACATTTAATAGCAATCAGATGGGTAACTTTTATAGACAAAGTGTGGTGGGTATATGGAACGAGTTGCTGGAGAATGCAGTTGAGGCAGGTACTATCATAACGGTTGAAAGACAGGTACATGGACATGTACATGGATAAGATAGGTTTAGAGGTTTATGTGCCAAGCGTTGGCAAGTGGGACTAGTGTAGATGGAGCATGTTGGATGGCATGGGGCCTGTTTCCACACTGTATGGCTCTATGACTCTATGAGACTGGAGGACACAAATTATGTGTCAGGCAACATCTCCGGAAAACATGGATAGGTGACACTTTGAGCTGGGACCCTTTTTCCAGACTGAAACATTGCATATCCATGTTCTACAGAGATGCTGCCTGACCAGCTGAATTACCCCAACACTTTGTGTTCTTTTATGTAAACTAGTATCTGCAGTTCCTTGTTTCTACCAGTACCATTGGCAGCCTTTGTGTTCCCACGATCTCCCTCCAGACTTTGTCTCCACCTTCACCCTCTCCTCCCCCATCTCCAGCTCCCCCCTTCCTTTCCCACTTGGCTCATTCTGCCCAGCACCCATCACATCTCCTAAGTTCCCCTATCACCTACTAGCCCCAGCTTCATACCCCCCCCCCCCCCCCCCCCCCCCCCCCCCCCCCCCCCCCCCCCCCCCCCCATTTTATATGGGCCATCTCCCTTCTACACTCTTAGTCCAATTACAGGGACTTGATCAAAAGTATGAACAATGCTCCCCCCCCCCCCCCCCCACATGTGATACTCAACACACTGTTCATCCAGCAGTTTTTTTTAATGCTCTGGATACCTTTATCTGCAGTCTCTTATGACTCTTGTGCTTTTGAAATATGTATTGCAGTTAATTCCAGTAAATATTGATGAAAATATTCAAGTAGAAATATGTTACATTAATTTTATAACTAGTTAGTTGTGATTAGCTGCATTTATTGCTTGTACGTGGGAAGGAGATGGCCTAATGTGTAACAAGCAACAATCCCCTTTGCCAATTTTCTACTTGCAACTCTTAATGTTCTGTAAAACTGTAGGCATTCAGTTTGCTGAAAAAAACATTTTAGACTTTGAAGCAGAAGTAAGGATTTCCTCGCTAGGTATCTCATAACACTATTTTATTTTTAATACAACAAATTAATCTATTGTTTTAATTAATCTCACAATAAAGCTCCAAAACCTCCAAAGAACTAAAATTGCACACTTTATTGTAATTGAACCATTTGTATTCACAGCACACCAAGGTGGGAAGTAATGCTAGATGTGCTAAAGCACAGGTGCACAATTTAAGACACCAATTATATGAAGGAAATATAAATATCAAACTAAAGTTTCCCTAGGATACTATTAAAAATGAAGTGGTTTTGCAGTGAAGGAGTTCAAAATATTGGATTTAAAACTAGAAAATATTAGTGAATCCAATGGATTCATGAATGGGAAGGGTTTTGAGTGATATTGGCCAAACTCGAGCAAATGGAACTGGGTTAGATGAGGCATCTTGGTTGGCCGAAGGGCCTGTTTCTGTGCTGTACGACTCTTTGAATCAATAATTCTATTGTAGAATTTCCTTCTCATTTTTAAATAGTGCCCAATGTTCCTATGCATTCACCTGAATAGACATGGTCTTAATTTTCCCACAGAGGCCAATTGTTCTGCTGTCCATTTCAAGCATTTTCTGTATTCTTTTCCATATATCTTGTATTGTCTGAATGGGGAAGCAACACTTCCTTTGTTTTGTTCTTTTTGCCTAACGTTAGTTTCTTTCAAAATTTGGTCATAAATTCATTCCTGTAGATAGTACCATGTCGTTATGTCAGTAGGTTGTATTCTTTCTCTGAAATTCCTTCTAGGTAAATCAAACGATTACTCTTCTGAGCCAGACTACATGCTGAGGCAATTATACAGCACATTTAGCACTGCAGAACAGGGAAAGCTTACAAAGCAATTGTTAACTTAGACCAGTAGTCATTTTGACCTCCATATTCACTCCATGATGGTTCCAATTCTTGATGGACATTGTGTACTGGGTGTGCAATTAGTGAAATCTGTTTTCTGATAGCTTTGTGCTTTGTAGTTCACATTGGCAACACATAGACAACAGTAGTCTAATATTCAATAAGGATGAATTATCACATGGAACATGGGCCAAAATAAGACAACCTATAAAACGTTTTCATAATACCATTAGTCACCTCCAGAAAGGTCAGAGGAAAATGAAAAATGTTTATATGTAACTTGAGTTTGTCTGTGTGACTTCATAATCAAAGACCTTTAAAAATCAAAGGACTCAGTACATAGTTCCCTTGGAATAAGGTCTTTCAATAATGCATTGAATCTTGGAGATCAACTGGACCAATGCCAGCTACAAATATGCAAACAACACTGCACGTGTAATAGCAACAATCATACAGATTGGGCAGCATCTGTGGAAAGAAAGGGTTTTAGATCAGAATAAAGCAAGTGTCAACCATGAAGCTGTTCCTACCAGCACTAAAATCTTGTTCTCAACCACATCCTGTGGGTAGGCCACGGCACCTCAATGGCTAAAACTGTCCCAAAACAAGGGTCTTTTCTAAAATTCTGTCAGCCAAAGCTCAACTGAATGTATAATTTATACAAAAAATTGTATAAAGATGTTCTTATGGTTCCCTTCAAACATGGAGGCATCAAGACCAATGACCGAGAGTCTTCGGAGAGGAGAGGAGACCACGCAATATGCTTGAGAGGTAGAGACCAAAGAAGGAGATGTCAGGCAAGCTGATTCAGTGCGATGCTTGCAGTATGTGGGAAGTCAAGGACACCGCTGGTGCCTCTGGCTGCTACAAATGCGAAAAATGCATCCAGGTACAGCTCCTGAAGGGCCGTGTTGGGGAACTGGGGAAGCAAGTGGATGACCTCCGGTTTGTACGAGAAACGGAGTCATTCCTCGACAAGTCCTACAGTACGATTGTTACACCTAAGGTACTGGAAGAGAGAAGGTGGGAGACAGTGAGAAAGGGAGGGAAGCATGGAATGCCAACGTCCCCGGGTGATGTACCTCTTGTAAACAGGTTCATCCGCTTAGAAGCTGTTGGGACAGAAGACGTGAGCGGCGGACTGGCCTGTGATGCGAATAGGGCTGTTGAGCCAAAACCAAAAAGGCCTAAGGCAGGCAAGGCCATTGTAGTGGGAGACTCCATCGTGAGAGGTACGGACAGGGGTTTCTGCGGCAACAGACGGGATGCGAGGATGGTGTGCTGCCTTCCCGGTGCCAGGGTCCAGGATGTCACGGACAGAGTGCAGAAAATCCTCAAGGGCGAAGGTGAACATCCGGAAGTGGTAGTGCATGCCGGCACAAACGATGTCGGAAAGAAGGGGATGAATATTCTGCAGCGTGACTTTAGAGAGCTCGGAAAAATGTTGAAAAGCAGGACCTCCAGGGTTGTTATCTCCGGTTTGCTTCTAGTTCCCCGTGCTGGCGAGAGCAGGAACAGGGAGATACGGGACCTGAACGTGTGGCTGAGGAACTGGTGCACGGGGCAGGGATTTAGATTCTTAGATCACTGGGATCTGTTTTGGGGTAAGGGGGAACTGTACAAAAGGGACGGATTGCATCTTAGGTCCAGCACTTAGCAGCATGGTGCGCTGACAACAACCTGGCCCTTAACTCCAAGAAGACCAAGGAGCTCATTGTAGACTTCAGGAAGTCCAGAGGTGGCACGCACACCCCCATCCACATTAACGGGACGGAGGTGGAACGTGTTTCCAGCTTCAGGTTCCTGGGAGTCAACATCTCCGATGACCTCTCTTGGACCCACAATACCTCTACTTTGATCAAGAAGGCTCATCAGCGTCTCTTCTTCCTGAGGAGACTGAAGAAGGTCCATCTGTCTCCTCAGATCCTGGTGAACTTCTACCGCTGCACCATCGAGAGCATCCTTACCAACTGCATCACAGTATGGTATGGCAACTGCTCTGTCTCCGACCGGAAGGCACTGCAGAGGGTGGTGAAAATTGCCCAATGCATCACCGGTTCCACGCTCCCCTCCATTGAGTCTGTCCAAAGCAAGCGCTGTCTGCGGAGGGCGCTCAGCATCGCCAAGGACTGCTCTCACCCCAACCATGGACTGTTTACCCTCCTACCATCCGGGAGGCGCTACAGGTCTCTCCGTTGCCGAACCAGCAGGTCAAGGAACAGCTTCTTTCCGGCGGCTGTCACTCTACTAAACAACGTACCTCGGTGACTGCCAATCACCCCCCCCCCCCCCCCGGACACTTATTATTTATTTTTTATTCAAATCGTTTGCTATGTCGCTCTTCAAGGGAGATGCTAAATGCATTTCGTTGTCTCTGTACTGTACACTGACAATGACAATTAAAATTGAATCTGAATCTGAATCTGAATCTTAACAGGTGTGGGACCAGCATTCTGGCAGGCAGGTTTGCCACTGCTACACGGGTGGCTTTAAACTGAATAAGGGGGGTGGGGTGTTGAATGGGACAGTGGAGGATGGAGTTAAAGGGAAAGGGTTTCTTAAATGTGTGAGCGTAGAGACCGAAGGGTGTAAAATGAGGGTAGAAGAAATAGGTAGCAAGGTGAAAAGTAAAAGGGGCAGGCAGACAAAACCAGGGCAAAAATCAAAAAGGGCCACTTTTCAACATAATTGTGTAAGGGGTAAGAGTGTTGTAAAAACAAGCCTGAAGGCTTTGTGTCTCAATGCAAGGAGCATTCGTAATAAGGTGGATGAGTTGAATGTGCAGATAGCTATTAATGACTATGATATAGTTGGGATCACGGAGACATGGCTCCAGGGTGACCAAGGCTGGGAGCTGAACATCCAGGGATATTCAATATTCAGGAGGGATAGACAGAAAGGAAAAGGAGGTGGGGTAGCGTTACTGATTAGAGAGGGGATTAATGCAATGGAAAGGAAGGACATTAGTTTGGAGGATGTGGAATCGGTATGGGTAGAGCTGCGAAACACTAAGGGGCAGAAAACGCTGGTGGGTGTTGTGTACAGGCCACCTAACAGTAGTAGTGAAGTTGGAGATGGTATCAAACAGGAAATTAGAAATGCGTGCGACAAAGGCAAAACGGTTATAATGGGTGACTTCAATCTACATATAGATTGGGTGAATCAAATTGGCAGGGGTGCTGAGGAAGAGGATTTCTTGGAATGTATGCGGGATAGTTATCTAAATCAACATGTAGAGGAACCAACGAGAGAGCAGGCTATTTTAGACTGGGTATTGAGTAATGAGGAATGAGGAAGGGTTAGTTAGCAATCTTGTTGTACGTGCCCCCTTGGGCAAGAGTGACCATAATATGGTTGAGTTCTTCATTAGGATGGAGAGTGACATTGTTAATTCAGAAACAATGGTTCTGAACTTAAAGAAAGGTAACTTTGAGGGTATGAGACGTGAATTGGCCAAGATTGACTGGCAATTAATTCTAAAAGGGTTGACGGTGGATATGCAATGGAAGACATTTAAAGACTGCATGGATGAACTACAAAAATTGTTCATCCCAGTTTGGCAAAAGAATAAATCAGGGAAGGTAGTACATCCATGGATAACAAGGGAAATCAGGGATAGTATCAAAGCGAAGGATGATGCATACAAATTAGCCAGAAAAAGCAGCATACCGGAGGACTGGGAGAAATTCAAAGACCAGCAGAGGAGGACAAAGGGCTTAATTAGGAAAGGAAAAATTGATTATGAACGAAAACTGGCAGGGAACATAAAAACTGACTGCAAAAGTTTTTATAGATATGTGAAAAGAAAGAGATTAGTTAAAACAAATGTAGGTCCCTTGCAGTCAGAAACAGGGGAGTTGATCATGGGGAACAAGGATATGGTGGACCAATTGAATAACTACTTTGGTTCCGTCTTCACTAAGGAAGACATAAATAATTTGCCGGAAATAGCAGGGGACCGCGGGTCAAAGGAGTTGGAGGAATTGAGTGAAATCCAGGTTAGCCGGGAAGTGGTGTTGGGTAAATTGAATGGATTAAAGGCCGATAAATCCCCAGGGCCAGATAGGCTGCATCCCAGAGTACTTAAGGAAGTAGCTCCAGAAATAGTGGATGCATTAGTAATAATCTTTCAAAACTCTTTAGATTCTGGAATAGTTCCTGAAGATTGGCGGGTAGCAAATGTAACCCCACTTTTTAAGAAGGGAGGGAGAGAGAAAATGGGGAATTACAGACCAGTTAGTCTAACATCGGGAGTGGGGAAACTGCTAGAGTCAGTTATTAAATATGGGATAGCAGCACATTTGGAAAGTGGTGAAATCATTGGACAAAGTCAGCATGGATTTACGAAAGGTAAATCATGTCTGACGAATCTTATAGAATTTTTCGAGGATGTAACTAGTAGCGTGGATAGGGGAGAACCAGTGGATGTGGTGTATCTGGACTTCCAGAAGGCTTTCGACAAGGTCCCACATAAGAAATTAGTATACAAACTTAAAGCACAAGGCATTGGGGTTCAATATTGATGTGGATAGAGAAGTGGCTGGCAAACAGGAAGCAAAGAGTAGGAGTAAACGGGTCCTTTTCACCATGGTAGGCAGTGACTAGTGGGGTACCCCAAGGCTCAGTACTGGGACCCCAGCTATTTACAATATATATTAATGATCTGGATGAGGGAATTGAAGGCAATATCTCCAAGTTTGCGGATGACACTAAGCTGGGGGGCAGTGTTAGCTGTGAGGAGGATGCTAGGAGACTGCAGGGTGACTTGGATAGGCTGGGTGAGTGGGCAAATGTTTGGCAGATGCAGTATAATGTGGATAAATGTGAGGTTATCCATTTTGGTGGCAAAAACAGGAAAGCAGACTATTATCTAAATGGTGGCCGATTGGGAAAGGGGGAGATGCAGCGAGACCTGGGTGTCATGGTACACCAGTCATTGAAGGTAGGCATGCAGTTGCAGCAGGCAGTAAAGAAAGCGAATGGTATGTTGGCTTTCATTGCAAAAGGATTTGAGTATAGGAGCAGAGAGGTTCTAATGCAGTTGTACAGGGTCTTGGTGAGACCACACCTGGAGTATTGCGTACAGTTTTGGTCTCCAAATCTGAGGAAGGACATTATTGCCATAGAGGGAGTGCAGAGACGGTTCACCAGACTGATTCCTGGGATGGCAGGACTGTCTTATGAAGAAAGACTGGATAGACTTGGTTTATACTCTCTAGAATTTAGAAGATTGGATCTTATAGAAACTTACAAAATTCTTAAGGGGTTGGACAGGCTAGATGCAGGAAGATTGTTCCCGATGTTAGGGAAGTCCAGGACAAGGGGTCACAGCTTAAGGATAAAGGGGAAATCCTTTAAAACCGAGATGAGAAGAACTTTTTTTTCACGCAGAGAGTGGTGAATCTCTGGAACTCTCTGCCACAGAGGGTAGTTGAGGCCAGTTCATTGGCTATATTTAAGAGGGAGTTAGATGTGGCCCTTGTGGCTAAGGGGATCAGGGGGTATGGAGAGAAGGCAGGTACGGGATACTGAGTTGGATGATCAGCCATGATCATATTGAATGGCGGTGCAGGCTCGAAGGGCCGAATGGCCTACTCCTGCACCTAATTTCTATGTTTCTATGTTTCTATGTTACCAGATAGGGTATCTTGGTCGACATGGTTGAGTTGTGCCGAAGTGCCTAATTCCGTGCTGTATGACTCTATGACTGTGAGGAATAAAAGTAATAATTGCTCAGCATGGTGCCACCTGGGACATCAAGGCGCAGGCCACTTTGAGGCCCAGAAACAATGCTGAACACAGCAGCATTGGTGACAAAGGATTTGGGATCAACCAGGGAATGCAAATCCCACTTTCCCAAGCAACAGCATGATTCAACTGTAAATAATGTGTGCATCCTCCATTATGTGAACACCATCCACGTAATATGGGCATCAATCTCGATTCCAAGGGACCGTCGCTTCCAACTTTGCACATTTAGATGCGCACAGCCTCTTGCACTAACATACTTGATTGCATGGTTCCTGACAAAAGAACTAAAGTGCAACTTGTCTCCATTCTGGAAATGAAGTTCCACCTGGGGTGTCCAGAATAATTGTGCACTATTGCACCACATTCTGCAACATAATCATTGATCCTGATTGGGTGAGGACTAGTCTTTCCCCTATAGCTCCTAGGACTGTTTAGTTCTTTTTCCTGATTTACCCTTGGGAATTTTGCTAAAAGGCCACAGTTTAAAAGCACTTTGCTAGTTTCAGCACCACACAATGTGCACTACGGTTATATTTTGTCAAATGTAAACTGCCTGAAAAGTTGAAATCAACTTGTTTTTTGGGATTTAAAACCAATCTTATGGATCTTTATATGAAGTACATGGAAGTCCGGTACCAGTCAGCTTCAGTAGCAGAGCAAGTTCAGATGCATCCTAGCATCGATGCCTTTAGCGCCTACTATAAAAATGTTGAAAATATTGCTGTGGATGCCTCGCAGCTCCAATTCCCCATTCCAATGATTATTTTATTAACACTCAGCTGACTTTTGCATCTGTATTAGTTCTCATTGCTCCCTATTTTCTTATAACTTCTAAAATAACTTTTCTTATGGCCCTGTCTCACGGTGCAAGTCCACCCATGAGGGATCCTGAGTGAAAGAAAAAAGCACACTCGTGGTTGTCTATGAGATTCCAAGTTTATGTTCACGAGTTTAAACGAGTTCCCACATGTATGTCTAAGTTTGCCGTTTACTTCTCATTTCTGCGATGTACCAAGTTCCTCTCCCGAGTTACCAAGTTCCCCTCCCGAGTTACTGTTGAGCCAACCGTGAATGAAGGTCTGTTTTAAGTATCAAATAGAGGAGCTGGACAGCATCTCATACAGTAAGTATATTCGGATTCAGTATTGAAAGTTATTCAATTTCAGAACTTAAAAAAACTAGGCAGGATCTTGGCCCTGCACTCGCTGCCATTGTGCAACATGGAGGCGGTGGCGGCGAAGTGACAGTGTTAAAGAAGACAGCTATATCCTGCGGCTTTGAGTTAAAGATAGAATTCAGTGCAGCCGCGTCTATTGATATGACCTACAAAGGGAAAATGTACACCGTCCAGTGCCAGAGCTAGGCTGGGATCATTCTCTGATCTCATCTCTCTCTTTCTGTGTGTGCATTAGCAGGGGGAAGAGTGGTCTACCTCGCTGAGGCTCAAGACCTCTGCAGCCTGCCCTTTGCAGCCATCAACTTGTTTGTTCCTTTGGTGTGCCTCATCTGCCCTGCTCCCATCCCAGCCCTGCCTCAGCTCTCTGCCCCATTCTCTTGGAAATGTTGCTTCCGCCGCTGTAACGAGAAGGGGTCCGGCTGGCTGGCTTGGTGGGTGGGCAGGGAGGGGGAGTGGGTACAAACCACCGAATCCATTCTCAAAAGTCGGGCAGAGCCGTGTAGAACTCGCGTTTCTCTCTGCTTCATATACGTGGGAATTCCCTCAGTATGGTCACTCAGCGGGACAGGCAGCATCTCTGGAGAGAAGGAATGGGTGACGGGATGACGTTTCCAAAATTCTGCTCTGTCTTTGTGTTACTCCAGCACTGTGAGTTCACTTTTTGTCAACCACCATCTGCCCTTTCTCGTGTAAGACAGTATGCGTGGCAGTTGATTGTCGCTCCCTGTTTCCCAGGGGGTCGGGACGGGACTGGAGTTGGGAGGGAAAGGTGGGGGAGAGCGGAGGGGGTGCCTTAGTATGGGAGACAAGTGTAGGAGAGGTGTGCTGACTGTGTGGGCAGACACTTTGGTAGTGATTGCCCACCAGTCTCAAAAGCCACTGTGTCTCCCTGTCTCTGGAATAGCAGGTGGCGATCAAACAGCACAATAACTCCCTCCCCCTCCATGCCACACAAAGGGAAACAATCACAAGGCTTTAGCATCAGAAACAGCGGGCAGGCGATAATCACCCTCCATAACGCGAGAGAAATCATGCACTATTGTAGGTCTCCATTGCACTTCGGTGTTTCTGTCGGGGGATGGGAGTCAGCGCGCACGCCGGCTCTGCCACACCATGGGCCGCCGCCAACCAAGCCACCCGTCCACGTCCACGTCCACATGCTCGGTAGAACAGGAGCTGAGACTGGGAACTGTACCGCCCTTGCCCCCTCCCTCTGCAACTGCAAACAACCCCACTCTCCAGCTCACCTAACCCGCCCATCCCTTCTCTCTGGGTATTGAAGGCGCTTTTGGTCTGCAGTGTGCAAGTGGGCAATCACTACCAAAGTGCTTGCCCACACAGTCAGTACACATCTCCTACACTTATCTCCCGTACTAAGTCACCCCAACCCCCCTCCTTCCCCTACTCTCCTCCCCGCCCCCTCCCCCCCCCCCCCCACCACCTTCTCTCCCAAATCCAGTCCCATCCCAACACCCTGGGAAACTGAAGGGAGCAACAATCAAATGCCACGGATACAAATAATGTCATACACAAGAAAGGGCAGATGCTGGTTGACAAAAAGTGAACACACGGTGCTGGAGTAACACAAAGACGCAGCAGAATTTTGGAAACGTCATCCCGTCACCCATTCCTTCTCTCCAGAGATGCTGCCTGTCCTGCTGAGTTAAAGAGTGCCCAGGGTAGACTCATGAATCACTACGGTAAACTCACGGGCCACTACGTTCTTACGAGTTTAAATGTTTCAAATTTTGACTTCAAGAGTAAATGTGACTCGTGGAAATCTTTAAACATGTTCAAAGTTTTTCAAGAGTTAACAAGTTTCCCGGGTACCTATCGTTAGCGCCACGAGTCGTTAAGTTGCGTCCACGAGTTCCGACGTTCCCACTACATTAATTGTACGTGATTACCACGAGTTTAAGTTGTTTTAAACTTGCGGTCACTCTTGGGTCGACTCGCACCGTGAGACAGGGGTTTTAGCCTTTGGGTTATCTCTGACTTCCTAATCTATTTTCTGGGGATTTGGTCTAATCGCTTTTCTCAAAGGGATACCTAATAATGTAATTCTAAAATGTCCTATTTCCAAGCTCTTAAACTGTGTAATTTCCGCTCTTCCACATCTGAACAGTTTAAATTTCAGTGTCTATTTTATCCTCCTGCACCAGCCTACACAAAATCCCTTGCTGGTTCTAATTCTCTGTGAGGTTGCATGCAATTAATGGAATTAAATTGTTTTAAATCAAAAGAAGGGGCTTGTATGCCAGGTTGTTTCTGGATGAATTCTCCTTCCACATCCATCCATTTAATAAAATGCTCACTTCTTCATGGGTTATTTCTGGCTGCCTTTCCCATTTAATTTTTCTTTCCTTGCACTTTTGTGCCTTCCCGAGCCCCCTTCCGTTGTGATGGTATTTCAGTCTCAGTCACAGAGGTCGATGTCAGGAAATCCTTCAGAGGGGTGGACCCTCGTAAGGTGCCTGGACCTGATGGTATACCCGGTCATGTTCTAAATACCTGTGCGGACCAACTGGTTGGAGTTTTTGTGGACATTTTCAACCTCTCACTTCTGAGGTCTGAAGTTCCCACCTGCTTCAAAAGGCCATCAATTATACCAGTGCCCAAGAAGAGTAAGGTGACGTGCCTCAATGACTATCGACCTGTGGCACTAACGCCTGTGGTGATGAAGTGCTTTGAGAGGTTGATCATGGCGCAAATTAACTCCTACCTCGACAAAAACCTGGACCCACTGCAGTTCACTTACCGCCACAACAGATCAAAGGTGGATGTGATCTCGCTGGCCCTCCACTCCGCTCTGGACCACCTGGACAACAAAAACCATATGTCAGGCTGTTATTCATTGATCACAGCTCGGCATTTAATACAATAATCTCCTCCAAGCCGGTTACCAAACTTGCAGAACTGGGTCTCTGTGCATCGCTCTGCAATTGAATCCTCGATTTCCTCACTCTCAGACCACAGTCTGTTTGTATTGGTGGAAATGAGTCAGACTCGATAACAATCAGCACGGGAGCACCTCAAGGCTGCGTGCTTAGCCCCCTGCTGTACTCACTCTATACTCATGACTGCGTAGCCAGTCATAGTGCGAACGCCATCATCAAGTTCGCTGACGACACCACTGTTGTGGGATGTATCACTGATGGCAAAAGGATATGAGTATAAGAGCACGGAGGTTCTACTGTAGTTGTATAGGGTCTTGGTGAGACCACACCTGGAGTATTGCATACAGTGTTGGTCTCCTAATCTGAAGAAAGACATTCTTGCCATAGAGGGAGTACAGAGAAGGTTCACCAGACTGATTCCTGGGATGGCAGGATTTTCATATGAAGAAAGACTGGATAGACTCGGCTTGTACTCGCTAGAATTTAGAAGATTGAGGGGGGGATCTTATAGAAACTTACATAATTCTTAAAGGTTTGGACAGGCTAGATGCAGGAAAGTTGTTCCCGATGTTGAGGAAGCCCAGAACAAGAGGTCACAGTTTAAGGATAAGGGGGAAGTCTTTTAGGACCGAGATGAGAAAATGTTTTTTCACACAGAGTGGTGAATGTGGAATTCTCTGCCACAGAAAGTAGTTGAGGCCAGTTCATTGGCTATATTTAAGATGGAGTTAGATGTGGCCCTTGTGGCTAAAGGGATCAGGGGGTATGGAGAGAAGGAAGGGATGGGATACTGAGTTGGATGATCAGCCATGATCATATCGAATGGCGTTGCAGGCTCGAAGGGCCAAATGGCCTACTCCTGCACCTATTTTCTATGTTTCTATGGGGATGAGTCAGAGTATAGAAGAGAGATCGAGCAACTGTCCATATGGTGCCAGCACAATAACCTGGCCCTCAACACCAGCAAAACCAAGGAACTGATTGTGGAATATGGAAGGAGTAGGATTGGGACCCACAGTCCCGTTTATATCAACGGGTCGATGGTTGAAAAGGTCAAGAGCTTCAAATTCCTGGGCATGCACATCTCTGAAGATCTTTCCTGGTCCGAGAACACTGATGCAATTATTAAGAAAGCACATCAGCGCCTCTACTTCCTGAGAAGATTACAGAGAGTCGGTTTGTCAAGGAGGACTCTCTCTAACTTCTACAGGTGCACAGTAGAGAGCATGCTGACCGGTTGCATCGTGGCTTGGTTCGGCAATTTGAGCGCCCTGGAGAGGAAAAGACTACAAAAAGTAGTAAACACTGCCCAGTCCATCATCGGTTCTGACCTCCCTTCCATCGAGGGGATCTATCGCAGTCGCTGCTTCAAAAAGGCTGGCAGCATCATCAAAAACCCACACCATCCTGGCCACACACTCATCTCCCAGCTACCTTCTGGTAGAAGGTACAGGAGGCTGAAGACTGCAAAGACTAGGTTCAGGAATAGCTACTTCCCCACAGCCATCAGGCTATTAAACTCGGTTCAGACAAAACTCTGAACTTTAATAGCCCATTATCTGTTATTTGCACTTTATCAATTTATTTATTTATTCATGTGTGTATATATTTATATAATGGTATATGGACACACTAATCTGTTTTGTAGTCAATGCTATGTTCTGTTGTGCTGAAGCAAAGCAAGAATTTCATTGTGCTATCAGGGACACATGACAATAAACTCACTTGAACTTGAACTTGAACTTCAAAAGTTACATTACTTCCCAAGTTGAGATTTGAACATTCTGGGGAATCTATGAGGTGACTCTTAAACCCCTATCTCACTGTGTGAGTCGACCCACGAGTGACCCCGAATTCACAAATTAAACTTGTGGTAATCAAGTACAATTGACGTAGCGGGAACGTCGGAACTCATGGACGCAACTTCGACTCGTGGCACTAACGGCAGGTACCCCGGAAACATGTTAGCTCTTGAAAAACTTTAAACATGATTAAAGATTTGTGATGGAGATGGTGAGATCAAGAAAGGGTAGGGAGGTGCCGGAGATGGACCTCGTGAATTTGAGTGCAGGATGGAAATTGGTGGTGAAGTTAATAAAGTCCATGAGTTCTGCATGCGTGCAGGAGGTAGCAGTCATCACTGTTTCCCTGTTTTGCAATTCTTTCATCCACGCAAAGCAACCACACTTAGGTCTGATCTGACAGCAGAAAATGTGATAAGCTGAATAAGATGACAATGAACAAGGGCAAGATCAGTTTTTACTTCTCTCCATGTAATCACTCGCCAAAGGTGCAAGTTGTTAGAAGAAGAAGGATCTCAACCCGAAACGTCACCCATTCTTCTCTCGAGAGATGCTGCCTGTCCTGCTGAGTTACTCCAGCATTTTGTGTCTTTCTTCAGTTGTTTTACTAATCCTGGTTACCAGATAAATGCACATGAATACAGATAAATAGTTTCATTCAGACCAGGTGGGGTTTTACCATTTGTCTTTAGCTATATCCTTCTTTCACAGACCCATTTATTGAACCACAGAGGAAATACGGACACCTCATGCTGCTGCTTTCCTAAGGCAGCTGAGAATCACAGTCCTTTTAATCAAGAGCATGTATAAAGTGTTATTTGAATCCCCTGCTGATTTTTCGCTTCCTGGTAGATCACAGGATCTGCATCTGACAGTAATTTGATACAGTTTGACCCAAGGCCTGCTTTGAAAGAATGCCTTGTAAACAGTGTCTAAGAATGACGCTGGATCAATACCTCAGAACTGAATTTGATCTTCCATTAGAAGGAGTAAATGTCAACAATGGATCTTCAGATTATTTGGAGCAAGTTCAATTTTGTACTGTTGCTTTTTGATATTCTTTAAGTGGTTTACCCCTCAAAAACAGAAGAGAAATATAGAACTGCAGAGGTGAGGAAGTAATGTGCTTTATTGCCACGCTGTAGCAGGTTCTGAACTACTGATGTAAGCACTTTATCACCAGAAAAAATCCTAATAACAACTGTTTAATGATGTGTTGCCAGCCAATTAAAGGGGACTGGTATTCTGGCTGAATTCATTCCTTTAGCCACATGATTAAGAAAGTAAACATAGTTTTTAACCACCAAGATATAAGATAGTTTGCAAGTTTGTGGGGTTGTGAGCAGGCTGCCGGCCCGGATGGCGTGACAAGAAGAGTTCTGAAGGAATGTGCAGACCAGCTCTCCGAGGTCTTCACAAAAATCTTCAAACTGTCCCTGTCCAAATCCATCATCCCACCGTGCCTGAAGTCTGCCACAATCATCCCACTACCAAAAAAGCCTGTTATCAGCGGCCTTAACGACTACCGACCGGTCGCTCTCACATCAGTCATCATGAAGTGTTTCGAGAGGCTGGTCCAGCAGCACATCAAAGCCAGCCTCCCGCCCACCTTCGATCCACACCAGTTTGCCTACAGAGCAAATAGGTCCACTGAGGATGCCATCGCCACTGCTCTTCACACTGCACTGACCCACCTCGAACACCAAGGGAGCTATGTGAGGATGCTTTTCATTGACTTTAGCTCTGCCTTCAATACCATCATCCCAGCAGACTGGTCACCAAACTCATGGATTTAGGACTCTCCCAACCCATTTGCCTCTGGATCAAGGACTTTCTGTCTAACCGCCCCCAGACCGTCAGACTGGGCCATCACCTCTCCACCCCCATCACACTCAGCACTGGCTCCCCACAGGGCTGTGTGTTGAGCCCCCTCCTCTACACCCTCTACACCCACGATTGTGCCCCCGCCCACTCCACCAACACCATCGTCAAGTTTGCGGACGACACGACTGTGGTTGGACGTATCTCAGGAAGAGATGAGACAGCCTACAGGGAGGAAGTCCAAAGACTGGCAGCGTGGTGTTCAGACAACAACCTCATCCTAAACACCACAAAAACAAAGGAAATTATCATAGACTTCCGTAAGAACAGTGCAGCCCCCAAACCCCTATTCATCAATGGGGACTGTGTGGAAAGGGTCTCAGACTTCAGATTCCTGGGCACACAAATTACGGAGGATCTCTCCTGGACTACAACCACCACCACAGAAGTCAAGAAGGCCCAGCAGCGACTCTACTTTCTGAGGATCCTCAGGAAAAACAACCTGGAGGAGAAGCTGCTGGTGTCCTTCTACCGCTGCTCCATCGAGAGTGTGCTGGCGTACTGTATAACCACATTGTATGCCAGCTGCTCTGCAGCGGACAGGAGAGCCCTTCAAAGGGTCATCGACACCGCACAAAAAATCACTGGCTGCCCACTGCCCTCCCTGAAGGACATCTTCAGCTCTCACTGCCTTGGTAGGACAGCCAACATCCTGAAGGACCCTTCCCACCCTGGACACAACCTGTTCCACCTGCTGCCCTCTGGCAGATGGTACAGGTCTTTCAAAACTCGCACAAACAGACTCAGAGACAGCTTCTACCCCATAGCCATACGTGAACTTAACAATGCAAAATAAGAAATAACACTCACATTCAACTGAATGGTTCTACCTCAGCTGCTATTGTTATTTATCTGTAATTTTTTTTTATACGTATATATTTTTACCTTTTCTTATATATTTAAAATTGCTCTTGTGAATCTCACCGTGGGATTGACTTTTAAATTTTGTTGTACCATGTGCAATGACAATAAAGAGATTCATTCATTCATTCATTCATAAAGGCCAGTCTTCTTGCATGAGAAAAGGCAAGCCAGATTGTAGCCACAGATTTGTGTCCTGCACATATGCAAAAGTCAGGAATATCTTGGCTGCCTGCTTGCCTGTGTTTAGACTTTAGAATTTAGAGATACATCGGGGAAATGGGACCTTTGGCCCACCAAGTCCGCTCCGACCAGCGATCACCCCATACACTAGCACTATACTACACACTAGCGATAATTTACAATTTTACCGAAGCCAATTAACCAACAAATCTGTACGTCTTTGCAGTGTTGGAGGAAACTGGAACACCCAGAGAAAACCCACAAGGTCACAGTGAGAACGTACAAACTCCGTACAGGCAGCAACCATAGTCAGGATTCAACCTCGATCTCTGGCGCTGTAAGGCAGCAACTTTTTAATTAAATTAATTTGTAATAAATACATTAATTAAAATTAATCTCTTTTGCATAAATATTTCTAAATTCGGATTATTCAAACATGTTTTAAGGAATAATCTTACATTTTCAATAACTAACTTTATTTTAGAAAATAGGTGCAGGAGGAGGCCATTCGGCCCTTCGGCCCTTCGAGCCAGCACCGCCATTCATTGTGATCATGGCTGATCGTCCCCTTTTAAATGCATATATTATTTTAAATTGTTTCAGATTATCAGAGACATTCAGAAACTTCCCAAATGTTGTTGGCAGCCAGCAAAGTCTGGAGGTGGGACTATGTCAGCTCTCAAAGATTATAATACATATTAAGTGGAGTGCTGGCTTCGGGCTTCCTTGTATGATGGGATTATGTTATGCTTGGATCGGGACGACATTTACCACCAAGTCAACTTCAGCTGATTGGAGAAGTGCAGTAGCTGGAAAGCATGTCAGTGACCAGGGCAAGTTCCTGCCTGATGCCCTGACAATGCACTTTTGCCATTTCATGGGTCACTGGCAAATATTGTACAGCCCAAATAATATTGAGAGAAAAAAAAGCATGACATCACTATCAAGAAAATCCTACTTTTAAATATTTTGGCTTTTCAAACAAGTCTTCAATCAAGCCTTAACTCATTTCTCACCAGAAAGTTTTAACCCAAAGTAGCAAATATCAATCAGTCTTGTAATGACACAGTCTATGCAATCCTCCTGGTTCTCATTTTTCAATCTGAAGAATTCCAGTTATCCAAGATTCATGGGATTCTGAAAAAGTCAATAATGTTCATCAGGGTCTATTTTCTGAAAGGACAGACACTTGCAAGAATCATACAATCTGAAGGGATAGATAAATATAAATTAAAAGCACAAATTGAAAACCTAGAGCCAAGACATTTTGAGAGAAACTTTCTAGCTATGATAGAAACTAAAAAAAACTAATTTCTGAAAGATTCAGCAAAGACAATCTTGTAAGAAACTCAAAGGTCTTGCACGGTAAACTGAATTATTACTGTTCCATATTAAAGCCCAGTGGACATTATAACAAGGGCAGTTCTAAATGTTACTGCCGTATTAAAGATGAATAATGGAAAATTCATCCCCAATTGGAAGAACTAACCATGTTATATATTAAGGTAGACAAAAATGCTGCAGAAACTCAGCGCGTGAGGCAGCATCTATGGAGCGAAGGAAATAGGCAACGTTTCGGGTCGAGACCAGTCTAATGAAGGGTCTCGACCCGAAACGTTGCCTATTTTCTTCGCTCAATAGATACCCGCTGAGTTTCTCCAGAATTTTTGTCTACCTTTGATTTTCCAGCATCTGCAGTTCCTTCTTAAACATGTTATATATTAATGTCAACAAGTTGTTCTCTGTCTCTGAAATTCCTTTCATTGCAGAGTTTCTACATTCTCCCTGTGACCGCATGGGTTTTATAGACAATGAACAATAGACAATAGGTGCAGGAGTAGACCATTTGGCCCTTCGCGCCAGCACTGCCATTCAATGTGATTATTGCTGATCATCCACAATCGGTACCCCAATCCTGCCTTCTCCCCATATGCCTTGAGTTCACTATCTTTAAGAGCTCCATCTAACTCTCTCTTGAAAGCATCCAGGGAATTGGCCTCCACCGCCCTCTGAGGGAAAGAATTCCACAGATTCACAACTCTCTGTGTGAAAAAGCATCTCCTCATCTCCGTTCTAAATGGCTTACCCCTTATTCTTAAACTGTGGCCCCTGGTTCTAGACTCCCCAACATCGAGAACATGTTTCCTGCCTCTAGAGTGGCGAAACCTTTAATAATCTTATATGTTTTCAATAGGATCCCCTCTCATCCTTCTAAATTCCATAGTATACTAGCCCAGCTGCTCCATTCTATCAACATATGACAGTCCCGCCATCCCTGGGAATTAACCTTGTGAACCCACGCTGCACTCCATCAATAGTAAGAATGTCCTTCCTCAAATTTGGAGACCAAAACTGCACACAATAATCCAGGTATGGTCTCACATTCCACAGACGTGCAGGTTTGTAAGTTAATTAGCTTTGGTAAATTGCCCTTTGTGTGTAGGATGCAAAGCTGGGACAACATAGAACTAGTGTACCGATTGTGGAAGATCAGCCATGATCACATTGAATGGCGGTGCTGGCTTGAAGGGCCGAATGGCCTACTCCTGCTTAAATGTTAGTCAGTTAGTTTGGAGGGCTTTTATGTGAGGGGGGGGGGGGGATGAAGGGAGTGAAGGGGGAAACTTTAATTCTTAGTCCGCTACCTGGTCGGAGAGGCGGGGAGTGGGCAATGCCTTACCGGGTCGCCGCTCAGCCAGGGGTAGAGTTGCCGGGGCGGAGATACAACCGGCGCCACCCACGGCTGGACGCCCGCAGCCCCAGCTCCGCGATGTTGGGAGTCGGCTCCCACAGCGCTCCGGAGCTTACTGCACGGCGACCTAGTAAGGCATTGCCCGCTCCCCGCCTCTCCGACCAGGTAGGGGACTAAGAATTAAAGTTTCCCCCTTCACTCCCTTCATCCCCCCCCCTCACATAAAAGCCCTCCAAACTAACTGACTAACATTTAAGCAATGATTTACAGATGTTTAAGTGTCTCCCCAGTCTCCGGGGAGGAGGCAGCCGCTACAGTAGTACAGACCTGGGTAGGTCGTTTCGGGTCAAGTTTGGCGCCAAACGCGAGCTTTGGTGTGCAGACGACATGTCCGGTTTTTGGAGCTTTTCGGTTTCCGGAACTCCGGATAAAAGGTTGTGCACCTGTAATATGAATGCAATAGGTTTAGGTTTGAATTTAGTTTTTCATTGATACGTGTACCAGGATATGATGAAAAGCTTTTGGTTGCATGCTATCCAATCCAATCAGCAAACACTACATGAAAACGATCAAGCCAAACACAAGTAAGGTAGTGCAAAGAGAAAAATGCCAGAGTACAGAATAGAATTTTACTTCGGAGTCACGTGAGTGACTACGTGAAGAACCCCGCCAGGACGCATGCGTGTCATATCGCTACACACATTGCAACGAGTCACAGCAGGGGGAACGACGTTCCCCTTAGCGGCAAAATTGAAAGCCGGGAACAGCAGGTAAGGAGACGCTGCGTTCCTTCCACTTACCTTACAGGTGGAGACATGGACCAGATCCACGAAGGCTGCGGGAAAGCTGGCGGGGGAGAACCGCGGAGTTGCGGGCAGCCGGCAGCAGC
The DNA here is from genome assembly GCF_028641065.1 of Leucoraja erinaceus. Taxonomy (NCBI): domain Eukaryota; kingdom Metazoa; phylum Chordata; class Chondrichthyes; order Rajiformes; family Rajidae; genus Leucoraja; species Leucoraja erinaceus. The sequence goes on along the minus strand of NC_073379.1, from coordinate 77,261,831 downwards.
AGCCAACGGCACGCCAATCTCCCGTAATGGGAACAGCTGTGCCCGACTTCACTCCCGCACCGGCCACGGCCGGGTGGTGGAGCGAAGCAAAAAAAACCAACAGAGTCGTTGACTCCGATGAGTCCGACTCTGAATAGCCGCGAGCGGCCAGTGCCCGTGCGCAATGGGGCCGATTGGAGCGGCTTTAGGAGCAGCCGCGAGCGGCAAGTGCCCGTGCGCATTGGAGCCGGTTGGAAGGCCAGTGCACGTGAGCATTGGAGCCGGTTGGAGCGGCTGCAGGAGGAAATACTCCGAAGTGGCAGGCTCCGGGAGATGGAGGCTAGCCACAGTGGGCAGTTAGTAAGCCCCACAGCAGTACCTCTTGTGGGGCTGCTCAGTGTTTCTTCCTCATCAGAGGGGAGCACGGAGGGTCAATCCTGGGCTGAGTGCAGGAGCTGGAGAAGGAGCGGCTTCAGGAGCAGCCGCAACGGCCAGTGACCGTGAGCATTGGAGCCGGTTGGAGCGGCTGCAGGAACTGGAGCAGGAGCGGCTTCAGGAGTAGCGGCTTCAGGAGCAGCTACGACGGCCAGTGACCATGAGCATTGGAGCCGGTTGGAGCGGCTGCAGGAACTGAAGCAGCAGTGAGTGGCCAGTGCCCGAGAGCATCGGAGCCAGCTGGAGCGGCTGCTGGAGCAGGTAAGTGGCAGGCTCCGGGAGATGGAGACTAGTCACAGGGGGCAGCTAGTAAGTCCTACAGCAGTACCTCTTGTAGGGCTGCACAGTGTTTCTCCCTCGTCAGAGGGGAGTATAGGGGGTCAATTCTGGGCTGAACCTGAAGAGGGGTGCAGAACATACCCCTAGTGCACATGGGGTGCAAGAAAACATATTGGAAGACACTTACCATCAGGGAACTGCAAAACACTGAATGTTCCCAGTGTCAACCAGAGTATTTGAAAACATGTCGGAGCCTCAATCAGAGCCAGGGACTTGAAACTACAGAAAGTTCTGAAAGTCCTAACAGCAGGAATTACGGTTTTCGCCCGCACAATAAACAAAAAAGACATGACACAAGATCACCAGGATGCACTGGCTTTATTTTGCAACTACCAATACGAGTAAACAGCATTAGAAGAAGTGCCATCCAACCAGCTTTAGACCCTAATTTGCAGGCCTATGCAAACCTGGAACCTCCAAACCACCAATATTACTATTTGGAGGCAACTTATCAAAACAGGTAAAAGAACTTGATGAAGAGGGTAAAACCCTGGGGCTCATTAAAGCAACGTCTAAAAACTACTTCCTGGGGAATGCGCTAACCCTCAACACCGACCCAACTACAGATCCAGACACCGGCACCTCAACGTCCACGGAGGATGCCGAAAAAGTAACAAACCTACCAATAGTAACCATGGAGGTAGGTGGGTCTGGTTCCTTACGAGGTTGGTGGGAGATTACAATTCTATCTGGATGCATGGAATAAATTAACTACCGACACTTATATTTTCAGAAGTATAGGGTTATACCATAGAATTTATACAAAACATAATCCTCCAGTTCAGCATGTACCGAACCGAATGTTCGTGCTTACAGGCAAAGAAAAAATCAAAAGCGCATGCTGAACTACAGTGCCCATATAAAAAAGGAGTAATGGAGGATATCCAACATGAATCACAGGAATTCGTGTCCAAAATCTTTATCATAAACTAGATGGTGGTTGCCGCATCATCATAGATTTGACTAATTTGAATACTTTCGTACTATATATTCATTACTAAATGGTTCCTTTGTTACTGCTAAGCAATTGATTCCTAGGTTACTACATTGCAAGGATCGCATTAAAAGATGCTTACTATACAGTACCCATTAGAGGTGACCACAGATGTTATTTAACACAATGGATCATCTGTGGTACACCCTTAACACAGTTCACATGTCAGTGACTTTGCCGAAAGAAAAGGTTACAGCCTTAATTGAGGCTTGCAGCAAAACAAAACCATCCATCAGACTGGTAGCAAGAATAATTGGCATTATAGTGGCTGCGTTTCCAGCCACACAAATCGGACCTTTACATTATCAAAAATTACGGAGGGCAAACATTCGTGCAAGCACTCAAAAATTATGGGGGTCATTCTGACAGACCAATGAAGCTACCAACAGAGGCCACAATGGAACTAAAATGGTGGAAACATAACATTAGGCATTGTTACGATCCAAACATTATCAGCTACCCGTCTATGGAACATACTGATGCCAGTGCACTTGGATGGGATGCTACCAATTCCATCTCCAGTTGTGGGGGAGATGGAATGCACAGGAGGCATCATTATTACAAAACACTGGGCATAAACTACCTGGGAATGTTGAGTGCATTCCATGGCCTTAAGTCATATAGTTCTGGGTTATATCACCAGCATGTTAGACTACAAATTGACAACACCACCGTGGTAGCATATATCAACCATATGGGTGGAAACAAATCGACATCATGTGACAATCTGGCCAACACAATTTGCCAATAGTGTATCCAGAGAGATATTTGGATATTAGCTACCTACTTACCAGGTAAACTGAATTAGTGGCAGACAACAGGTCACGCTAATTCAATGAAAACACTGAATGGATATTGAATAAAAAATGTATTGCTGAAATTACAGCACAGTATGGAACACCAGATATCGACCTATTCGCATCCATGTTCTCACCAGTTATCGAATTATGTTCATGGGAACCAGAACCTTGGGCATTGGAACAGATGCATTTTCGCTGCATTGGGGGATTATTTATTTATGCATTCCCTCTTTCTGCCTCATCAGTCGGGTATTTAGGAATATACAGTAGACTCCGCGTCTGGTATTTTGGTAGTACCCGATTGGCCTACTCAACCATAGGTCCCGGTGATACACGACATGGTTTTAGAACCATGCATCACCATCCATCATAGACCTAATTTACTGGTTCATCCCGCAACAAGGGGTAGTTACCCATGCCATAATTGTATAAACCTATTAATTTATAGAGTTGAAAGAACCTCTACTACAACTGGGACTGATGGACTGAACAGTGGATATTATTTCAGCGGCCCCCAGACAGTCCACCAAAAAACAGTACTTGGTGTCATCAAGAAATGGGAAAAGTACTGTCACAACAATAAACATCACCCACAAATCTATGAACATCCCGTCTGTTCTGCAATTCCTGGCAAGCCTCCATTACGATGAGAGGCTCAGTCATATTGCCATCAACTGTGCCAGAAGTGCTCTGTCAACATACCTGTGGCAAGGAACAGAGCGGCATTCTGTTGGGACACACCCTGGTAACCAAACTCATGAGGGGCATTTTAATGTTAATCCCCCAAGAACCAGGTACTCCCAAATAAGTGATGTGAGCATTGTACTGACCATGTTAAGAAACTGGTCTCAAGCTACAGCTCTGTCCCTACAGAAACTGACTATGAAAACAGTCATGCTGATGGCCTTGGTCACGGCACAAAGGGTCGAGTCACTATAGAAACTAAGGCTGGACAACATGATTATTTCATCTGGAAATTTAACTTTTCACATCAATGAAATAGTCAAACAGAACAGACAGGGGTCAGCAGGCCTAAAAACAGAATTCAGGGCCTACCGGACAGATGGCCGTCTCTGTATTGTAACACACTTACTATTATATATGGAGTATACTAAGATCATCAGAGGGAAAGAAATGTCACTTTAATCAGCTACAAACAACCACTCAAAACAGTGACAGTCCAGACCATCTCTAGATGGCTAAAAAAGGTCCTAATAAAGGCTGGAGTAGACACTAGCATTTTAAAAGCTCACTCCACCAGAGCTGCAGCTACATCGGCATCTATGAAGTTGGACATTCCTATGGACCAAATCCTCAAGACAGCAGGATGGTCAACGGAGGAAACTTTCCAACGACTTTATAACAAACCAGTCATTGAACCTGGAACATTTGCAGAAACAAATTTAAGTTCTGTAATATAATTTACTGTAAGTTCTTTAATTTAATATAAGTTCTGTAATATATAATTCTGTAATATAACCCCTGTCATTGCTAAGTGCTTTGAGCGGCTGATCTTGGCTCACCTCAAAGCCTGCCTCCCCCCCACACTGGACCCCCATCAGTTTGCCTACCGGACCAACAGGTCTACAGAGGACGCCATATCGGCAGCCCTACACTCTGCCCTGACCCACCTGGACTACAACAACTCCTACATCAGGCTGCTGTTCATTGATTTCAGCTCTGCCTTTAACACCGTCATCCCCGCCAGCTTGATCACCAAACTCAGCGGACTTGGCATCTCCACCTCCCTCTGCAACTGGACACTGGACTTCCTCACTAACAGACCACAGTCTGTTCGGGTCAATAACCTCACCTCCTCCACTATAACACTGAACACCGGAGTGCCACAGGGCTGTGTGCTCAGCCCTCTCCTCTACTCCCTCTTCACCCACGACTGCATCCCAAAGTACGGATCTAATGTCATTATTAAGTTTGCTGACGATACCACAGTAGTAGGACTGATCAGCGACAACGATGAGTCAGCCTACAGGGAGGAGATCCAGCACCTGACAACCTGGTGTGCCAAAAATAACCTCGTCCTCAACTCCAAGAAGGCGAAGGAGATTATTGTTGACTTCAGGCAGAACAGAGGAGGCAGTCATACCTCCATCCATATAAACGGGACTGAGGTGGAGCGCGTCTCCAGCTATAAATTCCTCGGAGTACATATCTCGGAGGATTTGTCCTGGTCCCTCAACACCTCCAAGCTGATCAAAAAGGCACAGCAGCGCCTTTACTTCCTAAGGAGGCTCAAGAAATCCCACCTGTCCCCCCCGGATCTTGACCAACTTTTACCGCTGTACCATAGAGAGTATCCTGACCACGGTATGGTACAGCAGCTGCACTGCTGCGGACAGGAAGGCACTACAACGGGTGGTGAAAACCGCACAGCACATCATCGGTGCCCCGCTCCCTGCTATGGATGCCCTCCACCGAAAACGGAGTCTGAGATGGGCTGGGAAGATCATCAAAGACCCCTCACACCCCAACCATGGACTGTTTGCCCTCCTCCCATCAGGGAGGCGGTACAGGAGCCTCAGGTCACCTACTAGTAGGATGAGGAACAGCTTCTACACCAATACAATCACATTGCTGAACTCGGAGTCCCGCCGATAGATTTCTCCGGTCCCTCCGTCCCCATTGTTTAATTATTCTGTAGTTTTTGATTATTCTGTATCTTCTCTCTTTCTATTTTTTTTAATTTCTGTATGCACAACTACTACGGACTGACGCAAAACTGCATTTCGTTGTACTCATACTTGTATTTGTGCGATGACATTAAAGTTGAATTGAATTGAATTGAATTGAATAACTTACCCCATAAATAGGGGCAATAATTGGTGTTAATATATTTATCATTGGGTTTCAATATCGTATTGATGTCTAATGATGTTAACTCTATTCTCCCCATAATCACGGCAGATGTGATGCATGGACTCATTTCCACGGCATGAAATCACAGACCTTTAAAATCTTCACGTAGTCACTCACGTGAGTGACTCCGAAGTAAAATAGTAAGATTAAACGAGAACTTACCAGTTTGAAGTTTGATCGTTATTTTATGAGGAGTAACGTTGAGGGATTATGTGCCCTCCGCTCCCACCCTTGATCATATACTCAACTGGTATCTCTTCTCTAATCTTACTATGTTTAGTCATTACAGTTATCTGTGATTTCACACCGCTGCTTTGAAGAATGACACTCATGCGTCCTGGCGGGTTCTTCACGTATTCCCTCAATGTTACTCCTCATAAAATAACGATCAAACTTCAAACTGGTAAGTTCTCGTTTAATCTTACTATTTCTCAGCATTGATGCATAACAGTTTCATAGAAAGAGCCCCTTGTTCACAGTGAGTTTGATAGGAAAATTGGGACTTTACCCTAACTTATGGAAGGACCATTCAGAAGTCTGATAAGAGAGGGGAAGAAGCTGTTCTGAGTTTGGTAGTGTGCATGCTTTCAAACCTCCATATCTTCTGCATGACAGAAACAGGGTGACAAAGGCTGCTTTCCCTACATAAACGAGAAATGTGCTTCTGAATGTGAAAACTACTAAGCAATATTTTGAGAGGCAAAAATCTAAAAATGCTGGATATCCAAGGAGGTCCTACTGCAGTTGTACAGGGCCCTTGTGAGACCAGGTGAGACAATTTTGGTTTCCTAATTTGAGGAAGGACATTATTGCTATTGAGGGAGTGCAGCGTAGGTTCGCCACACGTGTTGGCGGGACTGACATACGATGAAAGAATGGGTCGACTTGGCTTGTATTCACTGTAATTTAGAAGGATGAGAGGGATTCTCATAGAAACATAAAATTCTTAAAGAATTGGACAGGCTAGATGCAGGAAAAATGTTCCTGATGTTGGGGGAGTCCAGAACCAGGCAGGGATCACAGTTTAAGAATAATGGGTTGGCCATTTAGGACTGCGATGTGGAAAGTTGTGAGTTTGACAGAGAGTTGTGAATCTGTGGAATTCTCTGCCATAGACGGCAATGGAGACTAATTCACTGGATGTTTTCAAGAGAGAGTTAGATTTAGCTCTTAGGACTAAAGGAATCAAGGGATAAAGGGAAAAAGCAGGAACAGGGTACTGATTTTAGATGATCAGCCGTGATCATATCGAATGGCGATGCTGGCTCAAAGGGCCGAATGGCCTACTCCTACACCTATGTTTCTATGTTTCTATAAAAACAGAAAAACTCAACCAGAATAAAGAGATTGTGATCGACTTCAGGAAGCAAAGCGATACACATACCTCGATATACATTGACGCTGAAGAGGTGATGGTTGAACGCTTTGTGAGTCTTAGGAGTAACCATCACCAGCAACATGTCCTGGATCAGCCATGTCGAAGCAATGGTCAATAAAGCACACCAACACCTCTACTTCCTTAGGAGGCTTAGGAAGTTTATCATATTCCCAACAAATCTCACCAACCTCTACAGATGCGTCGCAGAAAGCATTATATTGGGATGCATCACAGCATGGTTTGGGAACAGCTCCATCGAAATCCGCAGGAGGTACTGTAGTGTGAAAACGCATACCATCATTAACCTGAAAAGCTAATTCTGTTTCTTACTACACAGATACTGCCTGACCAATAGTAATGACACATATTGTAAAATTATTTCAGTGGTCAAGTTATAGGTTGTTTTGACTGCAGAATCCATAAAAAAGTTTTAATTTCCCCTAGTTTCATCTTCTTAGACAGGGATCCATAATGACTTGCTTCCACTCCATCTCTGTACTTCCATGCTGGCTGATGAAGGCAATGAGAGAACATAGAAACATAGAAACATAGAAAATAGGTGCAGGAGTAAGCCATTCGGCCCTTCGAGCCTGCACCGCCATTCAATATGATCATGGCTGATCACCCAACTCAGTATCCTGTACCTGCCTTCTCTCCATACCCCCTGATCCCTTTAGCCACAAGGGCCACATCTAACTCCCTCTTAAATATAGCCAATGGACTGGCCTCAACTACCTTCTGCGGGAGAGAATTCCAGATTCACCACTCTCTGTGTGAAAAAAGTTTTCCTCATCTCGGTCCTAAAAGATTTCCCCCTTATCCTTAAACTGTGACCCCTTGTTCTGGACTTCCCCAACATCGGGAACAATCTTCCTGCATCTAGCCTGTCCAACCCCTTAAGAATTTTGTAAGTTTCTATAAGATCCCCCCCTCAATCTTCTAAATTCTAGCGAGTACAAACCGAGTCTATCCAGTCTTTCTTCATATGAAAGTCCTGACATCCCAGGAATCAGTCTGGTGAACCTTCTCTGTACTCCCTCTATGGCAAGAATGTCTTTCCTCAGATTAGGAGACCAAAAAAGATTAGGAGAACCACAAGTTATCCCACAGAAAGTATAGGAGATATCTGACAAGTGAGACAGATTTTGAAATGATGCATTCCGTGTGCCTTTTATGCATGACTTTTGTGCAATCCCTGTGCATGGAGTTCTCAGTACCATCCCAAATCCTCTTGCTGCTGTTGTGTAAGGTAGGTAATGTCTACTGTGCTTCTTCCACTTGGTAGACTTTGCCAAAGTTTTATATCTTTTCCCATCCTGCCATTGACCTTCATATCCATGTAGTGACAGGTCTTCACTAAATTAAAAAAAACACCACCTAATTACTCATTCGCACTTCAGTACGAGTGGAATATTACTCATCAATCATCTACTCAGTGTCAAGTGGTCAAAAGGTGATGAGCAGCAACACTTCAATTAATATTTAGGATATCATTTACACATGACTCCCATTGTTTAGAACGGAGGCCTCTCCTTTATGAAAAGAAATGTAATGTCCATTAGCAGTTGTGCCTATACAATTTGATAGAATTCTTCATCTTCTCTAGTTTTCATTAATGTTAAACGCCTCAAAGACCTATTGATATAATAGTAAGGGCCACAATTGTACAAGATATGTTCATCACTCAGTACTCACGGTAGTCCCATGCCCTCCTTGTCTCCCTGGTGCTAGTGACATAATAAGGATAATAGAATAAGGAGTAAACCATTTAGAATGGAGACGAGGAAAGTGGGGGGGGGGGGGGGGGGGGGGGGGGGGGGGGGTGGTTGGGGGGGGAGGGGTACTTAATTAGAGCAAACAGAATATACTGGCAGACTCAGCAGATCAGGAAAGAGCCGCCAGGAAGAAACCTGAGTGCCAGTGCCTCCTATTGAGGCAATGGCGAATTGCAGGAAGAAACCTGAGATCACCACACCTTCTCCTTTGAAGACCAGGACTAATCTGCTGGACCAAGTGTGAGATTGCCAGCATCATCGCACATAGCACTCTGATGGTGGGGGACAGTGCAGTGCAGCACTGAACTTTCTTATCACTGTAAATAAAATTAATCACGCAAATTCACCTTACTGAGTGTCGGTGTGATCACTGGCGAACACAGAATCATTTCCGGCACCACACATCTCTGTTTTCAAACAACACCTTCTACTTGCATCTCCTCCAGACAGATCAGATGTGACAAACAAGCCTTCATCATTCTCTCTCAGTCAGCAGATGATTCACTCTTCCATATGTTTGTGTTGTACGAATGCATCATCTGTGCTGATGAATGGACCTGAGGTTCCTATTGCCAACTTGAAGGTGCCTTTGAATATTCATGGACCAGGGATTCCTTACCATCAAAGGGCTTTTACACTTTCTCAAGGAAGCTTAGAGAATGTTCTTCAAACAATTCTCCTGTTCTACTTGTATTATTTTGCCAGGATAAAATGTATGACTCAGAGTCTGAAGAAGGGTCTCGACCCGAAATGTCACCTATTCCTTCGCTCCATAGATGCTGCCTCACCCGCTGAGTTTCTCCAGCACTTTTGTCTAGAGGAAGTAATATGGTAGGTTTAATGCTTCCTCTGCAGGATGGTCTTTGACCACGATGCACATGATTATTTATTCGCTGAGTGAGAGGTATAACCGTGGAACCATTGACCACGTGGAAACATAACTGCATGACTCTTTTGCTCAAGGGATAAATAAGCAAAGACACTAGGACAGCTTCACCAGGTGTTTTTTCAGCACTATTTTTTAAAGGACATCGATGACTCAACACTGTCCTTATTGGGAACCTTTCAAAATACTCTGAAGAAAATAATTTGTGTGCCTAGTTTCATTTGACATATTTAAATTTTGTGCTTATATCCTCCAGTTGTTGATTCACAATTTATGCTAAGTATCCCGCACTTGTTTCGATTATCCTTTCCTTTTACAGGCATCACAGTAGATCATATTGAGTAAGTGCAGCCGCAAGTTTAGAATAGCCTTACACCTAACAAAATTGCCATAAAAATACATCAAAAGGCAAACTAAATTGTACAGGCTACGTTGTATTTCCTATCAATGTAGATTGGAGATTGATGTTCCAGGTTAGGATCCCTCTTGAAATGGTTTGAGCAAGGCCTGACTGTGCCATATTGAGGTGTTTATAGTTTAGCTGCATTGTGTAGTTAAGAATCCTGGTCCAGAGGTGGACTGAGTCACCAACTGGCTGGCAGGCAGGAGAGAGATTTCAGAAGGTGGGAGTTTACCAGTCAGGAGACTCATTAAACCGGGTAAGTTGTTTAATTGATTCTTTCTTGGGATGTGGCTATGTGTATTGGCATTAACCAACCTTCACAATACGACCAGACCTAAGAAGACAGTTACAACTCAAACATATTGCGAGGTCTACATAGAAACATAGAAACATAGAAATTAGGTGCAGGAGTAGGCCATTCGGCCCTTCGATCCTGCACCGCCATTCAATATGATCATGGCTGATCATCCATCTCAGTATCCCGTACCTGCCCTCTCTCCATACCCCCCGATCCCCTTAGCCACAAGGGCCACATCTAACTCCCTCTTAAATATAGCCAATGAACTGGCCTCCACTATCCTCTGTGGCAGAGAGTTCCAGAGATTCACCACTCTCTGTGTGAAAAAAGTTCTTCTCATCTCGGTTTTAAAGGATTTCCCCTTTATCCTTAAGCTGTGACCCCCTTGTCCTGGACTTCCCTAACATCGGGAACAATCTTCCTGCATCTAGCCTGTCCAAACCCTTAAGAATTTTGTAAGTTTCTATAAGGATCCCCTCTCAATCTCCTAAATTCTAGAGAGTATAAACCAAGTCTATCCAGTCTTTCTTCATAAGACAGTCCTGACATCCCAGGAATCAGTCTGGTGAACCGTCTCTGCACTCCCTCTATGGCAATAATGTCCTTCCTCAGATTTGGAGACCAAAACTGTACGCAATACACCAGGTGTGGTCTCACCTAGACCCTGTACAACTGCAGTAGAACCTCCCTGCTCCTATACTCAAATCCTTTTGCAATGAAAGCTAACATACCATTCGCTTTCTTTACTGCCTGCTGCACCTGCATGCCTACCTTCAATGACTGGTGTACCATGACACCCAGGTCTCGCTGCATCTCCCCCTTTCCCAATCGGCCACCATTTAGATAATAGTCTGCTTTCCTATTTTTGCCACCAAAATGGATAACCTCACATTTATCCACATTATACTGCATCTGCCAAACATTTGCCCACTCACCCAGCCTATCCAAGTCACCTTGCAGTCTCCTAGCATCCTCCTCACAGCTAACACTGCCCCCCAGCTTAGTGTCATCCGCAAACTTGGAGATATTGCCTTCAATTCCCTCATCCAGACCATTGATATATATTGTAAATAGCTGGGGTCCCAGCACTGAGCCTTGCGGTACCCCACTAGTCACTGCCTGCCATTGTGAAAAGGACCCGTTTACTCCTACTCTTTGTTTCCGTTTTGTCAGCCAATTCTCTATCCACATCAATACTGAACCCCCAATGCCTTTTGCTTTAAGTTTGTATACTAATCTCTTATGTGGGACCTTGTCAAAAGCCTTCTGGAAGTCCAGATACACCACATCCACTGGTTCTCCCCTATCCACGCTACTAGTTACATCCTCGAAAAATTCTATAAGATTCGTCAGACATGATTTACCTTTCGTAAATCCATGCTGACTTTGTCCAATGATTTCACCACTTTCCAAATGTGCTGCTATCCCATCTTTAATAACTGACTCTAGCAGTTTCCCCACTACCGATGTTAGACTAACTGGTCTGTAATTCCCCATTTTCTCTCTCCCTCCCTTCTTAAAAAGTGGGGTTACATTTGCTACCCGCCAATCTTCAGGAACTATTCCAGAATCTAAAGAGTTTTGAAAGATTATTACTAATGCATCCACTATTTCTGGAGCTACTTCCTTAAGTACTCTGGGATGCAGCCTATCTGGCCCTGGGGACTTATCGGCCTTTAATCCATTCAATTTACCACTTCCCGACTAACCTGGAATTTCACTCAATTCCTCCAACTCCCTTGACCCGCGGTCCCCTGCTATTTCCGGCAAATTATTTATGTCTTTCTTAGTGAAGTCTAGTGTCATTTACTGGCCACAAGATAAATAGATACAATACTTGAGAGCAATTTTTAGAGCAATATAATACCATAAATAGACAATAGACAATAGACAATAGGCGCAAAAGTAGGCCATTCGAGCCAGCACCGCCATTCAATGTGATCATGGTTGATCATCCCCAATCAGTACCCCGTTCCTGCCATCTCCCCATATCCCCTGACTCCACTATCTTTAAGAGCCCTATCTAGCTCTGGCCTCCACCACCCTCTGAGCAGAGAATGCCACAGACTCACAACTCTCTGTGTGAAAAAGTGTTTCCTCATCTCCATTCTAAATGGCTTAGCCCTTATTCTTAAACAGTGGCCCTTGGTTCTGGACTTCCCCAACTCTTGTTTCGCCAATATTTATGCACCTGGAATTCTCATGCAACTGGCCAGGATTTCTAAGAAGATTAATCCTTTAACTAGGACTCATAAAAGTTCTGTTGAACATGATGAACATGTGATTAGAGTATCCACAGTATTGTGAATAAATTGCACTGGCCTGTGACATTTAGAACTAAGTGATTTTTGTGTAACTAATTCTAGTTTAAGCAATATGCAAAAACGTCTGTGCAAGGCAAATGTAAAATTATCTAAAAATGTTCAAACCGTGAATGTTATTTCAGCTGTCACATAAAATAAAGGTGAAAAGACATTTTAAATGTATTTATGTTTATGCATAAGGTCAAGAGTCAAAAGCGATTATTTGTCATATGTATTGCCAACAGAACAATGCTTAATATTGGAATTCTTAATGCAGCGGCACAACAGGCCTGTAAGCACAATATAAATAGATGATATATAATAAACAAAGATTCAATGCATTATTACCAACATTATTAGTGCAAAAAAGGCCAAAGTCACAGCCATAGACAGTCCATAGTTCATAGGCTGAAGGGCGGAACACCTTTTTTGGCATTTGGCACCATGCGTTGGTGACTACAGTCATTCATTTGATTAATTTTTGCTGTATTTTATGTTAATACTGTTTAGAACATGATTTTGTGTTTTATTCAGGTTAATGTTTCTAAACTGGTTCTGAATGGAAACCCAAATTTCACATGATTCCAAAGGATACTGTGAACTGTGAACTTTGAATAATTAGGAGGCCTGCTGTCAATGATCAGGGCATCACAATCCTTCCTAATCCTGGGAGTTAAAATAGTGGACAGCAGGACTGTGACATTCAATTCAATTCAATTCAAGTTTATTCATCACATAGACATACGGGATGTGCAGTGAAATGAAAAGTGGCAATGCTTGCGGATTGTGCAAAAAAACTACAAAACAGAATGGAACAGAATCACATATTCACATATAACATATTAGTGGGAGGAAAAAAAGAAAAAACAGCAATTTTTAAAAGACACCACACAACAGTAAATTGGTACAGTAAAGTTAGTCCCTGATGAGTTTACAGTCCAAATGGCCTCTGGGAAGAAACTACTTCTCATCCTCTCCGTTTTCACAGCATGGCAATGGAGGCATTTGCCTGACTGTAGCAGCTGGAACAGTCCATTGCTGGGGTGGAAGGGTTCTCCCATGATCGTGTTGGCTCTGGAGTTGCACCTTTTGATGTATAGTTCCTGCAGGGGGGCAAGTGTAGTTCCATAGTGCATTCGGCTGCAGAGCCTTCTTGTCCTGGGCAGAGCAGTTCCCAAGCCAAATCGGGATGTTTCAGGACAAGATGCTTTCCACAGCCGCTGAGTAGAAGCACTGGAGGATCCTCAGAGACACTCTGAATTTCCTCAATTGCCTGAGGTGGTAAAGGCGCTGCCTTGCCTTACTCACCAGTGCTGCAGCGTGTGATGTCCATGTCAGATCCTCTGAGATGTGGACTCCCAGGTATTTAACGCAGCTCACCCTATCCACAGTATCCCCATTTATCTTCAATGGTGTGTATGACCACGGATGATGTGCCCTCCTAAAGTCCACGATCAGCTCCTTCGTTTTTTTTAATATTCAGGAGGAGGCTGCCCTGGAGGAGGATCAGCCACCTCCTCCCGGTAGGCCTTCTCATCATTATCGGAGATCAGGCCCACCACCATAGTGTCATCAGCAAACTTGATTATACCGTTGCTGAACCTAGCCACACAGTCATGTGTGTACAGGGAGTACAGTAGGGGCTGAGGATGCAACCCTGAGGGGATCCTGTGCTCAGGGTGAGGGATTTTGATGTATTTCCTCCCATCTTGACTACCTGGGGCCTGGCGGTGAGAAAGTCCCGGACCCAGGCACACAGGAGGGTGTTGAGCCCCAATTCCAGCAGCTTCTCAGCCAGTCTGGTGGGGACTATCGTGTTGAAGGCTGAACTGAAGTCTATGAACAGCATCCTCACATAGCCCCCCTTCTGGCTGTCAAGGTGAGAGAGAGCGGTGTGCATAATCTGGGAGACGGCATCGTCCGTGGATCTGTTCGGACGGTATGCGATGGCAAGCCCTCTGCTCCATTTGTTACTCCCTTGCAATATTGCCATCGCAGTAGTGGGTAGAAGTCAAATTGGGGCAAAAATATCATTGAACAATGATGAAGCAAATGTCCATCACCTTCAAAGTTGATGAGACTGCAGGATGATGGCTGAAAATAGAAGCTACGCAACCACAAAAGAACAGCAGTGACAGGCAGTTTTAATGTCTGATGTTAAACCTGATTTTATTATACTTCCTTGCTATCTGGGAAACATGTTTGCAAATCACTGCCAGTTTCTGAAAGGATCCGTCGCAACAGAAGCCTTCACATGAAGCTGCAAAGAAATTCATTGCCTGTGCCAAAAGGTAAAAGTGAATCATTTACAATATTGCATTCTTAGGGGCATGTTATTGTCAGAGTAAACATTTTAACTGGTGAGTCAGCAATTTACAGCTGATTTATGAATCCATCCTGTGCACAGTTATCTCATTATCTCATTCTCATGGAGCTCAAGCCGACAATATGTTCCCTATAGCTTTGACTCTGATGAAACAAGAGCCATGGTGCTGTGAGGTTTATAATTAGTTACAAACACTTTAAATAAAGACGTTAGCGTCTGGCTTCAGAGATACTGCTGCAGGCCTGAGACAACTCAAATTCAGCTTGAAGTGTGTTTTTTTCCCTGGCACTTTATCTGATTCTTCCAAATTAATTACATTCATGAATTATTTAACAGGACGGTTAGCACATGTCACTGTAAAAGCACAAAAATCTCATTAGCAGAAAAAAGCCAATGATCTTACAGCAACAGATTTGCATATCAAGGAATAATTTAATGTTCAGGAGAAAAAAAGGAGTCAATACAGGGAAAGAGTGGCTGACAGCATTTCTAGCTCGGTACATCATTAGATGTGAGCAAAATTGAATTAGTTACACAGATTTTTCCCCTGGCTTGGCAGCTATCTCGGTCCTACATTGCTGCCTGTTCAGTCAGCTGCCACAACAATCTCTCATCATACAGGAGATTTTGGCTGCAGAATGACAGCTTTTGCTTCCCTTCATTCCTCTGTGGACATGTTAAACTTCATCAGTGGCCTTCTATTTCACCTCCATTTCTTCTCTGGCTGACTGCATCCTGAATTTAGCAGAGCAGGTGTATTTGAACACTTCTGTCATTTTGTCCTTGCTGACCTACCGTCTCATTGAAAAGTAGCAGCATATTGGACCCAGTGTTTTTGAAGACTGGGTCATTATGGGAACTAGATCGCATGGTGTTCTGAGCTTGGTTCTTTTAGCTGCTTCAAATTATTACTGTTTAAACCCAGATTGAAATACTGCCACATCAAATAAATAAAATAGCAGCAGAGGAACAATCTATCAGTGTAGATTTATCTACATGCCTTTTTAACAAGATCTTTAGGTTACAAAGAACACAGTTAGAATTTCACTACAAATGCCTGCCATATCCCTTTGTGTGCCAGGAATTGCTACATATTACGATCAGTCAAAAATGATTTAGCTGATTTGTGTACTGCTTAATGATCACTATGTATAACTTGTTGAATGACTTCCAGCTATAAAGACATAAAGATCCAATAAATAAACCCTGTTCTGTGCTGATCTGAGGCAGAGCATGGTGTGTGAAGAGGTTTAGTAGTTTCCCTCAACTTTCTCAGTATTTTCTCGATCGCTCATAATGTCATGCAAACTTACATATGGGGAATGTTAACCATGTTAAGCCTTTGGAAAACATCAGCATTTTCTAGCAGAAGGCGCATCAGTTGCTGCCTTAAAATGCCAGAGACCCAGGTTTGATCTTGACCGTGGGTGCTGTCGAAACAGAGTGTGTACGTTCATCCTGTGACCACATGGGTTTTCTCTGAGTGCTCCTCCAGTTTCCTCCCACACTCCAAAGACGTACGTTTGTAGGTTTGGCTTATGTAAATTGTATATTACCCCTCGTGTGTAGGATAGTGCTAGTGTATGGGGTGATAGCTGGTCGGTGTGGGCTCGGTGGGCCAAAGGGACTGTTTCCACATTGTATCGCTTAAGTAAGGTTAAAATCCCAACCTTCTGGAAACAAAGTGAACAGGGAATTTATAGGGAAATATGAACTCATTTAAAACTAAATTACCAAATATTTCAATTATAGACAATAGTCAATACACAATAGGTGCAGGAGTAGGCCATTCGGCCCTTCGAGCCAACACCGCCATTCACTTTAATGCAGTGCTGGCCATCAGATAAGCACTTTTGAACCAAGACCCTTCTTACCTCTTTCAGTGAATGTATCAAGTGCAGTGGTAATCCAGAAACTCTTGATCAATAAATATTCCGCCATCAGCATTCATCACCTTGGCTGTCTGTGGAGCTTACACTGCATAAATTGACCTCTGTGACTGCACTTCAAAGCACTTAATTGGCTATGAAACTCTTTGGGACACCCTGAGGTGATGAAAGGTGCTAGATAAATACAAGTTGTATAATACCTCTATCTGTGTCAGTCCGCACGTAAACCTATAGGTTTATTAGTTTGCAGCATTGCAGGCAAGCTGGAATAATTTGCATGTCTTGCTCTGAAGGAGCTGTTCTGGATTGGGTGAGGTGCTTGTGGTGGTCCAACGGCCAAGGCCAGGTCACCCACAGACACCACATGCACCATATTTAAAGGAAAGCAGCCAGTTTTCAGTAAAGGACCTGTCCCACTGCGGGGAGCTAATTTGTGAGTTTAGAAGAGTTTAGGAGAGTTTTAAAAAGTGTCATGGTTTTGTTGTATCTACCTCCTACGACCTCCTTCGACTATGTAGAGAACCTCCTTATGTAGAAGACCTCTTTTGACCTCCTTCGACTAAGTTGAAGACTAGCTTTGACTAGCTTCGGGAAAATAGGACACCGAATAGTGGCGAGTGAAGACGACCACCTTTGACCTCCCTTTGACTATACTAACACTATCTGCGACCACCTTCGACTACCTTCGAATACCTTCGACAACCTACGATTACCTTAGATTGCCTTTGATTACCTATGAATAACATGACGACCTACTATGACCTACTTCAAATTATCGATTTTTTTCCATGCCGACCAATTTTTACTCGCTGACAATTTTCAACATGCTACAAAATACTCCTCGACCAAACTGAGGTCTCGAGTATGCGGGAACTACTCTCGAGCATGAAGGAGAGTTTCATAGACCTCCTAAGGCAACATGTCGACCATGCTGTGAGTTTGAGTCGAGCGCAAACTCTTCTAAACTCGCAAATTAGGTCCCCGCAGTGGGACAGGCCTTTAACTGTGAGCACTGAATTATTTTTAGTCCTTCCAAACAACTTTGTGGGAAAACCAAGACTCTACAGAAATCCAATGAACAGCAAAATTGGTTATGGAGCCTGTAGACAAGAGACAGTTTGGCCAAACCTACCTCCCCCAGATGCCAGAACTAATGTATTAACCACTCCCCTGTTCTGGAAATGTGTCAAGAGTCAAAAATAAGTTAAACAAGTAACAAAAAGTGGATACAAATATGAGAAGTTTGCATCCATGCGAGAAAGCTATCGAAGAGATGATTTTAAAATTGTTCTCAGTAAAAGCATCCGCTAATTTTATGGAGTAATTGCACCATCAACCACTCATATCTGGGCAGGGCCCACTGACTCAACACCATTTGAAACTGATTATTAATTATGTCCTGCCTCATTTACAAACCAGAATAGATGTTGCTATTTATATAAACCTTTTGCATATTATTCTACCCAAGAACAGCTGAAGATCACAATCAAGACATTCTAGTATGATTCTGAACACATTTTATGCACATGCTAAAATATACTGTACCTACTAAAATTTTAAATGATTATTATTACATGATCGCCTGTATTGATGATGCACTGATGAAGGTCGTTTGTAGTATGCAGTAATTCTAATGGGCATGCAAAATACAATCACCATCATTTTTCCATTCAGATTTCATGCTTTCTGAATAGTGATTTTTTGAAGGAGCTAACTGAAGGAGCTAGCCACACCTTTTGGTCGCCAAGTCCAGCAATGAAGGCAGACTGGTGGTTCACAGTGCATCCTTCTACAAATGTACATTTTTGGCCACATGCTCACCTCTTGATTCAGGTCATCCAGCCCCAGCTCATCTGCTGCTGAAACTCTCACTGTGTCTTTTTATGTCTTCTGTTTGCCTTTCCAACATTCTACAGAAGAGCCCATGATTTGGTTTGATTTATTATTGTCACATGTACCGACATACAGTGAAAAGCTTTTTTTTGTGTGCTATCCAATTAAATCAGATAATACCATATATGAATACAATCAAGTCAAACACAAGTAAGGTATAGTTTTCAGATTTGTAGTATTACAGTTCAAGAGAAAAGTCTAATGACCACAATGAGGTAGGTTGGAGGGCTGGGACTACACCCTAGCCAAATGAAGAACCTTTCAGAAGTCTCATGACAGAGGTGAAGAAACTGTTCCTGCATCTGGCGGTATGTGTTGCATTCTAACCTCTGCAAATTTGTTGACTCCTCATCCCTGTGCTCACGGATCCACAGTGGTTCCATGTGAAACAATGCCTCAATTTTAAAATTCTGATCTTCCTTTTCAGCTTCATCCACAGCCTCAGTCCTCTCTACCTCTGTAATCTCATTTTGCATTAAAACACTCTCAAATATCAATGCTCACCAATCCACTGCCACAGACAGTTGTGGTGGTGGAGGTTGTCAGATTCTTGATTAGTAAGGATGTTTGGAATTATGGGGAGAAGGTAGGAGAATGGGATTGAGAGGGAAAGATAGATGTTATGATTGAATGGCAGAGTAAACTTGATGGGCTGAATGGCCCAATTCTGCTCCTAGAACCTATGCACATGAATCCCAATCACTTTGTATATGGTTGCCATTCCTTCTGCTGCCAGCATCCACAGTCTTGGCATTCGCCTTGAACTTCTTCAATACCTTACATTTCTCATAAAAGAAGTTACATTTAACTTATACAAGTTATTGAACATCTCTAAATGTCTTGGAACGTCTTGGAAATGTATTGCAAGGTCCCTTGCAGTCAGAAACGGGTGAATTGATCATGGGGAACAAGGACATGGCAGACCAATTGAATAACTACTTTGGTTGTGTCTTCACTAAGGAAGACATAGAAAATCTGCCGGAAATAGCAGGGACCGGGGGTCAAATGAGATGGAGGAACTGAGTGAAATCCAGGTTAGCCGGGAAGTTGTGTTAGGTAAATTGAATGGATTAAAGTACAATAAATCCCCAGGGCCAGATAGGCTGCATCCTAGAGTACTTAAGGAAGTAGCCCCAGAAATAGTGGATGCATTAGTGATAATTTTTCAAAACTCTTTAGATTCTGGAGTAGTTCCTGAGGATTGGAGGGTAGCTAATGTAACACTACTTTTTAAAAAGGGAGGGAGAGAGAAAATGGGGAATTACAGACCAGTTAGTCTAACGTCGGTAGTGGGGAAACTGCTAGAATCAGTTATTCTATTCAGTTATTAATCAGTTAATCAGTTATCAGATGGGATAGCAGCACATTTGGAAAGTGGTGAAATCATTGGACAAAGTCTGCATGGATTTATGAAGGGTAAATCATGTCTGACGAATCTTATAGAATTTTTTGAGGATGTAACTAGTAGAGTGGATAAGGGAGAACCAGTGGATGTGTTATATCTGGACTTTCAGAAGGCTTTCGACAAGGTCCCACATAAGAGATTAGTATACAAACTTAAAGCACACGGTATTGGGGGTTCAGTATTGATGTGGATAGAGAACTGGTTGGCAGACAGGAAGCAAAGCGTAGGAGTAAACGGGTCCTTTTCACAATGGCAGGCAGTGACTAGTGGGGTACCGCAAGGCTCAGTTCTGGGACCCCAGCTATTTATGATATATATTAATGATTTGGACAAGGGAATTGAATGCAACATCTCCAGGTTTGCGGATGACACGTAGCTGGGGAGCAGTGTTAGTTGTGAGGAGGATGCAAGGAGGCTGCAAGGTGAATTGGATAGGCTGGGTGAGTGGGCAAATGCATGGCAGATGCAGTATAACGTGGATAAATGTGAGGTTATCCACTTTGGTGGCAAAAACAGGAAAGTAGATTATTATCTGAATGGTGGCCGATTAGGAAAGGGGGAGATGCAACGAGACCTTGGTGTCATGGTACACCAGTCATTAAAAGTAGGCATGAAGGTGCAGCAGGCAGTGAAGAAGGTGAATGGTATGTTAGCATTCATAGCAAAAGGATTTGAGTATAGGAGCAGGGAGGTTCAGGGTCTTGGTGAGACCACACCAGGAGTATTGCGTACAGTTTTGATCTTCTAACCTGAGGAAAGACATTCTTTCCATAGAGGGGGTACAGAGAAGGTTCACCAGACTGATTCCTGGGATGGGAGGGATAAAATTGGTCCATTGGAGAGACAGAGTGGACAGCTATCTGCAGAGCCAAAAGAGATGGGGGAGATATTGAACAATTTTCTTTCTTCGGTATTCACCAAGGAGAAGGATATTGAATTATGTGAGGTAAGGGAAACTAGTAGAGTAGCTATGGATACTATGAGGTTCAAAGTAAAAGAAGTACTGACACTTTTGAAAAATATAAAAGTGGATAAGTCTCCAGGTCCTGACAGGATATTCCCTAGGACATTGAGGGAAGTTAGTGTAGAAATAGCCGGGGCTATGACAGAAATATTTCAAATGTCATTAGAAACGGGAATAGTCCCCGAGGATTGGCGTACTGCGCATGTTGTTCCATTGTTTAAAAAGGGTTCTAAGATTAAACCTAGCAATTATAGACCTGTTAGTTTGACTTCAGTGGTGGGCAAATTAATGGAAAAGATACTTAGAGACAATATATATAAGCATCTAGATAAACAGGGTCTGATTAGGAACAGTCAACATGGATTTGTGCCTGGAAGGTCATGTTTGACTAATCTTCTTGAATTTTTTGAAGAGGTTACTAGGGAAAATTGACGAGGGTAAAGCAGTGGATGTTGTCTATATGGACTTTAGTAAGGCCTTTGACAAGGTTCCTCATGGAAGGTTGGTTAAGAAGGTTCAACTGTTGGGTATAAATGCAGGAATAGCAAGATGGATTCAACAGTGGCTGAATGGGAGAAGCCAGAGGGTAATGGTGGATGGCTGTTTATCGGGTTGGAGGCAGGTGACTAGTGGGGTGCCTCAGGGATCTGTGTTGGGTCCTTTGTTGTTTGTCATGTACATCAATGATCTGGATGAAGGTGTGGTAAATTGGATTAGTAAGTATGCAGATGATACCAAGATAGGGGGTGTTGTGGATAATGAAGAGGATTTCCAAAGTCTACAGAGTGATTTAGGCCATTTGGAAAAATGGGCTGAAAGATGGCAGATGGAGTTTAATGCTGATAAATGTGAGGTGCTACACCTTGGCAGGACAAATCAAAATAGGACGTACATGGTAAATGGTAGGGAATTGAAGAATACAGTTGAACAGAGGGATCTGTGTATAACCGTGCATAGTTCCTTGAAGGTGGAATCTCATATAGATAGGGTGGTAAAGAAAGCTTTTGGTATGCTAGCCTTTATAATCAGAGCATTGAGTATAGAAGCTGGGATGTAATGTTAAAATTGTACAAGGCATTGGTGAGACCAAATCTGGAGTATGGTGTACAATTTTGGTCGCCCAATTATAGGAAGGATGTCAACAAAATAGAGAGAGTACAGAGGAGATTTATTAGAATGTTGCCTGGGTTTCAACAACTAAGTTACAGAGATAGGTTGAATAAGTTAGGTCTTTATTCTCTGGAGCGCAGAAGGTTAAGGGGGGACCTGATAGAGGTCTTTAAAATGATGAGAGGGATAGACAGAGTTGATGTGGACAAGCTTTTCCCTTTGAGAATAGGGAAGATTCAAACAAGAGGACATGACTTCAGAATTAAGGGCCAGAAGTTTAGGGGTAATATGAGGGGGAACTTCTTTGTGCAGAGAGTGGTGGTGGTGTGGAATGAGCTCCCAGTGGAAGTGGTGGAGGCAGGTTCATTAGTATAATTTAAAAATAAATTGGATAGGCATATGGATGAGAAGGGAATGGAGGGTTATGGTACGAATGCAGGCAGGTGGGACTAAGGGGAAAAAAAAATTGTTCGGCATGGACTTGTAGGGCCGAGATGGCCTGTTTCCGTGCTGTAATTGTTATATGGTTATATGGTTATATGTCAGGACTTTCATATGAAGAAAGACTGGATAGACTCGGTTTGTACTCGCTAGAATTTAGAAGATTGAGGGGGGATCTTATAGAAACTTACAAAATTCTTAAGGGGTTGGACAGGCTAGATGCAGGAAGATTGTTCCCGTGTTGGGGAAGTCCAGAACAAGGGGTCACAATTTAAGGATAAGGGGGAAATCCTTTAGGACCGAGATGAGGAAAACCTTTTTCACACAGAGAGTGGTGAATCTCTGGAATTCTCTGCCGCAGAAGGTAGTTGAGGCCAGTTCATTGACTATATTTAAGAGGGAGTTAGATGTGGCCCTTGTGGCTAAAGGGATCAGTGGGTATGGAGAGAAGGCAGGTACAGGATACCGAGTTGGATGATCAGCCATGATCAAATTGAATGGCAATGCAGGCTCGAAGGGCCGAATGGCCTACTCCTGCACCTATTTTCTATGTTTCTATGTTCTATGGAACATGACTGATGTCACACATTGTTGGAAAAGCCCGCTGTCCTTCGGGACATCTTTATTGCTAAACACACCAGTATTGGTACTCATTGGGATGTTTGCCCTTGCGCACTTTACCATTGCTACCAGGTTTTTATAACATTATAAGAATCAGTGGTCTTTTAAATAACCCATCACAAAGCTTTCAAGACCCTGAAAGCCATTATTTCTAAGTTAGCAGAAAAATATGTGTTGGGTTGCACATCACTTCACAGCCTTGAGAATAATGCGCTCAGTTTGCAATATCCACTGAGGAATAGCATCCTCTGATACCAGAAATCCATTGCTCTTATATTCCACTAATATATGGAGTGATGTGTGAAAATTGAAATATTTAGCATGGTTAAACTGAAATTCTCCTGTCAGGTGGTTACTCAGCCCTTGTGTGGATTTCTTTATGGATTATTTACATTTTGAAATTGTGCATCAATTTGAAGGCATTCAGTGATTCTTGTTTAACATTGGACTGCAAAAACTACTGTTGACTTTGCTGGCAGGACTTCCAGTGTGCATTTCGGAAGCAGCAAATCAATGCTACCTGCCAAGAAACCAATAAATGCTCATAAATCTGCAATGAAATATTTAGTTTAGAGCTGGAGTAGAGCTAATTTTATTGCTTTGGATTTATGACAGCGGAAACTCTGTATTTGGATATAATCAGAATAACAGAACTCACAGCTGAACGTGAAATTCATAGTAAGTTATACTGGTGAACAAATCAATGATTCTTTTGCAACAGAATGTAATAAAACAACAACAACATTGAATTAGCTTGGTAAGCTGTTCAATTGTCTGATAAAAATGTACCCCAGTCTTTTGTAACTGTTTCTAGTACAAATCTGATTTGTCTTTGTTCAATATCAAGATGGCTTATCTAATTTCTATATGAAAAACTGTTACTACCCTGGGAAAATAACCAGAAATGAGCTGATATTAAATATTGTGCTCTATTCTGTATCCTCTTAAGCTTTTTACTGACAAAGAAAATCAGAAAGGCAGCATTATGCACATTATCAAACTCAAGAAGGAGGTGTTGTTGGGGCTCTTGAAGACCATTAAGGTGGATACATTCCCAGGGCCTGTTGGGTTTATATCAGGTTAATGGGACAGGCAAGAGACGAGATTGTAGGGACCTTGACGAAAATCGTTGTATCTTCTGTAAATACAGGGGAGGTCCCGGAGGACTGGAGAATGGCCAAAGTGTTCCTTTGTTTAAGAAGGGAAGTAAAGATAATGTTGGAAATTATAGGCACAGTGGTGTTGCAGTAGAGTTGCTGCCTTATAGTGACAAAGGCCTGGGTTCAAACCCGACTACGGGTGTTTGTCTGTACTGAGTTTGTACGTTCTCCCCGTGACCTGCGTGGGTTTTCTCCAGGACCTCCGGTTTCCTGCCACACCAAAGACTTCCACAGATAGCCATAGTAAAGCAGTGGGCATCGAACAAAGATTAGTTGCCAAGTGAGGATTACTCATTACTTTACTGTGCTTTAATCTAATAACAGACTTTTAAACTGATCATTAGCAGATAAAGTGCTGTGAAAGCAATTAAAATTCTGCTAGGTGCTACAGGCATTTAAACAGTGCCAAATCTATTTAGGCAAATAAATGTATCTTTTTGTCCTCAAATCAAGACCTTTGGGCATTCATATTGGATTGTTGATTTCAATCAAATAATAAATCTGTTTCCAGGGAAAAAATGTTTTGTAAGTATTGAGATTCTATTCTGGAACAGAAACCTTGTGTTTATAGAAATACTCAGTAATGACTTTGTTTTCATTAGTCCTCTGTATTAATTTAAATACTTTAGGTCTGGATACTATAGGCTTACTAGGTAATGGCTTTCCATTTCACAGCATTAATCCACTGAGCAGTAAAGAGAAAATATGTTGTAACCCCGTAACCTGCCTTCACTTAGATTCTGCAACCATGAGGCGTGATACTCTTATTAAGTGGTGAAAAACACATTGTCCAGAATTTATTGCATAGGAATCTATGAGTGAGAGTAAGGGATTAAAAATGCAAATCCAGCTGTCCTTCAGCGAGCTACCTCTGATCTCTTGAATTGTGCGATTGACAACGTATGTGTTGTGCATAGCCCACGCCACCCCTGCTGACCCCCTGCTGGGTCCACGCCACCCTCGCTGACCCCCACTGGGTCTACGTCATCCCCGCTGGGCTCACGCCACCCCCGCAGGCCCACGCCACCCCCACTGACACCCGCTGGGTCCCCGCCACCTCCACGGGGCCCACGCCACCTTCATCCACCCTCCCCCCCGCCCGCTGGGCCCCCGCTGGGCCCGCGCCTCCTTCATCTTCACCCCCCCCGCAAGAAAGAGGGGGGATGTGAGAGGCGGGAGGGGGAGAGAGAGGGGAAGGGAGAGGATAGAGTCATGGGGGAGAGGGAAAGGGGGATTATCTTGAGTGAGATTGCAAAATTAAGGTAGGTTTTAGAGCTATTATATTTTCTCCTCCATATAACCATATAACCATATAACAATTTACAGCACGGACACCGGCCATCTCGGCCCTACAAGTCCGTGCCGAACAACTTTTTTCCCTTAGTCCCACCTGCCTGCGCTCATACCATAACCCTCCATTCCCTTCTCATCCATATGCCTATCCAATTTATTTTTAAATGATACCAATGAACCTGCCTCCACCACTTCCACTGGGAGCTCATTCCACATCGCTACCACTCTCTGAGTAAAGAGGTTCCCCCTCATGTTACCCCTAAACTTCTGTCCCTTAATTCTGAAGTCATGTCCTCTTGTTTGAATCTTCCCTATTCTCAAAGGGAAAAGCTGATCTACATCAACTCTGTCTATCCCTCTCATCATTTTAAAGACCTCTATCAAGTCCCCCCTTAACCTTCTGCGCTCCAGAGAATAAAGACATAACTTATTCAACCTTTCTCTGTAACTTAGTTGTTGAAACCTAGGCAACATTCTAATAAATCTCCTCTGTACTCTCTCTATTTTATTGACATCCTTCCTATAATTGGGCGACCAAAATTGTACACCATACTCCAGATTTCGTCTCACCAATGCCTTGTACAATTTTAACATTACATCCCAGCTTCTATACTCAATGCTCTGATTTATAAAGGCTAGCATAGCAAAAGCTTTCTTTACTACCCTATCTATATGAGATTCCACCTTCAAGGAACTATGCACGGTTATTCCCAGATCCCTCTGTTCAACTGTATTCTTCAATTCCCTACCATTTACCATGTACGTCCTATTTTGATTTGTCCTGCCAAGGTGTAGCACCTCACATTTATCAGCATTAAACTCCATCTGCCATCTTTCAGCCCATTCTTCCAAATGGCCTAAATCACTCTGTAGACTTTGGAAATCCTCTTCATTATCCACAACACCCCCTATCTTCGTATCATCTGCATACTTACTAATCCAATTTACCACACCTTCATCCAGATAATTGATGTCCATGACAAACAACAAAGGACCCAACACTGATCCCTGAGGCACCCCACTAGTCACCTGCCTCCAACCCGACAAACAACCATCCACCATTACCCTCTGGCTTCTCCCATTCAGCCACTGTTGAATCCATCTTGCTACCCCTGCATTTATACCCAACAGTTGAACCTTCTTAACCAACCTTCCATGAGGAACCTTGTCAAAGGCCTTACTAAAGTCCATATAGACAACATCATTAGTCAAACATGACCTTCCAGGCACAAATCCATGCAGACTGTTCCTAAACAGACCCTGTTTATCCAGATGCTTATATATATTATCTCTAAGTATCCTTTCCATTAATTTGCCCACCACTGAAGTCAAACTAACAGGCCTATAATTGCTAGGTTTACTCTTAGAACCCTTTTTAAACAATGGAACAACATGCGCAGCACGCCAATCCTCGGGGACTATTCCCATTTCTAATGACATTAGAAATATTTCTGTCATAGCCCCGGCTATTTCTACATTAACTTCCCTCAATGTCCTAGGGAATATCCTGTCAGGACCTGGAGACTTATCCACTTTTATATTTTTCGAAAGTGTCAGTACTTCTTTTACTTTGAATCTCATAGTATCCATAGCTACTCTACTAGTTTTCATTACCTCACACAATTCAATATCCTTCTCCTTGATGAAAACCGATGAAAAGAAATTGTTCAATATCTCCCCCATCTCTTTTGGCTCTGCAGATAGCTGTCCACTCTGTCTCTCCAATGGATCAATTTTATCCCTCGTTATCCTTTTGCTATTAATATAGCAGTAGAAACCATTTGGATTTACTTTCACCTTACTTGCCAAAGCAACCTCATGTCTTCTTTTAGCTTTTCTAATTTATTTCTTAAGATTCTTTTTACATTTCTTATACTCCTCAAGCACCTCATTTACTTCATGCTGCCTATAATTATTGTAGATCTCCCTCTTTTTCCGAACAAGATGTCCAATTTCCCTTGAAAACCAGGGCTCTTTCCACTTTTTACAGTTTCCTTTCAACCGAACAGGAACATAAAGATTCTGTACTCTTAAAATTTCCCCTTTAAATGTCCTCCATTTCTCTTCTACATCCTTCCCATAAAACAAAATGTCCCTGCTCACTCCTTTTAAATCATTTCGCATCTCATCAAAGTTAGCCTTTCTCCAATCAAAAATCTCAACCCTAGGTCCAGTTCTGACCCTCTCCATAATTATATTGAAGCTAATGGTATTGTGATCACTGGACCCGAAGTGCTCCCCAATGCATACCTCTGCCACCTATCCCATCTCATTACCTAACAGGAGGTCCAACACTGCCCCCTCCTCTAGTAGGTACCTCTATGTATTGCTGCAAAAAACTATCCTGCACACATTTTACAAACTCCAAACCATCCAGCCGATTTACCGAATG
Organism: Leucoraja erinaceus; assembly: GCF_028641065.1. NCBI lineage: Eukaryota > Metazoa > Chordata > Chondrichthyes > Rajiformes > Rajidae > Leucoraja > Leucoraja erinaceus. The sequence goes on along the minus strand of NC_073379.1, from coordinate 77,233,873 downwards.
TGTTTCCCAGTCTATATGTGGAAAGTTGAAATCTCCCACAATCACTACTTTGTGCTTACTACTAATATCTGCTATCTCCTTACATATTTGCTATTCCAATTCTCGTTCCCCGTTTGGCGGTCTATAATACACCCCTATAAGTGTTGCTATCCCTTTCCCACTGCTCAGTTGCACCCAAATAGCCTCCCTAGATGAGCCCTCCAATCTATCCTGCCTAAGCACTGCTGTAATATCTTCCCTGACTAGTAATGCAACACCTCCACCTCTTGCCCCTCCAATTCTATCACCCCTGAAGCAACGAAATCCGGGAATATTTAGTTTCCAATCACAGCCCTCCTGCAACCATGTTTCACTGATCGCCACAACATCATACTTCCAGGTGTCTATCCAGACTCTAAGCTCATCCACCTTTCTTACAATGCTCCTAGCATTAAAATATGCACATTTAAGAAACCCCCCGTCTCTTCTTCTCTGTTTATTTCCTTTTTTTTCTTTCTCCTCTTGTGCCCGAGTGCTTCCCTTTTCTGCTTCCTGCCTCCCATTCTGTCTACTAGCTTTCACTATTTGAGTCCCTCGCCCCAACCATTCTAGTTTAAAGTCTCCCCAGTAGCCTTTGCAAATTTACCCGCCAAGATATTTGTCCCCCTCGGGTTCAAGTGCAACCCATCCTTTCTGTACAGGTCCCACCTTCCCCAAAAGAAGTCCCAATGATCCAGAAATTTGAATCCCTGCCCTCTGCACCAGTCTTTCTGCCACGCATTTATCCTCCACCTCGCTCCATTCATACTCTCACTGTTGCGTGGCACAGGCAGTAATCCTGAGATTGTTACCTTTTTGGCCCTTTTTGACATCAGGCTCCTCTCCCTCTGATTTCAAGATATCTTGGACGCGTTGAGACACGTCCGAGACCTTGGCACCAGGCACCCTGGTCTCCCGACTGCGCCCACAGAATCGCCTATCCTACCCCCTAACAATAGAGTCCCCAATTACTATTGCCCTCTTCTTTTTGTCCCTACCTTCAGGAGTAACAGGGCCGGTCTCTGTGCTGGAGGCCTGTCCGCTCTCGCTACCCCCGGGCAGGCTGTCATCCCCATCTATACTCAAACAGGAGTACTTATTTGCAAGGTGTACCGACATTGGAGTACTCACTCGTCCCTGCCTCTGCCCCTTGCCCTTCCTTAGCATGACCCACATGTCTCTCTCCCGTGGTTTTGGAGTGACCACCTCCCTATAACTCCCCTCTATGACCTCCTCACTCTCCCTGACCAGACAGAGGTCATTGAGCTGCTGCTCCAGGATCCTAATACGGTCCCTTAGGAGCCCCATCTCGCTGCACCTGGTGCAGATGTGGACGTGTGGAGGGCCATCTGACACCATGACCTCCCACATCTGACATCCCGAACAGTACACTGCTCTGGCTGTCATTCTCCTGCCTTACCCTGGATCCGATACAAGTATAATACAATAGAAACTGCTGGGAGAAATCAGCAGGTATCTGACTCACAACAGCTGCTACCTCTTGACCTTTAAACTGCACCTTAATTATATAAACAAAAAGCACTGTACCCTTAACTCACTGTACCTTTACTAAAGCACTGTACCCTTAGCTCACTGTACCCTTGGCTCACTGTACCTTTAACCAGAAAGCAGAAATGCTAACCTGAGGTTGCGCCCAATCAGCAGCTTCCTCTAGTTTGCTTCCACCAATCAGCGGCTTCCACCAGAACTCTCCCTATGAAGTGTGGAACGTTACAGACTTTGGTAAGCCCTGACCCTCCTCCACTCGCTCCAACGGTTCCCGGGCCTCTGTGAAAGCAAGCCCCGCACTCGATTTATATACTCACCGCCCTGACCCTCCTCCACTCGCTCCAACGGTCCCGGGCCTCTGTGAAAGCAAGCCCCGCACTCGATTTATATACTCACCGCCCTGACCCTCCTCCACTCGCTCCAACGGTTCCCGGGCCTCTGTGAAAGCAAGCCCCGCACTCGATTTATATACTCACCGCCCTGACCCTCCTCCGCTCTCTCCAACGGTCCTGGGCCTCTGTGAAAGCAAGCCCCGCGCTCGATTTATATACTCACCGCCCTGACCCTCCTCCACTCTCTCCAACGGTCCCGGGCATATGAATAATATTAAACAATATCAAATAATATCAAACATTTGGAACTGCTTTCTTTTCGATAACAATACTGAAAAATATGAATTCCATAGTTTGTGACATAAATACACATTTTAATGTGATCATTATATACAGATGTAACATTTCCATTTTGAGATCGGGGGGAGTGCTGGGGGCAAACATGCGTCAAGCCGATAGCCTAATCGTTAAAGAGTTAAAAGGTAGCCTAATCGATAAAGCGCTGAGAAGAGGAATCAGAGCTGCCAAGGAAAGAAACTCTGAGAAGTTGAGGAGCAAGTTCTCAGCTAGTAATTCTTCTTCAGTTTGGAAAGGCATGCAAGAAATCACCAGCAATAAGAGGAAAGCCCCCCGCTCTTTGGACAATCGTCAGCTGACGAACAACCTGAATGAGTATTACTGCAGGTTTGAAAATCAGAAACGTAAACCTGAAACCCCCTCCCCAACAAACACAGCCAGACCCCAGTCTGCAAAGAATGTACCCTGCACCCTCTCCTTCCCATTCACCACTTCACACCTACTTAAGGCAAGACTCCAGTATGAAAAGAGTGGAACCTTTCCCATCCCACCCAACCACTTCACACCCACTCACAGCCTGACCTCAGTCTGCAAAGACTGGGCCCTTCTACACCCACCCCACTCCAATCACCACTTCACACCCAATGACAGCACCTCCACAGACACCTCTGTCAAGCTTCTCAAGTTTGTGGCTGACAAAACCCTGATTGGACTGATCCAGGATGGGGATCTCTGTACTCTTTTCAGTTTGACATCTTTCCTATAACATGGTGCCTAGAACTGAACACAATATTCTAAATGCGGTCTCACCAAAGTCTTATACAACTGCAACATGACCTCCCAACTTCTATACTCAATACTCTGACTGATGAAGGCCAAAGTGCCAAAAGCCTTTTTGACCACCTGATATACCTGCGACACGACCTTCAAGGAACCATGCAACCATCCTCTGGCATTCCTCTGCCCACCTGGCTAATTGATCCAGATCCTGCTGCAATCTTTCACAACCATCTTCACCATCTGCAAAACCACTCACTTCTGTATCATCAGCAAACTTGCTAATCTTGCCCTGTTCTGTGAAGTGCTGGAGTAACTCAGCGGGTCGGGTGAGTACAGAAGTTGGGAGGTCATGTTGCAGTTGCATAAGAAGTTGGTGAGGCCGCATTCAGTGTATTGTGTTCAGTTCTGGGCACCATGTTATAGGAAAGATTTTTCTTTATCAGAAGGCACGAACATTCGGTTCGGTATATGTTGAACTGGAGGGCAGTACTTGTGTATAAACTCTATTGTATATCCCTGGATACTGCTTAAGATGTAAGTATCGGTTGTTAACATGCTCCATGCATTCAGAAAAGAGTGTAATCTCCCCCCAACCTCCATGCTCCCTGTATTTTGTAGGGAACCAGATCCACCTACCTCCATAGTTACCAGTGGCAGGTTTACTTCTTTTTGTAGGTTCTTCGCTGCTGTTGTTGCGCTGGTGTCTGGATTTTCGGTTTGGTTGGCGTTGGAGGCCCCCGCATCTTCCAAGAAGGCTGGTCTGGGCCATTGCCTAAAAAGACTCATGTTTTGAATACCGGGCCTTCGAGCTTTCACCAGTTCTGCTGGTGGGTACGTAGGGGTGCTGTCTTTGGCTGTAGTGTTTGTTGGAGTCCATTTTATTAGTCCAGTAAGTTCTCTTGTTCCTGCACCCCTTGCACACTTGTCTTTCCTTCTGCGGACCCCTCTTCCAGGTCAGCCCAGAACTGACCCGCAGTGCTCCCTTCTGATGAGGTAGAAGCACTGTGCAGCCCTTCAAGAGGTACTGCTGTGGGTTTATCATAGGGCCCACAGTGACCCGACTCCATCTCCCAGAGTCTGTCACGTTGGAGCAAATGCTCCACACACCGCTCCATCTGGCCCCAGCGTCTCGGTCGCTGGCCGCCCACGGTTGTTCACAGTCGGACTCCTCTGAGTCCACCACCTTGTTTGTTTTTGTGTCTAGCCTTTCCGCCCGGCTGCGTGGATCTGGCCGGTGCGAAGGCGACATCGGGCACAGCTGATCCCACTATCGGTGATCCGAGTGCCGCTGGCTGCTGCTGGCTGCCTGCTGCTCCGCGGTCCTCCCTCACCAGCTTTGTCCTTACTGTCCTTCCGTGGAGTGGATCTGGCCATTGCGGAGGCGACATCAGGCACAGCTGATCCCATCTAGCCCACCAGCTTTGTCGCAGCCCGTTGGTTTCTCCACCTGTAATTAGCATGGTAAAACCCGAAAAAGACCGCAGCTCTTACCTGCAGGTCCAAGTTAAAATTGTCGCCACGGGGGAACGTCGTTTCACCCCGTCTCCTGCCGTTTTCGACTTGTCCAAAAAGTCGACGGCCCCATTTGAATAGTCTCCCGCCCGGCCGTGGTGTTCTGGCCGGCGCGGGACCAAAAGTCGGCACAGCTGATCTCTTACCGGGCTTGTGCCTTCAGCTGCTGCTGGCTCCCGCAACTTTGCGGTCCTCCGCAGCCAGCTTTACTCGCAGCACTTGTGGACACTGTTTTGTCCAGCTTCCCCCCCTGTGTAAAAACAGCGCGGGGCCAAAACTACCACAGAGTAAATCACTTACTTGCAGGTCGTGGTTTCAAACTTACCGCTGCGGGGGACACTTCACCCCGCCTGTCCTTTCGCAAGCGTGAAGCAATATGTCACGCATGCGTCATGGCGGGGTTCTTCACGTAGTCACTCACGTGACTCCGAAGTAAAATTTGGTGCAAAAATGCTCCAAAACAAGGCTCAGAATGGATCAGAGAGCATCTAAAATCCCTGAGCTTCCAGGGCCCTTAAGCGGGCCCTGGACCCCGGCATCGAGGGACTTCACGCTTCGCGCTCATGATGTGTGCAGCGCACGCATTATTTCACATTAAATTTTTTGTAATCCTGTCATGCCACCACCCTTTTTGAAAAGCTTCATACGGGCCAGTTGTGTAATGCCATTCTGTGGATAATGTTTGGTCTGTTAATGTTGCCATGTTTTTAAACAATCTGCAGGCTAATGTTACAACAAAGTTTGAGGCAGTAGGTCCAGAGAGATTAAAATAGTAAGATTAAATGAGAACTTACCAGTTTGAAGTTTGATCTGTATTTTACGAGGAGTTACGATGAGGGATTACGTGAAGAACCCGCTCAGCACGCATGCGCGGCATACTTCAAAGCAGCAGTGTGGAATCACAGATAGACACAGTTATTGAAACAAACATAGTAAAGACAAGGAGACATCAGTTTATCAGTTTGATCCATATTATTGAGGGTGGGAGCGGAGGGCACGTAATCCCTCATCGTAACTCCTCGTAAAATACAGATCAAACTTCAAACTGGTAAGTTCTCGTTTAATCTTACTATTTTACTTCGGAGTCACGTGAGTGATTCCGTGAAGACTTCAAAGCTCTGTGATTTCAAACCGTGTAACAGTTATTACTTCACGCACTGGTGAAGTCCTTGAGGGAGGAAGTGTGTTATCATAATCAACCAATGAATCTGTTTGTAGAAAAACACAATGGTATTTTTTTAACAATAACAACAAAGAAATTAAATTGCTCCCCTAGGCTTAAATTAAATATTTGCAGTCTGTAAAATCTTTCCTGCAAATAAAACAGGTTTTGCCAATGGCTTATTATAAAATTTCTGAACGGTCTTTCCCCCGACCATCCTGCTGTAGCCAAGATGTGGTCTATAGGCACGTCCATTCTTTTTGCCGTTGACGTGGATGCTGCCCTGGTGGAATGAAATTTGTACATGTTAGTGTTTATCCCAGCAGTTTTTAGCACCTGCTTGAGCCATCTCGCAATGGTTTGGCTCGTCACCCGATCATAAGGTTTTTTATGACTGACCCACAAGGCTTTTCATCTCCCTCGAATATTTTGGTTGTGTCTATGTAGGATAGTAGGTGGGTCATGGCACATAACCGTGGTACTGGCGGGTAAGCCCGGAATTCCACAACTGGATTAGGTGTTCCTGGTCTGCTCTGTTTGATCAGTCCCTGGATAACGACAGAGAACTGGTCTGGAGCTGTGAGCATGCTGTCCAGTCGCAATAGGTGTAGTGTCTTGTACTCTCTATTCTGTGCTGAGAACTCCACCCTCCCAGACAGTCTTGATCCACGACAAAACACTAGATGCTGAGCTGAGCGGCAAAGTACAAACACTGGAAGCCATGCTATATAATCCATGCCTGACCATTCAACTTACTGCCAGCCACAGCCAGTATATCAAATGCATCTCCTTTCATTTTAGAAAGATCACTAACCTCAAAATATGTAGTGCTCATTTATTCTGATCTATTATAACGTTTTTATTTATGTTCTAATGGGTGTTTCCTATAGTTCTAAATAAAATCTATAACTTTTCTAATTTTTTCATGATTCTCATTTTCCCCCAACTATTTTTGAACATAGTGGTATGTTTTTCTGAGTGTATCAGCCAGAAGAGCTCCAGGGCGGTTGGCCTGTTAGGTTTGTTGTCGCTTGCATTGTTCCCCCCGGCAACATGTTGGGAAATGGACAATCTGACTGTGGCCACGGGACATGGGTCAAGATCAGTGCCACCCTGCCACAATGTTTTTTTAATCTACAATTTGTGAGGGAGAAGGGTAAATCGGAGGTGTCAGTATTACAGTTGAACAAAGGGGACTATGGAGCCATGAGGGAGGAGCTGGCCAAAGGTTTTTTTTAATTAATTTTATTGGAAGCAATTGTACAAGAATAAAGCAATCAACATGAAAGTTATACAATTTTCGTACAGCTTCATTTTTTTAAGATTAATACATAAATAAAGAAAAAGAGAAAAAAGGAAAGAATGAAGAAAAAGAAGAAAAAATGCAAAAGAGAGAGAAGAAAAGACCCCTAAACTACCAAAGAAGTGCGCAAATGCCTTATCTAAAGTAGACGGTTTCAATGAGGGATTGTTAGCAATAGGTAGAAGGAGAGACAAATTTCTCAGTTTGAGACTTAATTTCAACTATTTCCAGATATGTAGGGTACCGTGTATTATCGGATTTTGCTCATATGTTGATTTATTCAGATGTATTGGAGAAAGAAGAATCGCGCCTATGTTAAAAGGCAAACAATCTTCCCTCTCCATTTTTAACCAATTTACCTGTTGACATGTTTATCCATCCAGAAGATCATATTTTTGATGTTTGTCGCCCAATAGTAGAAAAGAAAATTAGGAAGAGCTAATCCTTCATTTTCTTTGGATTTACACAAATGTCTTTTGTGTTTTCTGTGGGTTTTGTAGTCCCAGATGAAGTTTGTAATAATAGAGTCAATTTTTTTGAAAAAACTTGTGAGGAGATATATCGGTATCGATTGAAATAAATATAGTTGTGGAAGGAAGGTCATCTTTGTGGCATTTACTCTACCTACAGTATAAGGGAAATAGGGAGTGTTTTCCAAAATTGAATGTGGGCATTTAGTTTAGTAATTAGTGGTGCGAAATTTGTTTTAAATAGGGAGGTGTATTTTCTAGTCACGTAAACTCCGAGGTATCAGTAACAATTCTGAAGGGAAATGTTTGAAGTTGAGACGGATCTTGAGCTTTTATTGGCATAATTTCACTTTTATTCCAATTTATTCTATAACCTGAAAAGGCACCAAATTGTTCTATAAGATTTAATACATTTGGAATACTAACTTGAAAATTAGTAATGTATAAAAGTACATTGTCTGCATATAACAAAATCTTGTTACTGGTATATTTAGTGTTATATCCGTAAATACCCAAATGTAATACTCTCTGCGAGAGGTTCTATGGCTAAGGCAAATAACATTGGTGAAGGGGCGCTGTTACCCCTGGATAAATGTTACCCCTGGATAGCTGTCGGATTATTATATAACAGCTTCACCCATGAAATGAAGTTTTCTCCTAATTGGAATTTTTCCAACACTTTAAAAAAATAAGCCCATTCCACTTGGTCGAAAGCTTTTTCTACATCTAGGGAAATAATTGTTAAATCTTCGTTTATAGTTCTGTGCGAGTAAATTATATTAAACAAACGTCTCAAGTTATAAAACGAATGTCGCTAAGGTAAAAACCCAGTTTGATCTGGATGTATTAATTTACTGATATATAGACTTAGTCTGCATGCCAAAGTCTTGGCTAATATCTTCTGGTTTGTATTTAACAGAGCTATTGCCCTATATGATCCAGGCTCTTCAAAATGTTTATATTTTTTAGGTATCAGTGTAATGGTTGATTCAGCAAGGGTTTGTGGTAAGGTCTGCTCTTTAAAAGCATGAATATAAAGTGCTCGTTAGCTGGGAAGATTGAATCATTAAATTATTTGTAAAATTCATTACTAAACCCGACCGGACCTGGCGTTTTTCCACTTTTCAGTGATTTAATAGTCTCTTCAATGTCTTTTGTTGTTATCTCAGCACCTAATACATCTCGTTCCTCCTCATTAAGGATGGGAGATTGCAATTTTCAAGAAAACTTTTAATCTTTGCAGGGTCGGCTGTTGTTTTTGATGAATATAGGTTTTGATAGAGTTTTAAGAATCTTTCATTAATATCTTTGGGCAATGTGAGCAACTTTCCTTTTTCTGATCTAATTTTTTGAATAGTATGATCTATCTCCATTTTTTATGAGCTCCATTTTTGAGATGCGTCTCCTGCAAAAATATTATATCAGTATTAATAGATTTTAAATGGGCTAGTACTTTGCCCCTTTTAATTGGCTTGTTAACGCCCCTAACGTTCCAACCACAACATGTAATTCCTCCAATTTTCCGAGCAACGTCGTCTTGCATTTCAAAGCTTACATGGTTACCTTTGACTCAAATGGTCCAACACAATATTTGAAATGATTCCTTTTGTTGCTGGGTGGGTGAGCCCTGACCCATTTTCCCCTATCCCCCGGAGATATCTCCCAGAAAAAAGTGCATTAATAAAAATAGTTAGGCTATTTAGTAGAAAAGATAGAAAGTGAAAAAGAAAAACAACGGAAATTGCAACATATAGAAGTGCTGCTAGTGGATACCACCCAATGGTGGTGTGATTCATGATAACTTCCGTAGATGATGCTAATAATAAGTAACCCCGCTCCTTAAGGAGTTAATAAACACTAAATAGAACAGACCACAAAAAACAATATGCAAATCCGTCAAGGGATCAGCGTTCCCAAGAGGTTGAGTATCTTATTGTGCTCTAATTAACTAGTTAAATATTGGATAATTAGACTAATATATGGTGCTTATTACATAACTTTCTAATAGTACTGTTTTGGCTTATTAACCGATTCAAAGTCGGTGAACCTATGGCAACTTGTTGATTACAAATGACGTTTACATAGACAAAACTCTCTCTCTCTCTCTCTCCCTCACTCTCTACCTCCCTCTGCCTCCCACAACCTTTCCAAAGCATTCCAATTCAATCTCTAAACTTCCCCAAAACTTACGAAAACTTGTTCCACACTTCCCAACACTTGCCCAACCGATCTCTCTCTCTCTTTCCCTCTCTCTGCCCCCCTCGCTTTCCCCATCCCTCTCTCCTCTCCCAAAACTTTCCACAACTTGCTCTAACTAGATCTCACTTGCATTAGCTCTCTCTACCACTCCCTCGCTCCCTCTTCCTCCCCCTCCTTCTCTCTCTCTACTACTCTACCCCTACCCCTCCCCTTCTCTACCTTGCTCCCTCTCTCTCTGTCACTCGATCTCTCAAGTTCTCTGTTTAACGTATTAACCGACTGTGTCAGTAACTTTATAACAGCGTATTAATTATAACCACAGTATAAATGCATACAATATAGATGAATTAAAGACACAGTATAAATTCAGTATAGATACAGTGTAATCCTCTTGGTTGGCATCATGACATAAACTCGGTTACATAGTTACTTATCCTTGGCGGAACCCGCAGTGTCTTGGACAAACTTGAATGCTTTGTCCGGATCGGTGAAGAAGTATTCAGTCGCATTATATGTAACTCGCAGTTTGGCTGGATAAAGTAGACCGAATCTGAGATCTGGTATGTCCCACAAAATGGCTCTTGACATGGTAAAGAGTGCCCTTTTCTTAACGACTTCGACAGGATAGTCTCTGAATATTCGTATGTTCTCCCCTTCAAAGGTTTGGTTTCTGTTGTTGTCAACTTCCTTCATGATGTCTTCTAAAACGTAGCGGTGATGTACCTTCAGAATGAGCTGCCTTGATTGAGCTGTGAGAACTGGCCGGGCTCTCAGAGCTCTGTGAGACCGGTCCAGTTTAGGTTTTTCATCCAGACTAAGTACATCTTGCAGTAATTGTGCCGCAAAATCTCAAAGATTTTTACCGTGTTCCTTTCCTTCTTTCACACCAACAATCCTTAAATTCTGGCATTTTGAACGCCCTTCCAAATCAAGACATTTTTCAGTCACTTTGGCAAGTAGCCCAGAAATATGCTCTAGTTCAGCCTGTGTGTTGTCTGGGCATTTTCGGCAGTAGCAGATTCCAGTTCTCAAATAGCCTTGCTTTGTCTTTTTGAAGTAGCAAGAATAGGCTTCAGATTACGGCTGATATCAGTTTCAAATTGGTTCTTTGGATCCGTCTTCACGAAGGAGGACACAAACAATCTCCCTGATGTACTAGTGGCTAGAGGATATTGGGTGACGGAGGAACTGAAGGAAATTCACGTCAGGAAATGGTTCTGGGTAGACTAATGGGACTAAAGGCGGATAAATCCCCAGTGTTCTTTTTAAGAAAGGCGGGAAAGAGAAAACAGGGAATTATAGACCAGTTAGCCTGACATCGGTGGTGGAGAAGATGCTGGAGTCAATTATAAAAGATGAAATAGCAGCACATTTGGATATCAGTGGCAGGATGCAGTGTGGATAAATGCGAGGTTATCCATTTTTGTGGCAAAAACAGGAAGGCAGATTATTATCTAAATGATGTCAAGGGAAAAGACGAAGTACAACGGGATCTGGGGGTCCTTGTTCATCAGTCACTGAAAGTAAGCATGCAGGTACAGCAGGCAGTGAAGAAAGCGAATGGCATGTTGGCCTTCATAACAAAAGGAGTTGAGTATAGGAGCAAAGAGGTCCTTCTGCAGTTGTACAGGGCCCCAGTGAGACCACACCTGGAGTATTGTGTGCAGTTTTGATCTCCAAATTTGAGGAAGGGCATTCTTGCTATTGAGGAAGTGCAGCGTAGGTTCACAAGGTTAATTCCCGGGATGGCGGGACTGTCCTATGTTGATAGAATGGAGCGGCTGGGCTTTTACACTCTGGAATTTAAAGGAAGAGAGGGATTTTTTTGTTTTGTATGCTATCTAATCAATCAAATAATGCTCTGCATGAATACAATCGAGCCATACACAAGTACAACAGGTAAAGCAAAGGGGAAAAAATAGTAGTGGGCAGAATATAGTTTTGCAGCATTTTAGCATTATAGTTGCAGAGAAAAAGTCCAATGTTCTGTCACCTAAGGCTGAAATGCTTGAAACCCAAAGTCCATGCACACTCTCAGTCGGACTGACTGCGGGTCAGAAATAGAGATGATAAATGTTAATCAGGTTCTGCTATCAAATTCATTTGGATCTGGAGGAATCCTATTCTACCAGCTTTCCTGAGCTCCCTTGTTCTTTCATACCTCTAAGCTAATATCCAGCCCACTCAGTTTGACAACATGCCAGATTTGAAACCAATCTGTACATTCGCATCAACTCTGCATTCATAAACCTACCTTTCCGTGACAATTTTACTACTAGTGTGTTTGAAATCTTGGCAAGCAGTTTGTTGAAATAGGCAATGCTTTGTTATGGAATAAGTGTGTGAATCGCTGTGTTAATGATAACATTTAAAGAAAGCCTAAAATTTATAAGAACTTTGTTAGAACTCTATTTTTAAAGAGATGTGTTACATCTTGAGGATTTGATTAATTATTTATTTGCTGCTGTAAGCATTCTGTAATGTGAGCCCGGCTGTTGTATACATTTAAGGGTAGCTTTTTAAACCCACGATCTTCTTCTTCTTGCGTATGACGTGCACAGCCTAAGTTGTAGGACAACTTGTTCTATTTGATCTTATTTGATTGTGCGCACCAGGTTGATTGCATTCGTCAAAAAAGGGCGGACCACGTGAAGGTTGCAATCTTCCACCCCCACCCACTATCTGGTAACACAGAAGTAATCAAGGAACTTGAGTTGCAATACACAAGTACAACAGGTAGAGCAAAGCATGTTGCCTTTACTTTGGTTTTGGACAGTATGAAAATAAACACCTGATCAGATCCTTCCATTTTGGCTGTAACAGGGTTATTAATAATATATAAGCAGTATTAAATGCAAAACAGCAAATTACAGTGACTGATATAACACGTCCAGTGCTTCTGAAGTTGAGAAATTAATAATGGGAGCAAACCTGCAATAATATTTTTTTTCATAAATTGAGCTAGGTTATAAGTTCAAATCTCTTGAATCAACTGGGCCAGTTGATCCAATACATCTGTTAATTCATGAATTGGCTTGAAAGAAACATTAGTGTTCCAGATTACCTGATTCAACTATGTCCCTCAGCGAAGAAATCTAACCTCATCTTGTTTACGCCTGACTCCAGTCACATAATATATGCTTAACTCTCAATGTTATTAATGAAATTTGAAATGGTTGACCATCACTGCCTTGTCAGTGCCACCCACAATCCATGGACAATATTTACAAAAGTGCTCCATTCATTATTGATATTGATATTTTAAAGCAAGCCTTCAATGCAAAATCGCTTCCAAGTTATCTCAACCACAGTCTCTTCACAAAAACGTTATTCAGTGGAGGTCAGGGCTGGCCTTTAACCGATTGGACCAATTGCTCCCAATTGTGCCCTGCGCCTAAGGGGGCCCCGCGCCAGAGTAATCTACTCTCTGCTCAGGTAGATCTACCCCGAGTGGAGGGGGGGAGAGAGGGGTGGAGGGAGAGTAGAGGGGTGGAGGGGCCAGCCCACACACACACACACACACACACACACACCCACACACACACACACACACACACACTCACACACACACACACACACACACACACACACACACACACGCACACACACACACACACGCACACACACACACACACACGCGCGCGCGCAACTAAGTTAGGATGGGGTAAAAGCCCAAAGGGTAGGATGGGGCTGAAGCCCAACATTTAATGCCTGGACTGGTTTTTCGCCAATAGTTATTGGTTTTCCAGGATCTAGTTAATTAAATAACTTTTTTTAATTTCACAGTCATTAAAACATAGAAACATAGAAACATAGAAAATAGGTGCAGGAGTAGGCCATTCGGCCCTTCAAGCCTGCACCGCCATTCAATATGATCATGGCTGATCATTCAACTCAGTATCCTGTACCTGCCTTCTCTCCATACCCCCTGATCCCTTTAGCCATATTTATATTTATCCCTTCTTAAATATAGCCAATGAACTGGCCTCAACTACCTTCTGTGGCAGAGAATTCCAGAGATTCACCACGCTCTGTGTGAAAAATGTTTTCCTCATCTCGGTCCTAAAAGATTTCCCCCTTATCCTTAAACTGTGACCCGTTGTTCTGGACTTCCCCAACATCGGGAACAATCTTCCTGCATCTAGCCTGTCCAACCCCTTAAGAATTTTGTAAGTTTCTATAAGATCCCCCTTCAATCTTCTAAATTCTAGCGAGTACAAACCGAGTCTATCCAGTCTTTCTTCATATGAAAGTACTGACATCCCAGGAATCACCATCAGTCTGGTGAACCTTCTCTGTACTCCCTCTATGGCAAGAATGTCCTTCCTCAGATTAGGAGACCAAAACTGTACGCAATACTCCAGGTGTGTTCTCACCAAGACCCTGTGCAACTGCAGTAGAACCTCCCTGCTCCCTTGCTATGAATGCTAACATACCATTCGCCTTCTTCACTGCCTGCTGCACCTGCATGCCTACTTTTAATGACTGGTGTACCATGACACCCAGGTCACGTTGCAACTCCCCCTTTCCTAATCGGCCACCATTCAGATAATAGTCTACTTTCCTGTTTTTGCCACCAAAGTGGATAACCTCACATTTATCCACATTATACTGCATCTGCCATGCATTTGCCCACTCACCCAGCCTATCCAAGTCACCTTGCAGCTTCCTAGCATCCTCCTCACAGCTAACACTGCCCCCCAGCGTGTCATCTGCAAATTTGGAGATGTTGCATTCAATTCCCTCATCCAGATCATTAATGTATATTGTAAATAGCTTGTGTCCCAGCACTGAGCCTTGCGGTACCCCACTAGTCACTGCCTGCCATTGTGAAAAGGACCCGTTTACTCCTACTCTTTGCTTCCTGTCTGCCAGCCAGTTATCTATCCACATCAATACTGAACCCCCAATACCGTGTGCTTTAAATTTGTATACTAATCTCTTATGTGGGACCTTGTCGAAAGCCTTCTGAAAGTCCAGATATAACACATCCACTGGTTCTCCCTTATCCACTCTACTAGTTATACCCTTGAAAAATTCTATAAGATTCGTCAGACATGATTTACCTTTCATAAATCCATGCTGACTTTGTCCAATGATTTCACCACTTTCCAAATGTGCTGCTATCCGATCTTTAATAACTGATTCTAGCAGTTTCCCCAAACAAGTGGTATTGTAATTATGTACTTTTCAGAGGTGATCTATACATTTAGTTTTTTTACTTGTAGGCTTACATGTATGCAATTTTATATTAAAATGTAGCTTAGATCTGTTTGGTCCATTAACTCACACGCACTTTTTAAGCGCACATTTTGATTGCTTTCCCTTCTACCATAGACTTTATTTATATTTCTATGATTCTACAGACCTTGGCTGGGAACTTGGGGCTCACCAAAATTGTTCCCAATTGGGCCCCGCACCTCCTAATGCCTAAACCTAACTGGGGACATACAGTTATACGAATTCTTCACAAAAACGTTAATAAGTTATAGGAGTAGAATTAGGCCATTTAACCCATCGAGTCTGCTCCGCCATTTAATCATGGCTGATCTCTGCCTCCTCATCCCATTTTCTTGCCTTCTCCCCATACCCCCATGGCAGGAATTTCTGGGCATAATCCGGAAAACGCAGGATCATTTCATTCCAAAAAGGACAAAAGATTCTAAGGGGAGTAGGAGGCAACTGTGGCTGACAAGAGAAGTTAGGGATAGAATAAAACTAAAAGAAAAGATGTATAACACAGCAAAGAGTAGCCCGAAGCCAGAGGATTGGGAAACTTTCATAGGCCAACAGAAGAAAACAAAACGGGCAATACGGGCTGAAAAGATGAAGTACGAAGGGAAGCTGGCCAGGAATATAAAGATGGACAGTAAAAGCTTCTTTAGATATGTTAAGGGAAAAAGAGTAGCAATTGTGGGTCCCTTGAAGGCAGACACGGGTGAAATGATTATGGGTAACATGGAAATGGCAGAAGAGTTGAACAGGTACTTCGGATCTGTCTTCACTAAGGAAGACACAAACAATCTCCCAGATGTACTGGAGGACAGAGGATCTAAGGGGGTAGAGGAACTGAAGGAAATTTTCATTAGGCGAGAAATATTATTGGGTAGGCTAATGGGACTGAAGGATGATAAATCCCCTGGGCCTGATGGTCTGCATCCCAGGGTCCTCAGGGAGGTGGCTCTAGAAATAGTGGACGCATTGGTGATCATTTTCCAATGTTCAATAGATTCAGGATCAGTTCCTGTGGATTGGAGGATAGCTACTGTTATCCCACTTTTCAAGAGAGGAGCGAGAGAGAAAACAGGGAATTACAGACCAGTTAGCCTGACTTCGTTGGTGGGAAAGATGCTGGAGTCAATTATTAAAGAGGTAATAATGGGGCATTTGGATAGCAGTAAAAGGATTTGTCCAAGTCAACATGGATTTGTGAAAGGGAAATCATGCTTGACTAATCTTCTGGAATTTTTTGAGGATGTGACAAGTAAAATGGATGAAGGGGAGTCAGTGGATGTAATGTTTCTAGACTTTCAGAAAGCCTTTGATAAGGTCCCGCAAGGGAGACTGGTGACTAAAATTAGAGCACATGGTATTGGGGGGAGGGTGTTGACATGGATGGACAATTGGTTGGCAGACAGGAAGCAAAGAGTAGGAGTTAACAGGTCTTTTTCAGAATGGCAGGCAGTGGCGAGTGGAGTGCCGCAAGGCTCGGTGTTGGGGCCGCAACTGTTTACCATATGTAGTACTGATTTGGAAGAGAAAATTAGGAGCAACACTAGCAAGTTTGTGGATGACACAAAGCTGGGTGGCAGTGTGAACTGTGAAGAGGATGTTAGGAGGTTGCAGGGTGAGTGGCAGATGTGTGGCAGATGCAGTATAATATAGATAAATGTGAGGTAATCCACATGGAGGTGGTCTCCTAAATGTGAGGTGGTCCACCAACACCGCTGCGCTGGTCAAGAAGGCACAGCAACGACTGTTCTTCCTGAGGACATTAAAAAAGACTGGTCTGCCCCAACAGCTGCTGACAACCTTCTACCGCTGCACCACAGAGAGCATATTAACGTATGGCATCTCTGTGTGGTATCTCAGCTGCACGGGGGCGCAGAGGAGAGCTCTTCAGCGCGTCGTCCACAGAGCGCAGAGGATTATTGGGACACGGCTACCAGCCTTGGAGGGCATCTACCACACACGGTGCCTCAGGAAGGTCGTCAGCATCCATAAAGACTCCTCACACCCTTGTAATGGACTGTTCGAACTACTTCCCTCCGGCAGACGTTACAAGGCCTTCTACGCCCGAACCTCCAGACTCAGAAACAGCTTCATTCCCAGAGCTATAGCGGCTCTGAACCGGCCCTGCTGAGTGCCCTCCATCCCACCTGGACTGTCTCCCTCAGATGGTCACGTCGCACAGTTTATTTATTTTTTATTTTTTTGACATCGGTTGGAAGCTGCATACTAAATCCCGTTGCACTGATGTGCAATGACAATAAAATATATATTATTATTATTATTATTATTATTATTATTATTATTATTTGGCAGCAAAAACAAGGGGGCAGATTATTATCTTAATGGGGTTAGGTTAGGTAAGGGGGAGGTGCAGTGAGACCTGGGTGTCCTTGTACACCAGTCACTGAAAGTTGGCGTGCAGGTACAGCAGGAAATGAAGAACCCCAATGGAATGTTGGCCTTCATAGCAAGAGGATTTCAGTATAGGTGGAAAGAGGTTCTTCTGCAGTTGTATAGGGCTCTGGTAAGACCACATCTGGAGTATTGTGTACAGTTTTGGTCTCCTAATTTGAGGAAGGTGATCCTTGTGATTGAGGCAGTACAGCATTGGTTCACGAGATTGATCCCTGGGATGGTGGGACGGTCTTATGAGGAAAGATTGAAAAGACTAGGCTTGTATTCACTGGAGTTTAGAGGGATGAGGGGATATCCTATATTAACATATAAAATTATAAAAGGACTGGACATGCTAGTTGCAGGAAAAATGTTCCCAATGTTGGGCGAATCCAGAACCAGGGGCCACAATCTTAGAATAAAGGGGAGGCCATTTAAGACTGAGGTGAGAAAAAACGTTTTCACCCAGAGAGTTGTGAATTTGTGGAATTCCCTGACACAGAGGGCAGTGGAGGCCAAATCAATGTATGGATTTTAAAGAGAGTTAGATAGAGCTCTAGGTGCCAGTGGAATCAAGGGATATGGGGAGAAGGCATGCTCGGGTTATTGATTGGGGACAATCAGCCATGATCACAATGAATGGTGGTGTTGGCTCGAAGGGCCGAATGGCCTCCTCCTGCACCTATTTTCTATGTTTCAATGTTTCTATGGAACCCTGGACACCCCGTTCTAATCAAAAATGTATCTATCCACTGACTTGGCCTCCACGAACCTCTGTGGCAATGAGTTCCACAGATTAACTACCCTCTGACTAAAGATTCTTCTTACTGTTGGTGTGGTGGAAATGTTTGGGGGTCAATGCCCAAATGCTTTAGAAGCCTTGCACCACTGCCTTATAGACCACAGAATAACTGGTGAGCTGGGGCTGTGGTCCTCCAAAGGTTCAACCAGGAACACAATGTCAAAAACGCATCTTGAATATCAGTTAAGTTGTCGGTCATATACTGGTATATAAGTAATAAGATCCAATGGGGGATAAATAAAAATTCACTTGACACTTTCTTACATGTGAACATAAAAATAAGAGTTGGAGTTGGTCACGTGAGAACTGCAGCTTGCCATTCCACATCATCAAACATCTGTCTATTGTACACAGGTTTCATCTGCATCCTACATCTTGATGACTGATGTTGGGATGACCTGATTTTGGAGTGGAAGTGACTTGGATTTAACAGTTTTCCACTTGTCCCGTGGATCAGCTTCACTTTAGCAAATAGCTTGCTGAAAGGTATGGTGTGGCAATGTGGTAAGATTTTGGAGTAATGATATCACTGTGCTTGACACGGGTTTGCATTTACATTGAATTGAATTAGGTATGTTACAAAACCTACCTGAATCGTCATTGGGAATCTGCCCTCAGCCATGTCGGCGATTTTGGCGCTGTTTGGAGGGGGCGGGTTTAAAACGCGATTTTTACTAGGCTGTACTAATCGCACATGTTCAGCCTAGTAAATCATTTTTTTTTTTTTTTTTTTTTTTTTAATTTTATTTTTATTAGAAGTACGGTAAATTACAATCCTGCATAACACATATATCTTAATACATTTTTTGTACCGCTTCATTTTTTCGAGCTTTAAGAAAAAGGTAGAAGTAAGAAAAGTAAAGAAAGTGCAAGAGAGTCGTGAAGTGCAAGAGTGTTGGGAAAAGAAAGCCCCTTAGGAAGGAAGTTAGAGAAGGAAGTAAAGTGAGAAAATAGACCCTAGAAAAGAAAGAAAGAGAAAATAGAAACAATCGCTCTATTATAACATTAAACTCCGCAGAAAGGGGACTACCAACCAAGTCTGTTTTTGTTGTTTTACCTCCCGTTACCAGGTCCTGACTATTGCACCTCATACTTGTAATAGGTCCAGAAACATAGACCACGTCTTTTGGAATTGGTCTGCTTTACCGGCTAGGAGGAATCTCATCTCTTCCAGATGTAATGTTTCAAACATATTTGATATCCACATTTTTATTGTTGGTGTCGGCGCATTTTTCCAGAATTTAAGTATAAGCTTTTTTCCCATTATTAGCCCATAATTAAATAAATTCTTCTGAAACACATTTAATTCAGGGTTACCTTCCGATATTCCGAAGATAATCCATTCTGGTTTTGGTACCAGTTTTATTTTGATCAATTTTGAAAAAATATCAAATATTTCATACCAGAATTTTTTGATTTTTATACAAAAAACAAAAGAGTGCGCTATGGTAGCTTCTTGACACAGGTTTCATCTGCATCCTACATCTTGATGACTGACGTTGGGGTGACCTGATTTTGGAGTGGAAATAACTTGGATTTAACAGTTTTCCACTTGTCCCGTGGATCAGCTTCACTTTAGCAAATAGCTTGCTGAAAGGTATGGTGTGGCAATGTGGTAAGATTTTGGAGTAATGATATCACTGTGCTTGACACGGGTTTGCATTTACATTGAATTGAATTAGGTATGTTACAAAACCTACCTGAATCGTCATTGGGAATCTGCCCTCAGCCATGTCGGCGATTTTGGCGCTGTTTGGAGGGGGCGGGTTTAAAATGCGATTTTTACTAGGCTGTACTAATCGCACATGTTCAGCCTAGTAAATCATTAACGAAAAATCGCTGCAAGACCCGGTCGCAAAAGGTATTATTAGTTTTATAGGCCTCGATAATATAGTTATAATAGTTTTAAAATTACTGTTTCATTCCGCAACCTCTCGCAGCCCCAGGGTTTTATAAAGCAAACAATTAAAGGTATGTACCTTATTTTTACATTAAATGGGGCATATATATAACCCTATATATCAAGTTATCTATAACGAATAGTTCATTTTGGGCTTTTTATATCCCGCAGTATTTTTCTCGGCATTTGAGGGCACTAATCCAGCACTAGGTCAACGTTCTAAACCAGCGCGTTCCACATGAACCCACTAGAAAGCCGATTTAAATGGGCATTTATTTACAGCAATTGAACACTAAATTCCTTCCATTTGGCCTATAAATTAATATAAATTAGATATAAAAATCATGTTATATTGTGAATTATTTGTGAATAATCTTTGGACACTTAGGCTATTTAAAAATGTTAATCTTTCCTTAAGAAATGGGCGTTTGACTATCCAAGATCACAGCTTTTTTGTAATGTCCATTGAAAATCAATAGGGAACAAGATGCTAATTTCCGAGTATGAAAATGGTCATAACTTTTTTAATACTTGAGATATGAAAGTGAATTTGGTGTCAAATTAAACTTATTGTTATGCTTTATCTGATGGGATAAATTGCAGACTTGATTTTTTAAATCTCAAAATTTTGTAACATTGCTAATTGAATTATGGACCCATTGATTCAGTAATGAAATGCACAGCATCACGAACCAAGCAAAATTTAAGAAGGATGTTTCACAGCCTTCCAACTGATGGAGGCAAAGCCTTTTGTGAGCTCGAAAAGGGCCACATATCATGGTTGTTGCTAATCTTTACATTCACCTTCGGGTCGATATGTGTCAAACCTATCTAAATGAAAGGAGTTCAGGGCAGCATTTAATGGGGAGGAACTTCAATCGTCAATCATGAGCAACAACATAAGTTCTTGCTCTGAGAAGACTAAGACAGGCCAAGTATTGCAAATCTGCCATAATCATGACCATCTTTGAGCAAGGAGACAGACCGAAGTATGGTAACTGCACAGCAATTTTCCTGCCTTCTACCATTGGGGAAGCCACAGGCTGCTCCTCTGCTGTGTATCGTGTTCACATACATGGCTGTAAACGGTGGACAATAATGTCAAATGTTGTACAATGTGCATTTTAACAACTTACACAAATTTTCTTGTGCATGGAAAGCATTTGTACAGTGTGAATCTCACACACTGAAATGGGCCATAACTGGGCTACAGGAGTGGGTGCTCGCATCAGAGCGGATGTAGTGGACGCTTGCTTCAACATTAGTTCAACTTGCCTGACTTTGTTGGTTACACTTCTGTGCAGTTTTCCATGCTCTTATAGTAGATGTCTATTTTAGCAATGACTCTGATCCATCTCACCTCCAGGCCCTCTAT
Source organism: Leucoraja erinaceus (assembly GCF_028641065.1). Classification (NCBI taxonomy): domain Eukaryota; kingdom Metazoa; phylum Chordata; class Chondrichthyes; order Rajiformes; family Rajidae; genus Leucoraja; species Leucoraja erinaceus. The sequence continues at coordinate 77,212,588 of NC_073379.1, read as the reverse complement.
CACAAATCTGACCAACGCTCAACCATCCTGACTCTGTCCCAATTGCCTCTTTGGCTGAACTCACCTTCACCCCCACCACTCAAACTCACCAAGCAGCCAACACCTTCCTGCTGATGGCTTACCCTACAAGATGTCAAGCACGAAACCCAGGATCACTTCTCTAACCAACCGCCACCACCTTATGTCCAATCACCTGCCCTTGACCCTGACCCTCACCGGACTGCCCTTAACTCTGATAACTAGTCCATCAAGCTCCTTTGACTCCTCCCACTTCCTCCAAATCCAAGGCGTAGCTATGGGCACTCGCATGCACCCCAGCTATGCCTGCCTCTTTGTACGGTACATTGAACAATCACTGTTCCAGGCGTACACTGGCCCTATCCCCGAACTCTACCTCCGCTACATTGACAACTGCATCGGTGCTACCTCCTGCACCCATGCAGAACTCACTAACTTCATCAACTTCACAACTAATTTCCACCCTCAACCCACTGACTCCCATAGCTATCTAGACTACACTTCTTCCCACCCTGCTTCCTGTAAAGACTCTATCCCCTACTCCAAATTCCTCCATCTACCCCGCATATGCGCCCAGGATGAGCATTTCCATTCTAGATCATCTGAGATGTCCTAATTCTTTGGGGTACGGGGGCTTCCCCTCTTCCACTATAGATGAGGATCTCACTATGGTCTCCTCGATATCCCGCAGCTCCTCTCATGGTCCCCCTCCCCACTTTCGTAACTAGGACAGAGTCCCCCTTGTCCTCACCTTCTACCCCATCAGCCCTTGGATACAGCATATAATCCTCCACATTTTTGCCACCTCCAACGGTGGCCACATCTTCCCATCTCCACCCCTTTCTGCTTTCCGCAGAGACCATTCGCGCCACAACTCCCCGGTTAACTCGTCCCTTCCCACCCAAACCATCCCCTCCCCAGGTACTTTCCCCTACAACCGTAGGAGATGCAACACCTGTCCCTTTACCTCCCCCCTCAACTCCATCCAATGACCCCAACAAGCTTTTCAGGTGAGGCAGAGGTTTACTTGCACCTGCTCCAACCTCATCTACTGTATCCGCTGTTCCAGGTGTCAACTCCCGTATATCAGCGAGACCAAGCGCAGGCTCGGCGATCACTTCGCTGAACACCTCCGCTCAGTCCGCCTTAACCTACCTGATATCCCGGTAGCTCCGCACTTTAACTCCCCCTCCCATTCTGAATCTGACCTTTCTGGCCTGGGCCTCCTCCATTGTCAGAGTGAGGCCCAGCGCAAATTGGAGGAACAGCACCTCATATTTTGCTTGGGTAGCTTACACATCAGCGGTATGAACATTGACTTCTCTAACCAATTAACCCTTGTTTTCCCTCTCCCTCCATCCCTTCTCCCTTCCCACTAGTCTTACTGTTTCCAACTTCAGTCTATCTCTGTTCCGCCCACTCCACTGACATCACTCTTAGAAGGGTCTCGACCCGAAACATTACCGATTCCTTCTCTCCAGAGATGCTGCCTGTCCCGCTGAGTAAAGCCCCTGTCACACTTAGGTGTCCTTGGCACGCTAATTACGTGGCCTCATGGTCATGTTGAGGTGCGACGGTCCCGCACGACTTCATGCGTCCGCACAGCCATCTGGAGCGCGTGACGTCATTTGAAGATAGGCACAAAATGCAGGAGTAACTCAGTGGGACCGGCAGCATCTCTGGAGAGAAGCAATGGGTGACGTTTCGGGTTGAGACCCTTCTTCAGTCTGAAAGAAGGGTCTTGACCCGAAACGTCATCCGTTCCTTCTCTCCAGAGATGCTGCCGGTCCCGCTGAGTTACTCCTGCATTTTGTGTCTATCTTCAATTTTCTTCACCCCGCTCTGGTAGTAGGAGTGGGGGTGGATCCGGATCCACAATGGCCGTGAGCCCCAGGCCGAGCTCGGCGATCGCTTGCCTGCTTCTGCTGCTGTTGAAGGTGAGACATTGGCCGTCAGTTACGCGACAGGCCGGTGGCACGCAAAGATATCGTTCGCTACAAATTTTCGGAGCACCGCACGATACCGCGCACAACTACACGCCCCTCCGCGCTTCTCAGTGGGACCGGTCCCCTCGCGCCCACACGATGCCCGTGCGCCTCAATGCGACGACGAGGTCGCGTGCCTTAACTCCAGCATTTTGTGTCTACCTTCGATTTAAAGCAGCATCTTCAGTTCTTTCCTGCATAACCTCTAATCACTGATTGCCTGAACAATCAACACAACCACTTGATTTTGGCTCAAATCCCCCAACAACCATCCCATTATCAGACAATTACACCTCTGACCTCGTCTGATTCTCTCAACCCCAGCCCAACTCTTGATCGATAACCCAAACCCTTCAGGCGATAGAGAGATGTTTTAAATGTGCACTGGATGTGTAACTTTTGCCCTATTTTCAGCCTCTTATGTGATAAAACCTCAACCAAAAGTTAATGTGGGTCCTGCTTTAAATGTCACCTCAACCTGCTCGACCAGCTTCTAGCCCATGTTGTATTGTACACACAGAAATGTACATTAAAGTTATCCAGAAAACAGATAATGAAAATAATATGTCACTAAAATTAAAATTATTGTACCTTTCACTGAGTAATCCAGAAAATAAAACATCCTTTATAACAATAATTGATAAAATGTCAAATGAGAATTGTAAAAATGTCACCAATGATGATTACATAGAAACATATAAATATAGAAACATAGAAAATTGGTTCAGGAGTAGGCCATTCGACCCTTTGCGCCAGCACCGCCATTCAATATAATCATCCTAAATCAGTACCCCGTTCCTGCTTTTTTCCCATATCCCTTGATTTTGTTAGCCCTAAGAGCTATATCTACTGTAACTCTCCCTTGAAACTACCCCTTATTCTTTAACTGTGACCCCTGTATCTGGTCTCCCCAAAAATTGGGAATATTTTTCCTGCATCTAACCTGTCCAATCCCTTAAGAATTGTATATGTTTCTACAAGATTCCCTCTCATCTTTCTAAATTCCAGTGAATATAAGCCCAGTCGATCCATTATTTCATCATATGTCAGTCCCGCAATCACGGGAAGTAACCTGGTGAACCTACACTGCAGTCCCTCAATAGCAAGAATGTTGTTCCTTATATTAGCAGACCAAAACTGCACACAATACTCCAGGTGTGGTGTCACCAGGGCCCTGTACAACTCCAGTAGGACCTCCTTGCTCCTATACTCAAATTCTCTCGCTATGAAGGCCGACATGTCATTTGCTTTGGTTACACAGAAAAGCTGGAGAAACTCAGCGGGTGCAGCAGCATCTATGGAGCGAAGGAAGTAGGCAACGTTTCGGGCCGAAACCCTTCTTCAGTCATTTGCTTTCTTCACTGCCTGCTGTATCTGCATGCTTACTTTCAGTGACTGATGTACAAGGATTAGTTTAGAGATACAGCAGGGAAACAGGCCCTTTGCCCCACCAAGTTAATGCCGACCATCGATCACCCATTCACAATAGTTGTATGTTATCCCACTTTCGCATCCACTCCGTACACACTGGGGCAATTTACAAAGCTAAATAACCTGCCAACCTGCATGTCTTTGGGGTGTGGAGGGAAACCAGAGCACTGTGGTCACAGGGTGAACATGCAAACTCCGCACAGATAGCACCCAAAGTCAGTATCAAACCACTCTGGTGCTGTGAGGTAGTGGCTCTACTAGCTGTGCCATTAATTAATTATTTAAAGCAGATATAACATACGCTGCTGTTACACTTTCTGAGTCAATGATTTATTTTTACAGAATCACGTTTCTTGGAGATCTTTGGTGTTATCCCAATTTACTGCACCATGAAAAGCCTGAAGCAGCCAGAGTATTGCTCACGTTTCACATACAGTTCAATTTTTCATCATGAAATAAAAAGATACAATTCCCCCCTCCCCATTAAATTATTGAGGATCATCCTGTTATATTTATTACAGCAGGGGCTGATATTACTATGAGTTGTCAAATTTCAGTTTCCTGTTGTTGGCTTCACACACATGCAACACACATTGACTGGTCTTGTGCCAGCTTCACAACAATCCCCCCTCAGCTGCTCCAACCTTAGGATACGGAAGAGCAGAGGATAAATTACAAGATCAATGCCTGATCCCCCTAATGCCGCAGAGACGATTGAGAAATGAATATGAGGACCACTATAAATAAAAGATTAAAACTGATATGACCCATAGAGTGTAAAATATTAAGGGCTACAGACAATCTGCTACCTCTAGCTCCAACCAAATTAACCCTCTCAGGGGTTGCCCACTGTCCAAAGTATAAGTTAGTGTAAAGAACTGAACAGAGCTGAATGATACCTCGGAATATTGATAATGAAAACATTAATACAACCGTGCGACATGCATATGTTCCATGGGCCAAATAAAGGCGTGGATTTTAGAAGGTTTCAAAATATTGTGTGAATCCATTAAAATTTAGAATTAAATCTTAGCTTGAGAGTTGCAATGTGGGAACACGACTTAATTTGGACTATCAGTCCCCTCTGTATGCCATATCACTCTTTGGAGGCACAACTGTTAACATGCTGGTTTAAAAAATGTCCATTTTCTATACTGCACTACCTCTGCCATCACAAAATCACTAATAATGTCATAGGGTCATAAGGGATAGGAGTAGAATTAGGCCATTCGCCATTCCGACATTCAATCATGGCTGATCTACCTCTCCCTCCCAACCCCATTCCCCTGCCTTTTCCCCAAAACCTCTGACACCTGTACTAATCAAGAATCTATCTATCTCTGTCTTAAAAATATCCACTGACTTGGCCTCCACAGCCTTCTGTGAAAATAATTCCACAGATTCACCACCCTGTGATTAAAGAGATTTCTCCTCATCTCCTTCCTAAAAGAAAATCCTTTAATTCTGAGGCCATGACCTCTAATCCTAGATTCTCCCTCCAGTCAAAATATCCTCTGCACATCCCCTCTATCCAAACCTTTCACTATTCTGTATGTTTCAATGAGGTTCCCCCCTCCCTCATTCTTCTAAACTCCAGCGAGTACAGGCCCAGTGCCGACAAATGCTCATCACAGGTTAACCTACTAATTCCTGGGATCATTCTTGTAAACCTGTTCAGAGCCAGCACATCCTTCCTCAGATATGGTGCCCAAAAGTGCTCACAATATTCTAAATGCGGCTTTACCAGCGCCTTATAGAGCCTCAGCATTACATTCCTGTTTTGTATTCAGCCCTCTTGAAATAAATGAGTTTATATTGAGTTTGCTTTATTTCCTACCGATTTGATTTGCAGATTAACTTTTTGGGAATCCTGCACCAGCACTTCCAAGCCTTTGCACTTCCGATTTCTGGATTCTCTCCCTATTTAGAAAATAGTCTACGCCTTTATTCCAACTACCAACATGCATGATTCCACACTTTGTTACACTATATTCCACCTGCCACTTCTCTGCCCACTCTCCCAACCTGTCCAAGTCCTTCTGCAGAGTCCCTGCTTTCTCTACAATACCTTCCCTTCCATCTATTTTCATATCACCCGTAAACTTGCCCACAAAGCCTTCAATCCCCGCATTCAAATCATTAATATACAATATACAATATTCGGCCTTAGACTTCCAGTTGCTCCATCAACGATTCTCCCTCTGTCTTTAGATCCATTAATACCCGTAGTAATAAAGTAGCCAATGGCCACTTAGCCTGGCCAACATTCAGTCTTGTGCTGTCCAACGGCAGGTAAAGTATTCCGACATGTGTATTAGGCACACCGCGACGCCCTGTGTCTCCCTTTCAAGGGAGATGCTAAAAATGCATTTCATTGTCTCTGTACTGTACACTGACAATGACAATAAATTGAATCATTTCATTTCATTTCAGGTAATCATGAACTCAAAATAGAAATAAATGAAATCAAATACACAAAGCTGGAGCAACTGAGTGCGTCAGGCAGCATATCTGGAGAAATGGAATGTGATGTTTTTGTTGAGTCCCTTCTTCAGACCTGAAACGTCACCTATTTATTTTCTCCAGAGATGCTGCCTGACCTGTTGAGTTGCTCCAGCTTTTTGTGTCTGCCTTTGGTTTCAACCAGCATTTGCAGTTCCTCCCGACACATAGTTTGATTGAATGACTATTATGGAGACAAGGTTATAGGGTGAAAATCACTAGGGAATCAATAGTCCAGGGTTTTCAATGTTTCAAATGAATAGGCATAGAAGGAATAGGAAATAATATGGATACATTTTTGAAAAATTAACACATTCAGGGCTGTGGGAACTGCACAGAAGAAGCTTTTCGCTTTAGATGGCAATTTCTACTATTTTTTGTTTTGATTTCAAATTTCCACCATTTGCAATAGTGTGCTTGATTTTATATGACATCAGCTGGAAATAGCATAAATCTAATTCTCAAAAGATTCTTAAATGCAAGTATTTGACAGAAACATTGGAGATTTTAGCTACAACAAGTAAGAGATAAACAAAGTCTTGCTTCTGGAATTAATAATAAAATATATGTTGATCTCACATATACATTGATACGTTGGAGTCAGTCCAATTAGCCCGTCTGCTAAAGATGTTTACCATTTGAGGGAGCTATTAATTTAAAATTTTCTATATTACAAACAAAATTACATGTAGCAGACCAGGTTTAAAAACTATTTTATACCATTGTCATTAAAATTTATTTCAGTTAACTATCTGATTAATCTTGAGTAGTTGTACTATATAAACAATTATTTTGCCATCTATCTATATATTACTAAAACTATCATCTTGTATCTATCTATCTATCTATCTATCTATCTATCTATCTATCTATCTATCTATCTATCTATCTATCTATCTATCTATCTATCTATCTATCTATCTATCTGTATGTGATCCCGTAACTACGCCAAAACGGTACATGATAGCGCTAACATTGTAGCACCACCTTACTCACCATTTTCCTGTGGTCATTTGTGTCAAGTTTTGTTCAGATTAATGTTATATTTCACAAATTATTGACATTTGTAAGTTAAAAAAAAACACTTTGAGAACAATAATTTGCCAGATGCTGTGACAGTTGATGGGAGATTCTGGCAGTTTGCAGCTATGTGTCAAAATGGGATCTAACAGTCCAATCCCAATGGGATCTCATTTACATACGCTGCCGTGAATAGTCCTCCACCCTACAATGATATTACAATGGGATCTCAGCTGCCAATCAGCAGTGTTGGGATAAGCTCCACCCAATGCAAAGAGAGGTTTCTTACATTGTTGTAAGAAACATTGTTGTAAGGAGAGGTAGGGAGCGGGAGAGGGGAGGAGAAGAAATGTTATTTGAACATTGTGTTTAGTGGGGCAGTGCGAAAGGAGAGAGGTGAGCGAGGAGTGGGGGGGGGGGTGGGATGGGGTAGACGTCCACTTGGGGATTTTCATTGTGGGGTGGCGGGTGGAATAGGGGAGAGATTTAATTTCCAGAACTTTCCTTGCTGTCATAATATAGAATAAATATAACCATATAACAATTACAGCACGGAAACAGGCCATCTCGACACTTCTAGTCCGTGCCAAACACGTATTCTCCCCTAGTCCCATATACCTGCGCTCAGACCACAACCCTCAATTCCTTTCCCGTCCATATAACTATTCAATTATTTTTAAATGATAAAAACAAGCCTGCCTCCACCACCTTCACTGGAAGCTCATTCCACACAGCCACCACTCTCTGAGTAAAGAGGTTCCCCCTCATGTTACCCCTAAACTTCTGTCCCTTAATTCTTGTCATGTCCCCTTGTTTGAATCTTCTCTACTCTCAGTGGGAAAAGCTTATCCACGTCAACTCTGTCTATCCCTCTCATCATTTTAAAGACTATCAAGTCCCCCCTTAACCTTCTGCACACCAAAGAATAAAGCCCTAACTTGTTCAATAAAATAAAATAACAAATCACACAATAAAATAACCAATCACACAATAAACACAGATTTAACATCCACCACAGTAGGTCCATCAGGCACTTCCTCACTGTGATGGAAGGCAAAAGTCTTAAAGTCCTTGTCTCTTCCCTCCTTGGTCTCCCTCTGTGCTGAGGCGATCCAGGCCTCCGATGTTGTGACCCCGCCGGGTGACGGTAAGCAAGTCCCGCGGCTGAATCCGAGTTCCGTGAATGGGCCAGTTCAAACTCCGCGGCCCGGGGCGGTCGAACCTGCCGGAGCTGCCTCCCACCAGTCCAGCGGACGAAGCTGTTGTTGTGGGAGCCCCGGAAAAACAGGTCACCAACCTGGGACCTGCGAGCTCTCGACGATGTCGTCCACTGGGCCCGCGGCCGTGCCTCCGAGGCTCAGAAGTCGGGTCGCCGCTGCCGCAACACTGCCACAGCCCCGAAGTCGGGTCGCCGCCGCCGCAACGGCCCCGAAGTCAGCCTGCCTCGTGTTAGTAAGTCCTGGCTGGCTCTGCCTCCAGAGCTTTGAGGTCGGTCCCAGTTGGAGGCCGCCAGCTCCGCCATTAGGCCTCAGCGCAGACGGAGACGGAGATGGGGGATATGACAAGAAAAGGTTGCATCCCCCCCGAAGGAAGGGACCAAAAACATGTTTTCCCCCCCCCCCCCCCCCACACACATACACAACCTAAATAAACTAAAATTAACTAACACAGCACAGACGGACTGCAGGTGAGCTGAAGCTGCTAGGCCAGGAGGATATGGTTTTCATAATCCTTGATTCCCCTGCAGACCAAAATAGGATCTCCAGTATCTCAGCCTTCAATGTACTTTACAACCCTGCCTGAGCATTGGAACTGGCAGGATAAAATGAGGCATGAGACTTGCATTTAAGCTCCAGCTGTGCTGCCTCTTAGGAAGAGTTTGAAATTTCAGCTGTGGGAAACTATTGCGAGAGCCTTTTTGCAGGATTGCAGACCACGATAATGATGGCTTTACATTAATCTGGGTGTAGAGCCTCAACAGTGAATTGGTTCAATCATGAGATTTTAGAGCATAACTAATACCTTGACTTGATCTGTACCAGTTAAATTATTCAAATGAGAACCAGTTAGAAAATATGTTGGCAAATCTTTTTTACTTTCTTCATGCACTGTAAGGTACTTGCTTGCACTTTGATTTTACATTAGTCTGATTATGGACACAAACACTATTTTTGTATGTGATAAAATAGTAAGATTAAACGAGAACTTACCAGTTTGAAGTTTGATCGTTATTTTATGAGGAGTAACGTTGAGGGATTACGTGAAGAACTCCGCCAGGACGCATGCGTGTCATTCTTCAAAGCAGCGGTGTGAAATCACAGATAACTGTAATGACTAAACATAGTAAGATTAGAGAAGAGATACCAGTTGAGCATATGATCAAGGGTGGGAGCGGAGGGCACGTAATCCCTCAACGTTACTCCTCATAAAATAACGATCAAACTTCAAACTGGTAAGTTCTCGTTTAATCTTACTATTTTACTTCGGACTACGTGAAGATTTTAAAGCTCTGTGATTTCATGCCGTGGAAACGAGTCCATGCATCATATCTGCCTTGATGACTGTAGCAGGAATTGTGTCAACATAATTTAGACACGAATTCGACATTGAAATTCATAAAACCTATTAACACAACATTATAACCCTTATTTATGGGGTAAATTAAATTACAGAACTTAAAATTGTTTCTGCAAACGTTCCAGGTTTCATGACTGGTTTATGATAAAATAGTTGGAATGATTTTTCCCCTGACCATCCTGGTGCCTTGAGGATTTGGTCCATTGGTACATCCAACTGCATAGCTGCCGATGTAGCTGCAGCCCTGGTGGAATGAGATTTAAAAATATTAGTATCCACCCCAGCCTGTGTTAGCACCTGTTTCAGCCATCTTGAGATGGTCTAGACCATCACTCTTTTGTGTGGTTGCTTATGGCTGACTAAAAGTGCCTTCTCATTGCCTCTGATGATTTTTGTTTTCTCCATGTATAACGACAAATGTCTTACTATACAGAGACGATCATCTGTTGGGTATGACCTAAATTCTATATCGAGGCCTGCTGATCCCTGTCTGTTCTGCTTTACTAATTAAAAAATATGAAACGTAATATTTTCAGATGTAGAGGTCATGTTGTCCAGTCTTAATTTATGTAATGACTGTACCCCTTGTGCCGTGACCAATGCCATTAGCATGTCTGTTTTTAATGTCAGTCTGTGTAGGGACAGAGCTGTTGCTGGAGACCAATTCCTGAGCATCTTCAGGACAATACTCACATCCCATATTTGGGAGTACCTGGTTCTTGGGGGATTGGTATTAAAAATTCCCCTCATAAGTTTTATTACCAGTGGGTGAGTCCCAACAGAGTGATGCTCTGTTCCTTGCCATAGATAAGTTGATAGGGCATTTCTGGCGCAGTTGATGGCACTATAACTGAGCCCCTCATCATAATGGAGGCCTGCCAGATATTCCAGAACAGACGGGATGTTCATATCTCTGTAGGTGATGTTGTTTTTGTGACAATACATCTCCCACTTCCTGATATAGACCAGATACTGTTTTTTGGTGGACTGTCTTTGGGCCGCCGAAATCACGTTCACTGTTCGGTCCATCAGTCCCAGTTGTAGTAGTGGTGTTTTTAAACTCTACAAATTAAAAAATTCAAATGGTTATGGCATGGGTGGCTATTGCTTGTTATGGGATGAAGCAATAAATCTGGTCTATGTGGGATGGTGATACATGGTTCTAATACCATGTTTAGTACCACTGGGAACCATGGTTGAGTAGGCCAATCGGGTACTACCAAAATACCAGACGCAGAGTCTTGCTGTATTTTCCTTAATACCCGACTGATGAGGCAGAAAGGAGGGAATGCGTAAATAAACAGTTTCCCCCAATGCAGCGAAAATGCATCTGTCGCCGCTGCCCCAGTGTCTGGTTCCCATGAAACATAATTTGGTAACTGGTGATTAAGTCTGAATGCGAATAGATCAATATCTGTTGTTCCATATCGTGCTGTAATATCAGCAAATACTTTTTTTATTCAACATCCATTCGGTGTTTTCATTAAATTTGCGTGACCTGGTGTCTGCCACTAAATTTAGTCTTCCTGGTAGGTAAGTAGCTGATATCCAAATATCTCTCTGGATACACCATTGCCAAATTGTATTAGCCAGATTGTCACATGATGTCGATTTGTTTCCACCCATGTGGTTGATGTATGCTACCACGGTGGTATTGTCTATCTGTAGTCTAACATGCTGGTGATATGACCCAGTACAATATGACTTTAGGCCATAGAATGCACCCAACATTTCCAGGTAGTTTCCAGTGTGAGTAATAATGATGCCTCCTGAACAGTCCATCCACCTCCACAGCTGGTGATAGAATTGGTGGCACCCCAAGTGCACTGGCATCAGTTTGTAGTACCATAGAAGGGTTACTAACCATATAACAACCATATAACAATTACAACACAGAAGCAGGCCATCTCGGCCCTACAAGACCGTGCCGAACAACTTTTTTCCCTTATTCCCACCTGCCTGCCATCATACCATAACCCTCCATTCCCTTCTCATCCATATGCCTATCCAATTTATTTTTAAATGACACCAAAGAACCTGCCTCTACCACTTCCACTGTAAGCTCATTCCACACCGCTACCACTCTCTGAGTAAAGAAGTTCCTCCTCATGTTACCCCTAAACATCTGTCCCTTAATTCTGAAGTCATGTCCTCTTGTTTGAATCTTCCCTATTCTCAAAGGGAAAAGCTTGTCCACATCAACTCTGTCTATCCCTCTCATCATTTTAAAGACCTCTATCAAGTCCCCCCTGAACCTTCTGCGCTCCAGAGAATAAAGATCTAACTTATTCAACCTTTCTCTGTAACTTAGTTGTTACTGACAATGATTGGATTTGAACAAAGCCAGAGGTTATTTATCCACCATTTTAGTTCCATTTTATCTTTAATTGGTAGCTTCATAGGTCTGTCAAAGTGACCTACATTCATTTTGAGTGCTTGTATTTTTGCTCTCTGTAAGTTTTGGTAATGTAAAGGTTCAAATTGTGTGGCTGGAAAAGCAGCCACCTTTTTGCCAGTTACTTTTGCTACCAATCTGATGGATGGTTTGCTGATGTCAATGAAGTTATTGCAAGCCTCTATTAAATCTGTAGCTTTTCCCTTAGGCAAAGTCACCGACATGTGAACTGAGTCAATGGTGAACCCCAAATAGTCCATAGTAGTGGAAGGCGTTAATTTAGATTTAACTGGATGGATAATAAACCCCAGTTTTTCAAATAACTGTTTTGTGGCTGTTACAGTTTGTTTGGCCAATTCCAAAGTTTTGCCCACAATAAGTATGTCATCTAGATATGCCATGACCATGTGTTTTTGTTTCCGTAGAAACGCTAAGGCTGGTTTCAAAATATTTGTGAACAGCCTGGGGGCTGATGTTAACCCATTTGGCTGTGCTCTATACTGCCAAAGTTGTCCCATCCAGTTGAATTTAAATAACATATGTGGTCACCTCGTATAAGCACTGAATAGTAAGCATCTTTTTAATCGATGCTGGCCATGAAGTAACCTTTGGAAATTAATTGTTTAGCAGTAACAAAAGTTTCCATTTTGAAATGAATATATTGTACAAATGTATTCTATTTGGTCAGATCTATGATGATGCGACAACCACCATCTTTTTTGTTTTTGGTAAATATATTGGACACGAACTCTAGTGGTTTTTTCAATTACCCCTTTTGCGTAAAACTGCTCCAGTTCAGCTTGCACCTCTGATTTTTCTTTACCAGAAAGTAGAAACATAGAAACATAGAAACATAGAAATTAGGTGCAGGAGTAGGCCATTCGGCACTTCGAGCCTGCACCGCCATTCAATATGATCATGGCTGATCATCCAACTCAGTATCCCGTACCTGCCTTCTCTCCATACCCCCTGATCCCCTTAGCCACAAGGGCCACATCTAACTCCCTCTTAAATATAGCCAATGAACTGGCCTCAACTACCCTCTGTGGCAGAGAGTTCCAGAGATTCACCACTCTCTGCGTGAAAAAAAGTTCTTCTCATCTCGGTTTTAAAGGATTTCCCCTTTATCCTTAAGCTGTGACCCCTTGTCCTGGACTTCCCTAACATCGGGAACAATCTTCCTGCATCTAGCCTGTCCAACCCCTTAAGAATTTTGTAAGTTTCTATAAGATCCCCTCTCAATCTTCTAAATTCTAGAGAGTATAAACCAAGTCTATCCAGTCTTTCTTCATAAGACAGTCCTGACATCCCAGGAATCAGTCTGGTGAACCGTCTCTGCACTCCCTCTATGGCAATAATGTCCTTCCTCAGATTTGGAGCCCAAAACTGTACGCAATACTCCAGGTGTGGTCTCACCAAGACCCTGTACAACTGCAGTAGAACCTCTCTGCTCCTATACTCAAATCCTTTTGCAATGAAAGCTAACATGCCATTCGCTTTCTTTACTCCCTGCTGCACCTGCATGCCTACCTTCAATGACTGGTGTACCATGACACCCAGGTCTCGCTGCGTCTCCCCTTTCCCAATCGGCCACCATTTAGATAATAGTCAGATTTCCTGTTTTTGCCACAAAAATGGATAACCTCACATTTATCCACATTATACTGCATCTGGCAAACATTTGCCCACTCACCCTGCCTATCCAAGTCACCCTGCAGTCTCCTAGCATCCTCCTCACAGCTAACACTGCCCCCCAGCTTAGTGTCATCCGCAAACTTGGAGATATTGCCTTCAATTCCCTCATCCAGATCATTAATATATATTGTAAATAGCTGGGGTCCCAGTACTGAGCCTTGGGGTACCTCACTAGTCACTGCCTGCCATTGTGAAAAGGACCCGTTTACTCCTACTCTTTGCTTCCTGTTTGCCAGCCAGTTCTCTATCCACATCAATACTGAATCCCCAATGCCTTGTGCTTTAAGTTTGTATACTAATCTCTTATGTGGGACCTTGTCGAAAGCCTTCTGGAAGTCCAGATACACCACATCCACTGGTTCTCCCCTATCCACGCTACTAGTTACATCCTCGAAAAATTCTATAAGATTCGTCAGACATGATTTACCTTTCGTAAATCCATGCTGACTTTGGCCAATGATTTCACCACTTTCCAAATGTGCTGCTATCCCATCTTTAATAACTGACTCTAGCAGTTTCCCCTCTACCGATGTTAGACTAACTGGTCTGTAATTCTCCATTTTCTCTCTCCCTCCCTTCTTAAAAAGTGGGGTTACGTTTGCTACCCGCCAATCTTCAGGAACTACTCCAGAATCTAAAGAGTTTTGAAAGATTATTACTAATGCATCCACTATTTCTGGAGCTACTTCCTTAAGTACTCTGGGATGCAGCCTATCTGGCCCTGGGGATTTATCGGCCTTTAATCCATTCAATTTACCCAACACCACTTCCCGGCTAACCTGGATTTCACTCAATTCCTCCAACTCCTTTGACCCGCGGTCCCCTGCTATTTCCGGCAAATTATTTATGTCTTCCTTAGTGAAGACGGAAGCAAAGTAGTTATTCAATTGGTCCGCCATATCCTTGTTCCCCATGATCAACTCACCTGTTTCTGACTGCAAGGGACCTACATTTGTTTTAACTAATCTCTTTCTTTTCACATATCTATAAAAACTTTTGCAGTCAGTTTTTTTATGTTCCCTGCCAGTTTTCTTTCATAATCTATTTTTTCCTTTCCTAATTAAGCCCTTTGTCCTCCTCTGCTGGTCTTTGAATTTCTCCCAGTCCTCCGGTATGCTGCTTTTTCTGACTAATTTGTACGCATCATCCTTCGCTTTGATACTATCCCTGATTTCCCTTGTTATCCATGGATGTACTACCTTCCCTGATTTATTCTTTTGCCAAACTGGGATGAACAATTTTTGTAGTTCATCCATGCAGTCTTTAAATGTCTTCCATTGCATATCCACCGTCAACCCTTTTAGAATTAATTGCCAGTCAATCTTGGCCAATTCACGTCTCATACCCTCAAAGTTACCTTTCTTTAAGTTCAGAACCATTGTTTCTGAATTAACAATGTCACTCTCCATCCTAATGAAGTACGAACATTCGGTTCGGTATATGTTGAACTGGAGGGCTGTACTTGTGTATAAATTATACTGTATGTCCCTGGATACTGCTTAAAATGTAAGTATCGGTTGTTCACATGCTCCATGCATTCAGAAAGGAGTGTAATCTCCTCCCAACCTCCATGCTCCCTGTATTTTGTAGGGAACCAGACCCACCTACCTCCATAGATACCAGTGGCAGGTTTACTTCTTTTTGTAAGTTCTTTGCTGATGTTGATGCACTGGTGTCTGGATTTGTGGTTTGGTTGACGTTGGAGGTCCGCGTATTTTCCAGGAAGGCCGGCCTGGGCCATGGCCTAAAAAAGACATGTTTTGTGTACCGGGCCTTCGAGGTTTCACCGGTCGGTCTTGCTCTACTGGTGGGTGCGTAGGGGTGCTGTCTTTGGCTGTAGTGGGTTTTTGATGGAGTCCCTTTTAGTAGTCCCAGGGTTTTTGCTTCCTCATCGAGCTCCTTGACTTGCTTCGATAGGTTGCCTCCAAATAATAGTATCGGTGGTTTTATGTTCCCAGGTTTGCACAGACCCGCGAATTTTGGATTTAATGTGGGTTGGAAGGCATTCTTCCTGATGTTGTTTATCTCATGTTGAGTGTTACAAAGCAGTGCCAGTGCATCTTGTTGGTCCTGGGACATGTCCTTGTCATCCACTGTGCGGGCAAATGCTGTTATCCCTGCTGTTTGGAGTTTCAATACTTTTTGTAGTTTGACATCCATACTTCTGATTCCTACTCCAATATGTTTCCATATACAGGTATTTACTATTGGAACATTCAGGGATATGCAGTTGCCCGGTGCTAGGTGTCTTGATGTGGTGTCCAGAACATCCTGTTCTTGTAACTGGTTGAGAGACATATAGTCTATACTGGCAGCAAGCTTTTGCTCCAGGTTTTGGCCAGTCTGGTCTGGCTGTATGAAGTTGGACACCATGTCCAGTATGTGTTCTCGTTCCTGCACCCCCTGCACAC
The DNA here is from genome assembly GCF_028641065.1 of Leucoraja erinaceus. NCBI lineage: Eukaryota > Metazoa > Chordata > Chondrichthyes > Rajiformes > Rajidae > Leucoraja > Leucoraja erinaceus. Next base: position 77,196,554 of record NC_073379.1, on the reverse strand, counting down.
ATGACTTTTCTTCTGCGAACCCCTCTTCCAGATCAGCCCAGAACTGACCCGCAGTGCTCCCCTCTGATGAGGTAGAAGCTCTGTGCAGCCCTTCAAGAGGTACTGCTGTGGGTTTATCATAGGGCCCACTGTGACCCGACTCCATCTCCCGTAGCCTGTCACGTTGGAGCAAATGCTCCACACACCGCTCCATCTGGCTCCAGCGCTCACGGTCGCTGGCCGCCCGCGGTTGTTCAAAGTCGGACTCCTCTGAATCCATGACTTTGTTTGTTTTCTGTCTTGCCTTACCGCCCGGCCGCGTGGATCTGACCGGTGCGGAGACGACATCGGGCACAGCTGATCCCATTATCGGTGATTGAAGTGCCGCTGGCTGCTGCTGGCTGCCCGCTGCTCCACGGTCCTCCCTCACTAGCTTTGTCGCAGCCCTTGTTTTCTTCGATTTGTCCATGTTCCCCACCTGTAAGTTGGTATAGGGAACAAAAAAGACTGCAGAGTAACTCTTACCTGCAAGTTCCGGCTTTTAAACTGCCGCTGCGGGGGAACGTCGTTCCACCGCGCCTGACGTTTCGTAATGCGTGTAGCAATATGTCACTAGCGGGGTTCTTCATGTAGTCACTCACGTGACTCCGAAGTAAAATAGTTGCTCTCAGACACTTAAAAAATATCACAAAAGCCAAGTTCCCAAGTATCAAATAATTTCCAGCAGGTCAGGCAGCATCTCTGAATAGAGAAATTAAAGTCATCCAGCTGAATTTTTGACTTTGTTTTTCTCTCTGCTAAGGCTGTATGATCAGCATCCAGCATTTTTATTTCAAATTTTCAGGTCAGCAATTTTTTACTTCAATCAAAGGGATGGCAATGTGGCGTTGCAGTAGAGTTGCCACCTTACAGCCCCAGAGACCCGGGTTTGATCCTGACTATGGGTGCTGTCTATACAGAGTTTGTACAATCTCCCTGTGATCTCGTGGGTTTTCTCAGGATGCTCCGGTTTCTTTGCACACTCCAAAGACGTATGGGTTTGTAAGTTAATTGGCTTCTGTAAGAATTGTAAAATTGTCCCTAGTGTGTAGGATTGTGCTAGTGTACAGGGTGATGTACACTGGTTGGTGCAGCCTCTGTTGGCTGTTTCTGCCCAGTATCTCTAAACTAAACTAAAATATTCCTTTTGTGATTGGTCCTCACACTAAACTCAGTCCAGAGTCATCAACTCCCTTCATATCTTTGCCTCCTCACTGAGGATGCAGCAGAAAGTGTGGAGCCTCACCATTCTATTCATCTGTACAAACATCTGCTTTATTATCAAGACCACCAATCTCCATTTCCAGAACATTCTACATTGCATTCAGAAAGTATTCAGACCACTTCACTTTTTCCACATTTTGTTACGTTACAGCCTTATTCTGAAATGGAATAAAAAAAAATATCATCAATCTACACATAATACCCCATAATAAAAAAATTGAAAACAGGTGTTTAGAAAACCTGCTCCAGAGCATTCAGGACCTCAGACTGGGGCAGAGGTTCACCTTCCAACAGGAGAACGACCCTAAACACACAGCCAAGACAATACAGGAGTGGCTTTGTGACAAGTCTGTGAATGTCCGTGAGCCCGGACTTGAACCCAATCGAACATTTCTGGATGGACCTGAAAATAGCTGTGCATCGACACTCCCCATCCAACCTGACAGAGCTTGAGAGAATCTGCAGAGAAGAATGGGTGAATTTACCCCAAAATAGGTGTGCCAAGCTTGTCGCGTCATACCCAAGAAGACTTGAGGCGGTAATCGCTGCAAAAGGTGCCTCAACAAAGTACTGAGTAAAGGGTCTGAATACTTATGTAAATGTGATATTTCAGTTATATATTTTTAATTACTGTGCAAAAATGTCTAAGCACCTGTTTTTGCTTTATTATGGGGTATTGTGTGTAGATTGATGATTAAAAAATGAATTTAATCCATTTTAGAATAAGGCTGTAACGTAACAAAATGTGGAAAAAATGAAGGGGTCTGAATACGTTCTGAATGCACTGTATATCTCGCATACCCCGGTTATCATTGCTAAAATCCTCATCTGTAACTTTGTTAACTGCAGAATTTGCTACTGCTTCCCTAGCCAGCCCTCTTATACTCCTGGTTAAATGGGCTCATCCACATTTTAAGTTGCACCTCTCCAGTCAACCCATGGCCCTGTGGCTACTGTTGAACATTGACTCCCAACTCAAACTGTTTACATTCTCTTCAAGCATTAAATCCTTGCATGTCTCACCTTCTCCATTGCCAGTTCTGAAACATGTCCAGTTCTGACCACATGAAGACCCATGGTTTTAATTGCCCAATCCAAACTCTTCCCCACCTCTATTGGCCATGATAGTCCTCAGTTAACTAAGGTTGAAGTTCTAGGATTCTCTCTCGAAAGCGATGAAGCCACTCCTCAAAATCTATCTTCTTGACCAAATTTTCTTGTCATTATCTGTTGTAGCATGGTGATAAATTTTATTTGATCAAGCTTCAGTAAAAAGCTCACTGGGAAGTTATGTGGTATTAAACTTGGAAAGCTATCATATAAACAGATTGTTTAATAGTTATTTAGTTTAGTTTAGTTTTAAGATTCAGCACAGAAACAGGCCCTTCGGCCCACCAGGAATACGCCGACCAGCGATCCCCATACACTTACACTATCCTATACACTATGGGCAATTTAAAATTATACCAAGCCAATAGCATAGAAACATAGAAATTAGGTGCAGGAGTAGGCCATTCGGCCCTTCGAGCCTGCATCACCATTCAATATGATCATGGCTGATCATCCAACTCAGTATCCTGTACCTGCCTTCTCTCCATACCCCCTGATCCCTTTAGCCACAAGGGCCACATTTAACTCCCTCTTAAATATAGCCAATGAACTGGCCTCAACTACCTTTTGTGGCAGAGAATTCCAGAGATTCACCATTCTCTGTGCGAAAAATGTTTTTCTCATCTCGGTCCTAAAAGATTTCCCCCTTATCCTTAAACTGTGACCCCCTTGTTCTGGACTTCCCCAACATCGGGAACAATCTTCCTGCATCTAGCCTGTCCAACCCCTTAAGAATTTTGTAACTTTCTATAAGATCCCCCCTCAGCCTACAAATCTGGTGTGGGAGGAAACTGGAGTTCCCGGAGAGAACCCACTCTGGTCACGGCGTAAACGTACAAACTCTGTACAGACAGCCCCCATGGTCAGGATTGAAACCGGGTCTCTGGCGCGGTAAGGCAGCAACTCTACCGTTGCACCACAGTGAAGCAGGCCATCAGCTTGATAGGGTACACACTATTTTCTGGGTACCAGAATACAAAGATTATAAGCAATGGAAAATGGCACCTATGTACTTGTGTCTGACAGGTGTTGACAACAATGGTATTTTTGTACTTTGAAAAGAATGTTTTGGAGCTTGTTATATGTGTATTCACATGTACAATGCAGACAGGTAGAGTCAAGTCATTTGACAACCCTAATGCTTGCCGCCGCCTTGATTTCAGATTAGATTCCTTTTTCTTCCCTGGAATGAATTCCATTAGTCTAAAAAAAGTATAAATTAATTTGAAGGTGTCATAAAGGTGAATTATCCTGAATATTCTCCACTCCCACCATCATCACCCACTCATATACATCCATTGTTAAAGCTGCAAGTTAAATTTGGGGCATTGCAACTACTTGTTAGTTGCTTGCAGAAAGTCAAATGGTATTCAGCTGAGCAGATCTTGCAAATATGGCTAAAAGGCTGTGGCTCAGCTTGAGCTAACAAAAGCCTTGGTACACGTGACAATAAACTAAACTGAATTGAAGTCTCACAAAATTGGCACAAAGCCCTTTTTGCTTTAGTGGGGATTTTATATGGAAGACAAAATAATAAATGCTATCTGCAATGTACATTTAGAGGGAGTGATTTGCAAAGAAGCGTAAATATGGACAAGAGGATAATCAGCATTGTGATATATAGCAAAGAAAACTGCAGAGAGGACATTTCTCATGTAGATGATTATGTGCTCTGGTAATTTTGCCATGACTGCCAGATGGTTTTGTTGCAAAGCATTGCAACGCTATATGTTGCTTGCAGTTCCTTGTGTCTATATATGTTACCGTGTTTATTCAGAGAATATTATTTCCAGAAGAAAGCTTGATTGTTAACGAAATGAATAGTGTTTACAAGTAGGTTTGTGAATATTGAAGACTGCAGGTAATATTGCTATGCACACTGACTGTATCACTTAGAGATGTATACTATTTCTGCATTAGTCAAACTTAAGACATTCTTGAGAAATGAAAGTGGAGATGAGTAGTGTATCTAAGGAGTTGTTCTCATGAAATGATAGCATACCAAGTGCAATTTAGACTGTTCAAGCAGAAGCATTTGCTGTAAATCTATCTCTCCATTCTTCAGCACCTATTAAAACTCAGTAAAAAAAACAGAATATTACAATTGCTGTCATAACTTGATGTACAAGCGCAATCTGAATTTCCCCAGTGCATGCCTGGTACTGAAATGTTGATGAATTAGTTACACAAAACTCGACTGTGTGGAATAGATATTTACATTTTAATATGGTCATGGCAATATTGTCAAAACCATGAAAGATCAGCTTGCAAAAGTGAATAGAAACAGGAAAGATGATTAATATTGATATAAATGAAACAAAAAAAAGTTTATTTTAATATTAGTGTCTTCATTTCAACCATGACTATTTGTTTCTTTTGACATTGTTAGCTCAGGAAGGATTTTTGCATTAAATAAACCTTAATAAAAATTCAAACCAAAGCCTTGAATGATTGAAACTGTGGTTTAATGCATTTTTTAAAGAATTTGACTGGAGAAACCATAAACTCTGAATAATTCAAAGGGTGATTAAAATGATCAAAGATTGAAGTGAAACTTGATACACCTTGTTATCTCATTTTATTTACTTTTCAGAACTCTTCCAAATATTAGAAGAAAAGAATACCAATTTTCAGGCCTGTCATATTATGCAAGTGCTTAAATATTAATGAATGTCAAATTTGTCAACATTTCTATGTACCACACACTCTGCAATAATATTTGTGTCCTTATTAAAAATGTAAAGTTGTCATTGAATTTTCCAATATGATTCTCCAGTGACTAATGTAGCGTGTTTTATTAATAAGCCTGTTCTGATGAGTAATATTAATTTAATATGGCTGCATGTGAGATTAAACCATAAATTATTGCTGCACAACGTGATATGATTTGACTGCTGCATTGTGAGGTCAAATTTAACCCTGTACATACATTTGGCTGAGAAGAGATCTATTATAGTGAAAGTCATGTTTTACAGTTTAATGGAGTAGTTAATCCAGATAGAAAGGTAACTGCAAGTCAGCTCCTGTCATGAATTAGAAAAATGAATCCATCTGGGACATTAGTGCAAATTTAGCATTAGAGAATCAGAAGCCTGTGATATTCTATCTGATATTTCTCTCGTTGATTTCAATGGAAAAGAAAATCAGGCAGTATTCAAAATGGGTCACCTGCACTGTGCTGCCGTGTGAGATGAATTTATTTTCCTCGACAATACTTAATATAATCTTTAACAATGGCCACAAAAGGAATGCCAAGTGATTGAATTACCAGGGCCAGGGACTGTTAATAATCTGAAAATATATTTCATTTCTCCTTCTGTAACAGCTAGGGAGAGAAATCAACATCTCAGAGAATGAGACCAATCAGTTAGCACTTGTTTAATGTTATCTCCTATAAAAATAAGACAAAAGACATTAGAAGGCTTACTATATTAAAATGCAAATGCACCAAGTTTGGTCTGCATAAACTGAATGGGGAAAAAGCATGCCAAAACTAATTTGGTTTCTGGGCTTTATGCTGAAAAATTCAGATGGGATCCAGGTTGCCACGTGTAACTGAACTAACCTTGTAGATGAGAGGCCTATTCTTTACTCATGATGATGTGTGACATACCTGAAGGAGTCTGCAAAGTCCAGGGCCTGGTATGGGGAAGCAAAGCCTGGGATGGTGCAGCTTTGAGACTGGGATTGATCAATAGGTGGAAGGGCTGAAATAATTGACAGCTACTCAGAATAGGTTCGGTGGGACAGAGAGGGAGGTGGGTAGGTATGTTAGTTAGTTTAGTTTAGTTTAGATTTACAGAGAGGAAAAAAGGCCCTTCGGCCCACCATGTCCGCGCCGACCAATGATCCCCGCATATTAACACTATTAAGACCTCGGAGAAAACCCACGCAGGTCACGAGGAAAACGCACAAACTCCGTACAGAAGGCACCCGTAGTCGGGATCAAACCCGGCTGTATTCACAGCGCTACCGTGTCGCTGACGGTGGTTATGTGATGGGTTGGTTTGGCTAGATCTGATCTGACTCACGATTGGTGGGTAATGTGGGAAGAACATAAGTTTAGTACATTCAGTGCATGGTGAAAGGGGCAAATAATTACAGGAGTTGTGCAGGGCTGTTTTTTTTTTTTTCAGAGAGTGGGGAGTACTTAGAATGCACTGCCAGATGCAGATACAATAGTAGCATTTAAGAAACTTTAAGATAGGCACATAGATGTGCAGGAAATGGAAGGATATGGATTATGTGCGGACAGATAAGAATTGGTCGGCTTCATGATTGGAGCGGAAATTGTGGGCCGAAGGGCCTGTTCCTGTGCTGTACTGTTCGATATATGACTTCTCCAAAATAGTTGCATTTGAGTTTTAATCCCAGTTTTGGTTTTTGATAGAGGGATGGTTGAACAAAGGCCTGAGATGAACAAACACGTGTGAGACATAAGGAGTAGAGAGTTGCAAATTGTAAAACTAGATTTACGATGTGCGAATTGTTTGGGAACGTAGATAGAGAACGAAGATGGGGTGGAAGGGGAGAGATTGGTGCAAGGTCTGCCAGAGCTTAGTGTAGAGGAAGGGGGCAAAAAAGGGGAGTTTATGGGAGAGGAAGGGGAGGGAGGATTGTAGATGTTACCTGATGATGGTGTCCATGATGCAGCCACAGGGAGAAAGTACAAACTCCATAGAGACAGTGCCCGAGGTCAGGATCGAACCTGGGTCTCTGAGCTGTAAGTCCGTAACCTATCCCTTATCATGTATCTGTACACTGTAAATGGCTCGATTGTAATCATGTATTGTCTTTCTGCTGACTGGTCAGCAAACAACAAAATGCTTTTCACTGTACCTTGGTACATGTGACAATAAACTAAACTGATAATGATGGTGACCAGACACCATCATAATGATGGCGCCTGACCTGTTAAGTATTCAAGTGTTAAGTACAGAAACAAGGAAACAGGACTTTTTCAGGCCACTGGGTCCATGCCAATTAAATTTATAAAATAAATAAAACTGCAAAAACAAACAAGGCATTAGTGCAAAAAAATAATTTGGAAAAAAATTAAGTCCATGGTAGTGCAAGAGGTGGACCATAATATTCCTTATCGAGGTAGGATTAGCGTTGTGCAAGTAAGTTCAAAACCTGATCGTTGTAGGAAAGTAGCTGTTCCTGAACCTGGTGGTGAGGGACATCCTGCCTGACGGTAACAGTGAGAAATTGACATGGCCTGGATGGTGGGGTTCCTTCATGGTAGATGCAGCACTCCGTTTGATTTTTCATTTAAAAGGAAATGCTACACAATCAATTTTATAGGCAAATAACTCCTATTATCACGTCCAATATGAAGTCAATAACACCTCTTTAAATCTCAAATTTGTCCATATTCAGAAGCAAGAATATTTATATTGTTTAAGGCTATTGGAATTTAATTGAAGGTGTTGCATTTTAGTAAGACACACTATGGCAGGATTAACACAGGATGTAAATGATAGAACCCTGGGAGAGGTGTAGAACTGAGAAGCTTTGGGATACAGATATGTACTTCCATGAAAGTGGTGTCACAGCTAGGTGGAATAATGAAGAAAGGCTTTGGCACCCTCACTTTTATTGGTCAGGATATTGAGTACAAAAGTTGGGACATTGTGTTACAAGTGTGCAAGATGTTGGTAAGACTGGTCAGCATGGATGAGTTGGGCTGAAGAGCCTATTCAAAACTTCAAAACCAGTATTAAAACACATTTATATTCCTTGGCTTTTGACCCTGCTTGAGACTTTGCTCCTGTTTTAGTGCTTTTAATGTTTTTAATTTTATTGTTTTTACTCTCTCTTTTAATGTTTTTATTGTCGTGTAATAATTTTTTGTCCATGATTAGTCATGTACAGCACTTTGTGGCAACAGTGGTTGTTTTAAAGTGCTCTATAAATAAAGTTATTATTATTATTATATTATTATTATTATTTCCGTGTTGCCTAGGTCTATGACTCTTAGACAAAGTTGTTATGAGTGACCAAAGAGAAATAATAAATACAAAAGCAGAAACATACAAAATTGCAAACACCTCTAGATCCACAGAATACATGGTAGGTAGAGTTGCTGCCTTATAGTGCCAGAGACCCGGGTTCGATCCCGACTGTGGGTGGTGTCTGTACGGAGTTTGTACGTTCTCCCCGTGACCACGTGGATTTTATCCGAGAGCTTCGGTTTTCTCCCACACTCCAAAGACGTACAGGTTTGTGGGAATGGATGATGTTTCGGGTCGAGACTCTTCTTTAGTCTGAAGAAGGGTCGAGACCCGAAAAGTCACCCATTGCTTCTTTCCAGAGATGCTGTCAGTCCCGCTGAGTTACTCCTGCATTTTGTGTCTATCTCCAATCATCTTGTCCCCGATCTGGAAGTAGGAGTGGGGGCGGACGCAGATACGCAACGGCCTGAGGCGCGAGACGAGCTCGGCGATCACTTGCCTACTTCTGCTGCTGTTGGAGGTGAAACGTTGAGCCGCGCCAGGGTGTCCCACTTCGCCGTCATTTACTTGACAGGCCGGTGGCGCGCAAAGATTATGTGCAGAACGAAATCCTGGAACGTGCGCGATACCACGCACAACTCCACACTCCTCCATGCCACTCCATGCGCCCGTCCCGCGCTAGCCTTACGCTACCCACACGCTACCAGGTCTATTAAATGGCGCGCAAATGAGACAGGCCCTTAAGACAAAAGTGACCAAAGAGAAATAGTAAATATAAAAGCAGAAATGTAAAAAACTATCACGTGGTGCAGGCACGGAAATCGCTATCAAAATATGGAGGGGACCGGGGAACAGGGGGGACACAATTTCATGGCGGCCGCTCGCGCATGTGCACACTCACACACACACGCGAGGCTTTGGAGGTTCAATCCAGCGCTAAATGCAGCTCAACTCTGCCTGTCTCGCCGGGTTAACTACAGCCCTGCCTGGACTGACGGGACACCAGTGCTGCTTCTCCGCACTGGCTGTAAACCTGGGCCATATTTCTCGCAAGCTGGAGGTTAACCTGGCGGGACAGGCAGAGTTGAGCTAGATTAACGCTGCTTCTCTGCGCTGGCTGTGGGCCTGGGGGCACTGCTCCCGTCTGACTCCTGACGTCTCTGGCCTCCCCTGGGCGTGGGGGGCACTCGGGTGGGGACGGGACAGCGCCGGAGAGCCGGGATCGATCCTGGCTGCGGATGAGGTGCAGGTCTGTGCCGAGAGTGTTTTGGCATGTCTTCCTCCTCCAATCATCGTGATTAATTATCATGTCCCGCCCCCATTGCCTGCTGACCGACGTCTCTCTCGGCCAATCGGCGCCCTTGATCAGCAGTCCCACCCCCACTGTCTCGCAGAAAGCGGAGATTTCACCGGATTTTAAAATCTGGATTACAAAAAATGGGGTGGGGTCCCCCACCTCTCAAAACAGGGGGGGGGACGTATCCCACCTGGTCCTCCCGGGATTTCCACCCCTGACGTGGTGGATAGGTCCAGAGAATTAAACAGATAAAGATAGCTTCAAAAAGTGAGTATGAAAAATAATTGCATGGAACATCAAAATTGGTATGTTTATATTTATAATTATATTGGCAAAGGTCAATGTGGGCCCTTTGAAACTTTGGAATTCTGCTCTAAGTCTTACAGCTTCCCTCCCTCCTTTTAGTCCAGTGCCTGTTGGCCAAGGTTTTGATTATCTGCCTTTAAATCTTATATAACTAGGGTTGAAATTTTGTTTCATAATCTTCCCTTGAATCATCTTGGGATGTTTTATTCAGTTAAAGGCACCATATACACAATTTGTTGCCCTTGTTAGAATTCAGGGTGAAATCTTTGATCTGTGCTGTTTGTTTTTTGACATGTTTCAAAGCAACTGCCTCAGTTGCACCGATCAATAGAACTAACAACAACAAGAAATATCCTGTAACTTCCCTTAATCTACTGGGAAAATGCAGTCAGTTCATGTTAGTCTCAGATAATTAGCAATGGTGAACCGAGTCCGTTCAGTATCTTAATATTTCTGGTCACTCATTAGTGCAATTATCTATTTTGTAGGCAGAATCTTGTGAAACTGCTGATAAGGTCAGATGTCAGAAGAGGAGGAACTCAGCTCTCGAGGACATGCTGCTGGGATATAATAATCTCAGATCAAACAGCAGCAGGGATATCAGAATTAATCTCTCCTTGTGCCTGTAACACCATAGGGCAATACACCATTGCACTCTTTTCAAAACAAATGGAGTAACTGTAAGGGGCTTTGGGTGATTTGATCTGTGTTAATTAATCTGGTTACTGTCGCAGCATTACTGAATAAAAAAAGTAACTGGATTTTAATTTTGCACTCACTCTCTCTTGCAATTCAATAGACAATGGACAATAGGTGCAGGAGTAGGCCATTCGGCCCTTCGAGTCAGCACCGCCATTCAATGTGGTCATGGTTGATCATCCACAATCAGTACCCTGTTCCTGCCTTCCCCCCATATCCCCTGACTCTTTTATCTTTAAGAGCACTATCTAACTCTCTCTTGAAAGTATCCAGTGAACCGTCCTCCACCGCCCTCTGAGCCAGAGAATTCCACGGACTCACAACTCTATGTGAAAAAGTGTTTCCTCATCTCCATTCTAAACGGCTTACCCCTTATTCTTAAACAGTGGCCCCTGGTTCTGGACTCCCCCAACATCGGGAACATGTTTCCTGCCTCTAGCGTGTCCAAATCCTTAATAATCTTATATGATTCAATAAGACCTCCTCTCATCCTTCTAAATTCCAGAGTATACAAGCCCAGCCACTCCATTCTCTCAGCATATGACAGTCCCGCCATCCCGGGAATTATCCTTGTAAACCTACACTGCACTCCCTCGATAGCAAGAATGTCCTTCCTCAAATTAGGGGACCAAAACTGCACACAATACTCAAGGTGTGGTTTCACTAAGGCCCTGTACAACTTCAGGGCCTCTTTGCACCTATACTCAACTCCTCTTGTTATCAAGGCCAACATGCCATTGGCTTTCTTCACTGCCTGCTGTAACTGCATGCTTACTTTCATTGACTGATGAACAAGGACCCCCAGATCCCATTGTACTTCCCTTTTCCCAAATTGACACCGTTTAGATAATAATCTGCCTTCCTGTTGTTGATACTAAAGTGGATAACCTCACATTTATTCACAATAGGTTAACGTATTCTAAAGCAAAATACTATGCTTCTTGAGATCAATATTTTTTTTACCAAAAGTGGACCATTTGTGCTGTCAATAAATAAACACCATATCCTTCCAAAGATAATGTATAAAAAGGGCAGCAGTCTCAGCTGGTGAAAAGATCTACATCCTGCAAACTGCAATGAGCACATCTTCCGTTTGCCTAACATAAAGTGCTGTGGCAAAAGTGTACATAATTGAGTCTCCTAATTTCAAATTTTCTCCTACCAGCAGTCATGTTATTTGCTCAAGGACCCAATCTGTGATGCTTACTTTATGAAATAGAAAATTGAAACCGGAGTCTGAAATTCATCCTTTAAAGCCAATTTTTCATTCATTTATACAATGGCTCATCTGTATTTTAATGCTGTTTACATACAATTGATCCACATCCCTTAAAGTTCATGGCTAATAAAAACCTATCAATCTTAGTTTCACGATTTTCAATTGAACCAGTATCAATCGTATTTTGGAAGAGCAGAAAAGTAAATCAAGAGGTGCTGAGCATCTTTTTGCACCACACTTATTATGCTGAAATTTGATTTACCATGGCAGTGTTTTACAATTCAAATGATATCATTACAGTGCAAAAAATATTGTATCCAAATATTGATCCAAAGCGTTTTAATTACTTTTCATGGAAGTTATGCCTGTTTTATAGGGAAATACCTGCACAATTCTCTTTTTATGATTGCTTAAAAAATGTATTACAGTTTGCATTGTTTAAACTGTTGATGATACCATAGGTTGGTTCCTATATTAAGTGAATGGCATTAGTTATTTGCAATTAGCGCAGGAATTAGTTAGCAAAGTGCCACATAATTCATTAACCACGCCAAGTATTTCAGGAATTCAATCAGTACCTACCCTTGTAATTACTTTTAAAATGCCCCAATGATTTCAGACGTCAAGCCTCTAGGTAGTTTTAATCAGCTGTTTTTATTCTGTTGAAGTGTGATATCTTTAGTGAAGACAGAGCCCCTTGGTCTTTTAAGAACATTTGCTGCTTATCCTTGTTTTACAACATATAGGCTGGAAAATTAAAGCCAAGTTAATGCACCACCTATAAACAGGGGGGGTGTGCCTTCCGCTGAGAAAAACCTGTTCAGATTAATCCTCTGATTGATGAGGGCAAGGTATATTCACCAAGTGTTGATTGTACCCTATCCTAGAGTAAGGTACAAAGAACATCGAAGGAGAATGTTCAGTGTGGCCTCTGCATCAGAGATAAATCTTTGTACCATCAATCGTTCAATGCAACCTCTTAAAATAAAGCCCCCGTTTAAACAGTCCACCTTTCCCATTAACTTCACATACAGAGACCTTCCTTGCAATCATCTCACTCAATGTCATATCTTCCAAACTCGATAAAGGTTTTTTGAGGAGGGGATGAAAATGGTAGGGTAGCTGGTGTTGTCTACATGGGCAGTAATAAGACATTTGACAAGGTCCCTTATGGTAGGCTGATCCAGAAGTTGAAGATGCAGGGGTTCCACAATGATGTTGTAGATTGTATTAAAAAAACAGTTTGGCCATAGATGATAAAATATAGTAGTGGAGAAGTGTTCCTCTGATCAGAGGTTTGTGAACAGTGGTGTACCACAGAGATCTATATCATCTATGTCGAAACTATTTTTTAAATCCAATCTACAACATCATTGTGAATCCCATGCATCTTCATATGCATATAAGGGGATCTGAAGCAGCATTGATATACAGAGAGAGATAATTGGGGGGGAGGGGGCATGTCAGTTTGGGCATTGCTATGAAAGTCAGAAGTCATATTGCAGTTGTGGAAAGTTTTGGTCAGACTCCATTTGAAGTATTATGTGTAGGGTTGGTTATACAGAAAGGATGTGGAAGAATTGGAAAGGGTGCAGAAGAGAGACACCGGGGATATTCCCCGAATGAGAGAATATTAGTTATAATGTTGGATAAATGTGGAATGTTTTCTCGAGAATTTGAAAGACTGAGTGATGACCTGATTGAAGTATATAAAACTGTCCGAAGCATAGACGGGTAGATAGGCAGAGCCTTTTTTCCTGCAGTGAAATATCAAATACAGTATATCTTTAAGCTGAGAGGGGAATAGGTTTTAGGGAGATGTGTGAGACAGGTTTTTTCCACACAGCGAGTGGTAGAGACTCACTGGTCTATAGTTCCGAGGCTTTTCTTTACAGACTTCTTAAATAGAGGCACAACACTGGAATCCTCCAGTCTTCGAGCACCTCATCCGTGTCCAATGATGATTCATTTATCTCAGCCATGGGTTCTTCAGTTTCTTCTCTAGCATCTCAGTGTCCTTGGATATTTCTGATCAGGCCTGGGAGATTTATCTATCTTCATATACCCTAGGATGTCCAATATCTCCTTAACTGTAATGTAAACTATCCTCAAGACATTTGCATCAACTGTCCCAAGTTCCCCAGTCTTCATTTTCTACCCAGTAAAAACAGAGCAGTCTCCATGTCTTTCTCCAATTAAAACAATTGTGGAGAATGCTTCCAGCTTAACGATATCCTTCCTATGGCTGGGTGACCAAAAGTGAATGCAGCACTTCAAATGTGGCCTCATCAATGTCTTGCACAACTATAGCATTATGCCTCAATTTCAATACTCAATGCCCTGACTGATGAAGGCCAATGTTATCGACAGCCTTCTTGAACAAACTATCTACATGTAATGACACTTTCAAGAAACTCTGTACCCCTGGATCACTCTGCTGCACTGAACCCTGCCATTCACTGTGAAGGTCCTATCCTTGTTTAACTTTTAAAAATGCAACATCTCACACTTATCTGCATTAAACTGCTCAGGCCACTAGCCCAGCTGAATTACAGCTGAGCGTGCTGTAATTTTTTATAGTTGATGTAAACCACAAAAAGCAATGGGCCCAGACCAATCCCTGAAGCATACCACTCATCAATGCCTCCAGTTTGGAAACCACCCTTCCATCACCACCCTCTTTCTTCCATGAATTATGTATCTTGTTAACGAGCTCTACCTGGATGTCATACAATCTAAACTTCCAGTGCAGTCTAACATGTGGAACCATATCAAAGACATTGCTAAAGTAGAGGACAGGCAATCAATACAGAAACTATATAGTTCCAGTAGCACCGCCATTGAAGATGGCTCCTTCATCAGCAGCAGAGAAAGAATGTTAGCAAATAGAATACCCTATGGATTGGCTATTGATTAAATCACGTTTGCTGTACGTTACCGGTTATTCAAAGAACTTCATAATGGTGGATGTCAGAGTTGCTGGGTGGTATTCATTGAGGCATGGCAACCTTACTTTTCTGGGATGATAATGGCCATCTTGAAGCAGGTGGGGACCTCAGAATGGAGTAGTGAGAGGTTGAAGGTGTCTGAAAATATGTCTGCCAGCTGATCTATACTGGTCCCTACCACATGGCAAGGCACTTCCCCCAGGCCAGTTGCTTTCTGTAGATTAACTCTCACATCAAGGTTTAGATAAGTATCAGAAAATGGCCAGAGGTCAAGGATTGGTAGGCAATATTGAAGAATAAGACATCTTTAAAGAGTTGAATGGACCATCCAAGTATGCAACAACCTGAGAAGAAGAAGGATAGAGAAAAAGAGTGAAATGAAGTAGAGGATAGGGGATTACAATTGTTTTCAGGTTGATGATTTCAATAAAAACCAGGCTGAATAAAGAAAAATCAGAGAGGAAATGAAAAAAGTAATAATAGTGGAATATAAAATAGGACAGCTAACCCAAAATGAATCATATAGTTCCCTTCAGGAACATGCATGATAATTGGGTTGGAGAGCAGTGGTGGAGGTGAGAAGGGAATAAAATGTTCATTTATGCAAGGAGACAAGAAACAGGGGGGTAGCTGGAATACAATGTTTTCAGAGGTAAAAGGTGCTAAGTTCAGTAATATTGAGCAGTAATATGGGGAAAAAGGGGATAAAAAGGAGGGAAAACATTAGTAAAGAGCAGTCACAGGAAACAGTGGCCATGCTTAAAGTTACCCTTCTTTAGCGGACTACTTCCCAGATTGCCAAGTAAAGTGGAGTTGGAGATTGCAGGCCACGGTGCAACTTTCCAATTATTCTCAGACAAGAAAAAGATACAAAAGAACTAAAAAAAATGATGAATATTGTACCATTGTTCAAAAATCAGTGTAAGAATAAACAGGGCAAGTACAGGTCATGCATAATCTTGAGGCGAGGGAAAAATGTAATAGTCAGTTGGAGAAATCTGAATTAATAAAAGAGAACCAATATAAATTTGTTACAGGCAAATTGTGTTTAAGTATTAAGACAAGGTTACAGAAAGGGTTGATGAATTTAATGTAATAAATGTCATGCATGTGGATATTCAAATGGTGCTTGAAAAGTACCATGTAAATTTGAAACAGAATTGCAGCTTTTCTGAAATAAGTGGTCCAGTAGCCACATTACTAAGAAATTGCGAGGGTCAGATTCCAGCGGGACATAAGGGACTGCAACATCCTCTGCCTGGCTGAAACATGGCTGACCTCAATGATTCCGGATCAGATAATCTGCCCAACCGAGTCCTTCACTGTCCACCGTGCTGACAGAACAGAAGAATCTGGGAAATCCAAGGGTGGAGGAGTCTGCTTCATAACCAATACCAACTGGTGCAACCCTGGAAATATCAAGATGCTTTCCCGTTCCTGCTCACCGGACCTGGAGCATCTGACGATCTCATGCCGCCCATTCTACCTTCCCTGGGAGTTCGGCTCAGTGATCGTCACAGCCGTCTATATTCCACCGCATGCAGACACCGACGTGGCACTATCGGCCCTACACGATGTGTTGTGTCGACATCAAAACAAGAACCCGGATGTGGCTATGGTGGTGGTTGGAGATTTTCATAAATCAAATCTCAAGAAGGTCAAGCCGAACATCTACTAACACATCACGTGTCAGAGTCAGAGTCAGAGTCAATTTAATTGTCATTTAATCGTGTACCACCAGGGGGGAGAGAACATTGGACCACTGCTATACATCAGTCATTGAAAGCAGGCATGCAGGTGCAGCAGGCAGTGAAGAAAGCGAATGGGATGTTAGAATTCATAGCAAAAGGATTTGAGTATTGAGTAGGATTGATTAGGCCATTCGGCCCTTCGAGCCTGCACCGCCATTCAATATGATCATGGCTGATCATCCAACTCAGTATCCTGTACCTGCCTTCTCTCCATACCCCCTGATCCCTTTAGCCACAAGGGCCACATCTAACTCCTTCTTATATATAGCCAATAAACTGGCCTCAATTACTTTCTGTGGCAGAGAATTCCACAGATTCAACACTCTCAGTGTGATAAAACATTTTCTCATCTCGGTCCTAAAAGACTTCCCCCTTATCCTTAAACTGTGACCTCTTGTTCTGGACTTCCCCAATATCAGGAGCAACTTTCTTGCATCTAGACTGTCCAACCACTTAAGAATTTTTTACGTTTCTATTAGATCCCCCCCTCAATCTTCTAAATTCTAGCGAGTACAAGCCGAATCTATCCTGTCTTTCTTCATATGAAAGTCCTGCCATCCCAGGAATCAGTCTGGTGAACCTTCTCTGTACTCCCTCTATGGCAAGAATGTCTTTCCTCAGATTAGGAGACCAAAACTGTATGCAATATTCCAGGTGTGGTTCCCTGCTATTATCGGCAAATTATTTATGTCTTCCTTAGTGAATACAGAACCAAAATAGTTATTCAATTGGTCTGCCATGTCCTTGTTCCTGTTCACCTGTTTCTGACTGCAAGGGATCTACATTTGTTTTAACTAATCTTTTTCTCTTCACATATCTATAAAAGCTTTTGCAGTTTCAAGACGGGCAACATAAACCCGGTCTGCCGACTAATGACAACACCGCCAGCATGCTGGCTATCGCAGCTGAAAGGAGGTCCATCGCTGGGGATGTGCACACGTTCTCGTTTTCCGAGCATGATGTGAGGAGGGCTCTGACATGGGTGAACACGAGGAAAGCTGTAGGCCCAGATGGCATCTCGGGGCGACTTCTTAAGACTTGTGCTACGCAGCTAGCTCCGGTGTTCACTACAATATTCAACCTCTCCCTGGCCAAGTCCTTCGTCCCTGCCTGCTTCAAAAGATCCATCATTGTACCTGTACCTAAAAATGCCTCCACAGCTTGTCTGAATGACTACCGTCCGGTGGCCCTCACCTCGATAGTCATGAAATGCTTTGAGAGGCTGGTCAAAAAACACATCTGCGCCTTCCGCACTCGCAACATGGACCCGCTACAATTTGCATACCGTCCGAACAGATCCACGGACGATGCGATCTCCCAGGTTCTGCACACCACTCTCTCTCACCTTGACAGCCAGAAGGGGGGCTATGTGAGGATGCTGTTCATAGACTACAGTTCAGCCTTCAACACGATAGTCCCACAAGACTTGCTGAGAAGCTGCTGGAATTGGGGCTCAACACCCCCCTGTGTGCCTGGATCCTGGACTTTCTCATCGCCAGGCCCCAGGTAGTCAAGATGTGAGGAAATACATCAAAGTCACTCACCCTGAGCACAGGACCCCCCAGGGTTGCGTCCTCAGCCCCCTATTGTACGCCCTGTACACACATGACTGTGTGGCTAGGTTCAGCTCCAACTCTATAATCAAGTTTGCTGATGACACTGTGGTGGTGGAACTGATTTCCGATAATGATGAGAAGGCCTACCGGGAGGAGGTGGCTGATCCAGCACTGTGGTGTCAGGACAACAGCCACCTCTTGAACATCAAAAAAACTAAGGAGCTGATCGTGGACTTTAGGAGGGCACATCATCCGAGGACGTACACACCATTGAAGATAAATGGGGATACTGTGGATAGGGTGAGCTGCTTTAAATACCTGGGAGTCCACATCTCAGAGGATCTGACATGGACATCACACGCTGCAGCATTGATGAGTAAGGCAAGGCAATGCCTTTACCACCTCAAGCAATTGAGGAAATTCAGAGTGTCTCTGAGGATCCTCCAATGCTTCTACTCAGTGGCTGTGGAAAGCATCTTGTCCGGAAACCTCACGATTTGGTTTGGGAACTGCTCTGCCCAGGACAAGAAAGCTCTGCAGAGAGTTGTGTGTTCGGCCGAACACACTATGGGAACTTCACTCACCCCCCTGCAGGAACTATACATTAGAAGGTGCAACTCCAGAGCCAACAAGATCATGGGAGAGCCCTTCCACCCCAGCAATGGACTGTCCCAGCTGCTATGGTCAGGCAAACGCCTCCATTGCCATGCTGTGAAAACAGGGAGGATGAGAAGGAGTTTCTTCCCAGAAGCCATTCGGACTGTAAACTCCTATCTCACCAGGGACTAACTTTACTGTACCAATTTACTGTTGTGTGGTGTCTTTTTAAAATTGCTGTTTTTTTTTGTTTTTTTCCTCCCACAAATATGTAATATGCGAAATATGTTATTCAGTTCCATTCTGTTTTGCACAAATCCGCGAGCATTGCCACTTGTCATTTCACTGCACATCCCGCATGTGTATGGGACGAATAAACCTGACTTGACTTTACGACTTGACTTGAAATTGGCTTTCTCGACAGTAAGCTGTAATTTGTGGTAAATAATAGTTTTTTTCAGAGAGGAAGTTGCAAGTCAGTACTATTCCCCAGAGATCTGTGATAGAACCGCTGTTACTTTTGATATTCATATCTTAGACAATTTGCAAGTGACATGAAACATGGATGTGTGATAAACAGAGGGGAGGATAGTGAGAGGGCATCCATAAGCTTGACAGAAGAAGTGTGAAAAGTGCTTCATTTTGATAGGAAGCGTGAAACACAATAAGACTAAATGTAAAAAGTCCAAAGGGAATGCAGGAATGAAAAGACCTAAGTACTTATGCACATTAATTCAAATCGAGCAAGCAGTTCATAAAGAAATAAGAAGCACAAAGTGCAGGAGTAAAGAGGTTATGTTAAATCTTATTAAACTGTGGTTGGGCCACAATTAGCACATTTCATCCAACTCTGGTGACTTTTAGGAATTGAAGGTCTGAGATATATGAATCAGAAAAGATTTACACAAATGTTTCCAGGAATGAGGGTTGATCCTCTTTAGTAAAGATGTTTGAGAAGATACAAAGTGTTGGAGTAACTCAAGGGGTTAGGCAGGATCACAAGAGAACATGAAGAGGTGATGTTTCGAGTCGGGACCCTTCTTCAGACTGGTTGTGGGGGTTGAAGGGGTTGGGATGAAAGCTAGAAGAGGAGGGGTGGTACAAAGCATGATAGGAAGTAGTTGATGCAGAGGTGGGGGGGGGTAGGTGATAGGTAGTTGGTTGGACATAGGTCAGAGATGAAAACAGGTGTAAAGTTATGAGGCAAAAGGATGAAAGAGTGGTGACCACGGTGGTGCAGCGGTAGAGTTTCTGCCTTACAGCACTTGCAGCGCCGGAGACACAGGTTCGATCCTGACTATGGGTGCTGTCTGTACGGAGTTTGTATATTCTTCCATGACCGCATGGGTTTTCTCCAAGATCTTCCGTATCCTCCCACCCTCCAAAGATGTACATGTATGTAGGTTAATTGGCTTGGTGTAAATGTAAATTGTCCCTAGTGTGTGTAAGATAGTGTTAATGTTCAGGGATCGCAGGTCGGTGCGGACTCGGTGGGCCAGAGGTCCTATTTCCACGCTGTAGTCCTAAACTAAACTAAGTTGGGAATAGTGAAGTCAGAGGAAGTAATATAGCTGGGAGAAGAGAAATGTGCAAGTCTAGATAAGGCACAGGGAAGGGATGGGGGGAAGAGTGAATGAGGGGTGTGGGAGAAAAAAGGGGGGGTGGGGGGGGGGGAGGGAAGGGGGTTGTTAGATGTTACCTAAAATTAGAAAATTCAATGTTGTCACGTGTGCAAAGTGCAAAAAAATAGTGAAATTATTTTCCTACAAACAGTCCAGTGGAGTATTGGTTTCCCCAAGCACACACCCCCCTCTTCCCCCCCTCCCTCCATCTCTCCCCCCCTCCCTCCCCCTCCATCTCTCCCCCCCTCCCTCTCCCCCTACCTCTCCCCCCTTCTCTCTCTGCCCTCACTCTCTATCCCCCCCCCTCTCTAAACGCGCCTGCGAGTTGGGGGCTATGCGTCAGTAGATAGGCGATTATGGGGTAAAAGGAGCAAATTAATAATATTAATATATTAACAAGAGGGGTAGTTAGCATGTGTGCGGGGGGGGGGGGGGTAGTTAGTGTGTTTGTGGAAGTGGTTAATGTGTGTGACGCCGCATACCGCCCCCCCCTCAACCGCACGTTGGGGGAACAGACCCAACGCGTCTGCACTTGGTCTAGTAGACTATAAGAATCAGGTAGTTTAGATTGAGATTGTTTACACCGGCAAGACACACTTTGAGGGATGTCCCGGGAGTAAGATATGGAATTTACTTTCCCGGAAAAATGAAGATATCTTATAATGGCGTTGAACGCTCATTTGCAGTGCCCGGAAAAGCTTTAAAGTATGCAGAGGACATCGTTAAGAAAACATCGGGGCAAGCTGCCGACAAAGAAGAAGATTGAACTTTTTACAGAACTTTTTACAGAGCTTTGAACTGATTAAAATGGCCGAGCTAACCAGACAATTAAAAAGCTTATCTCGTTGGAATGTGTTATTCAGAGAGCTTGGTTATATTCAACCTTGGATGAAAAGCTCAAAGTTTAACCCCTTGGCACCTGCCTGTACGGTAGTTAACCCTTTGGTTAACCCTTTGGTACCGGCCTGTATGATGTATGGTAGTTATAGAATGTAAGAATCCTGGGGGGATATATATTGGAAAGTTTAGATTAGATTAAGATTGGATAATTGGAAGGACATATATACTTATACAAAATCGTGTATATGTTGTGTTCTATATTTGTTTTGGGTTTTTTTTAACTCTTTATGTCTCTTCCTGGTAACTTTTTTTTTTAAATTTTTTATTTTTTCTCTCGGCTGTCACGCACTGGTTTGATAAACTCATATAAGAAAAGACAAAATATGAAACGGTATGTAACTTTTTATGAGGATTCACCAAGGGGGAGGAGCTCAATGTATAACAACATCACGGAGGTCGATACATTTTTTGCCATCATTGATGGCTATTCGTCCTTAAGGTATCTTCCCTTAGATACCTTAAGGCACTCACCTTTTTTTTTAAGCACCACTTTTTTTTTTTGAAGTAATTTGTAATCACATTCGGCTTTTGTTTATCTGCTTAATTTTTTTGAAAGTAACTTTGGAGGATTCCCAATGATTGCCCGGTAAACTTTAATTTTTTTCTATACCTAGAGCGCACAACCTCGCGGCTTTGTGGGATTCCGTCCGGCCGCGGAAGCGGCCTTTTTTTTTTTTCAAAATTGACCCCAAAAACGTCTGAAATGCTGCGAGGCGCTCCAAGGTAACTGGAATTTCCCAGGAAGAGGGAATTGCAGCGCTGTGATTTTTATTTCGGGGAAAAGGGCAATGATTTTTGCGGAGGAACCAACCATGTACCCGGCTTTTTACACACAACATCGCACTTTACGGTCCCTTTTTTTTAAATAAATTTTTTTTTTTTTCCTAAAATTTTTGAGGTCTTTTTTTTTTGGCAGGTTTTTCTTCCAATCCAGCTATGCACGCGATTACATTTTTCGGCCACAGCATTATTGGATTTTGTGTGCGACCCATTGAGGGCACCCCGCTGGTATCAATGCCACTACTCCCTTATTTTTTTTTGAATTTTTTTTTTTCAGACTTTATTGGCCGCGGGCCTTTTTGGTTTTGTTTTTTTTCGCAGTTTTAATCCGATTTTTGTTTTTTCGAGGCCGGAACTTTACAACCGGCAGTGATAGAGCCCACCGTGCACAGTATTGCGGATCTGGTGCCGGCGACCATGTAAGTGGATTATTTTTTTAACCCCATGGCCCTCTCATTTCCGTCCAGGTAGGGTATTTTAATATCATTTTTTAAAGTTTACAATCAGATACCCCCCTTCACCATTGGTAAACTTTTGACCTGAATTAACCCCTGATTGTACCCCAAGATGTTTAAAGTAGTTTCCCCCTCCGCTCCATTTGAGGATGCCGCTAAAGTAGTGCAGACGAACCCATAAAGACGACATCCTGGAAATATTTTTTTGCAAGGAATGAAAACAAACACAACAAGATTAAAAAGTTGTGAATAATTTTTAACCTTTATTATAAAGCACAATTTTTATCTCTTTTAATTCTTTGGTACGTACAGATATACCACATTCTTTTTTGTTTTTTTGTTTCTATTCACATATTTAATGCCTTTATACACACTAGGCGACCGCCAATAAAATCTAATAAACCTTTTGACCACCCAATTCCTAAAATCTGAGGTAACCATATGATTCAGGAATATTACCCTGAACAATGCAAGACGATAGACAAATAAAGAATGGAGGAATTACATTTTGTAGTTGGAATATAAGGGGTGCCAACGAACCAATTAAGAGGGGTAAAATTTTTGCCCAATTAAAATCGTTGAAAAGCGACATAATGTTTTTGCAGGAGACCCACATGAAACAACAAACACAAATAAGATTAAAGGCGAATTGGATAGGCCAAACATACTACTCCTCATTTACTTCTAAATCTAGGGGTACAGCTATTCTTATTAGGAAAGGTATTCCTTTTAAATTAAAGAATACTATATCAGATAAAGAGGGAAGGTATACTATAGTTTCGGGTGAAATTTATGCAACCCCACTAACTTTGATAAATATTTATGCTCCGAATTTTGACAACCCCCAATTTTTTGATAAAATTATTGATATAATATCAGAGTTTAATTACCAAAATGTGATAATAGGGGGGGACTTTAACTGTGTTTTAGATTCATATCTAGATAAGTCATCAAAACAAAAGAAGAGTAATTTAAAATCTAAAACTAGCGAACTTCTAAATACATATATAAAAAATACTAATATAATAGATGTATGGAGATCTGCTAATCCAGTTGGAAGGGAATACTCGTTTTACTCTCCGGTGCATAAAACTTATTCAAGAATTGATTATTTTTTAGTGGACATGAAATTAATGCCTTATACAAACAACCCAACATACCACATTAGTAGTATCTCAGATCACTCTCCGTTGACATTCTCAGTAAAATTTGAGGGAATGCCGGGTAAAAAATTTTTTTGGAGGTTTAATACACATATTTTAAATGACGTGCAAGGCTATCAATATTTAAAACAACAAATGAAACTTTTTTTCGATACAAATGATATACCAGGTACTTCGCCTTCTTTATTATGGGAAACTTTTAAGGCATTTATGAGAGGAATTATAATTTCATACCAAAGTTTTCAAAATAAAAAGAATAAGACAGAACAATTGTTGTTAGAACAAGAAATCAGACAGTTAGAGTTGGATAATGCCAAAGACTCCACGACAGATAAACACAATAAAATAGTATTACTGAAATTTAAACTTAATCGAATTTTATCGGCAAGAGTAATAAGACTATTCCAAATTACAAAACAGGAACATTTTGAGTTTGGTGACAAGCCACATAAACTTTTAGCTCGCCAATTGAAAAAACAAGAAAGGGAAAATACTATAACCAAAATGAAATCAGAGAAAGGCGAATTACTAATACTACCTAAAGATATTAATAATAGATTTGCCCAATTTTACCAAAACTTATATACATCTAAAATTAAAATAGAAGATAGTAAAATAAAAACATTTCTAGATAACTGTAATCTTCCAATACTGGACCCTTTGGAACAAGAGGAACTAGGAGCTCAAATTACAATCAAAGAAATAAGTGAAACAATAAAATCGTTGAAAAATGGTAAGACACCGGAACCAGATGGTTTTAATAATGAATTTTATAAAAAATTTCAGGAGATAACGGCCCCTTATTTATTTAATTTATACTCCCATGCTTTTAAAGAAAACAAACTACCTGAAACACTAACAGAATCAACTATTACGCTTATTCCAAAAAAAGATAAAGATTTAGAAGATCCGGGCTCGTACAGAGCTATATCACTTTTAAATACAGATCAGAAAATTTTAGCAAAGATTTTAGCAAGTAGATTAAGCAAATATATTAGTAAACTGATAAACCCTGATCAAACGGGGTTTATACCTAAAAGATACTCATTTAATAATCTGAGACGCCTGTTTAATATAATGTACTCGCATAAAGTAGAGGAAGAAGATATATCAATTATTTCTTTGGATGCAGAGAAAGCATTTGATCAGGTAGAGTGGCAATACTTATATAAAGTACTACAAAAATTTAACATGGGAGAGAATTTTATAACATGGGTAAAATTATTATATGATAAACCGATGGCAAGAATTTTAACTAATAACATGTTATCTCAAAAATGTCAACTATCAAGGGGTAATAGGCAGGGATGTGCACTATCACCCCTGCTATTTGCCCTTATGATAGAACCCCTGGCTGAAAGTATAAGAATTCATCCGAATATTCAGGGCTATAATACCAGGGACTCAAAGAATAAAATCTCATTATATGCAGACGATATACTTTTATATATTACAAAGTCACAAACGAGCATACCAAATTTATTAAACTTAATAGAGGAATTTGGGTCTTTTTCTGGATATAGAATAAACTGGAACAAAAGCGAAATCATGACATTAAAACCTCAAGAACCTACACACTTACTGAAGTTCCCCTTTAAAATCGCAACAGAAAAATTTAAATATTTGGGTATTCAGATTACTAGAAAATATAAAGCATTATTCAATGCTAATTTCATACCTTTATTAAATAAACTTAATACACGGATTAAATTTTGGAAAACACTTCCCTTATCATTATTAGGTAGAATAAATGCAATAAAAATGATCTTCTTACCACAATTACTATACCTATTTCAGTCTATACCGGTATATATACCAAAATATTTAAAAAAAAAATTAGACTCTAACATTACAAATTATATTTGGGACTATAAATCACATAGAATCACAAAAAAACACTTATGTAAACCAAAAGAGGTCGGGGGACTTTCACTTCCGAATTTTATGTATTATTACTGGGCAGTGCATATTAAGAATATGATTTATTGGTTGGATAGTTCTACACAACAGACAGAATGGATAAAAATGGAGAAGGAGGATTGTCATCCTTGTAATATAGGAACGATCCTCTTTTCCCCCAAAAAACTGAATAACACAATATATAAGAAGAACCCAATTATATATGGTACAATAAGAATTTGGAAACAAATAAAAGTATCTTTAAAATTAAGAAATCTATCACTGTTAATGCCAATTGCGAATAACCCTTTATTTAAACCATCTCTTATTGATAAGACATATAACCAATGGGAAAGTCTCGGAATTAGAAGGATCAGGGATATGTACGAAATAGGAAACCTACTATCATTCCAACAACTACAATTAAAATTTAAATTGAAAAACAACCAATATTTTAAATATCTTCAGATTTGCGACTTTGTGAAAAAATATATACAAGGATATCAAAAAGTAACTCCTGACTTATTGGAAGAAGCAATGAATATTGAAGCTGACTCACAAAAATTAATATCCTATTTATATAATAGTATTCTAAATATAGACCTACCATCGACAGAGGTACTTAGAGAAGAGTGGGAACGGGAATTAATGATAAAAATTACGAAGGTTAAATGGGAAAAATACCTGATATATATTCACAAATGTTCAATTAATGTAAGACATAATCTAATACAATTTAAAAATGTACATAGATTATATTATTCAAAAACAAGATTGAACAAATTTTATCCAAATATATCCGCCACTTGTGATAAATGTCTAGCCCAAAAGGCAACTATAACACACTCCTTAGTTTCCTGCATAAAACTTTATAGATTTTGGAATGATATTTTTGAAATACTTACAAAATTATTCAAGACAAGAATGGAACCTAATACTGAAATGATTATATTTGGTGTAATGGAAGATGGGAATAAATTGAACACATCTCAAAATCTATTCCTTAATTATGGTTTAATAATAGCAAAAAAATTAATACTTAAATTTTGGAAGGGTACATCAATACCAACGCTTAAAATGTGGATTGCAAGTATGTTGGACACTGCTCATCTTGAGGAAATGCGATTCCTCCTAATGGATAAATCAGACCAATTCATAACGAGTTGGTCTCCATTCGTCGTTTTTTTGGAATCATATGGTGCAACACAATTGTAAAAAATAACTGTTTCAGGACTGGACGAGGGTTGGTCAAGACTATAAATAATGATCTCCTTTTCTTTTCACTATTTTCTCTCTCAACTTTCTTCATTTACTCGTTTTCTTTCTTCACACACTATATATCTCACATTTTTCTATCCTTTACTATCTAACCTCTTTTTCTTATTCTCATCTTTTTTCAATGTAACAAAAAAAAAAGAAGTTGTACATAAAATGTATTATGAAAATATATATTAGGCACTTTGGTGCCATATGACTGTGCTTACTTCTAATAAAATAAAATATTTAAAAAAAAAAGAATCAGGTAGTTTATGGTACAACTTTATCAAACACTGCTGAGGCAACAGCAAGACTATTCTATACAGTTCTGGTCAGTATAGTATAAGAGATCCATAATTCCACCGGAGTGGGTGGAGAGTAGATTCAGTAAGATGTTGCCAGGGATGCAATGCATTTCTTATGAAGGGATACTTGACAGTTTGGGTTTGTTTTCCTTGGAGTAGAGGAGGCAGAGGGGAAACCTTATCAAGGTATATAACATTTCAGGAGGCATATTTAGGGTACATAGCAATAAGTTTTTTTTGTTTGAAATAAATGTCTAAGACCAGCAGGAATAGGTTTAAGGCAATAAGTAAACATGTGAGAAAGGATCTGAGGTAGAATGCTTTCACCTGAACAGTGCTTGCAATTTGGAATTCATTTAAAGGTGGAGAAGGCAGGTACTCCCAAACATTTGATTGATTGATTGAAAGCTACACCATGGAAACAAGCCATTCGGTCCACCGAGTCCACACCGAACATCTATCACCAGTACATATTAGTTCAATGTTATTCTACCTACACAAAGATTTCATACACATTGAGGGCAACCTAGAGGTTCATTAACCTAATCCATGAAATGTGGGAGGAAACCAGAGCACCCAGAGGAAACCCATGCGGTCATAGGGAAAATTCAACACAGACATCAGGATCAAACCAGGTCACTGACGCTGTGAAGCTGCAGCTTTACCAGCTGTATACTGTGCTGATTGAAACACATCTGGATGAGCATTTCAATCATCAAGTGCTGGAAAATAGGATTAATACAGATGGGCCATTTGTTGAATGAAGTGGGCAGAAGGGCTATATGACTCTGTGCTGTATGACTTTGACATTGGACTCCATGTGTTTACCTCACTGGATTTGGCAGCCACTTTACACATCGATGACAGTACTTTTTAAACACAGGATTATTTATAAAACTAGATTTGGACCATTTTAATTCATTACATTTATTAAAATGTATATTCATGTCACCAGCCAGAACAAGTAAAATTTGTCTTTTCACACATCATGACAACATTACTTCAATAAATTAGCTGACATTACCATATTACTAAAGGTACACAAAAATGCTGGAGAAACTCAGCGGGTGCAGCAGCATCTATGGAGCGAAGGAAATAGGTGACGTTTCGGGCCAAAACCCTTCTTCAGACTGATAGGGGGTGGGGGGGGAGAAGGAAGGAAAAAGGGAGGAGGAGGAGCCCGAGGGCGGGGGGATGGGAGGAGACAGCTCGAGGGTTAAGGAAGGGGAGGAGACAGCAAGGGCTAGCAAAATTGGGAGAATTCAACGTTCATGCCATCCGGACGCAAGCAACCCAGGCGGAATATGAGGTGCTGTTCCTCCAATTTCCTGTGTTGCTCACTGGCAATGGAGGAGACCCAGGACAGAGAGGTCGGATTGGGAATGGGAGGGGGAGTTGAAATGCTGAGCCACAGGGAGTTCAGGTAGGTTATTGCGGACTGAGCGGAGGTGTTCGGCGAAACGATCGCCCAACCTTCACTTAGTCTCCCTGATTATCATATTACTGTTTGAGGGAGTTTGCCTTTGGATTTAATATTTCCTTTTTTGATCTATTTTTTGATAAGAGTACAGAACTGCCTATTCCAATACATTTAAAAGAATGGAAATGTGCATCTGTTACATACCACAAGTGAGCAATAAGCTGAAACAATATAGTACAAGGAGGTTTTCTGTTTAAGGTTTTTCTCCAGCTGGGTTAAAAAGAATTCTGATCTCCTATCTGGAAAGAGATTTTTATAATGTTAATCTTCCCTTCCTCTTGGCCTTTGTAAGAATTTGCAATTTCTGATCTCTGCTCACAGTAAGTGTCCCTGCACTCAGGTTGGTGATGAAACCTCTCAGTGGAAATAAGTTAAATTAGCATCTAGGCTTATCCTGAATGTCAATCACACAATGCTTTACGTGACAGATTTTAGTACAAGACCAATAATCCAGAGCAGTGGGTCAGCACTCAATACTTCTGGCCTGACACCTCCATGATTGACCTGGATGTCAATCTACAGGGGCTTATTGTGGATAAGCTGAAAGTACAAGTGTGATACCAGTAAGCAGGCAAAGCTTCCATGGCTTATTATCTCACTTATCATTTCCCCGCTGCTGTGAATCAGGTCTCTAACATTTGTCTCAGGCTACTAGGCCCCAGACGTCATTTGATTGCCATCGCACCACAGACACAACTAGTTGCAGGTCATTACATTTGTTCAGTGTTATCATTCACCAGGTTCAGCCAAATCCCTTTAATAAAGGAAAGCATTGTCAACACTTCTTCATGAGCGACCTGCAAAGCTTGCAGGGACATACTGTATATGTGGTCCAAGGTTTCAGGTATCCATGCATAGCATGCATAGAATTGAATGTCATTGTGAATGGCTGAGCTCTTGTGTGCATTAGTACATTAAATACAAATAATTTGAAAGGAAGCTTGGAGATTTCAAGCAATCCACAGTCAGGCTTCTGTTTCTTTTGAAATTGAATTGTGTTATGCACAAAAATTGGGCACTGGATAATTTAAAGCTGGTTTTATAACAAAAATTCATCTGGTACTACAACAGCTTATGCAATATTTAAAGGAAATAATTGTCATTGCAAGCCAAACGTAATTACATTTAAGACTTAACATATTGTCCACGAAGGAACTGTAGATGCTGGTTTAAACCGAAGATAGACACAAAAAGCTGGAGTAACTCAGCAGGCCAGGCAGCATCTCTGGAGAAAAGGAATAGGTGATGTTTCAGGGAGGGCCTCTACCCAAAACGTCACCTATTCCTTAACATATTGTAATTTTGTTTTTGCTTATTGTGGATTGCTTTTCATCAAAATGAGAAATATAATCATGGAGTACAGGTGCACAACCTTTTATCCGAAAGCCTTGGGACCAGACACTTGTCGGATTTCGGACATTTTCGGGTTTCAGAATGGAAGATTTTTAGCGTAGATTAGGTAGGTAGCGCGGGCGGCTTGAAAAGTCTGGAGCTGCTGCCTCCTCCCCGGTGACTGGGAGAATCATTGCATAAATGTTAGTCAGTTAGTTTGGAGGGATTTTATGTGGTGGTGGTGGTGTAGGGGTGAAGAGGGAAACTTTAATTCTTAGTCCCCTACCTACCTGGTCGGCGACTCCCAACCTCGCGGAGCTGGGGGCTCCGTCCGGCCGCGGGCGGCGCCGGTTGGAGCTCCGACCCCGGCAACTCTACCCCTGGCTGCGAGGCGCTCCAAATCCAGCGCGGCCCGCGGTCGGACGTCCCAGCTCCGGGAATGTCGGGAGTCGGCGGCGTCGCGCTGGGATACCAGCGGGGAGCGGGCAATGCCTTACCGGGTCGCCGTGCGGCAAGCTCCGGAGCGCTGTGGCCGCCGACACACAACATTCGCGGAGCGTCGCTGGATTTGGAGCCGCGGAGCTGGGGGCTCCGTCCAGCCGCGGGCGGCGCCGGTTGGAGCTCCGACCCCGGCAACTCTACCCCTGGCTGCGCGGCTCCAAATCCAGCGACGCTCCGCGATGTTGTGTGTCGGCGGCCACAGCGTTCCGGAGCTTGCCGCACGGTGACCCGGTAAGGCATTGCCCGCTCCCCGCTGGTACCCCGACGCCGCCGACTCCCAACATTCACGGAGCTGGGGCGTCCGGCCGCGGGCCGCGCTGGATTTGGAGCGCCTCGCAGCCAGGGGTAGAGTTGCCGGGGTCGGAGCTACAACCGGCGTCGCCCACAGCCCCACCGGCCACAGCGCTGCGGAGCTTACTGCACGGCGACCCGGTAAGGCATTGACCGCTCCCCGCCTCTCCGACCAGGTAGGGGACTAAGAATTAAAGTTTACCCCTTCACCCCCCCCTTCACATAAAAGCCCTCCAAACTAACTGACTAACATTTAAGCAATGATTTACAGATGTTTAAGCGTCTCCCGGTCTCCGGGGAGGAGGCAGCCGCTACAGTAGTACAGACCTGGGTTGACCGTGGGTCGTTTTGGGTCAGGTTTGGCGCCAAACGCGAGCTTTGGTGCGCAGACGACATCTGGAAAAAATGGCCGGTTTTCGGAGCTTTTCGGTTTCTGGAACACCGGATAAAAGGTTGTGCACCTGTACTTCCATTTCATAAAATTAGCTGAATCATCAATAATTCCAAGTTTCATGAAAGCACATGAAAAATTAGTTGATGTGCCTGAAAATAATATCTATGTTGTTATGTCAAAGTTACATGGCAGTGTAGAGCCATTCTCAGCCAGAATTTAACAATCACTTTTGGACACGCACCACCAATTGAAATTGACCAATTAACTTAATTTCTCATCTTTCGTAGTAGCCACAAGCTTCGGTGTGTAGAACTTTAAACACATTTCTGGAATGTGGACCTACACCAACAAAACTAGGCTACATGTTAAAATCTCTCATGCTATACTGTGTTTTATTTCTACAGCAAGTAGAGAGATTTCCTCTGGCAGATTTAATGAAAGCTATTTAACATACCACGATCCCAACCCTCCACAATGAGTAGCTCAGTTAGTCAATTTACTGAAACTAACTTTGTTCCATTACCCAATACATCAGGGCAGGATATGCTGAGGTGTCAAAGCTATCAACACCATGGATCCTGTTTTATTCAATTCCCCAGAACTCAGCATGCACCATTATTCAATACAACTGCTCTCAGCATGCTCAGTAACCCAATCTACCAGCCCCGAGCCTGCTCAATAACCTACTCAACCGGATGGATATACTGAGATACCTAATCCACTGGCTCTATGGTTGATCAATTACTCAATCAACTGGCTGAGGTTGATCAGTTATCCAATCCACTGCCACTGAGCATGCTCAATAACCCATTTCACCAGTCTGGATGTCACCAGTTGAGATAAGCAAGCCATCACCACTGTGCTGTATTAGCATTGATCACCCAATCCACCAGGTGAAGTTTGCCAAGGTACCCAAGCCATCAACAAATAGCACGCCCCATTATTCAATTCACTAGCACTGTGATGCTTCACTAACCAGCTTACCAGCACTGAGCATGTTTGGTTATTCAGCATGCGAGGACAGTTCATGCACAATTGCTTGATCCACAAGCAATGGATATTTAACTCAAATGTGTTATCATGAAGTAGAGAGTGCGAGAGAGATAATTAATGGTATAGATATCGTGACAAGATACAAGATAAGATACAAGATACAAGATACATTTAATTGTCATTTGGACCCCTTGAGGTCCAAACGGAATGCCGTTTCTGCAGCCATACATTACAAACAAATAGACCCAAGACACAACATAATTTACATAAACATCCATCACATTGCTGTGATGGAAGGCCAAATAAATGTATCTCTCTCCACTCTCCCCTCCCCCCCCCCCCCCCCCCCCCCCCCCCCCCCCCCCCCCCCCCGATGTCAGAGTCAAAGTCATAGCCCCCGGCTGGCGATGGCGATTGTCCCGCAGTCATTGAAGCCACGCCGGGTGGTGCGAGGTCGCACACCGGGTCTTGGTGTTAGAGCCCACGGCGTGCGCTCGCAGAGTCCCGCGGCCATTCCAAGCCGCGTGGGGCGGTGATGTCAGGCCCCGCTCCAGGAGCTCTTCGACCCCGCAACTCGGGCGGGAGAAGTCGCCGTTGCGAGAGCCCTGAAAAGCGGTCTCCCTCCAGGGACCCGCGGGCTCCCGGTGCCGCCGTCCGCAGACCCGCAGTTGAAGCCTCCGACTCTCCGGTCGGGCCGCAGCAGCAGTAGCAGCAGCAGCGCTCCTCCACCGCTCCACCCGCTCCGGACTCGGCCAGCCCCGCGATGGTGAGGTGAGTCGTCGGCACCAGAGTCCCCGGTCTCTTCCTGTTGGAGGCCGCTCCTCATTGCAGCCCCAACGACAACGGAGACCCGACGAGAAAAGGTTGGGTCTCCCGTGCAGGGAGAGATTTTAAAGTTTCCCCCTCCCCCCCACCCCCCCACGCACACACACCCCAACAAAACATAACAAAAACTACATAAAAACATAGACAGAAAATAATAAAACGCGGACGGGCTGCAGAGGCCGCTGCTGACGAGAGTCGCGCCGCCCACAATGGCTTTTGACAGTGAAATGAGTATACATTTTTAAGGTGCAAGTAGGGAAGAAGTTCACAAGATACTGGCAGCAGTATGGGCATCTTCTTGGCAGTCACGCCCTCTTGGATACCAAAAGCTGAATTGGTGGAAAACCAATAGATTGCATGGGAACAATAGCCTTATCATGTGAATGGGTTATCCTGGTTTTGTTTGGACAGAAGGCGATATTGCAGTTGGAATTTAACAGTAGTCCTTCTGACAAGGAATGTGAAGCTTATGCTGAATAGAAAACTAACATTCTGGATGAACTGTAAACACTGCTCGCAGAGCTGAAAGTCACGGGTATGATGCAGAAAGAGAAAGCAGGAAGAGATTAATTTTGATTCCTTAAGAGATAACCAGAAAGTGATTGTAGGGAAAACCTTTATTGTATCATGTACTCAGGATCACTGGCTTCATGGTGTCACCTGCATGGACTAAACTATACACAGAAATCATACACAACCAATAACTACATTACTCACAACTATTGCTGCATGACTGGATACCATGGATTCAGGTACGAGTGGAAGATGGGACATAAGGCAGTGTGAACATGGAGGAACAAAGATAGAGAGCTTTACGAAGCACCAATATTGGAAATTACTGTGCCTGAGTTCATGTTATCCTGTAATGCACCGAATAAAGTAATTTAGTTATTGGCTTTGTGCGGTTTCTGTGGGCAGATTAGTCCATACAGGTGATACCATGAAGACAATGATCCAGAGTACATGATACAATATAATGAAGGATATGAAGAAACTATGTTGAAATAACAAATGCAGTTTAGCATGTGAAACTAATATGGGAAAGTGATCCATTGGAATATTAGTGCCAGGATTGGGTACTTCAGAGATAACAGGTGCAGCTTACAGTGAAGAGTTCAGTGAGCAAAGAGCATGAAACAAAATGAGTTATGATTAGTTTAATTTACAACAGTGTATGTACGATAGAGTGTCAAGAAGGATCCAGAGCCCAAAACGTCACCTGTACATTCCTTCCACAGATGCTGCCCACCCTGCTGAGTTCCTCCAGCACTTTGTGTCTTGCTCAAGATTCCAATACTTTCTTTGTCAAAAAATCTTAGTATTGGAATAATTGACTGTTTCTATTAGTTATTATTTTTAATATGCATCAATGTAGTGCATGCAAGAAACGAAAATATTTTGTGGTGCGACATTGTACCAGACACTGCTATGTTGATCAGAGTGTAATACGTTGCATAAAACAGATTTTATTGGTAGCCTCACCTGTGTTGTTTACTAGTGCAAGCAGCAACACAAAGATCGCTAGAATTTAGAAGATTGAGGGGGGATCTTATAGAAACTTACAAAATTCTTAAGGGGTTGGACAGGCTAGATGCAGGAAGATTGTTCCCGATGTTGGGGAAGTCCAGAACAAGGGGTCATAGTTTAAGGATAAGGGGGAAATCTTTTAGGACCGAGATGAGGAAAACTTTTTTTCACACAGAGAGTGGTGAATCTCTGGAATTCTCTGCCACAGAAGGTAGTTGAGGCCAGTTCATTGGCTATATTTAAGAGGGAGTTAGATGTGGCCCTTGTGGCTAAAAGGATCAGGGGGTATGGAGAGAAGGCAGGAACAGGATGCTGAGTTGGATGATCAGCCATGATCATATTGAATGGCGGTGCAGGCTCGAAGGGCCGAATGGCCTACTCCTGCACCTATTTTCTATGTTTCTATGTTTCTATGATCTACAAACATTACAAGATGGTTTGCAAGGATTTACAATATTGTTTCCATCTCAACCTCCTTTCTTCCTATTGTCCATATCCTGTATTATTTTATTCTATTATATTGCATCAACTCTCTTTATCCCATTGTAAGCATCAATAAATAGATTACCTAAGGTGTCAGTCTGGTTTATGTATCTGGACACCTGACCTCTCAAATTTTCGGTTCCATCACTGTCTCATGGTGTTGGAAAATTTGAATTCTAAACTTGAATTACAGGTATTCATGTTATTCCCTTTATCATGTATCTTACACTATGGATGGCTCAATTGTAATTATGTATTGTCTTTTCGCTGACGGGTTAGCATGCAACAAAATATTTTCACAGTGCCTTGCCACACATGACAAGCTAAACTCAAACGTTTCTTAACACCAAAACAATATTCAGTTGACCATGTACAATATTTAACAATTTAATCCTACTGAAGCAAATCAACAGTCTTGATTATTCCACTCCTCTTATCCATTCCAGTCTAATCCCCTCTGAAAGCCTCCGCTCACTCAGTAACTATCCAAATATTGTCATCTACCATGCTGACATGTTCCCATCACTATCCATTGATCAGGACTCCACAGATCAACACCAGACCATCATCTCCCAGACTGTTACCAATTTCTTCACCATTGGCGATCTCCCCTCCACAACTTCCAACCTTATGGTTCCCTAACCCAGTACTACTTGCTTTTATTTCCTTTCCAAATTCCACAAACGTGACTGCCCAGGCAAACCTATTGTTTCTGCCTGCTCCTACCCCACATAACTCATGTCCAAATACCTTGATTCTATCCTATCCCCACAAACCCAATCCTTTCTGACCTGCATCCGAGACACCTTACATAATCTTCAACAACTTTTAATTCTTTGGTCCCCCATTACCTCATCTTTATCATGGATGTCCAGTACCTTTACCCCGACATTCCCTAACAGGAAGGTCTCAAGAACCTACAGTTCATTCTTGACCAGAAACCTAACCCTTTTCCCTTCACTAACACTCTCCTCCACCTGGCAGAACTTGTCTTCACCCTCAACAACTTCTCTTTTGACATCTTCAATTAAAGGTGTAGTCATGGACACTCGCATGTGTCCCAGCTATGTGTGCCATTTTGTCAATTATGCGGAAATCTTCATTCCAAACATACACTGGCACCATCCCCCACACATCTCCCTTTCTCCACTATCTCTAAGACTCCACCGTGACGAAAAAGGAATAGTTCCACTGGTCTTTGCCGTTCACCCCACCAGCTTCCACTCCTTTATATCATTCCCTGACTATTCCGCCACCTTCAACATAATCCCACCACATGCCACATCTTCCCACCCCCACCCCTATCTGCCTTCTGTTGAGACCGCACCCTTGGCAAGTCCTTGGTTCACAAATCGCTCCCCGCCCAAACCACCCTTCCCCAGATATTTCTTCCTGCAATCACAGGAGATAGAGTCATAGATTCAGAGTGATACAGTGTGGAAACAGACCCTTTGGCCCAACCAGCCCACACTGGCCTACAATGTCCCAGCTGCACTAGTCCCACATGCCTGCACTTTGTCCATATCCCTCCAAACCTGTCCTATCCATGTACCTGTCTAACTGTTTTTTAAATGATGGGATAGTCCCAGCCTCAATTTCCTCCTCTGGCAGCTTGTTCCATCCACCCACCACCCTTTGTGTGAAAACGTTACCCCTCAGATTCCTATTACATCTTTTCCTCTTCACCTTGAACCTATGTCCTCAGTCCTCAATTCCCATACTCTGGGCAAAAGAGCCTGTGCATCTGTTAATCCTGGCCAGATTGGAGAGGCTAGGACTTTAAAATGGGGTAAAAGCTTTGGGGCTGCTGGGAGATTTGGTCAATTTGGAATTGCTCTCTGCAGAACTGGGACAAGCTGCGGAGAGGTGCCAGGATGTCTAGAGCATGGGTACAAATTGCAAGAAAAGAATAAGAACATCTGCAGATCCTGTCAATTAGGTACCAAATGAATAGAATGGATTGGATGCCTGTAAACCGGACATACACCTTATAAATAGTTGTAAATAATGTTGCAGAGTTCTACTTTGCCAAGTGTTGATTGGATGAGGCATTGAGCCTTGTCTGGGTTTCTTGCAGATCAGGGTAAATGTTTCTAAGTTTGCTTCCTTGCGAAGTCCGGTTTGAATACAATGTATTATGCTGCTATATTATTAGGTTAGGGAACTATGTGTTATGTATGGGGTTAATCGATATCTGTAATTGGATTATTAAGAGACCACCCCCATGTGGTTCAGCCCCTCGAGGTCCCAGGACACATAAAAGTCCGCTACCACGAGGTCCAGTGCCGATCTTCTGGGAGAGCACTTGGGACTGCGTGAAGTTCTGGAGTGTATCTGCCTGAACGAGGCCGAGAGGGCTTGAACAGGCAGATATGAGGATTGATAGGTACAGTAGTTGAACTGTAATGCGCTCTTGCTAAAATAAAATGTAGTTGTTTCAAGTGCTTGATTCGATGTTTTCACTGAAACTAGACTGGGGGGAAGATTAGAAGCGAGCAATTTATATTGGGGGTTTGTCCGGGATCTCAAAAGACCCCTAAACACAACCTTCAATCCTATCCACGCCATCATTGATAGATCGTCCAGTGGCTTATGGCACCCGGAGTCGAACAAAACGGTTAGCTCCGGTGTTTAACGAAAAGAAAGGTATGTTAGATATAGTGCAACTGCCAGAGTATTTCTGTGAGCCACAACCTAGACAGATTGCTCGAATAGAAAGGAATGATTTATTTGGGCAGTATCGGGAAAACCTTAGTGAACAGCAGGATTTATCTGAGGTTGAGACAGTTATTTTAGATACCGAAATAGACTTTGACGTAACCGGCAGCTTACAAATTGAACAGGTATCTCACTGGCAGTTACCAGTAAGGGAAGGAATAGGTACAGCGGATTCGGCCAGCACAGTGAATATGAATAATCCCCGTGCCACATATGCTGTAGAAGCCTCATGAAATAATGGCAGTATTAAACAGAATCCCAGATAGGAAGAATTCACCTGCTGTCTTATAGATTATCTGCGAACCACAATGCGTGTATATCATGCAGATTCCTGGGATTTGTGGGAGACCATACAACAGATAATGACTCCAGCTGAGAATATCAAATTTCTAGTAGCCCTAGGACACCCGACATGAAACATTGGCAAATCCAGTAATGGATAACAGTGCAAGAGAAGAGGCTGTTTTAATGGCCCTCACAAAAACATTTCAGAAACCAGGCGATTTAAGTCGAGTTCTGGAAATAAAACCAGAGAAGGGTGAGGG
The DNA here is from genome assembly GCF_028641065.1 of Leucoraja erinaceus. Lineage (NCBI taxonomy): Eukaryota > Metazoa > Chordata > Chondrichthyes > Rajiformes > Rajidae > Leucoraja > Leucoraja erinaceus. The sequence goes on along the minus strand of NC_073379.1, from coordinate 77,158,402 downwards.
AGCAGACAAATTTCTAGACCGTTTTTCAAAATTATATATGGACCAATCAGATGATTTAGACTATCAGAATGGAGCAAGTTCCCCTCAATATTGTGCTATCTTGTTGAATTGTCTCCCCACTAAAGTAGCGAATTTAATTAAAATTGATAATAGGAACTGGTCTGAGAACCGAGCCAGTCAGATAGCCAGAGCTGTGAGATATTATTGGAAGGAAGGTAGGAACCAAGAAAATAATCCTGTAACTAGGAGAGACAGTGAACGCACAGCAAAGGAAGAATTACCAAAATCTAACTCTGAACCATGGATTCTCAGAGTACCAGCAAATTACAGATTGGGAGAAATTAGGGTCCCACATTAATCAGATTACTATCACCACAACACTCCCAATTTCGAGCCCATTCCAATGGAACCCAGGGGTAGAATAAGACCAACCATGTTGCCTAATCAATGCAATACTTTGTGGGGGAATGGGACATTGGATTCGGGCCTGTCCAACAAAGGAGACAATGAAAGAGAGAGGTCAAAGAAGGGAATTCCAGGATTACGAAGAACTTAGAGATCCTAGAGAATATAGACACATCCAAAATCCAAGGAATTATGGGAGGTCCTTTAATTCAAGAGACTACTGGGACCCAAGAAACCAGGGACAGAGATGGCCCGAATGTCAGGAACTAAGAAGTCACACACCGTTTGCTCAATCTAACCCATTTTCTCAGTCCTGACTCACCAACCCGCCCTGGAATTGGGAGCATGGAGACATGACCCCTACTCTAGAACCCCCTCAAATAATTTACCAGAATGAATGAATTGGATGTTCTATTGTAGTAAAAACTGAAAATCACATAGAAGCAAATTATAAACCATCTTATGACTACCCCAGAAAACCCCTTAGAGCAAAGAAGGTTGTAAATCAATGAGCTTGTTTCAAATGCACGCAATCAGGTCACTGGAACAAGGAGTGTCTGGCGAGAAGGCAGAACATAACAGGACTGAAGAAAATGCAAGGGGCAATAAAGAAATTAAGAAAAGGAACATAGTAGCTAGCTTGAGAAGGAATGGCAACTAAAGAAAGGAAATAGCACTAGGGAGAGAAGAAACAAACTTACTGTGCAGGAGGAATGGGAGTGGGGAAAAAAGATATTATTTGAATGTGTTACTGAATTTGTGCCTGCAAGACAGTATATCGACGACAGACTATCTGGGGAGTGAGGTAAAATAATGCACAGACCCCTTATGAACGGGAAGAAGACAGTAAAAGGTTAGCTCCCCAGAAACAGGTGACCAGCAGGAAGAACTGATACTGTCCTGCCCCTTTAAGACATTTGGGAAGGCCAACCACAGAGCAAATTACTCCTCAGTATCTCCACTCCCTAATAACTGAAACTACCATCAGAAAGGAAAAAGAAGAGGACCTACCTTAGTGCCCAACTTTAATATCACCTGGCTATTGGAGAAAGAAAAGGAAGGAGAATAAAGGACACTCTAATCATCTTCAAAAGAAACAACACTGACAACTCGTAATGACTATTGGTATAGCTCCTCTTTAAGAATTCAATCTGATTTATACAAGGTACTCCAAAAATTTAATATGGGAGAGAATTTTATCAGATGGATTAAACTACTTTATGATAGACCTACGGCAAGAATATTAACTAACAATACGCTATCTCCAAAATTTTACTTATCAAGGGGTAATAGGCAAGGGTGTGCCTTATCACCATTGCTATTTGCCCTTATGATAGAACCGCTGGCCGAAAGGATTAGAAATCACCCGAATATTCATGGATATAACAGCAAGGACTCAAAGAATAAAATTTCATTATACGCTGATGATATCCTTTTATATATTACTAATACACAAACGAGTATACCCACCTTATTAACACTAATTGAGGAATTCGGCTCTTTTTCAGGATACAGAATAAATTGGAATAAAAGCAAAATTATGTCTTTAAAACCACAGGATTCGAGACACTTACTAAAATTCCCCTTCAAAATTGCAACAGAAAAATTCAAGTACCTGGGTATTCAAATTACGAGAAGACACAAATCATTATTTAGTGCCAATTTTATACCACTATTAAATAAACTGAATGATACGATTAAATTTTGGAAAACGCTTCCACTCTCATTGATAGGTAGAATTAACGCTATAAAAATGACTTTCTTACCACAATTAATATATTTGTTTCAAGCAATCCCAATATATATTCCAAAATATTTTTTCAAAAAATTAGATTCCACTATCACTAATTTTATATGGGACTACAGAACACATAGAATTCAACGAAAGCATTTGTGCAAATCTAAAGAAGTGGGGGGTTTATCATTACCTAACTTTATATATTACTACTGGGCAGTGCATATTAAGAACATAATATACTGGCTAGATAGTTCCACTCAGCAGTTGGAGTGGATAAGAATGGAGAAAGAGGAGTGCTATCCGCACGATATAGGAACGATTCTGCTCTCACCGATAAAATTGAATAGTATAATATATAAGAAGAACCCAATTATTCACAATATAATAAGAATTTGGAAACAAATAAAAGCATCCTTGAAATTAAATAATTTATCAGTATTAACCCCACTATTGAACAACCCCGCATTCAAACCTTCTCTCATCGACAACACATATCAACAATGGGATAGACTGGGGATTAGGAAAGTAGGGGATATGTATGAAGTGGGCAAACTGTTATCATTTCAACAATTAAAATTAAAATTTAAATTGAAGGATAATCAATATTTTAAATATATACAGGTATGTGACTTTATGAAGAAACATACACATAGATTTCAAACTATATTTTTAGATCCTTTAGAAGAAGCAATGAATATCAAGGCTGATTCACAAAAATTAATATCATACTTTTATAATAATATATTAAATAGAGAATCACCCTCAACAGAAGCATTAAGGGAAGATTGGGAACAAGAGCTAATGACAAAGATCTCTAAGGATAGATGGGAAAAATATTTGATGAATACACATAATTGTTCTATTAATGCAAGACATAATTTAATTCAATTCAAATTATTACATAGACTATATTATTCAAAAACGAGGTTGAATAGATTTTATCCAAACGTCTCTCCCAGATGCGATAAATGTTTGTTTCAAAACGCTAATATAACACACTCATTTGTTGGATGTACAAAGTTGAATAAATTTTGGAGTGATATATTTGATATATTTACAAAGATTTTCAAGTCAAGAATAGAACCCAAAACGGAATGGATTATATTTGGAATAATAGGAGAAGATACCAATTTAAATAAAGATCAAAATGTTTTTTTTAATTATGGGTTAATAATTGGAAAGAAATTGATACTTAAATTTTGGAAAAATACAACCACACCAACTGTTAAAATGTGGATTAGGAATATGATGGACATAGCACGCCTTGAAGAAATGAGACTCCGACTAATAGATAAATATGACCAATTCTTAAAGAGTTGGTCTCCTTTCATCGACTCTTTGGAATCATGTGATGCAGCGGTGCCGTAAGGATTGCTGATTCCAGTTCATGACGCGGATAGAGCTACATCTCCGAATACAGATTTGAAAAATTCTCTTTTAAGGGGCCTTCTCTTCTATTTCTACTTTCCTCTTTCTCTCTTCCTTTTTTTTTTTTTATTTTTTATATACACACTTCACGTTTTTCTACTCTCTACCATCTATTTCTCCACTTTTTCCCCTTTCTATTGCTTTCTTTTTCTTGTTCTGCTTACTTCTTTCTTATAACATAAAACTAGAGGTTGTACATAGAATGGATTACGTTATTACATGGTTGGCACCTAAAATTAGGTGCCACTGTACTGTTTTGTGATGTATTAACTTCTAATAAAATAAATAAACAAAAAAAAAAAAGAATTCAATCTGAATAAAAAAGGAATTCCACTGTGGTTGTGGGCAAAATTCACACATTGCGCTGAAATTTAGTTATAAGTAAATTAATTTAAAAAGGGCTTAAGGGATGCAATCTTTAAATAGTTAGAAAATTGACTGTTAATTTGGCACTCTTCTTTTGTCTCACCCATAGGAGGATAGTCGCAGATGAGACAGGACATTGAAGGGGGCGGCACGACCAACGTTGCTGTGGCCTCTATAGTCCGTCTGTATTTTTTACAACTTTTGTCCCGTTGAATGTATAGTTTGTTGTGGATTTTATATTGTTTTTAACTGTACATGTGACCCGACCTTTTCCCTGTCGGGTCTCCGTTGTCGTTGGGGCCTAGCACCGTGGAGTGGCCACCAACCGGAATGACCTGGGGGTTCCAGTCGCGGAGCCTGCGGACTTACCATCTTGGTGCTGGCCGGCTTCAGAGCGTGGAGAGTTGTGGTGATGGGCGGCTGCGACTCATCTCCGGAGCTAGGAGGCTCCAGCCGCAGGTCCGGTGGACGGTGACATCGGGAGCTCGTGGGTCCCTAGTGGGAGACCGCTTTTCAGAGCTCCTGCAACGGCAACTTCTCCCGCCCGAGTTGCGTGGTTGAAAATGACCCGGAGTGGGGCCTTACATCGCCCGGCACGGCTTTAATGGCTGCGGGATTTACCATCGCCGCCAGGGGCTCCAACATTAAGACCCCGAGCAGGGCCTTACATCGCCCGGCACAATACTTGCCATTGCCCGCCGGGGGCTTTAACATCAGGAGAAGAATGGAACACAGGAGAGACAAGACTTTGCCTTCCATCACAGTGAGGAGGAGATTCACTGTGATGGATGTTTGTGTAAATTGTGTTGGTTGTGTGTTTCTTGGTTATTTTCTTGTTGTATGACTGCAGAAACCAAATTTTGTTTGAATTTCATTTGAGGTTCAAATGACAATAAATGATTGTATTGTATTGACTATTTATTTACTATCAAGGGAGGGACAAACCCTAGCAGATATCAGGAATTAAGACATACCCTGGAAACGTAAGGTGGTAGTACAAAATGATGAGGTAGACTGAAAATTTATGTTCTCCTCGGAATGTCAATACTAACCATCCAAAAGAATTACTCAGAGATAAAAAGAACTAGTGCCATTGAGAACTCCTAGACAGAGAACAAAGCCAATGGAGTAAAAACGAGAACCCCTAGACCGAGAATGAATCAACATAGTAAAGAGTCAATATAGTAAAGAACCAACATAGAAGAGAATCAACATAGTAATGGGTTACTATAGTGAGGAGTGCATACATAAATAAGAAGAGGTACTGGAGTAAAGACTTAGTTAACTGTAGGGGGAAACTTGAATAGGTATTGAGAATAGCAGAGCCGATACATATTTGACCGGTGGATTTGAATTGTTTAATCCTTGATGGTAAAGCGGCTTCTATTATCAAGATGGAAAGAAATAGTCCCTGGATTTGGCATTCTAGATTGGATTTATGATGAAATAGATAGCAATGGAAATTGATTGTTTAAATTTAAACAGCTGGAAATTCCACAGGAATTGGAATGGAATTGTATTATCAGCTACAATGCGGTGGAATGAGAAGGATGAGATGGAAGAATGAGATGTGGTATGAGAAGAATGAGAATGAAGCAGCTGGGCTTGCACACTCTGGAGTTTAGAAGGATGAGAGGGTATCTTATAGAAACATATAAGATTGTTAAGGTTTTGGACACTCTGGAGGCAGGAAACACGTTCCCGATGTTGGGGGAGTCCAGAACCAGGGGCCACAGTTTAAGAATAATACCCTGTCCCACGTTTCCAAGAGCTCTCCCGAGTTAACAAAAAATCAAACTCGTGGTAAGCACAGAGAATTAACATAGCTGGTACATCGGAGCTCGGGGGCGTCTCTTAGTGCTAACGACAGGTACACAGGAAGACTCGCTAATGGCAGGTAAGCTTGGGAAGACTCGTGAAAATTTTTCAACATGATGAAAAATGTCCATGAGATCCTTGAGTACCGATGAGTGGTCATTACCAATAAAGTTTACTTTGAACTTTGAACTTTGAACTTACCGTAAATCTCTGAGTTTGAATCAGGGCAAACTCGGGAGAACTCTTGGAATGAACTCGTACTGTGGGACAGGGGTTTAAGGGGTAAGCCATTTAGAATGGAGATGAGTAAACACTTTTTCTCACAGGGAGTTGTGAATGTGTGGAATTCTCTGCCTCAAGGCGGTGGAGGCAGGTTCTCTGGATGCTTTCAAGAGAGAGTTGGATAGGGCTCTTAAAGAGAGCGGAGTCAGTGGATATGGGGAAAAGGCAGGAATGGGATACTGATTGGGGATGATCAGCCGGGATCACATTGAATGGCAGTGCTGGCTCGAAGGGCCGCATGGCCTACTCCTGCACCAATTGTCTATTGTCTATTGACATTGAACTTTGAAATTTTTTTTTTTTTTTTGTAAATTGATGGCTGAGACTGAATTTGCTTAAATTGGAACATTTATCATGGTTTGCTTTAAATTAGAGTCACGCCTGTAGGGAAATCTGGACTGAACCCAGCTGAAATTTATATGATTACCTGTCATCAGATATACATATTATAACATTGTGTGAGTATGAAGAAGGCTAATTAGTGTTGATCCTAGAATGATAAAGAGTATATTAGGGACAGAATAGGAATAGGGATCCAGTAATAGGATAATATAATAGGTTCAAATAAGAACTATAGTGAATGTATGGGAAAGCATGAGCGCATGATGGTAACTTGCTTTGTCCCAAGTTTTTCAGGATTTTCTAGGTTTTAGGTTCGACTGTGGAAGGTGATGGGAAGACTGGGCAGCAACACGGATGGAGGAAATTTGCGCCCACGAAAACTCGGGAGGTGAAGACTCCTCAGACAGAACTTGTGAAGTTATGCCCATAAAAACTCGGGACGCTTGACAAGATGGTTGTCAACTTCAGGAGGGCGCAGCCATAAACCACACCCTTCAACATCAGTGGCACCACAGTGGAGAGAGTGGAGAGTATTAAGTTCCTTGGAGTGCAAATTACAGACAGTCTCACCTGGTCCAGGAACAACACTGGGATTGTCAAACGGGCCCATCAGCGACTGCACTTCCTGAGGAAACTCAAACAGGCCTCACTCCCCACCAACATCCTCAGGACTTTCTACAGGGGCACGGTGGAGTCTGTACTCACGTACTGCATAAACACGTGGTACTCCAACTGCAACTGCTCAGACAGGAAGGCTCTGCAGAGGGTAGTGAGGGGAGCAGAGAGGATCATTGGCGTCTCCCTACCCTCGGTACAAGAACTGTTCCAGAGCCGCTGTCTGAAAAAAGCTCTGAGAATAGCTAAGGACAAACTGCACCCCCTCCACATACACCTGGATCTCCTGCCATCAGGCAAGAGATACCGTAGCATCAAAGCCCGGACTACAAGACTGCTAAACAGCTTCCTGCCACAGGCTGTGAGGCTGCTAAACAGTCACTCTGTACTCACAGTCACTTGATTCTGCGGCTTTGCACTGACATTTTAATAACTCTGGCACTGGCCACTTAAATCAGCTGCCCTGGACATTTTAATGATTGGTTTTACTGTATTTTAATGTTGCTGTTTTACCTGCTTTTAACTATTTATACTGTTTCATCAGGGACTGGATTGTTTTTACTGTTATTATGTGTGAAATGTTTTAAGTTTCATGTGTGATGCTTCGGTATTCCCTGGGAAACGTCTTTTCATTTTGCACTGTACAGCTGTTGCTTTGCAAGATGACAATAAAGTTGATTTGATTTGATTTGATTTGATTCTGGGAAGAAACATCATCATCTTGTGTTGCTGATAGATGGGAAATGTAAAGTATACACTTATCTGGTCAGCTTATTGAACTATTTGGTTATCATTAATGATGGGTTATAAGAAGGAAGGAATGATAATCCTGACCAGATTGGAGAGGCTATGACTTTAAAATGGGGTAAAAGCTTCAGGGTTGCTGGGGGATTTGGCCAATTTGGAATTTCTCTCAGTAAATAATGTTGCAGAGTTCTGCTTTGCCGAGTGTTGATTAGATGAGGCATTGAGCCTTGTCTGGGTTTCTGGCAGTTCAGGGTAAATGTTTCTAAGTTGACTTCCTGGCAAAGTCCGGTTTGAATACAATGTATTACACTGCTGTCTCATTGGGTTAGGGAACTGTCTGTTATGTATGGGGTTAATTGATACCTGTAATTGGATTATTAAGAGACAACCCCCCCATGTGGTTCAGCCCCTCTAAGTCCTGGGACATATAAAAGTCCGCTACCACGAGGTCCAGGGTCGATCTTCTGGGAGAGCGCTTGGGACTGCATGAACTTCTGGAGTGTCTCTGTCTGAGCGATGCCTAGAGGGCTTGAACAGGCAGATACGGGGATTGAACCCGCTGTGGGATAGGTACAGTAGTTGAACCGTAAGGCGCTCTTGTTTAAATAAATTGTAGTTATTTCACGATCTCCCCTCATCCTCCTGAGCTCCATGGAATAGAAACCCAGCCTAAACCTCTCCCTATAGCTCACACCCTTGATGTGTAGGTAACACATATCTCTACACCTTCCACTCATACCCATCCAGGGACCCCAGGAGTCCTTCCAAGTAAGACAAAAGTTCACATGTGCCTCCTTTAACCTAATCTACTGCATTTGTTGTTCCTGATGTGGCTTCCTTTTCATTGGCGAGACCAAGCGTAGATTTGGTAATGCTTGGGCTTGGTCCCCCAAGGCCTGCTGGATTTATCTATTAGTTATTTTGAATGTGACTGAATTATTACAATATATTTATGTTTGTTTAAGCAAAAAAAAGATATACATCAAAAAATATGTTTCAACAATACTCGGGGGATCAGCCAATGTCTGTTTAGAACATTGGAGAAAGAAAATGTTAACTGAAGTCTAACGGATCAAATTTATATGTTCTTTAGAGGTACATCAAATAAAAAACAAACATGGATCTCCCTCGGGTGGATTTACTGACAGCAATACTGGTGAAAAATTAATTACTGCCCAAGATTCCTACTTTCATCTTGTGAATGAAATTTTCACCTTGACATAGCAGTACAAATGCTGTTAGTTGCTGTACTAATGTGTTTTCCAGTTTCGCACTGGACCAGTCTAATAAAAGATCAATACAATAGACATGTTCAACTCCATGTTGAGCTGGAGGAGCTGTAAAGTTGGACCAATCATGCTGATATCAAGGTAGACATAGGAAGGATGATGGTCCCCTGACTATAGATAAGGCAATCAGTCTTGGACACCATTTTGCACTCAGAGAATAAACCAAGTAACGTGAAGGAGTGGAAAACGTTTTTGGCTATGGAGAGGAAGCCATCGAAAACACTAGGAGTTGGTGGATAATAAAAGTGACATCAGGTGAGCGTGGGAGAGCTGCTGAAAGTAAAGTGGACGAAAGGGAATATATTCCTGCTCTACCTGGCCCAATATCTTTGTTACAAAGTACTTCCCTCAGTCATTCACTATTCCTTGATTATCATTAATCATTGTGTTTTTTAGCGGCGGAAATCTCGAGAAAAAAAACATGAGGACAAGAAGAGGGAAAGAAAGATCTGAGGCACACAGTCTTATCAATTTTTTAAAAAATGGGGGACTATTCTCAGCAGTTTAATTTTAAGATCCCAGCATTTACAGTTCCTTGTGCCTGTGCTTTTACTCGTGAAATTTAAGTAAAAATGGTTATGAACAATTTTGAAACTTGTAACCACTTTACTAATCAAAGCAAAATGTTTTGGACAGTAATCTTGTCCATACTATTTCTGACAGTGGAGACTCAGCACGTGATTATGTTTTTGCACGATCATATTGAACCTATTAAATAAAGATAATTTGCAGAGAAAACAAAGTATTGCCCCATGGCCCACCATACACCTTGAATAAAGTTCATATGATTTGAAATGGCTTAACAGTGTCTTGAGGGAAATTAAATCCAAGTTATTTTTCTTTTCTGGGTACAGGCATAATAAAAAATCTCAAGGACATTTTCATAATGAAATACAATGCAGAGAACACTTTCATTGGCATCCATATAATAAAAAGATAACCCTATTTTTTGAAGACATTTTTCAATATCCTAATAAAATTGGCTGGCACAGATGTAGAAATGGGTAACTGCGCATAATGCAGTTTGACCACTCACCATTACAATGTACTTTCTTATGTGACAGACACCATTTTGGATTAAATTAACAAATCGCTGGAATATTTGTGGAGTTTTTTTTTTACATTGTAGGGGTTTGCTGGAATGTTGCCTTGTTTGACAGGACCGCGAGAAGAGTCAAGTGAGGAATGCAGTTGTAGAATCACTGAAGAGCAGTCCGGAAATTTAGGATATCCTTGTTTGCACACGCACAAATGAATCCAGATTTATTGACATGGGAGAATGCAAGCATTTCCGTAGAAAACTGCCAGCATTTCTTCATAAAATCTGAGCCAATGTGAACAAATATCATGAACTTGTCTGATCCATTTTAGAAGCAACAGCAGTGGTGAAAGGGTCCAAGCAAACGGTGTGTCAGAGACTAGTGGCTGTTGTTGGATTCATGTCTGGATATTTGGGGGATGAGTACAATGCATTGACCAATATCTTTGCAGACATCACCTAAGTTGAAATCCTATAGCTAAGTCAACCTCTCTAAGTTGAACCAATCTGGCTTTGCATGCTTTCCTCATTGCAATAGTCTAGTTACATCTGTGGTTTGAAATGTCTATCTGGCAACCATTTTTTCAATGTTCTACTTATATATGTGGGAAACCATTGTTTTTTAAATTTCAAAAACAGTTCAGAATATGCTTTTAATATCTGTGGATATCAATTCAAACTTTCAAACTGATGATCATGGCGTCAAACTTAATTAAATTGTTATTGCCTAAGATTTGTCAATATATATCATGGCACATTGCATGAATTAAATTATAACAATTTTTAAAATTTTTGTCATTTACTTCCCAATTCTATAAAAGAAACAGATTTGACTTTGGAATGGAAAAAGTGTAAATTCTGAATGTTTTAAATGAATGCATAAAGCATTCAGCTGGCCAGGTTGTCCCAGCTGGAAGAGAAAAACAAGTTAATGTTTCAGGTTGAACACCCTTTATCAGAACTGGAAAAGTGAACAAGTTAGTTTCTTGTTGCTGAGGTTGAAACAAGTTAGTTTTATGTTGCTGATGCAGTAAGTGAAAAAAGATGATAGGACAAAGGAAATAGCTCCAATAGAGTAAGGCCAAGACTGCTCAGGCAATCAGTCCTTCCAGATGATGTAGCAAATTGGCATTCCTGAGTTTGTTTATTTTAGCTCTCACAAAAGTATATAACAAAAATGCTGGAGAACAAACTCCACCGGGTGAGGTACCATAACCCTCCATCATCCATGAAGCATACCAATGAACCTGCCTCCAAATCCACTGGGGCACACCGCCACATTTCGTAAAGGTCGAGACCCTTCTTCAGAGTCTCTTTTTTGAATCTTTAGAAAATCCCTCTCATCATTTTTACCTCTATCATCTCCTTCACTTTTGTCCTTTTCAACACTGCTTAGTTGTTGAAACCCAGGCACATTCTAGTAAATCTCCTCTGTCTCTCCTATTTTGTTGTAGCTATAATTGCTTGCATACTCCTCCCAGCCTTTTAGTTTAACATTTGCATTCAGCTCTGATTCACAAGATGAGCTTTTACCTCAAGAAATACACTTCTATTCACGGGATAGTGTTCAACTGGATTCTTCAATTCCCTACCATTTACCATGTACGTCCTATTTTGATTTGTCCTGCCAAGGTGTAGCACTTCACATTTATCAGCATTAAACTCCATCCCTCTTTCAGCCCATTTTTCCAAACCTGCACCTAACTCATTATGACACCCCTATCTGGCATCTGCATGTTCCAATAAGGCACTTGATTACCACAAGCACTTTATTGAGGATAGTGGAAGGACCCCGACCTCATTTTCCATCAAAGATCCCTCTGCAATCCTGACCTACCTAACTGTGACAACCTGCAGTGTTCCAATAAGACTTGAGGAATACCACCTAATTTTCCATCAAAGATGTTGCAATCTTTGGGACATATTGCAAAGTTCAACAATTTCAGAGAAATTGCTTTCCCTGCATGTCAAGAGTCAAATATTTCATTGTCATTTGCCTCACAACGGAACAATGACATTATTTCTTGCAGCAGCACAACAGACATGTAAACATAGTACTCTGTTTACTAAGTACTTGGTATCTATGTACTAGTACCAAGATAGTCACTTGGATCTCTAGCTAGTATGATGGAACCAAGTTAAAGAGTTGCTGCAATATTTCTGTAAGGTTTTCCATTTGTAATATTAACTTAGTTTTTCCTCTCTCTACAGACATATTGGTCTGCTGGGCATTTTCAGCATTCTCCTTTTGATGCTCGGCCTCAGCATTAATTCACTGTCCCATTGTTTGTTTTCTCTCTTCTGAAATTATTTCATTAATCTATCGACCATGCATCACTACAAACAAGGGAATCACCTCAGCTACCCCGATGCCACCTATTCCCTTTGTTTTATTCCCAATCCTCCCCACAATTTAAAAATAACTTGTTGTCTTACATTCCTAGATTTGAGGAAGTGTTTCTTTACCTCAATCATTAACTCTGTTTTCTTTCCATAGGAGCAGAATATTTCCAGCTTTTCTGTTTGTTTTCTTCTTATTGCATTTGTTTTTGAGAATATCGTCATTGTTTCAGCTAACAGTGGAGTGGAAAATATTGTCAATCTCCATTCCTCATCAAAGTTATTCTGGTATTTCAGTGCCATTAGATTTCGACCATGTGGAACAATTTTTCTATTAGAACAGCCAAAACTGCTGACTAGGATTATATTTTTAGGTGAGAGGGACAATTTTCCCTTTGCCGTCCTGCAACATTAGTTACTAATCAAGTGCAGCATAACCAAAGTGCGTGGAAACTGTATGACATTGGCAGCTATATACAGTAACCATCGGGTTTCCTAGACAATCCTGAAAAAACCTTAATCAGTGGAATATTTATTTAAATACTAAAAGAATGCAAAACACTAAAGGAAAATCATCAGCAAATTGTATCTCTGTGGTGCAAAGAAGCGAGAGATTTTTATGCATAGAGTTTGTGCATAGTTGCTGGAAATTTCTAAGGCTCGAGCCTTGCTCTGCAAGTGTCCATGAAATAACAAAACGAGATTCTGTCCCTAAAAAGGCACAACTAAACTGGAAACAGTTTGAGATTCAATATATTTGGGGCCTCGACCTTTGGCCATCTTTCCTCAGTGCTCCACCTAAAGTTGGAGTTTAAATGCACAAAAACAAAACATTTTGGACAAGTATTTCTAACTAGATAAACATAAAAGAAAATATATTTCTAACAAAATTGTATGTAAAGTTATCAAGAAAATCAGCTGTTTAATTTTAGGCTCCTATAAGCAGTCCTCCAAAGCCACAATGTGACAAATTTTAAATCAGAAGTTGTGGCCTCACTAATACCTTTTGAAATTATAATATTTCCCTCATTCTAAGCTCCAATCTCCTTTGCAGTAAAAGGCAATATGCTATTTGCTTTCCTAATAACATGCACCTGCCTGTTAACCTTTTGTGATTCATGCACAAGAACACCTCTGTTGTTCCTCTGTTATTTACATTGTTTCCCCTTATTTGCAGAATCTAACTATTTAGAAAATAGTCTGCCTTTTGATTCCCCCTATAAAAATATACAACCTTCCAGCTTCTCACTTGTTACCTTTCTCTGGCATTGGCAGTGTTGGGCACCAAACTTGATCAGTATTACAGTTTATTAAAATCAGGCAAGAGAGTTTAATTGTTATATGTACTGAAAATGAAGCAATTAAATTCTTACTTGCAGCTGCATAAAAGACCTGCACGCACAATACACATAGATAATTTATAGGTAGATAAAAATGCAGGAGAAACTCAGCGGGTGAGGTAGCATCTATGGACTAAAGGAATAGGTGATGCTTTGGGTTGAGACCCTTCTTCAGAATGATGGGGGGGGGGGGGGGGGGGGGGGGGGGGGGGGGGGGGGGGGAGAAGAAAGGAAGATGCGGAGACAATAGGCTGTGGGAGAGCTGGGAAATGGGAGGGGAAGGAGGGAGAAAGCAAGGAACTACCTGAAATTGGAGAATGTTCATACCGCTGGGGTGTAAACTACCCAATCAAAATATGAGGTGCTGCTCCTCCAAGTTGCGGTGGGACTCACTCTGGCCATGGAGGAGGCCCAGGACAGAAAGGTCGAATTCGGAATGGGAGGGCGAGTTGAAGTGCTGAGCCATCGGGAGATCAGGTTGGTTAATGCAAACTGAGCGAGGGTGTTGGGCGAAGCAATCTCCAAGCCTGTGCTTGGTCTCACCGATGTAGAGCAGTTGATACCTAGAACAGCGGATGCATTAGATGAGGTTGGAGGAGGTGCAGGTGAACCTCTGCCTCATCTGGAAAGACTGCTTGAGTCCTTGGATGGAGTCGAGGGACGAGGTAATGCGACAATTGTAGCATTTCCTGCGGTTGCAAGAGAAAATACCAGGGGAGGGGGTAGTTTGGGTGGGAAGGGACAAATTGATCAGGGAGTTACAGAGAGAGCGGTCTCTGCAGAAAGCCAAAAGGGGAGGGAATGGGAAGGTGTGGCCAGTGGTGGGATCCCGTTGGAGGTGGCGAAAATATCGGAGTATTATTTGTTGTATGTGACAGCTGGGTAGGGTGGAAGGTGAGGACAAGGGGGACTCTGTCCTTGTTATGAGTGGAGGGATGGGGAGTGAGAGCGGAGGTACGGGATATAGAGGAGACCCTGGTGAGAGCCTCCTATAGACGAAGAGGGGAACCCCCATTCCTTAAAAAATTAGTACATCTCCTATGCCCTTGTTTGGAACACCTCATCCTGGGTGCAGATGTGGCGTAGACGGAGGAATTGGGAGTAGGGGATGGTGTCCTTACAGGAAGCAGGGTGAGAAGAAGTGTAGTCTAGATAGCCGTGGGAGTTAGTGGGTTGTAGTAGATGCCGATCAGTAGTCTCCACCTGCGATGGAGATGGTGAGGTCTGGAAATGGTAGGGAGATGTCGGAAATGGTCCAGGTGAATTTGAGTGCTGGATGGAAGTTAGTGGTGAAATGGATGCAGGAGGTAGAACCAATGCAGTCATCAATGTAGCGGAGGTAGAGTTCGGGGATAGGGCCACAGTACGCCTTGAACAAGGATTGTTCGATGTAACCTACAAAGAGGCAGGCATAGCTGGGGCCTATGGGCTTGCCCATAACTACGCCTTGGATTTGGAGGAAATGGGAGGAGTCAAAGGAAAAGTTGTTTAGGGTAAGGACCAGCTCCATTAGGTGAAGGAGTGTATTGGTAGATGGGGATTGGTTGGTTCTGTGGTCGAGGAAGAAATAGAGTGCTTTAAGACCCTCCTGGTCGGGGATGGAGGTGTAGAATGGCTGGGCATCCATTGACATCCAGGGAATGGTGGCCTGGAAAACAGAAGTCATGGAGGAGACGAAGAGCATGTGAGGTGTCTTGGACATAGGTAGGGAGAGATTTGACCATGGGGGAATGGGTTGTAGTCGAGGTATGTGGAAATAAGTTTGGTGGAATAAGAACAAGCAGAAACAATGGGTCTGCCAGGACAGTCAGGTTCGTGAATTTTGGGGAGAAGGTTAAATCGGGCCGTGTGGGGCTGGGGAACGATGAGGTTGGAGGCTTGGGAGGGCAGGGAGCTGGAAGCGATGAAGCCAGTGATGGTGTTTGAGATAATGGCTTGGTGCTCGTCTGTGGGGTCATGGTCCAAGGATAAGTAGGAGGAGCTGTCTGAGAGTTGGCGCCTGGCCTCAGACCGGTAGAGATTCAGCGCGCCAGACTACCACGGCACCTCCCTTGTCGGCAGGTTTAATCATTTATATATATATTTTTTTCATTTATATGTATATATATATTTAAAAAATAAATAAATGAGTAAATAATACTCATGCAAAAAGTCCTTAGTGCAACCAAAAACAGTCTATTGTTGAAGTTTGTGTCATATAGTGTTCAAGAGTCAAGTCAAGTCAAATCAAGTCAGGAGTCAAGAGTGTTTTATTGTCATATGTCCCATGTGGGATAATGAAATTCTTACTTGCTGCAGCACAACAGAATATGTGAATATGTAAACATAGTACCTAACGGGGGAAGAGAAAAAAAAGAAAAAGTTCAATAAATAACAAATATAGTGCAATAATAATATAGACAATAGACAATAGACAATAGGTGTAGGAGTAGGCCATTTGGCCCTTTGAGCCAGCACCGCCATTCAATGTAATCATGGCTGATCATCCCCAATCAGTACCCCCTTCCTGCCTTCTCCCCACATCCCCTGACTCTGCTATCTTTAAGAGCGCTATCTTGCTCTCTCTTGAAAGTATCCAGAGAACCAGCTTTCACCGGCCTCTGAGGCAGAGAATATAGTCTTTAGCAGTTCACAGCTCAGAGCTTATTCATTGTTGTGTTTAATAGCCTGATAGCTGTAGGGAAGAAATTGTTCCTGAACCTGGACGTTACAGTTTTCAGGCTCCTGTACCTTCTTCCTGATGGCAGTGGTGAAATGAGTGTGTGGCCAGCATGGTGTGGGTCTTTGATGATTTTTGCTCCCTTTTTGAGGCAGCGACTCCGATAGATCCCTACGATAATGGGGTGGTCAAAGCCATTGATGAACTGGGCAGTGGTCACAACTCTTTGTAGTCTTTTTCATTCCTGGACGTTCAAGTTGCCAAACCAGACCATGATGGAACCAGTCAGAATGCTCTCTACCGTGCACCTGTAGAAGTTTAGGAGAATTATCTTCGACGTGCCGAATCTCCGTAATCTTCTCAGGAAATAGATTCGCTGATGTGCCTCCTTTATAATTACATTAGTGTGCTGGGTACAGAAAAGATCATCGGAGATATGCATGCCCAGGAATTTGAAGTTATTGTCCCTCTCCACCATTGATGTGAACAGGATTGTGGGTCCTCATCCTTTCCCATCAAAGTCCACAATCAGTTCCTTGGTCTTACTGATGTTGAGAGCCAGGTTGTTGTGCTGGCACCATTTGATCACTCAGTCAATTTCACTTCTATAGCTTGATGGTTGTTGGGAAGAAGCTATTCCTGAACATGGTGGTCATGGTTATCAATCTTCTGTTTAAGAAGGAACTGCAGATGCTGGAAAATCGAAGGTAGACAAAAATGGCTCGCAGTAACCAATCTGATCTCCCGGTGGCTCAGCACTTCAACTACACCTCCCATTCTGAATCTGACCTTTCTGTCCTTGGCTTCCTCCATGGCCAGAGTGGACCACCGTAAATTGGAGGAGCAGCACCTCATATTTTGTTTGGGCTGTTCACCCCAGCAGTATGAACATTGACTTCTCTAATTTCAGGTAGTCCTTACTTTCTTCTCCCTTTCTCAGCTCACCCTCAGCCCACTGGCTCTTCCTTTCTTCTTCCCGCTTCCCCCCCCCCCCCCCCCCCCCCCCCCCCTCCACCACCCTCACATCAGTTTGAAGAAGGGTTTTGGCCCAAAACGTTGCCTATTTCCTTTGCTCCATAGATGCTGCCTCACCCGCTGAGTTTCTACAGCATTTTTGTCCATCAATCTTCTGTACGTTCTTCCCGATGGAAGCAGTGAAAAAAAAGTATGTCCAAGGTGTAGTGAGTTGCTTACGATATTGATGTTTTAAGACTCAGTAGGTGTAAACTGATGGAAGTTGGACAATGGATGTACTCAACCAGCATAATAGTTACTGCAAATGATGGGAAAACGTTGCAGCTAACTTAACAGCAAATTGCAGGCTGTGCGGTGACAGGAGTTTTATCTAAGGACAGCTCTTGAAGTATGAATTTGACTTTTAATGTGCTGTACTTTCCACTAAAATATAATTTACTTTGGCATGTGAAATCCTAACTGCTGCATTGTAGATCTTTGGCATAATATTACAAAGAAACTGCTGCTTCTTAAAAAATAGAGTGATATCAAAATAAAGTGGGAACATTTGTCAGACTGCATTCCTGAAAATAGTCCTCTGTAAATCTCCCAGGCATAGGATCAGCTAGATCCTATTTTCGAGGTAATTATGATTCCTGAAATATTTTCATAATAACCTAGATATTATCATAAAAACCTAATTACTGCCCATTGTGTAACCTTTAGACAATAGAGATTGAAAGAAGATAATTTGCTACAATACAGCATAAAATAATACATGAAAAATATCACATTTCAATTGTGTGCTTTAATTTGTTGTATTTAAAATGGCTTCATCTTAAAAAATAATATTTTAAGTGAATATTGAATTATCTACAGATTATTTTGTGTTCCTGCTTGCACAAGAAAATTGCAGAGATAAAGCTATCAACAAAGTTACTTATGTAGCAGGTAGTAACTTTCAATAACTGCTGTGTCCAGCACTACCTATATTACTAAAAGTCTGATCTTGACCACTTCCTGTGGTTCTGTATATTGATTTTAGAAAAAACACTGCCACTTATGGCTGTGATTTTGGCCATCTTACTCAGAGTCCCCCTCCGCTGCGCAGGACAAGAGGATATTCCCATCGATGAAAAATAAAAGAGTTATCTGTGTTTAAAAAATGTTGAGATTCTCTCTCCTGAAGGCCATGCCCCTTCCGGAGGGACTATAAAACCCAGAAGTGTTGAGTGCCTCAGTCAGTCTCTGCAAGATGGGGAAGTGAGAGGGTCACGTCTCTCAGTCTGAGCTGTGAATGACACTGAACACATGTCTACTAAACTGTGAGTGGTTTTACTGACCTGTCAGTGCCCTTAATGTGGTTTGAAAATATAGTTTGGAAATGCTAAAGCTGTGTTGCCTCTGATTTGGGAATGCTAAAGCTGTGCCCCTTTGGCTTGGAAATGCTAAAGCTGTGTTGCCTTTGGTTTGGAAATGCTAAAGCTGTGTTGCCTTTAGTTTGGAAATGCTAAAGCTGTGTTGCCTTTGGTTTGGAAATGCTAAAGCTGTGTTGCCTTTGGTTTGGAAATGCTAAAGCTGTGTTGCCTTTGGTTTGGATATGCTAAAGCTGTGTTGCCTTTGGTTTGGAAATTCTAAAGCTAAATGTTGCCTTTGGTTTGGAAATGCTAAAACTGTGTTGCCTTTGGTTTGGAAATGCTAAAGCTGTGTCGCGTAATTAAAGTTGCTTTGCCTAATTAAAGTTGCCTTGCCTAATTAAAGTTGCCTTGCCTAATTATAGTTGCCTAGCCTAATTAAAGTTACCGTGCCCAATTAAAGTTGCCTTGCCTTCTATATAATTAAAAGTCGAATCTTGACCACTTCCTGTTTGCGCTTTATATTGATTTTAGAAAAAAACGTTATCACATACGGCTATGTTTTTTGGCCATCTTACTCAGTCCCACTCCACTCATCAGGTGCGAGGATTTTTCCCATTGATGAATGGTGGGAGGGAGGAGGGACTATAAAACCCAGACGTGTGGGCGTGGTGCGGTCTCTGCGAAATGGAGGAGGGAGAGGTCACGACTCACTGTCTTTAGTGGCCTTGCTTGAAGTGGTAAGAAACGACACTTGAATTTGGTGGCCTTGCACCCTGCTTGAAATGGAATTTCAAGGAATAGCCGTGAGTCAACTGCCAGCCCACCAGCCGTAAGTGAGTGAGCTGCCAGCACAACAGGCTTGAGTGACTGAGCCACCAGCCAAAGAATCATTTTAGCCCACAATGTCCATACTAGCCCTCTGGAAACTAGTCCATTCAGCCCACAACACCCATACTAGTGCACCAAAAAGCTCCCCCACACCCCCCCACTGGCCACCTATATTGGAATTGGTGGAGAGGTGGAATATTGCGTTGGGGACCAGCCCTCCCGTGCGATGCTGGGACCCAACGGGACCCACTTAATCTAGTAAGGTATTAAAAATCATACAACATGTCAAGGTCAATTCTTACATTTATATAGACTATACTGATACAAGCCATTGCCTCTATGCACACACAAATGATATAATCTGCATCAAAACACTGTTGTAACTTTGGTCAACTATAAATTTAACTTAATTTATTGACTTCTTCATGCACTGATTTCTTCACTGCAAGCTGTGCTTGACCCCTCACTTGTTGCACTACAATTTTGCACCTTTCTGTAAAGAATCGGGGGCTTGTAGATACAGAGTTCTTCCCCAGGTCTTGTGCGGTCCCATCCCCTCCATCAGTATCATTCGTGCCACACACAGTAAATATTATCTCACTAGAGCAACCCTTGCCAATTAATTTGCTTCTTACTTTGTTTGTGGATTTCTTTCATTGCTTAGTCATTATCTGGAAACTGCTGCAAATTGTCTCTCTTGCACTGTTCAAACATACTCTTCTTCTGAATGTTCACAAACCTTCAAGGTTTAGGCTAGTCTATTCATCGGTTACTATGTTTTGCAGGTTAATTTCTAAAACTTATTGCAGTGTCTGCAGGTGCTTGTACATCACCAATTGTATATCCTCTAATAATAATAATAATAAAGCTTTATTGACACAGGTCCATATAACACATCATACAGTATAAGGAGATACAAAAAATACATTAAAAATTGCATATTAGCCTATAAGATATACAAGCTATTGCACCAATGCCATCTTAGCCTAGAAGTGAATCTATAGCAGCTTTTCAGAGGGCTGACTAGGGCTTCAATTATGTGGTTCTCTGACTTGTCCAGGCGACACATAAAACTAAACATCAGCTGTCTTAAGAGTGCCTCACAGGTTGGCACTCTAGTGGACACAAACAATTGACTGGCACTATGCCACCTAGGGACACGAAGCAGCAACCTCATTGCATCATTGTATGCTACCTTGAGCCTCTGCATACTCTTTTTCTTATAGTTAGACCACAATTGAGCAGTATATAACGGTGTGATATAGGTTCTGAACAAGGAACACTTCACAGAGTCAGAGCACATAGAAAACTTCCTTATAAGTATGTTAGCTTGAAAATAAATTTTACAGCGCTGTCGGTAGAGGTCTTTGTCATCCGTCCAGTCATCGGATATGACATGACCTAGGTATTTAATTTCCTCACACACAGTTAGAGGACTGTCTGACAAATAAAAGATCGGAAAAGTTGATTTCCTGTCCTCAGCGCTTCTAACTATCATTATGCGGCTTTTCTTAGCGTTATACTTTATGTCATAATCAAGGCCATACTAAGAGCACACCTTCAACATCTGCTGCAGCCCAGCACTATATGGACAGAGCAGGACCAGGTCGTCTGCATACATAAGATGATTAACAATAGTGTTGCCCACAAGACAGCCAGTTTTTAACTGATTTGATAATTCATCCATATAAACATTAAATAAAATAGGAGACAAAATTCCTCCTTGCCGCACTCCATTACTAACACAGAATGGAGCAGATACAACATTGTCCCATTTAACCTGAAACATTTGATGGGCATACCAAAACACTAAAATTCTCACTAAAAATTTAGGGGCACCTCTATCTAGCAATTTTACAAACAATTGTTCATGATTAATTCTATCAAATGCCTTGGACGCATCAATAAAACATAGGAATACAGATGAATTCAGGCTTGTGTACCTGAACACAATCTCTTTAAGAGCAACTGGTCAGTTCCATGTTTTCTTTTGAACCCAAACTGATTGTCAATAGTAAGGACATACATTTCTAGCTTTGTTAGCAGTATTCTCTCCAGTACTTTAGACAAGATACTGGCTAATGCAATAGGTCGATAATTGTCAATACTGTTGAGCTTACCAGCCTTGTCTTTAAGCACAGGCACTAACATTACAGACATAATAGCATTTGGCAGAACACCATGAACCAGACAACCATTAAAGCACATGGAAAGCAAAGGGCAGAGCTTATAGCTGGCATATTTTAGAAGTTCTGCAGTAATGCAGTCCATACCGCAGGCTTTGTTGTTATCCAACATGTTAATGGCATCATAGACATCCACTGCCCTAACTATCATATCTGCTGAGAGATCAATATGTTCATGATTGATTCTAACTGGGTTACTTTTAACACAATTAAAAAGGTTACGATAATGCTCACGCCAAATCTCAGCTATTTTTTCTGGGCTACTAACACCTTCAATGTCAAACGGTAGGGGTGTTTTATTTATATTCATTACTTTGATCTCTTTCCAGAAGTTAGTAAGGTTGTTGTTCTGTAGCTTTCTAGCAAGCGAGTCTGCTCTCATTGTGTTTTCATTTTTCTTAATAACACGAAGTGCATACTTAACTCTAGCATTTGTGCGTTTTTTCATATCTAGCAATACCCACTGTCTAGGCCTACCTGCCTCTGACCAGAGGCTAAAGGCCTCTCTTGCCTCAGCGTACTGCTCAGCCACAACCTCATTCCACCCAGGTCTGATGTTGGGTACCTTACATTTACTTTTATGAAAGGGTTCACTGGAAGCATTGAGACATTTCACAATAACATCATACATGGCACAGAGTTTTTCAGCATGTTGCACATCCTTACAATTCATATCTGAGCACATTAGGGCCTCTTGAGGCAATGCAATATTATTTAAAAAACTGTCCGTTCACAGTGAGTATCCAGCCAATGACCAGTTATGACCAGTCCAGTTTACTTGAGGAAGCAACATTATTATTACTGGACAGCAGAGGGACATTCTCAACATTTAACCGTGCAGCAATAAGGATGTGATCAGAGGTGGCAAGTGTGACTCAATGTCATTGCAAACACATTCCTGGATGTGTACCCTTCGCTCCAATGTGAATTCCTTTCAAATTCATTAGTATACTATATCTGCACATTTTGGCCAATTTCCTCCATGGAATGTGTCATTCAGACCTTCTTTCAACCCAAGCTTTCATTTTGCCCATCAAATGGGCTAATCTAACAATCACTTGTTTTGGTTCCAGTGCACCTCTTCCTCTATAGGGGTACCAAGTCTTGACAGAATTGTTGCTTTTTCTGCCCATGCCTACGAGCCCCCCCATCCCCACATGACCAGATTGTGTGGAGCCAGAACACTGTGAAGTACAAGCACCCTCTGGGTCTCCTTGCTGCCCTATCCTATTAGCCTTTGAAAAAAACAGTTACTTAGTTGGATTGACTCAGTCCAATCTATGTCCATGATCCTTATGAGCCCAGTGCTATAGCAACCAACTAGACACCTCTATCTCAACTTTCCTACCACAACTAGAGAGCAGTCCTAAACTGCTATTTACCTCATTGGTGACCCTCAGACTATCTTTGATCAGACTTTACTGGCTTTATCATGCACAAAACATTATTTCCTTATCATGGTATCTGTACACAGTGAATGGCTCGATTGTAATCATGTATTGTTTTTCTGCTGACTGGTTAGCACGCAACGAAAGCTTTTCATGACCTCAGTACATGTGACAATAAACTAAACATTGCATATGTTTACACAAAAGTCCCTCTGGCTATGTGCTCAACCCCATTTTGCTCAGGAGCAACAGAAAATGGTTTTGGGTATTTCAAATACATATACTAGTCTATGATGACTGACTTCTTGCAGTAACAATGTGCATAATGATAAGCAGCTTCATCATCCAATGATTAACTATACTGTTCTGATCCTCCTCCTCAGGCATGCAATAGATCCTTTCTGGCATCACCATGATTTGATTCCACCATCTATATGGTAGCCTATTTGCTCTGTAATGACCTTCTTGTGTTCGAGGCAAATGTGGGAACTACTGTTGTTCTGAGAGTTATCTTCTACAGGGATGTATCCCTGTCGCACCATGTCTTTCCGAGTGTGCACTTGGAGGCTGTGTTTCTTACAATGTCTGTGGTAATCTCACCTACGTTTTGCACCCACAGGACTTGAAGACTTCTGCTTTGTCCACATGATATACTAGTTTCTTACAGAACCCATATCTAATGTGCATGTGTTCAACGGTGAAGAAGACCACTCCACCTTTACCATCCCTGTGTCTGCGGCCTGCTTGTACCTCGGAATCAGCCCGAGCTAAAACTGTCCTATGCTTTTAAGTGCTATCTCCATCCTGGTGGCCACTCGCTCTGCTCCCTTTCATATTGATGAATGTACCACATTGAGTAGTTTCACCTGAAATCTTTAATTTGCCAGTCAGCACACAGCAGTCACCCGAAATCTGTGATCTGTCATTCTACACACAAACTGATTCCTGTGACATCTATTCCAAAAGCTCTGAGAACTGTACCACTTTGACAGTGTTAATAGCCATGCATTCATCAACCATTTATTCTAGATCCTAAATGCATGTGGTAAACATATAGCTTTCGAAGATGTCTGATGAGCACATTATGTGGTATATTCAAGATTTGTGGCAATGTTTTAATACAGGTTTTTGTACATAGTTTGTGGTGCTAGTAGCCTTGCCAGTACCACCACCGAATGGTATTGGGTAACATTTTGGGTCGAGACCCTTCTTCAGATGGCCCAAAACTTCACCCATTCCTTCTAACCAGAGTTGTTCCCTGTCCCGCTGAGTTACTCCAGCATTTTGTGTCTATCTTCGGTGTAAACCAGCATCTGCAATTCCTTCCAATGCAAAAGGGTATTGGTCCCATTTTCTACTGCACTGCTGTGTTTTTCTGTAGTGTACGTTGCCAGGACCTCAATGATATTGATCACCCTTGACAAAATGTATACTTGCTCCACAGAGAAAGCAAATTACCAAGCCTATTGAGGTGTCAACAGATCTGTCATGTCCATTGCCTACCATTACAACTACCTCACTGTAAAGAAGTCTCAACAACACATTGTCTTAACTGTAGCTTTTATTAACTGTTCACATAATTGCTATACTAGCTGTCTTCTCCCTGAAGCCAAAATCCAGTGTAACATCTATGGTTCTTTTATGTTGGTGCTTACATATCCAACTTGCAGAGGTAGAACTCAAACAGAACAAACTTTATTGGAGGCAGTCATTCTTAACTAACGCCATTGTCTGGTACAACAAGGCATCAACAGACATACCAAGTGGTGCAGTCAGTTCCTATTTGCATATCCTGCATTTATTTATCGGAATTTAGGTCAATTTAGGAGCATCTTGGTCCTGTCTAAGCCTCTCTCTCTCTCTCTCTCTCTCTCTAGAAACTCAAGTCTTTGCTGAGCAGTTATTGGCAGCAGTTTAGTGGAGTGGGTGTAGGTTAAAGTAGCATGTAAATTGTGCACACATTTTCTTTGGTGACTGTATTTCTTGAGGTTCAGGAACCTACAATTAGTTGCTGTGAGTGAAGCCTCTGCCTAAGACTGATGTTCCCCAAGTCTCAGGCCGTTATAAGTGGTCCCAGACACTATCACTATTGTGTACCGAGAGCAGATATGCAAGAGGGATGCTTGTAGGCTCATCAGTCTTATTACTGAAGCTCTAATTACATCCATTATAGCTGCTGTTTGACAATGTTTTGTGGAGGGAGAGAGAGGGAGAAAAAGATTGGCAACAGCCTCAGCTGGTTTTAGCTTGACTGATGACCAAACCATAGCACTTGCAGAGATTAAATCTACACTGCTGAGCATGTCATTTTAACCAAACAAAATGGAGATGATCCCAATTTCCTATCATTACAGAGGCAACAGGGAACCAATTACCGTCAGACTGTGAGGCGTCAAAATTCTCACCAGGCCTCATCTCAGGCAGACAGCTGATAAAATGAAATGGAAAAGGCCAAGAAGAGATTTTTTTCTGTCCAAAACCTTAATTTATATTCCAGCCAGCAGAACAGCCTGTACTTTTTTTTTGTATAAAGTAAAAGATTGAAGGCCTTTTTTATCATTTGTGTGGGCTACATCAATCCTGTTATCTTTTTCTGATGATATAGCTCAGATGAAGGGTGGAGAAACTCATTATTTTTAGATGACTTCACTTTTCCCACAGGGATCTTATAGATCCTACTTAGCACCCGCCTCATTCCAGCACTGATTAAGTGGGAAATACAGTGAATCTCAAAAGGTCAAACCTATAATCAGCTGCCCTGAGGGCTATGACATAGAAAAAAACGTCTTAATCCAACTGAAGCTTATTTCACACTTATAACAAGAAATTGAAGAAGATTTGATTTGAAGCAGATAGAAAAAAATAATAAAATTGTAAATCGGCCAGGAGATCCGATGCTTTTTGTGGTCTGCTATTATCTATTGTTAGGACTTACTTTGCTTTCTAAATCAGCTTTCATTTAAGCTACAAAAAACAATGCTTTCAATTGTCTTTGCATGTCAAACATAAATCAGAAACTGTGCACGAAAGGTAAAGAGCTTTGTACTTGTGGGGCATGTACAGGCTGCACTGTTAACCCCCAGAGCATAGAATTTTATTAGCAGCTTTCAAAGCATGCATTTGATCTTTCATAAAACCTGTGAGAAATATAAAATGTAATGATGCTAAAGTAATGCAACAGGTTATATAATGATCTCCTTCAGCTCACTTGCAGAAATGTCACACTCAATTATAAAAATGATAAAATTAATACTTGGTGGTTATCACTGTTGGGATTTTCTTTTAATTCAATATATTTGCAAACATTAATTTGCTGTATATTATTTGAATATAATTATTCCAGTTAAGCCCTGATAAGGTTTCAAGAATGTTTGAATCAAAGCCGAGAATAAGTATAATTCTGGTGAAAAAAATTGACCAGAAAAAATTAACTGGTTCCCATTTCACTGAAACTGCCTGACCTGCTGAGTGTTTAACAGCATTTTCTCAGTTCATGTCTGGCTTCCAGCGATTAGCCTTCGCGTAATATTCATAATTCTAGTTCAAAGTCATTTAACATCTAATCCTCACCCTTCCATGTCACAATCATATCTCAATCAAATCGCTGAAAAATAAGGTTTGTTGCTGCAATTTTAGTTTAGTGCGTGTCTTACTTCTTTCAATGTGAATGCATTGCCCATTACTGCAGCCATATTTTTCACATATACTATAAGTATAAAATGTCATCCTTGGATCTTAAAATTAGCAAGCGAGATAGTTGATGAATTAGTATTAAGCTTCTAGATTTCCCTAGAGTTGGGGAAGGTTTCATTAGCAAAAATGTAACTCCTTTATTCAAAATGGGAGATAAGCAGAGGAATGGCCATTCATTTTAACATCTGTCATAAGGAACACGTTAGAGCTTTTACTAAAGCTTTTATATCAGGGAATTTGGAACAAATCTAGGTAGTCAGGCAAAATCGATAAGGTTTTGGAAAGGAAAAATAATGTTTCACCAATTTATTGGATATTTTTGGATAACTAACATGTGCTGCAGATAATTAGAGTTTCAGAAGGCATTTTATAAGGTGTCACAATAAAGATTGTTATCCAAATCATCAATAAAGCTTGTCAATAGTTGGGACCCAAGAACTGACCACATTAACTGTGCACTTTCTAGGTCAGTAGATTTCTCTTTTCTTTGGTGCTCAAAGTAGAATAGGGAATTTAGAGAGGGCCTCACTAAAACTACTTAATTGATACTTAACTAATTTCCATTCCCTGGCAGAACAAATAATATTCTGTTCCTTTTTTTCATCTTCTCCATCACATTTAATAAGGAGGCGAATATTCATTTAAAAGCTGCTGCAGCACCCATTCCACTTACAGCTCTCCATCGTTATAGTCCGCATCCGTTTTTTGAGACACTGTGATAGAACCGTTTGCACATAGATCTCCATTGGTTTAGATTTAGTTTAGTTTAGATATACAGCATGGAAACAGGCCCTACGGCCCACCAAGTCCGCGCTGACCAGTGATCCTCATACACTAACACTATCCTTCACACACTAGGGACAATTCTAAATTGTCCCAAGCCAAATAACCTGCATGTCTTTGGAGTGTGCAAGGAAATTGGAGATCCCGGAGAAAACTCACAGAGATCACGGGAAGAATGGACAAACTCCGAGCAGACAGCGCCCATAGTCCTGATCGAACCCATGTCCCTGACGCTGTAAGGCAGCAACTCTACCGCTGCGTCACCGTTCCGCCCACAAGGATTTCTATCCTCATCAGCTGAAGGTAGAGTGCAGTGAACCCTTTGCTGTTTGGGTTCCCTCTCCTTCAATACCAGAACCAGCCATGGTGCACATGGCCATTTCTCTTTTCCAATTCATTACAAACATACAATTTAGAAGCGAGAACAGTACAGCAGCACAAGGGTTCAGAGATGATTTACGAGGATATTGCCAGGACTAGAGGGTGTGAGCTCCGGGGAGAGGTGAGTAGGCTGTGTTTCTATTTATTGGAGCGCAGGAGGATGAGGGATGATCTTATAGAGGTGTATAAAATCATGAGAGATCGGGTAGGAGCACAGAATCTCTTGTCCAGAGTAGGGGAATCAAAAACCAGAGGACATAAGTTCAAGGTGTTCAAGAAGGAACTGCAGATGCTGGAAAATCGAAGGTACACAAAATTGCTGGAGAAACTCAGCAGGTGCAGCAGCAACTATGGAGCGAAGGAAATAGGCAACGTTTCGGGCCAAATTCCTTCTTCAGACTGATGGGGGGTGGGGGGGGAAGAGAGAAGGAAAAGGGGAGGAGGAGGAGCCCGAGGGCGGGCGGATAGGAGGGTGGGAAGAGACAGCTCAAGGGTTAAGGAAGGGGAGGAGACAGTAAGGGCTAGCAAAATTTGGAGAATTCAATGTTAATGCCATCTGGACGCAAGGTTCCCAGGCGGGATATGAGGTGCTGTTCCTCCAATTTCCGCTGTTGCTCACTCTGGCAATGGAGGAGACCCAGGACAGAGAGGTCGGATTGGGAATGGGAGGGGGAGTTGAAGTGCTGAGCCACCGGGAGGTCAGGTTGGTTATTGCGGACTGAGCGGAGGTGTTCGGCGAAATGATCGCCCAACCTACGCTTAGTCTCCCCGATGTAAATCAGCTGACACCTAGAGCAGAGGATACAGTAGATGAGGTTGGAGGAGATGCAGGTGAACCTTTGTCGCACCTGGAACAACATAAGTTCAAGGTGAAGGGGAAAAGATTGAATAGGAATCTGAGGGATAACTTTTTCACACAAAGGGTGGTGGGTATGGAACAAGCTGACAGAGGAGGTAGTTATGGCTGGGACGTTTCCCAAAGTTTAAGAAAGTTAGCCAGGTACATGGATAGGTCAAGTTTGGAGGAATATGGACCAAGCACAGGCAGGTGGGACTAGTGTAGCTGCGACATGTTGGCCAATGTGGGCAAGTTGGGCCAAAGGGCCTTTTTCCACACTCTATGACACACCTTCGACACACTTTATCCATGTTGAACATGATGCCAAGTTAAACTAATCTTCTCTGCCTGCACATAATCTGTATCCCTCCATTTCCTGCTTATCTAAGTGCCTATGTTAAACACCACTATCGCTTCTGCCTCCAATATCAGATCTATCAGCCACCCACCACTGTATGTGTAAAAAAATCACCACACACATCTCCTTTATACTTTGCTCCCTCACCTTAAAGCTATGCTCTCTTGACCCTCCACCCTTGGAAAAAGGTTCTGACTGTCTACCCTATCTATGCATCTTAATTTTATATCCTTCCACCAGATCTCCACTCAGCCTCTGACACTCCAAAGAAAATAATCCAATTTGTCCAACGTTATTCAACAAATGTTGAATGGATGCAGTATGAAAAAACATTAATGATATAACAATTTTTATAAAAGACCTGTTTGATATGGGAATGGCAACTAGAAACAGACTGCAGAGGTATAGCTGCGAATTGGTTAATTCTCTCCACTGTGCATCGAAACTACTTTGATGAATGGCAGTCCCTTACTTGAACTAATAGCTCAATAAAATGATTACTTCAAATTTTAATTCTTCATCCTGCTCCCACTCAGACTTCCATTTCATACTCCATAAAGCTCAATGAATCAGCATTGGATGTTTTGTGCAGACACATTGTAGTAACTGGCATCAACACTGTATTCTCTTGAATAGTAAATTAAATTGCTATCGTTCACCAAGAACCATCTTTTTTAGACATACACCATTTTCCCTTTTGTCATTGAACTTGCCTCCTTTTCCATTGTAACACAGTTTCCATTCTGTTTTCTCATCACTTTTTCTTTGACATCGTCCGTACATATATTTTAAAAAACGTTTTCCAGTTTTGTCCAGCAAGATCACTGACCAGAAACTTTAACTCAATCTCCACAGATCCTATTGAGTATTTCTGCCATTTTCAATGTTATATCCAAGGTACTTTGGGTTCATCTTGCTTCGTAAAAATTGATATTTACTTAAGAAATGAGTGGGAAGAGTTCACGTCTATTATCCTCCACTTCACTGAACATCTGACCTCTGTCGTAGCACTATGCTTAAGAGGTGACTTGGGGGGGAGAAAGGGAAAACGGCCAACTCCAACCATTGTAAGAAGATCCCTAACAAATTGTTTAGACTGGCAATCACAAAGGCCTTGAAGCAACTTTTCTTTTGAAATTAATGCAATTACTTGGGTGATTATGCAGGAAGAAATGTCATGTGGAAGTAACAAAAGGAGATTTAAATTTTGGATGCTTCAAATTAAAGGAGTTCTTAGTGATACTGAACCATGGGCCAAATAACAGCAGGAGCAGGAATTGATCTTTTCGACAAGTTGCAAAAGAGGGGATAGATTTTCAATACCTAAAATCTCATGTGGTTCTCCTACAAACCCATCTTCAACATCTTGCTGTAAATTGACTGTGGCATTTAAGACATGCAGCTACACTCTATCCCACTCAAAATGGATCTGGCCAAATTCGTAAGATTATTATCGCCATGACAAATGCAGTCAATATCATTTTATGTTCATGTGATCCATGAAACATAAATGGTCGGTTGGGTGCGTTCAGTTGGGAGTGCTGCGAGTCGGCTGCCCTGCCAGCAGCGTGTTCATTATTTCATGGTTTTTTAGTGTGTCCAATGTTTGTTTTGGTGTCTTATGTGGGGGATGGTGGAGGGGAAAAGGGCGAAACCATTTTTCAGTCACTTCCTCATGGAGAGGCGACTATTTCCGCCTCCCCTCTCGCGGCCTAACAGCTTGGATTATTGCGGTCTTTCCCGGAGTCGGGCCCAGAGCTTCAGCAGCGGGCGCAGCATGGACTTTTCCATCGCGAAGCGGGGGCGAACCCTTTCCAGGGGTTGCTAGAAAGGAGTGCTCCGATCGCTGGCCTGCTAACTTTGACATCATGGGGCTTACGATCCAGAGTCTGGGATCCCTTGCAGGGGATCGCCGGAGAAGAGCTCCGACCGCCAGCCTGCGGCCTATGACATCTTGAAGCCACGGTCTCCGGTGGGAAAGTAGGAAAGTTGCATTCCAGGTTTGTTCGACCGTCCCGACGCTGGAGTTTTGATTATCCAGACGAGAGGGCCTGTACATCCGTCCATCCATAGCGGGGACTACAGAGGGTTCACGGCCCCAACCGTGGATGATCAAAGGAGGAGAACTGACTGACCGTTATTGCCTTCCACTACAATGAAGAATGATTCCATTGTGGTGGATATTCATGTTATATTCTATTGTGTATTGTGTTCTTTTTGATTGTGTGGCTGCATGGTAAATCAAATTCCACTGTACTTTAATTGGCGTATGTGCCAATAAATGTGAACCTGAACATGAAAACAACCAGATCATATTTATTAGGTAATAGAAACAAGGAACTGTAGTCTGAATAAGGATCCTGGCCCAAAAGGTCACAGATCTATATTCACCAGAAATTCTGCCTGACCCATTGAGTTACTCCAGCATTTGTGTGGTAATTATTCATTTTTTGGTTATTAAATGTAATTATGTTATTGACAATACAATACAATACAATATTTTGTTTCAGTGAGGCTCAAACGAAACGCTGTGTCTACAGCCGTACAAACAAAAACGATTCTTACTAGACACACAACCAATTCACACAAACATCCATCACAGTGAACCTCCACCTCACTGTGATGGAAGGCAAAGTCTTTTCTCTCCCCTGCTCTCCATTTTTCTCCCGATTTTGAAGCCGCAGGTGGGCGATGGTAAGTCCCATGGCCATTTTAGGCCACACCGGGCAATGTACGGCCCCAAAAGTCACAAATTTGGAGGCCCCGGCGGGCGCTGGAATGTCCCGCGGCCTTTAAAGCCGCGCCGGGCGATGTACGGCCTTGCTCTGGCTCGTTCCAACCCTGTGACACGGGCTACAGAAGTCGCGTTGCGGGAGCTCCAGAAAGCGGTCTCCACCTGGACCCACGAGCTGCAGCTGGAGCCTCCGAGCTCCGGCGTCGAGTCGCAGCAGCAAACCACCACCGTTCCCCATGCTCCGAGGCCGGCCAGCCCCACGATGGTAGGTCTGCAGCTCTGCAGGCTCCGCGACTGGAGTTCCCAGGTCGTTCCAGTTGGAGGCCGCTCCACGGTGCTAGGCCCCAATGACAACGGAGACCTGACAGGAAAAAGGTCGGGTCTCCAGTGCAGGGAAGAGATTTTTTTAAGTTTCCCACCCCCCACATATACACAGTATTAAAAAAAACACAACAACTACATTTAACTAGACAAAAAAATTTTAAAAAAAGACTGTGGGGGCCGCTGCAACAGTGTCGCGCCGCCAACCGGAAACCAGACATTATTAAAAAAAGACTGAGCTAATCCTTGGTAGACAAAACTCTTGGGTCAAAACTCTTCTTCAGACTGAAGGTAATCCTTAGTAGGTTACAGTTATACCATCTTTGAGACACACAACACTGTAGCATGATCAAGTGTATGGCCAAGTGTATGGATATCTGGCAGAGTTCTGTGATGGCTGGAAATGCTCTGTGACCAGATAATTAATAATAATAGTGGTAGTTGTGGGCCACTTCACAACTTATTAGCATACACTGATGGGCCACATGCCTCAAATGGGTCTCCCTACAACTCACTGAATCTGGGGCACTGCAACATCTGGCAGAACCGCATTGGTTGGCAGCAACATAGAAATAGGAGGAGTGAAGGAAGCGGCAGTGCTCTTATCAAAAGGCTGGCAACATTGTGCACACTCCCGGCTGTAATTGCTATCATGTTCCGGTAGGGTGGCCAGCAGCGGCCTCTGCAGTCTGTCCGCGTTTTTATTATTTTCTGTCAGTTTTTGTTACATGTCTGGGGTGGGGTGAAACTTTTTTAAATTTCCCTTGCCTCGTCGGGTTTTCGTTGTGTTGAGGCCGCAACGAGGAGCGGCCCCCACACAGAAACCCTCTCTACTCACCGTCCCCCCCCCCCCCACCCCTGCTGCCGCTGCTGCTGCGGCTGTAATTGCAGAGTATTCGGACGGCGGCGCCGGGAGCCCGCGGATCCCTGGGGGGCACTGTGGCACCGAGTTGCGGGTAGAAGTTGTTGTTGACTTACAGCGCCAGAGACACGGGTTAAAGATGGTTCAAAGGTCTCGGGACAATAAGGTAGATCTGACATCGGGGGGGGGGGGGAATGCAGGGGAGAAATAAGTTTTTTTTGCCTTTCATCCCAGCGGAGGGATGGGTGTTTTTGTAAATTTTGTTTTTTCTTTGGGTTTGTTTTTTTTTATTTTCGGGTGGCGAAACGGCATTTCGTTTGGGACTCTAGGGGGTGGGAAGAAACCTTCCCTGAATCTGGAGGTATGCATTTTCGAACTTCTGTACCTCCTGCTTGATGGAAGAGGGGAGAATGAGTAAAACTGAACTAGGAAAGGTGCAATAATCCCGGGACTATAACTTTAACACTCTCTGCAGAGAGGATGGAGTTAATATTCTCATTACCATTTAGACTTTTCAAACTACTGTAAGGATAGATTTAGTTTCCGTTGAAAGAGATTGTGATCATCAGTGAGGAAGAGTTTGACAGAAATGAGGGATGTCATTCTGCCTGGTCTCAGACAGCTGAATGACACTATTCATCAACTGAAAAACAACACAGTCCAAGGTTGGTAATATGATAGACAGGATATTGTCCTTCAGGTCAGTGATTCAGTGATCTATCTACCATGACACAAATGTGTCATTAGACACTTCCCCTTCTTGGAAAATATTGAGCTCCTCACAATGTCATCTCTATCCATTCCCTGCAGGGATATGATGCCAAGTGACGCTAGGGCCTAATATTTTGGAAACAAAGGTGGCTATGCTTTCATTAAGTTAAACAGGTGAATAGTTGCAAGCAGAAACATAATAGTGTTGCTGACATCTATATTGCTGCAATATATTGTTCTTATCAGCAGCAAATGTAACCTTTCTTGAATACTTCAGTAAAGCTCAAGAGAGCACATAAAATCTAAACAAGGGTAAACCACTCTCCACCTCATATCAGCCCCACAATTTAATAAGGCCTTGGCTGGAATTTTACATTCCTATACTAATACTTTATTCATTGATTCCCTTAATATTAAAATACCGATCAATTTCTTTCTTGAATATACTTAGACACTGATCCTCAGCAAGATATGCTGAAATATCCACTACCCTTTGGCTTATAACTCGAATTGAAGTACTGTGGCTCTGCAAAGGGACCAGTTGGAAAGTATATTCCTGACCAGGAGGAAAAAAGCAAAGACGATTTAATTTAAACTTATGATCATGCACAGAAAATCTTTCTATATTGATTTAGCCAATGCATGCATTAAAATGGAGATGGAAGGAATTGCAGATGCTGGACTCTTGTGCAAAGCAAAATGGGCTGGAGGAACTCAGTGGGTCAGGCAGCAGTTATGGAGGGAATGGACAGATGATGTTTTCGGAAGATTCTACATTAAAAAAAATATCAGAACATTTGCCCATGGTCCAGACTTTTCAGAAGTATTAGAAAGCCTTGCTCATCCACATTCACATCTCATTGGGAGCATATCACTTTAGTGGCCATACCACCCTCACTCCTCCCTTTCACACTATGAAATATACTGAACAACTGACCCCTATTCTCTGCCACACCTTTAGCAACGTTACAAAATTTACAAGGCATGAATTGTAGATAGAGTTACTGGTGAGGAGCCTGGTCTGTCGGATGGGCTGGACAACATCTCCTACTGTAATTGCTTGAAGTCCTGGGCAATTCTGCTCCCAAACCAAGCTCCGATGCATCCCAACAGTATGCTTTCTACGATGCATCTGTTAGCAATGTTACAAAATGTTGAGATTTTAAAAATCAAGTCTGCAAATTATCCCACCAGATAAAGCATAAACATAAGTTTAATTTGACACCTAATTCACTTTCATATTTTCAGTATTAAAAATGTTATGGCCATTTTCATACTCGGAAATTAGCGTCTTGTTCCCTATTGCTTTTCCATTGACTTAACTTAAAAGCTGTGATCGAGGACAGTCAAAAGCTAATAACTTTCTTAAAAATTAAGAGAACTGAAATAAATGTTCAGTTATTATAGATTGAAGCATTCTGAAACAAATATGAAACAATCTTACTTGGATGACCTGAAATTAAAGCATATAATTAGTTAGTTACCCAATTGTAGCTAATTACAAAATTCAATTACTAGATCTAAACATCTATCCATTTCTTAAGAAAAGATTAACATTTTTAAATAGCTTAATAGCCCTGTCTCACGGTGCGAGCTGACCCACGAGGTACTCAGAATGAAAGACTCGTGGTTGTGTACGAGTTTCCAAGTGTATGATCAAGAGTTTAACCGAGTTCCCACGGGTATGACTAAGTTTGCCTTTTACTTGTCATTTCTGTGATATTCCAAGTTCCTCTCCTGCGTTACTCTTGAGCCAACCATGAATGAAGGTCTGTTTTAATAAGCAACAGTGTTAAAAAAGACATCCCCATCTGCGGCTTTGAGTTAAAGATAGAATTCAGTGCGGCCGCATCTATTGATGTGACCTACAAAGGGAAAATGCGCACCGTCCAGTACCAGAGCAGTTATACTTATGATTTGTTCGTCGGGAGGTACAATGAAAGGAAATCAACGACAATTGAAAACAGATCTGATTAAAAGAAAGAGGTCTATAGGGTTTTGAACAGTTCACACGCCAATTCCATTCTGCAGTACTCTCTCAAAATGATTCTTCATCGAAAATCTTAGAAGTTGATACAAGTTCCTTATTAAATAAAGTACTTAATTTCCCAGTTGAAAATAAACAGTTTTAGATGAAACAATTTATCACAGGTTCAGAAAATGTAAACAAAAAATTGATTAAGCGATGTAGGCAATCAACTAAATGTGTGAACTAATAACGTTACGTTAGGAAATATTATTTAATGTTTATATCCTGAGGCCAGTCCACAGAAACTTCTGACTGTGACGTGTTCATCTGACATCAGGCCGTTATTCTAAACAGATTTGCGAGGCCAACCTTTCGTACCTTACAAAGTGCACGTTTTCATGTCCATAGAAAGAAAACACGTTGTGATAAATATATATATTATTATTTTATTCATTGCCTCGGCAAAATTATGATTTTTTTTATCTGTCGAGTCAATTGCAGAAGTTGAAGAATAAAAGCAGAATTTTTAATGTCCATTTAAAATAACTCGTTGCAATTCAATGAAATTTAGCGCCGGCAGCTGCGATTTTCTGGTTGATTCAAACCCGACTTTTTTGTCCTGTGCAAGTTCATTTTATAACCACATTAAAGATGTGTGTATATTTTTAAAGGTTCATCATATTCCACTGGGGGAAATGGCGATAAAGACGGCCTTGTGAACTTATACTCAGAAATGGACGTCCTTTGAATAACCGTGCATTACAAACACATTGGCTGAGGTGAGATTCTGAACACTTTCTCCAAGACATATAAAGATTAAAGAACCATTATCAATCCAATATTAGGTACCTCTATATTGACGCTAACATTTTCATTAAAATAAAGTAACAAGTAGAGTATTAGACCTATTTATCCCAAATGCTCGCCGTTCTTATTTAGTAATGGTGTAGAAATATTTGAAGAATTTCAATATTTTGACATTAAAGATAATTGAATGCCTGGCCGGCTATTTATAATCCTGATATGCAAAGTTTAAAACAAAATAATACTCTAAAAGTTATTTTACAAAGAAATCTCGAGATATTTCATCACAAATAACACAACTATTATGATTATGATGAGCTCTTTTCTGGAGCAGAGTAAACCGCTTTTAATCTGATTTAAACTTTTTTTTCTCTGTCCAGCTGCCGAGTTCAGAGTGCCCACGAGTTAACACGGTAGACTCAAGAGTTACTAGGTTTAACTCAAGGGCCACTAAGTTCTTACAACGAGTTTAAATGTTTCAATTTTTAACTTCAACAGTGCATTTTACTTGTGGAAAAATTAAAAAATGTTTTAATTTTTTCAAGCGTTATCAAGTTGCACGGGTACCTGCCGTTAGCGCCACAAGTCGCTAAGTTCCGACGTTTCCGCTACGTTAATTGTACGTGATTACCAAGAGTTAAATTTGTTTTAAACTCGAGGTACCTCGTGGGTCAACTCGCACCGTGAGACAGGGGTTTAAATGTGCAAATAACATTCACACAAGAATTCACAATATAACATGATTTTTATATCTCATTGTCATGAATTTATAGGCCAAGGAAGGAATTTAGTGTTTAATTCCCGTAAATTAATGGACATTTTAATCATCTTACGAGTGGGATTTTGTGGAACGCGATCGATTGAAACGTTGCGGTTGCGGTGAATTTAAACCCCATATCAGCAGGAAAAACACTGCCGGTTCATATGGGGCCTAAATCACCTTTTTGCAATGTAACATTTGGATTAAGGTAATCCTAAGAAGCATGTTTATATGTAAAATGAACGGCTTACCTTTAGCTGTCCCGTACGTGAAATCCGTCCCGTTATCGGCGTTGACGGCATTAGTAGCGGATTTTTATTTTACTCCAGCGCTGAAATTGTCCAGCAATTTAAAAAAAGAAATTCACAGAATGGCAATATCTCGGACAGGCAGGAGAAAAACCGCATTTTAACCGCACTCTCCCTAACTTCTACAGGTGCACAGTAGAGAGCATGCTGACTGGTTGCATCATGGCTTGGTCCGACAACTTGAGTGCCCTGGAGCAGAAAAGACTACAACAAGTAGTAAACACTGCCCAGTCCATCATCGGCTCTGACCTCCCTTCCATTGAGGGGATCTATCGCAGTCGCTGCCTCAAAAAGGCTGGCAGTATCATCAAGGACCCACACCATCCTGTACCACACACTCATTTCCCCGCTACCTTCAGGTAGAAGGTACAGGAGCCTGAAGACTGCAGCGACCAGGTTCAGGAATAGCTACTTCCCCACTGCCATCAGGCTATTAAACTTGGCTCAGACAAAACTCTGAACATTAATTGCCCATTATCTGTTATTTGCAATTCATCAGTTTATTTCCTGGGATGGCAGGACTTTCATATGAAGATAGACTGGATAGACTCGGCTTGTACTCGCTAGAATTTAGAAGATTGAGGGGGGATCTTTTAGAAACTTACAAAATTCTTAAGGGGTTGGACAGGCTAGATGCAGGAAGATTATTCCCAATGTTGGGGAAGTCCAGAACAAGGGGTTACAGTTTGAGGATAAGAGGGAATTCTTTTAGGACTGAGATGAGAAAATCATTTTTTACACAGAGAGTGGCAAATCTGTGGAATTCTCTGCCACAGTAGGTAGTTGAGGCCTGTTCATTAAAATAGTTTATTTTCTGTAAATACTTCATTTTCAGCTATGTAACTAAAACTGCATTTGGTAGCAAACTTATCACAGTTTTAATGCAGATGTGAAAGAAAACAATTATGTTCTAAAAAAAATTGCTCAATAGCACTAGTCCAGTGGGGATTTGGAAACAAAATGTATGTAAATGGATATGCACAAATTTACAACTCAGAGTGAGAGAGTCAAGAGACTGCAGATGATAGAACCTTGAGCAAAACACAAACTCAGCCACAGCATTATAGAGTCATACAGCATGGAAGCATTTTAAATCCTGCTTAGACTTTCGAGATACAGCACGGAAACAGGCTCTTTGGCCCACCATGTCCATGCCGACCACTAGCACTATCCTAAATATATACAAATTTATAATTTTTACCAAAGCCAATTAATCTACAAACATGTACATCTTTTGGAGCATGGGAAGAAACCACAGTACCCAGAGAAAACCCATGCCATCTCAGGGAGAATGTACAATCGACGTACAGATAGCACCCATAGCCGGGATTGAACCTGGGCCTCGGGCGCTGTAAGGCAGCAGCTCTACCACAGCGCCACTGCTGTAGTACCTGCTGTAACTACCTCCTCTTGCAGTTCATTCAATATACCCACCAACCATTCAGGTTCATAATAAATATTGCCCTTCTCATCTTAAACCTCTGGTTTTTGATTCCCCTAACTGGGTAAAAGACTGCATTCACCCTATCTATTCTGTTAATGTTTTTATACACCTCTAATAGATTGTCGCTCAGCATCATGTGATCCAAGGAATAAATTCCTAGCTCAGCCAACATCTCCCTATTGCTCAGCCCCTCAAGTCCTGGCAACATCCTCGTAAATCTTCGCTGCACTCCTTCCAGTTTAATGACATCCTTGGAAGGGTGACTGTAAATACCTTAGTCTCACACAAGTTGAAGCACAAGCATCTTTATTGTCTAGTTCATCATCACATCTGTAGTACATCACACGTTCAGTCTACTGCAGCTACTGCCAGGCAGCAGGCGAGTTCTTACACTATAAATCATATAATTAGGCAGTTATAATTACTAAGCATTCTAATTGGCAAACAATAGCCAATCTACATCTCTTCTTGTATAAATGAAAAAACAACTAAGACATTTCAAACTATAAACCGAGTAAATAATAATGGTTAAACATAACCGCCATATCTAATAGGTGGCTTGCTAACCCGCTCGGTCCTCATACAGTATGGGGCAGCCTCATCAACCTTTTCCTCCGAAAAGTTGGGGGCTGGGGTAGGTAAATCCCGGATCTGTGGGGTGAGACTGCAGGGGAACCTGGGGTGGACCATCGTGAGGATTCCGGGGTGCCGGTTACAACAGGGGACGCAAGGACAGACCGACGTGGGGAGTGGGCGGACCCAGTAGCGGCAGGTGCTGGAACGGCTGCAACAGGCATTACTTTAAACTCGAGCGGTGGGGCATCAGGACCCTGGGATGCTGGACGACGTTCCTTCACAGGAAGGAGATGTTGACGGGTGCGTTTATAGAGGACACCATCGACTTCGACCAGGTACGAGCGATGGTTCCTTAGAGGGGCCGTGAATATGTCCCAGTTTGATACGTCCTTTATCTGTTTGCAGTCATACCACTTGACCTTGTATAAGTGGTTTAAGTGGTTTGCTGGTCTTGTCATGACGGCGCTTCTGCGTGTCTTGATTGAACTGTACATACTTCTGTATTACGGCAGGGGGGTAGACTTTTGGTCGTAGCTGTTGCTGGGAGACAGGCAGTGGAGGGCGTGTCCAGCGGGACATCAGCCGCTGGGCTGGAGAGCCGAGAATGTTGTCTCTTGCAATGTTTCGCAGGTTTAGCAGGTCCAGGTAGACGTCAAATTTTGCTAGATACGAACGCTCCTTGAGTTGTTTTGCGCTCCGAACAGCACGCTCGGCAAGTCCATTGGAATGTGGGTATTCCGGGCTGCTGGTTGTTGGAAGTTGCACCATTTTACAAAGTCCTTAAACTTTTGGCAGGTGAATTGAGTTCCGTTGTCAGTCTGCAGGCGAACTGGTACCCCATGCACAGAAAGGTGTACTTTCAGCTTTTGGATCACTATTTCTGAAGTGATTGTTGGCAGAAAGTCAATTTCAAACCAGTTGGAGTATGTCCACTAACACAAGGTATTGTTTCCTGTGCCATTCGAAGATATCGGCAGCCAGTGATGACCATGGTAGAGAGGGAGCTGGCTGGGATAGGAGGGGCTGCTTCTGCTGATTCAGTGATTGACTGTTGCAGATCGCGCACAATTCTGTTTTCTCATGTATGTACTTGGTCATCCCGGGCCAGTAGATCATTTCCTTGGCTTGTTTTAGGGTGGCATCCGTGCCAGGGTGGCCTCCGTGGATTTCCTCATAGTACTCATTTCGCAGTGTTGGGGGAATGACCGCCTTGTGACCCTTGACAATTATTCCGTCCTGTAACACCAGTTCGTCACGGACCAGGAAGTAGGGGTCGTATTTCAACCGGGAATGCTTGACTGCTTGTTTGGCCACCCGCCTCTTATGATAGAGGTCAGCAGCTGTGAGGTTTTGTCTGCAGCTGTGTGTTCGGCAAGGCGGCGCAGGCGATCAGTGGGCATGAACGAGACCTTCAGGATAGAGAATTCGTCCTGTTCAAATGGGTGTCGTTCGCTGGTGGTGCGCGGGGCTCTGGATAGCGGGTCTGCATGTGCATGTCGGAAGTCAAACCGTTGTAACTGCATCTTCATTCGCTGTAGTCGAGCTGGGGCAGCATGGATAGGCTTGATCAGGATGGTGACTAGTGGCTGGTGGTCAGTTTCGACCTTGAAGGTTTTGCCAAAGATAAAGTCTTTGAATTTTGAACAGGCAAAAACCACGGCGAACAGTTCCTTCTCTACCTGAGCATAGCGTAGCTCAGTTTCAGTCAGGGTGCGTGATGCGTAAGAGATGGGCATCACGTCGCCATTGAAGGATGTTTGTAGGCATGTTGTGCCTAGCCCATACTGGGATACATCACAGGTGATAGTGACTGGCAGATTGAGCCTGAAGTATGCCAGTGTAGGCATAACTAGCTGTGGTTTTTAAAGTCTCGAAAGGTGATTGGTGTGTGGGTACCAAGATTGAAGTATGCCAGTGTAGGCCGCGCTAACTAGCTGTGGGTTGTTTTAAAGCCTCAGAAAGCTCTTTGGAGAAATCGTTGTCAGTGGTGACGTCGGTTGAGGGACCGGCAAGACTCGTTGATGGCATGCAGTCTTTAGTGGATGTGTTAATCCATTGCTGATGGTGACCGACGTGAGGTGTAACTATTCGGGAGCAGTACTTGCATTACAGAGGGTTGAGTTTCAGATTAATGTCTCTGGCATGGTTCATATCTTTTGAGGTTTCCTCTGTCATGCTGTGGGAATAAAACAATTGTGGCACATGGATATTCTGCCAAGTAGTTGTTCCATTGCCGAGAAATCGTTCGCTAGCTGAGTTGATACCTGAAGAGCATTCTAAAAACCAATGGGTTGTAAGACCGAACAGTGTGCTCGTTGACTCTTTGACGATGGCATCCAACAGTCTTTACTTTGGCATCAGGAATACCATTGCATTATCAATCTGCGCATTCCTCAGTTGTTTCTCTGAGTGTTGGCGTTTGATTGCTGTGTGTTTAAATCTTAGGGACCGACGTATGTAATCTTCGGAGATGCATCGTCTTGTACTTGCATTACAGAGGCTCTTGTTGAGTTTCAGATTAATGTCTCTGTTAGTGTGGTGGCGTTTGATTGCTGTGTTTAAATCTTTAGGGTTGATGCAGATGCGTAATTCTTTCTTATCTTTTTTTGTGGTGACGACCATAGTGGAGATCCAGTCCGAGGGTTCACTGACGTCGGCAATGACTCCGATGGAGATCATACGCTTGAGTTCAGTGTGTATTCTCTCCCGCATGCCATGGGGGATGCGGTGAGGTGCACGAACTATTGTGGTGATAATATGATCTACAGTGATCATGTACATCGTAGGCAATTTGTCAAGCTTGTCATCAAATAAGTCTTTATAGTTGGTTAGCATCTGTTGTGATGGTTCCTCTGTCAGAGTTTGTGGACAGCACACCCAAAATAAACCAGACCCAGATTGTGGCATGCATTAATGCCAAGCAAGGTTCTGAGTTCGGTTGGACAATGTAGAAGATTAGGTTTTTTGTCTGCACGTTGACAGTGCACCTTAAATCAGCTTTACCCAATGGGTGGAGAACTCCCCCCCATGAGTTCAGTGGTTCTTATCTTGTTGAACTCTTTGAATGACATTACATTCACTCTGGCGCCAGTGTCGACTTTGGCATTCAAAGCCTTGTTATTGATTATCATGGTCACCGCAGGATCCATCAGTTTGCCTGAGGAGCGGAGGTTTAGGGAAAGTACGGCAGAATCAGTGTCGGTGTTATCGGAATCATTCCTGTGGGTAGCATCGTCTTGTTCTTGGGAATCA
Organism: Leucoraja erinaceus; assembly: GCF_028641065.1. Classification (NCBI taxonomy): domain Eukaryota; kingdom Metazoa; phylum Chordata; class Chondrichthyes; order Rajiformes; family Rajidae; genus Leucoraja; species Leucoraja erinaceus. Next base: position 77,115,486 of record NC_073379.1, on the reverse strand, counting down.
GAATCAGATGGCTCTTGTTGAATCAGGTGCAGATTTGTCCTTGAAGTAGTGCTCCCACGCGACTGACAACAATTAGTAAAGTGGTTGCATTTCTTGTACTTATGACAGACGATTCTCCCGAGGTGTGCTGTGTGCACACGGGATGCGGGTGCTTTGGAAGGCCCGCTAGTCAGTAGCGATGCTTTTTGTTGCGTTTGGCTGGACTATGAGGCCGTCCAAACATTCTGGGCGCCATATATGTTATGTGTGTCGAGATGGCTTCTTTATTTGTTAGCTTTTTTTTAAATCATTTCACAAAAAAAATGATAAACAAAATCAATGATTTTCTGACACATTGTAATACCTTATCACACAGTGTTTAAGCACAATTCTTATTGTCTAGTTATCATCATCAATCTGCATATAATTTCAGTCTACTGCAGCTTTTTTTCAGGCGAATGATACTTACCTGTAAGGAACATGCAATAGCCATCTACAGTGACGAAGGGCTTTTTGTACTCAAATGTGGCCTCATCACCATCTTGTCACAGTACCCAAACAGCCCTACTTCCACACTCAATAGCCTGACAGGTAAAGGCCAACGCATCAAAAGCCTCTGTACCACCCCGAATAGTTGCAGTTTGGGCATGCCTGTGGACCTTTGCGGGATGCATTTAACAATTTACTTTTTGCTGTGAGGAGTGTTGGCGTCAAAATCAGCTAGTGGGGCAACAGTTTCTGCCATTCGACATGCATGAATGGCTTACACTAAAGTCAATTCAGCGTTCCGCAGCAATTCAGCTCTTAGCTTGCAGTCGCACATTCCTTCCACAAATTTATCTCGCACGAGATCATTTGTAAACTCACCGAAGCGGCACCGTGAGCTGATGTGTCTTAGGTCACTGATAATATTCAGCCTGCTGTGGCGGCAAAAAAATCTTTGTTCTCTCAAGTGTCCGATTCGATGGCAGGTCACACAAATCATCTAAACTTTTCAGCAGAAATGCTGGGTTGTCATAGACTCATGGCACCACTACCAAACCATTTGTGACCGAGGTGTGCTGTTTCGGAGCTTCCGGACTTGCTAGATTTACAGAAGCGATGCCTTTAGGTCATGGGGTCGTTTCGGAGAACGATGAGGATACCATGCCTGAGATAGTCTCGCTCAAACATATAGCGCTCAGCTATATCAGAATGCAAAAACAATGGCTTGGGAACTCATGTCGTCAAAATCCTGGCACAAAAAAATGATAAACAGGTAGATTTGTGGAAAATATATAAAAACCACTTTCAGGTTCGGAAGCACAACATCTTTATGCTCTAGATTCTAGTGACTGCTTTTTCTAGACATTACACTAAAAATTGTGCTTGATTTTTTCAGTTTGTGTTTCTGCATCATTTGCATAATCATTGTTGTAAAATCCCCACTGGAACTAGTACAATTGAGTAATCTTTTGGAACATAATTGTTTTCTTTCACCTCTCGTGGGAGAGCTGGGAAGGCGAGGGGAAGGAAGGAGAAAGCAGAGACTATCTGTAATTTGAGGTCAATGTTCATACCGCTGCGGTGTAAACTACCCAAACGAAATATGAGGTGCTGTTCCTCCAATTGCCACTGGGCCTCACTATGGCAATGGAGGGGGCCCAGGACAGAAAGTTCGGATTCGGAATGGGAGGGGAATTTGAAGTGCTGAACCATCGGGAGAACAGGTTGGTTATTGCGAACTGAGCGGAGGTGTTGGGTGAAGCGATCGCCAAGCCTGCACCTAGTCTCACCGATGTAGAGAAGTGACACCTGGAACAGCGGATGCAGCAGATGAGGTTGGAGGAGGTGCAGGTGAACCTCTGCGTCACCTGGAAAGACTGCTTGGGTCCTTGGTTGGAGTCGAGGGGGGAGGTAAGGCGACAAGTGTAGCATTTCCTGTGGTTGCAAGGGAAAGTACCCGGGTTGTGTGGGAAGGGAAGAATTGACCAGGGAGTTACGGAGGGAACTCTTGACATTACTTCGTATGTTTTCCACACTTGATTTTACAGAATCAGTAGAATGGTATAGAGGTTTTCTTTGGGTACCATTGATATCCTGGATATAATTTACACTAATAATTGTGCAAAAACAAATGGCTGGAGGAACTCAGCCACTCAGGTAGCATTTGTGGTGGAAAATATATAGAAAACCACTTTCAGGTTCGGAGCCTTTTGTTTTATGCTCTAGATTCTAGTGACTGCTTTTTCTAGACATTACACTAAAAATTGTGCTTGATTGTGTTTCTGCATCATTTGCTCAAACACCTCTGTTGGCTCCCCACTGGAACTAGTACAATTGAGTAATCTTTTGGAACATAATTGTTTTCTTTCACCTCTCGTGGGAGAGCTGGGAAGGCCAGGAAGGAGAAAGCAGAGATCATCTGTAATTTGAGGTCAATGTTCATACCGGCCTTAAATTGCTAAACGAAAGATGAGGCTTACCCTCTCATTTCCACTGGGCCTCACTATGGGGGGGAGGGAGCCCAGGAGAGAGTTGCAAAGGAGGTGGGGTGGGGAGGGGGATTTGCAAAGTGGGGTGGGTATCACCACTGGGAGCCAGTCCTTAGTTTGTTTGCGAACTGAGCGGAGGTGTTTAAGCCCCCTCACCTAGTCTCCCGATGTTGCAGAAGTTGACACCCCCAGATGAGGTTGGAGGAATCCCAAGGCGACCCAAAATATTACTAGGATTACCTATCCCTGTCCTCTAATGATGCTGTCTGACTCGCTAAGTTACTCTAGTAGGCGACAAGTGTAGCATTTCCTGTGGTTGCAAGGGAAAGTACCCGGGTTGTGTGGGAAGGGAAGAATTGTGACATTACTTCGTATGTTTCCACATTCTGTCCATTGTCATTGTAAGGGGTTCACACATCTACTACACAGGACACATGACTTAGCTTCAAAATGAGTTGTCTGGGAGGAACAGGGATTTAAAAAAAAAACAAAGACATTTGTAAATGGAGATTATTCTGTCGAGAAAATAATGTTGCTCAAACACATATTACTCCTAATTTTGATACATGAAATAATAACTGTTGTAGTGACATATATCTCTTCAAGATTTATTCCTACCTGAGGATTATCACCTCACATGCAGTAAATTGATCATCAGATCCCACTTTGATGTGTAGAAGATCACAAATCTCCTGGGATGAGTTTCAAAGGAGGTTAAAAATAATATCCACCAGTCCCTAGTATCCATTGTAGCCTTTCCTGATTTTGACAATGTAGTGCAAGAACATTTTAGTGGTTATTTCACAGGAACATATATTTTTAAATAAATTAAATTGAGCATGCTGTACACTGACAAAGATGCATTAAGAAATGTAATGAATAGCAGTAGAGAATCTAAATCTCACCTCAACGTCAAGGCTTTTTACCATCCTGCAGACATGTCAACTGTTATTTGAACTCCCCATATTCAGAACTTGCCATTTAATAGTAACATATTTGTTTAAACAGTTACCAGTCAAAGTGAAGATGGGCAACTATTCATGCTGGTTTTAAAATTATCAACTACTTAAATATCTATTTCACAGTCTAATGGGATGGAGTTAGTTTATAGTTCTCTGAGGATTTGTACATCGTTTTGAGTTTGGCCAAAACAAAGGGTCTCTACACCCTTAGATTATTGCCCTGTCTAGTGCAGTTCACTTGAAAGTATTTATCAGCAGCTCAAGTACAATGGGAGGTAAATTGTAACCTACTGTTTGTTGTAAATGCCTTCACAAGCTTGTGATCCTAAATATGTTCAATCGATCTCTGGAACTGATTTCTTGCACCATTGATTTTTCTTACTCTCTGTCTGTGGGCGTACCATCTTAGTGTTTATTCAGACTAGTCTCACTAAATTGCTGCAGTGTTATGAATGCCAAAGGCCAGTATAGGCCAGGGTTCATGTGTACCAATCTATAAATCTGTGGTGGGGTTCTTGTTTGCAAATATTGCTTGTGGATTCTATTTGTTTTGGGCTGGAAAGGATGCCTATTAGTGAACTGATACTAGGGCAGAGAGCAGCACAGTGGCGCAGTTGTAGAGTTGTGCCGTACAGCGCCAGAGACCTGGGTTCGATCCTGACTATGGGCGCTGTCTGTATGGAGATTGTATGCTCTCCTGTGACCACATGGATATTCTACGAGTGCTCCAGTTTCCTCCCACACTCCAGAGGTGTGCAGATTTGTAGGTTAATTGGCATCTGCAAATTGCCGCTTGTGTGTAGGATAGAACTCGTGTACAGGTGATTACAGGTTGACGTGGATGCGTTGGACCGTAGGACCTGTTTCCACACTGTATCTCTAAACTAAACTAAAAAAAGACCAGGTGAAGGAGGATTTAGGGGAGTTCAAAACGCAAAACAATACAGAAGGTACCCAAGTAAAGGATTAATTCACCTGTGCTTGAACCACCAAAATGGTGCACAGCATAGATTTGTCTAAAGCATTCAGTGACATCACTGCAGGACTGAGATGCTTTGATGAAATGGATTTCAAAATTACCTGGTTCATAAAGGTAGCAAATGTCAGTAAATTCATGCAAGGTGGGATGTGTTACTATGCTGTAAGTCCATCTATAATGAACTAGAGGCTACAGTGCCTTTTTTTCATGGATAATGAAAAATGAACGGCTGCCAATTCCATCAACTCTGGCAGCATCACCCCCAGCCTCATCATCCCTTCTTCAACATGATATGATTAATTAGCTGTTGAGTAAATCACACGTACTCACAGATCCGGTATAACAATATTTATTGAGTAACATATACAACACACTACAGCATGTTACTCCTACCATACAGCAGTACTGACTGGCAGCACATGTTGCGATAATATGAATGGTGTGGTAGTAGGCGGAGCTTAAATAATAAAGCACTACATTGGTTAATAAGTAAAGTAACCAATCTACATTAGCCAAATCCCCGCCTCCATGGCAGAAGAGTCCTGACCTGCCCCAGATTTCCAGGTTGGAAGTCTGATGAATAGTCCCAACAAGCAACATCACCTATCCATGGCCTCCAGCGATGCTGCCTGAGCTGCTGAGCTACTCCAACACTTTGTGTCCACCATGCCTCCACTCCTGATCAGATTAATTAGCCTCCACCTTACCTCCACCATCATCTCTCCTTCTTACAACCATGCCAACCCTATAAATTAAGATGTAAAATTAATGTTAAATTACTTTCTAACTAATCTGCAAGTTTTTATTTTTACTTCTATAGAGTCTATTTAATACATGATGTTGTTGTTCATTTTACTGCAGAACATGGAGTATTCATTCAATGCAGAGAGTGTAATAGGACAAGAAGTTATTATCATCAAGGCATAAATGCACAATTGTGGTCCAGTGAAATCTGACATATATAAAAGTCACCATTCAGGAACTTTACATCTCACCAGTGTCCTGTAAAGTTGAATCAAAACTTCTCCAAAAAAGACAGTAGATTGAGGTGTAACTCAGCAGGTCAGGCAGTATCTCTGGAAAAACATGGACAGGTGACGGGTTGGGTCGGGACCCTTCTTCAGCCTGATTGTTGTACGGAGGGGGAGAAAGCTGGAGGAGAGAAGGTGTGGTACAAAACCTGGCAAGTGGTAAGCGGATACAGGCAAAGGGAGTTTTAATTGGCAGATGGCTTGACAAAGAACAAAGATGAAAAACAAAAAGTGTGAGATAGATAGAACTGTGAAATATAAAATCAGAATAAGGAATGTAGGTGGAAGGGGATAGAGAGAAGTGGAAGAAGGAATGGGTGCACATCAAGGTGGGATATAAGGAGAGAGGGGGAAAGATGCGGCGGGGGTGGGAGGAGGTAGATTACGGTTGGATTGTTTACCACTGGATTGTAAGTGACCTCAGTGGAATATGAGGTGCTGTTCCTCCAGTTTGCATGTGACATCACTGGTAATGGAGACCTAGGACAGAAAGATCAGTGTGGGATTGGGAAGGGAGCTAAAATAATTAGCAACCAGGAGATCCAGGAGGCCTTGGTGGACCGAATGCAAGTTTTCAGTAAAACAATTGCCTAATCTATGCTTGGTCACGTTGATGTAAAGGAAGACACGTCGTGAACACCAAATGTTGTCGATGAGGTTCTCTACTCCTCTTCTCTACTATAACATTCCATAGAGCTTTTAATAAAGACTAGCATTCCATTGGTCATACCAATTACTTATTTTACCTGCATGCTAAATTTTGTGCTTTTCATATACAAAAACTCCCAAAGCCATTTGAAACTCATCAGCCTACAGAACTGCGTCTTGAAACAAAATCTAATACAAGTCAAGGACTTTTTGTCCTGGCCTTTTGTGAATCATGCACCCATGCATCATTTAAATAACAATCCTCTTTTTAATTATTCTGCAAAACGAATACACATTTTCCCCCATTACCCTCCACTTCGCAGATCTGTACCATTACCAAGACCCCACTATCAACATTACATTGAATGGAAACTCAACTGGACTGGGCACATACTACCGTCACCATTAGAGCAGGTCGGAGGCTGAATATTCTCAAGTGAGTAGCTCACATACTAACACCCACGGCCTTTTCACCATCTCAAAGACTTGTCGGGAGTGTGAGGAATACTATTCACTTGCCTGAATGCATGCAGTGCCAACAACTGTGAAGAGGCTTGACAACATCCAGGACAAAGCAGACCACTCCTTTGACATTCAGCCAATCACCCAAAGCATTGATTTCCTGGATCTTGGTGTCTGTAGAGTTTACCATCTACTATATGCACTGCAGTTACTTCCTCAGGCAACTCCAACAATAACTTCAAAACCTGTGATCTCTCCCATCAAGTAGAACAAGAGTAGTGGGTACGTGGGAACCCTGCACATGAAGGTTCACCTCCAAGTTGCTCTCAATCCTGTAGTCTATGAACAGTCCTTCATTGTCACTGGATTTAAATTCTGGAACTCCCTCCCCAACAGTACTGTGGGAATTACTTCACAAAAAGGGCTTGTGGGGTTAGAGAGAATACCTCACCACAATCAGTGCTTCGACTGCACAGAGCTAACAAATAAGTGGCATGGCCAATCTGGATGATATTGAACATATTTTACTAAATTAGTCTTATCAGCCACATAGCTATATTTGAGAAATTGGTTCTCACCCGTCCAGTTAAATTTAAATTAAGTTGATACCAACTGAAAATATTGATTATTGGGATACAATCAATCCATTTATTTGTCTGAGATCAGCTCTGAGACAAAAGATTAGACCTCTGCTATTTTCAGCTGTAACTGTCAAAGTCACAATGATGGACAGCTTTGCTCCACTAAAACCTCTCATCCGTAAATCTCAGTCATTTCCAAACTGATGCTATTGTCCAAAGATGGGAAATTTACTAATACCATCTCTACTTATGGAGGCAGATGGGATTAGCATGAGTTATCAAGTGTTTAGTCACTGTATCAGCTGCCAATGGACACCAGGTGCATTCTGTACATTAAAGGGTCTGTGGATATGCATAATCTGCATGCACGTCCAAGGTGATACACTTTGGTGGTGGTATATGTTAATCACAAAGGTACAATCAAATCAAAGTATCCGGTGATAGTTTTACATAACCGCATTTAGCACTGGTGTATTATTATGCAAAATCAATGACAACACAGAATGAATGTGCGATCACAAAGTATTTAATGACATTGTGGATCGATGGAACCACTAACAATTGAGATGCTTGCATCCAGGCTCAATCAACAGTTGCAAAAAATACGAGGCATATTAGTGGCGAAGGGTGCATTCTCGCTACACTAGGGAGGAATGTTCTTTTATTTTTTCCTGCATTTGGCCTCAATAGACGGGTCTTGCAAAATTCAGCAAGATTCCCACTTCCGGGTTTTCATAGTGCCTGCCTGGGTTATATACCTATGGTTCCCGCTGAGGCGGGGAATGAGCATAAAACCTTACATGGTTACTTCTGGATAAAAAAGATGCTAGTTCAGTTGTGATGTTGAAACCGTCCTCTGAATGATATAATCAATTCATAGACTTACAGACACTGAGAGATCGTTTCCTGCAGCTCGGGTTGTCAAACCATAAGCATTTGGAGTGCTCACTGCAGATTGCAGGGATAGCACCAAATAGCAGCAATCCACATAGGAGATGGGAAGTATTGTTTATGCTTCTTTATGTTTAACTCGGCACGGATGACTGACACATTGAAATTCAGTTTTATGGGATTATAACATTAAGTTAATATTCCATTACAGTGCCTGAAGTACCTCCTCATCATTTGACTGCGGAGAACACAAACCACTCTGTTCGGTCTCACCCTCTGACATCTAGATTATGAAGGATATCGTCAACTTAAAACCTCCCAGGTCTAGGGACGCAGAGATATGGGTTGTTAACATAGTGTTACGTCACTTCGCCGATGGGCACCAGCAACATCCCTGTCCATGGTCAAACTCACGTACTAGTGGTTATGCCATGACGCTGAGTACAGCACTACGGGTCCAGTCATTGCTGCACTGGATAGGATGTACATATCTGTGGGCTATAATAACATGTTTTGTTTATGATTAGTCAAGCAGAGTAGACAGGGACACAAGACCAAACTCGATGTTGCATATCCCATGGACCTTGGGTTGCGTGTGATCACGCATCTACACCAGTATGTCAAAGTTCCTAAGAGCCTTATGGACTCTGACTAGCAATATTGTTAGTTACATAAAACCTCGTTAGAAGGAATCACTACAAACCTTCTCCAGACGGTTTTATGGGTCTGGCATATACAGGAGTGTACATTGACATTGAGTCTCACTCCACCAGGACCGCTATACCTCAGCAGCAGGGATGGACCACATCCTAGCGGCTGCAGGATGGTCAAACAATTGATCTCTCCAAATATTCAGAATAAACCTATTGGCAGATCAGGGGTATTTGCCAACTGTATGTTAGGTGTGGTTCATACTTCCTCCAGGTTGAGAGAGGTTACTATTGCCACTATTGTTCATTAATAGCATCAACATGTCTATATCTATGTCATGTCTGAATGCAATATTAATGTTCACTCATCATTGGCCTACTGTTGCAGTGTATGACACCTGGACTTGTTTCCACGGCATGAAATCACAGAGCTTTAAAATCTTCACGTAGTCACTTACGTGACTCCGAAGTAAAATAGTAAGATTAAACGAGAACTTACCAGTTTGAAGTTTGATCTTTATTTTATGTGCCCTCCACGCCCACCCTCGATCATAAAGTAGGTATCCTATTTTTCTAATCGTACTATGTTCAGTTCATTTACTGTTGTCTGTGATTTCACACCGCTGCTTTGAAGATTGACACGCATGCATCCTAGCTGGCTCTTCACGTAATCCCTCAACGTTACTCCTCATAAAATAAAGATCAAACTTCAAACTGGTAAGTTCTCGTTTAATCTTACTATTCTTCAGTGACTAAATTTACCTTTGGCTATTACAGAGTTGGCAGCAACAATTCATGTAGAAAATCTACTCATGGTTTACTGGGGAAAGATAGATCAGAATAAGATGCAAGGAACTGCAGGTGCTACTTTACAGAAGAAGACACAAAGTGCTGGAGTACCTCAGCAGGTCAATCAGCATCTCTTTGCGAGTCAGCAAATAAGATTTATCATATCTCAGTCTGAAGAACGGGCTCAACCCGAAATTCCTATACCAGAGATGCTGTCTGAACCACTGAGCTACTCCAGCATTTTGTGTCTATCTTCAGTTTAAACCAGCATCTGCAGTTCCTTCCTACAGAATAGTTATTGTAGGCCAGTTAGTGTAGGTCAATCTATATTTGCAAATAGGCAAGATTGTTTAATGATTCCAGGATGGATCTGATCCAGTTTACATTTGTTCAAATTCCATCTGTCTTTTCTCTCCATAGATGATAATGGCCAAAGATGACAATGTTCTTCACTCTTGCATATTATTTCCATGATATAGAATTTGCAATTTTTAATTTAAACTATTCAGAGAAATCTGTGATCATCTATTTAAATTGAAGTATTGCATATGGCAGTGGATGTCAAGGTGATTAAGCTTTTAATATATGTTCAATTAAAAATATTGGAATGAGGGAAATCATGGATTTTCTTTCGGCTTTAAATGTAGATAAAGTAACATTTATCAGAGCTACTGAGCCATTTAACATGAAGAAATCACACATCCGTGGCATTTTCCTTGTTAAAATAAGTAACATTATCAGCGTGCACACAAACCTTATGCTAATCATCTGTCCTCTTCAAGCACAATGAGATAATACGGTTGTTGTTTAGATACTGAAATTGTTCATTACAAAATGACATAGTGTTTGCCAATTCTCTCTTCATTATAAATGTAAATATTAACTGGCGATATGCAAAAGAATACAAAACGTCAACAGCAATTAATTGGCTTCTGCAGTAATTAGCAACCGTAAGGCAAACACTTATGAGCTGGAGTAATTGTCTGCATTAGGAGTACACCTCCTATACAGATTTAATTAGCAATTTAAATAGTTTAGAAATTATATGCCTCTTGCCTTTACACTCCCTGAAGTACTGTTCATTAATAAAAAAAAATCACCAGTAAATGTCATTTGCATTGTCTTGTTTTAAGAGCTCTACATCAAAGCCCATGTGTTCTGTCTGCTACTGAATGCAGAACTACAGGTTGTGGAGCAATACAGCTGTAATTATGCAGCAATGCCTTTGTAAACAGCAGACTTGCTGACTGACAGTAGCTCATTTTGCTTCAAAACATCCCATCTGCTGTCTGATTAGTGAGATTTTGTGCTACACACTTGTAAGGAGGTGTCTTCACAGCTACTGTTACCAGTATGCCTTTCAGATTTCAAAAGCAATATTAATGGAGGAGAAAGAAACTATGAATAAGATTTTTTTTTTGAAATGAACATCAACCTCTTTTAATTGAAATCCATGAGGGAAAGCTCTTTGTTGAATAGCCCTGGTAAAGGTCAATTCTTAAGCTTATTTTTGCTGGCATTGCCTTCCACGGTATAGCTTTGATAAGTGCATTTATGTCAAACAATGCAGATAATTTATCTGTTATTAATATCTAGTGAGGGGTATTAGCTTTGAGAAAGCAATATCTCCTCTCTGCCAGATCCTACCACAGTATTGCTTTAAATTGTAAATGTTATTAAGCAGTTCTCTGTCATTACTAACCTTCAGTATCAAAGAACAGCTTTATGTCGAGCAAAAATAATCTAAAAGGAACAAGTGAACTATATTTCCCATGAATCTACAGTGGTCGTAGGCTTGTGTAATATTTTGTTTTAACAAGGTAAAATCTATCTGCCACCAAAAACAATAAACTCACAATACCAACTCTTATTTAGTAGTTAACAATGTTAATTAAGTAGAATAAAGCCTAAACCATTTTAAACCTTTTTCAAAACATTAAACGGATGTATGCTAGGTTGATCAGAGGCTGTTCTGGTGGAAGCGAAGATCAGACCAAGAGGTAGATGGGGAGAGTTGGCTCCGACTTCGGAAGCTCCAAGCCACAGGAGCTTCGACCCCCGCTCCCCGATCGCGGGAGCTACGATCGCCCCGACACGGGAGCTTCAATCGCCGGCTGCGGGAGCTTCAATTCGCCCCGACTGCAGATGGTTCGACTGCCCTGACCACTGGAGAAAAGGAGGGATGAAGATAATATGCTATTGCCCCATCACAGTGCACTGTGGTGAATGCTTATGGTAATTTTTATGTAGTTGTGTGTCTAATTGCCTTTTTGGAATGACTGTGTGACAAATCAAATTCCTTGTTTGTTTTTACATTCTTGGCTAATAAATGAATTACAATTGTGAGAAGATATGCAGGGCAACCACATGATCGGATCAAACTCTTTCAAACGCTTATAAATTCACTGATGACGCCACTGTGGTTGGCTAAATCACCAGCATACCAGAGATGGAACGCCTAATCGAGCAATGCAGCAACAACAACCTCTCACTTAATATCAACAAGGCCAAGGGACTGATTGTTGACTTCTGAAAGAGGAAGTCTGGAGATAATGCACCAGCTTTCATTAGTAGTTTCACAGCGGAGAAGGCTATCAGCTTCACATTCCTGGAAGTTCACATCTCGAATGACCCGTACTGGGCCCAGTACATAGATTTAATTATGAAGAATTAGTTAGACCAGTTAGACAGGTACATGGATCGGACAGGTTTCGAGGGATATGGACCAAATGCTGGCAGTTTGGATTAGCGTAGCTGGGACATGTTGGCCAGTGTGGGCAAGTTGGGCCAAAGGGCCTGTTTCCACACTGTATCACTCTATGAATTTAAGGTGTGCCATGTGTGCTACTTTCATAGAAATTTAAAGTGATTTAGCTTATCACAAAATACTGTGGAAAGTATCCTGACTGGTTGTATGATGGCTGGGTATGGCAATTCCAATCCTCAGGAATACAGGAGGCTCTAGAGAATGGTTGACTTAACTCAGTCCATCATGGGCACAGCCCTCCCCCATCAAAAGCATTTAGATGAGGCTTTGCCTCAAGAAGGCTGCATCTATCATCAAAGATCTCCATCATCCGGGCCATGCCCTCTCCTCACTGCTACAATCAGGGAGGAACCTGAGGTCCCACACCACAAGGTTCAAGAATAGCTACTTTCCCACTCCTATCAGATTTTTGAACCAGCCTACACACTCCAACCCTACCTCAACAATGGAACATCACAACCCATCTCTTGAACAAATAGGGACCTTTTTTCTAATTATGTGCATTAATGCCCCAATCTTTGTGTAGTCTCCTTTCCTTTAGATTCTATGTTTAGGGTTAATTTATTTATAATTTGTTTCTGTATGTTTGGCTGAGTCTTTGTGCTTGTGTTGCTGCTGCAAGCAACAGTTTTCGTGGCACCAGTACCTCACCACACTTGTACATACAACAATAGACAATAGACAATAGATAGGATAGGTGCAGGAGTAGGCCATTCGGCCATTCAATGTGATCATGGCTGATCATCCCCAATCAGTTCCCCGTTCCTGCCTTCTCCCCATATCCCCTGACTCCGCTATCTTTAAGATCCCTATCTAACTTGGACAATAAACTTGGACTTGAACTTCAAACAAGTTCCCTGTACAGCAATATTTTATGTTTAATTGTATTACAATTGTCTGAGCCAGAACCAGATTTTTCACAGATATCTTTTCAAATTGATTGGTTTATTTAAATAAATTTAAATGCAGGGTGAAGAATAATGCATAACATTGGTCTGTGAAATCTGACACTTGAGGTTCTAGCCACACTTCCTCAAAATTCCAATGTGAGCTTCTCAGGAAAAGAGACACCAGCTGAAATCTACAACATCCCATTGCATAGTTAGAGTTTAGTTTAGTTTTGTTTAAATGGTTTTGTGTTAGGTGACATGATCATTGTCACGTGTACTGAGATACAGTGAAAAGCTTGTTCTGCATACCCTCCAGTGAAATCATATTATGCATGAGTGCAATCATACACCAGTAAAGGAGTGAAATGCTTGTTAGGAGATCCTCTTCTGGGACAGCACACAGAGATTTGCCACATTCTGGCACTATCATTCAACTTCCGAGTCTCAAGTCCATTCTTGGCCTTAGAAGACACACAATTTCTTATTTTCTCTCTTTATGATTCAGTGTCCCGGCAGCATTAGATCAATGAAGTAGTGCAGTGGGGCGGCACAATGGTGCAGCAGTAGAGCTGCTGCCTTATAACATCTGAGACCCGGGTTCAATCCTGACTTGTATGTTCTCCCTGTGACCGCATGTGTTTTCCTTGGGAGCTTCAGTTTCCTCCCACATTCCAAAGAAGTACAAATCTGTATGTTAATTGGCTTCAGTAAAAAAATGTAAATTGTTCCCAGTGTGTAAGATCTTCTTTTTGTGTCCATCTTGTTACAAATGTTGACCTCGCTGTCATCGTCCACCCTGAAAAGATGACTTATAGTATTCGTGTATGGAATGATCACTGATGGGTGGGCTCAGAGAACTAAAGGGCCTGTTTCCGCACTGTATCTCTAAAGTCTAAAGATCTAAGGTCTAGTGATTGGCTTTTCCCACAATGATGCTGTATACCTGGGGTACTTGCTGGCCCCTGCTTTGAGTTCAATTCAGTTTAGTTTATCGTCATGTGTACCGAGGTACAGTGAAAAGCTTTTGTTGCATGTCATTGGAACGGCAATACATGATTACAATCAAGCCATTTACTGTGTATAGATGCATGATAAGGGCTTAATTAACTGTTTCCGCACTGTATCTCTAAAACTAAAACCAAAGGGAATCATGTTTAGTGCAAGGTAAAGCCAGTAAATTCCGATCAAAGATAGTCCGAGAATCACCAACAATGTAGATAATAGTTCAGAACCTAATACAACCCCAAATAGTGCCTATCCTCATAAATACAAAAAATACAATAAATCACAATAACAGCATCTATGCATTAGTGCCTTTAATGAGCCACAAGACATTTCACAGGAGCATTTTTAAAAAAGGATGAGGGCAATATAAAGTTATTAGAAACAATTACATTAAAGATAGCCAAAAGAAGCCAGCCTTAGGGAGTGCTTTAAAGAAACAGTTGCAGTCAGAATGTGTAGGAGGGAACTGCAAATGCTGGTTTACACCAAAGATAGATACAAAATGCTGGAGTAACTCATAGGAATGGGTGACATTTCGGGTTGAGATCCTTCTTCAGACAGGTCCCAATTTGGAACATCACCCATTCCTTCTATCTAGAGATGCTGCTTGTCCCGCTGTTACTCCATCATTTTGTGTCTATCCGCAATTCTTTATGTCTGCATTGAAGGTTACGCCATGGCAGTTGAAAGAATAATAGAGCAATCAAATTTGTGAATTAATAGTTTGGCAGAATTAGAGTAATGCAGATTGAGATGTTGGAGGGGATGAAAGAGATTACAGATAAATGGAAGAATAAAACCGTGAGGAATTTGAAAACCCTGGGAAGAACGATAAAGTTAAGGCATTCTTTTTTTGGAGCCAATGAATGATGAGTGAATATTTCTAGCTGAATGACATTTATCGTAATTTGCATTCAACCCTCTTCTACTACTGTACAAAAGGCAAAATAAACTGTGTTATCAATTAAATCCATAATCCTGATGTATTTAGTTCAGAGATACAGCGCGGAAACAGGCCCTTCGGCCCACCGAGTCCGCACCCACCAGCGATTCCCGCACATTAACACTATTCTAAACACACTAGGGGACATTTACATTTACACCAAGTGAATTTACCTACAAACGTGTACATCTTTGGAGTGTGAGAGGAAACCGAAGATCTCAGAGAACCACGCAGGTCACGGGGAGAACGTACAAACTCCGTACAGGCAAGCACCCGTAGCCAGGATCGAACCCGGGTCTCTGGTGCTGTAAGGCAGTAGCTCTACCCACTATGCCACTGTGCCACCCAACAAGTTTAGAGGTACAGCATGGAAGCAGCCCTGTGGCCCACCGAGTCCACGCTGACCAGCGATCCCCGCACACTAGAAACATAGAAACATAGAAATTAGGTGCAGGAGTAGGCCATTCGGCCCGTCGAGCCTGCACCGTCATTCAATATGATCATGGCTGATCATCCAACTCAGTATCCCGTACCTGCCTTCTCTCCATACCCTCTGATCCCCTTAGCCACAAGGGCCACATCTAACTCCCTCTTAAATATAGCCAATGAACTGGCCTCAACTACCCTCTGTGGCAGAGAGTTCCAGAGATTCACCACTCTCTGTGTGAAAAAAGTTATTCTCATCTCGGTTTTAAAGGATTTCCCCCTTATCCTTAAGCTGTGACCCCTTGTCCTGGACTTCCCCAACATCGGGAACAATCTTCCTGCATCTAGCCTGTCCAACCCCTTAAGAATTTTGTAAGTTTCTATAAGATCCCCTCTCAATCTCCTAAATTCTAGAGAGTATAAACCAAGTCTATCCAGTCTTTCTTCATAAGACAGTCCTGACATCCCAGGAATCAGTCTGGTGAACCGTCTCTGCACTCCATCTATGGCAATAATGTCCTTCCTCAGATTTGGAGACCAAAACTGTACGCAATACTCCAGTTGTGGTCTCACCAAGACCCTGTACAACTGCAGTAGAACCTCCCTGCTCCTATACTCAAATCCTTTTGTAATGAAAGCTAACACTCTTCTAATACTACTCACTAATCACTAATACTCTTCTACTCATACTAAGGACAATTTTACATACAATCAGACAAATAGATATAAATAACAAATCAACATCTATATAGCCAATTTAACAATCCAATTAACATACCAACAAGTACGTCTTTGGAGTGTGAGAGGAAACAGGAGCTCCCAGAGAAAACCCATGCAGATCACGGGGAGAACATACAAACTCCATACACCCGTTGTTAGGAATGAACTCGGCTCTCTTGTGCTGTAAGGCAATAACTCTACCTCTGCGCCACCATGCCACCTTGCTTGTTGAATGAAAAATGGAATTCTGTGGAATTAGGTGGCACAGTGGCGCAGCTGGTAGAGCTGGTATCTCACAGCCCCAGAGACCCGGGTGTGATCCTGGCCTTGGGTATTATCTGTGTGGTGTCTGCACGTTCTCCTTGTGACTGCATGGGTTTCCTCTGGGAGTTCCGGTTTCCTCCCACATTCCAAAAACTTGCATTTTTGTAGGTTATTTGTGTAGTGTGTAGGGAGTGAGATTAACATAGAAACATAGAAACATAGAAAATAGGTGCAGGAGTAGGCCATTCGGCCCTTCGAGCCTGCACCGCCATTCAATATGATCATGGCTGATCATCCAACTCAGTATCCTGTACCTAGGGTGAACAGGTGATCAATGGTCAGCATGGACTCAGTGGACCGAAGTCCCCATGTCCATGCTGTATCTCTAAATTAAAATAGGGTGAAATTAAGGAACTGAAATGGTGTACAAACTCCAATAATACCGACAGCACCCGTAGTCAGGATCGTGCCCAGGTCTCTGGTGCTGTAAGGAAATGACTCTACCGCTGCGCCACCGTGCCGCCCAGAGTGTATTCAGAGTACAGTTTCATACACGCTTCAAAAAAGAAATTGCTCCTCACTTCCAATGAAAATTATTCCTCTTTCATGGGAATTTATCTCTTGTAATCACTATGTCAATGTGCTTTTAACCATTGTCTATTTCCTGGCTAATGTGGCATATATGAAGAGTCAGCATGACCAATAAATCACAGACATGGATGTCCAATTTTGATATATGTTGTAGATCAATTCAACAGCCCTCAAGATTGCAGGGTACAGGTTTTGCTGTTGTTATTTTTTTTTTAAATCAGAAGTCTGGTTTCATTTTTCAGAAAATTACAGTTAAAAATATTCACGTGTTAACCTCCTTTGCTGATAAATCTGGTGAGGCTGCATGGAGGATATTTAAAGCAGCATGAATGAATGCTCTAGAGACACAAGATCAAATCCCTCCTTGGCCTAGAGAATATAAATTAATTCAATTAAATTGGTTGTGAATAAAAGGCCAGTACCTTGGAAATAATTTGATGCTTTAAACTGGCACCACATATAGCCCACACCTACTCGCTAGTAGTGGGTATTTATGACACATGAGGCTCATTATGAACAGGAGAATTGAGCTTAAATGTGAATTCGCCATGAATCATATGTGTCTATGGAGGTAGTGGGTTTGTTTGGGGTCTGAGAGTAGGGAAGATTAGACTAATAATTGTGAAATGAGCAAGGATTACAGATTCATGTAGGGAAGGGTGCAATTTATTCTTCATTAAGATGAATGATGTAATATTATTTGTCTGTGTCTGTTTTGTCTGTGGATTACTTTAGAGGTAGAATGATTGACAGCACATCATAAAAACACACAGTTATATGCCGTAGAACATTTTTTTAATAAAATGCCTCAGGATGAATGAATCTTCAATGGCATTTCAAGTATCTTTACATTTAGTATTATTAATCATGGAGTTTTCCATTATGGTACCTGAACATTATCAGACAAATAGATTCAAATAACAAATCAGCATCTAAATAGGCAGCTCTCACACATGGCATGTTATTTGTCTAAATGAAAGGAGTCGGCTTTCTGTGTTGGAAGGTACTGCAGATGTTGGTTTAAACCGTTTAAAAAGCTAGAGTAATGCAGCGGGACAGGCAGCATCTCTGGAGAAAAGGAACATCCAGAGATGCTGTCTGACCCACTGAGTTACTCCAGCTCTTTGTATCTATCTTTGGCTTTCTGTGTTTCTTATTTCAGCAGTCAGTCGGAAACTCATAGCAATGTTTACCGCATGGTAATTCCTTTCCAAGAGATAAAGGCTGGAAATTGGGATGGTGACCCAATTGGACTTTCACTTTTGCGCCTACAGAAACTTTAAAGTGTGCACACTAGACTATGGATCTCCCCACCCCCCAACACCTCCCCACTCCCCTGTTTCCTGTGCCCATTTGGATTCATGCTCAGTTCTCCCCTTCCCCCTCCCGTGCCCGTCCACATATATTCTGGCTTCACGGTTCGAACCTCTTCGATCCTTACCTCACAATTGATGTATTTTCATCCCTGCACTTTGTCCAACGATTTGCAGTCTGAAGAAGTCCCCACCCAAAACGTCATCTATTCATTTTCTCTAGATGCTGCCCGACTCTTTGAGTTACTCCAGAACTTTTTGTCTTTTTCTGTAAACCAGCATCTGCGGTTCCTCGCGTTTCCATAGTGTAATTCAGAGTCTTACACCTGCTACATAATATAAATTCAGCAAAATTCAGAATTATATATAAAGCTGCTAGTTCATATCCCTGTTATTTTTAGATTATCATAAAAACATACATAGTTCACCTCTGCCATTCTTACTTGATATGTGACTTCAGTCATATAGCATGCTATTCAAGTGTAGTCTAATTGTGTTAAAATGGAAGACAGACTGAAGAAGTTGTAAAGGTGGTCCACCACCTACCTTCAAGGGAGCAATGAGTGATGGGCAATAAATGTGGGTTGATGGCTGAAGGGAAGTCAGAGATTGCATGTATGTGAATAATGTTTATTATTCACATCTGAACAACCAAATGGGACTGTGTTCCACACTTCCTCTAAAAGCTAGTAATGCAAAGTTAGCAATAAATTCACCCATCATTATTGGCCAAATGAGGGGTAACAATGCGTTAGCATACAGGAGGGAGATCAATATTATGGTTGAGTGGAGCTAGATCAATAATTTTGGTTTTCACATTAGCAAGATCTAAAGCTGGATGTTGACTTCAAGATAGAACTCTGAGGGATAATGCACCTGTCTTCATTGCTGGGCTAACAATGGAGAGGGTGTACAGCTTCAAGATCCTGGGCGTACACATCTCTGATCATCTGTCCTGTCTATTGAACTCTTTACCAAACTCTATAACACTCTTCTGAACTTCTACAAGTGTACATTGGAGACTGGTTACATCACAAACAGTTTTTGGTAATTCAACTGCATAAGAATGAAGAAGGCTGCAGAAAGTGGTAGACGTTTACCTGATACATTACAGGTATTGAACTCCTCTATCAAAGGAACCAACAGGAAGCCATACCTCAAGAAAGCAGGTAATATCATCAAAGTCCGACACCACCCTGGCCACGCTCATGTCCTGCTGCTACTATTGGGAAGCAGGTATAGGGGTCTGAAAACTGTTACCTCCAGCTTCAAGAACAGCTTCTTCCCATAAACTATCAGCTTCTTGAATCATCCGCCACAACCCTAATCTCTAATGCAAGGTGAGTTTGCGGACCGTTCATTGCCGCCGACTTTACTCGTCACCTTCCATTGCTGTCATAAATTTCCTGTGGGGCGCAAGTGTTGATGCTTTAATGTCCACACGATTGGACAGTATTACTTCGATGCATTCCCTTGCAATGTATGTTAGGCAACTTTGGAAGTAAAATGTGAATAGGTGAATCCTGATTATCACATTTCAAACAGTTACAACATTATTTATTTACATTCAAATTCCACATAAAGAGTATAAGTGTTAGTTATTTTTGAGTCGCAGAATATACAACATCTTCACTTAACCACTACGTCTTGGAAGCGTCTGGCTTCTCTGAATGATACCAACCTAATTTCTGAATTAGATGTCTGTGCCATAGAGTTGTGAAATGATACAAAACAGAAACAGGCCCGAAGAAGGATACAAAAAGCTGGAGTAACTCAGCGGGGCAGGCAGCATCTCTGGAGATAAGGATTGGGTGATGTTTCGAGTCAAGACCCTTCTTCAGACTCCTTCCTAGACAGAAGCAGGTCCTTCAGGCCATCAAGTCCACACCAACCATCAACCACCCTGTTATTAATCCAATATTAATCCCATTCCCCTTACATGCTATTAATTCCCTTCTCCCTACCGGCAGCCTCCTCTTTACCCCCTCCTCCTCGGATTCTATCATTCACCTATAGATGAGCGGCGATTTGCAGAGGCCAATTAATCTACAGTCCCATACATCCTTGGGATAAAACTGGAGCACAAGGAGGAAACGCATGCAGTCAGAGGGGGAATGTCCACACTCCACACAGAGAGCTGCCAATGTCAGGATTGGATCCGAGTCTTTGGTACTGTGAGGGATCAGCTCTACCAGCTGTGCCACGCTGCTATCTTCATGGTTTTTAGCTTCATTTTAATGATTGATGCACATTATTTTGTTTAACACAATAGTACATATATGATGGAGTCTTCAAATGATTGCATTTGTCAGATGAGCAATTACCTCAAAATGTTAAATCCCATCTCGGGCAAAATATAGCACTTTTAGAAGAAGAGATTGGGGATTTTTCAGACATATTGGGATTTACACAGGGTTTATAACTTCCAGAATGATCATTTTATCTTCCCCATGTCATGGATGTATATTATTCAATATATATTGATCACAGTTGTTTTGCAATGTATTGACTGATAAGAATTAGTACACCTTATGTTACTGCAATGTAAGCACAATAATAAAATATTTTGTAGGTGACTAACAAGTAACCTATCACATGATTTCATTTTGACATTGAAAAGTTTAAATTGAAATGCAGCTATAAACAGAACCCCCGCAAATAATGAGTGACTTTCAATCTAACAAGTGACTATCTTTCCGCAGTTTCAGGGTTGTTATCTTGTCAAATGGATGTTTAGCTCATCTTTCTTTTATATATGTTATAACCATATAACCATATAACCATATAACAATTACAGCACGGAAACAGGCCATTTCGGCCCTACAAGTCCGTGCCGAACAATTATTTTCCCTTAGTCCCACCTTCCTTAATTATTTAATTATGTGAAGCACTTTGGGGTCAATGCAAGTTGACTAAAAATGTGCTATATAAATAAGATTATTATTATTATTATTATTCCTGCACTCATACCATAGCCCTCCATTCCCTTCTCATCCATATGCCTATCCAATTTATTTTTAAATGATACCAACGAACCTGCCTCCACTACTTCCACTGGAAGCTCATTCCACACCGCTACCACTCTCTGAGTAAAGAAGTTCCCCCTCATGTTACCCCTAAACTTCTGTCCCTTAATTCTGAAGTCATGTCCTCTTGTTTGAATCTTTCCTATTCTCAAAGGGAAAAGCTTGTCCACATCAACTCTGTCTATCCGTCTCATCATTTTAAAGACCTCTATCAAGTCCCCCCTTAGCCTTCTGCGCTCCAGAGAATAAAGACCTAACTTATTCAACCTTTCTCTGTAACTTAGTTGTTGAAACCCAGGCAACATTCTAGTAAATCTCCTCTGTACTCTCTCTATTTTGTTGACATCCTTCCTATAATTGGGCGACCAAAATTGTACACCATACTCCAGATTTGGTTTCACCAATGCCTTGTACAATTTTAACATTACATCCCAGCTTCTATACTCAATGCTCTGATTTATAAAGGCTAGCAAACCAAAAGCTTTCTTTACCACCCTATCTATATGAGATTCCACCTTCAAGGAACTGTGCACGGTTATTCCCAGATCCCTCTGTTCAACTGTATTCTTCAATTCCCTACTATTTACCATGTACGTCCTATTTTGATTTGTCCTGCCAAGGTGTAGCACCTCACATTTATCAGCATTAAACTCCATCTGCCATCTTTCAGCCCATTCTTCCAAATGGCCTAAATTACTCTGTAGACTTTGGAAATCCTCTTCATTATCCACAACACCCCCTATCTTGGTATCATCTGCATATTTACTAAACCAATTTACCACATCTTCATCCAGATTATTGATGTACATGACAAACAACAAAGGACCCAACACAGATTCCTGAGGCACCCCACTAGTCACCTGCCTCCAACCCGACAAACAGCCACCCACCATTACCCTCTGGCATCTCCCATTCAGCCACTGTTGAATCCATCTTGCTACTCCTGCATTTATACCCAACAGTTGAACCTTCTTAACCAACCTTCCATGAGGAACCTTGTCAAAGGCCTTACTAAAGTCCATATAGACAGCATCCACTGCTTTACCCTAGTTAATTTCCCTAGTAACCTCTTCAATAAATTCAAGAAGATTAGTCAAACATGACCTTCCAGGCACAAATCCATGTTGACTGTTATTTTTTTATAAAGTGCAGAATAACATTAGATCTAAATAAGTTAAAAGAAAAATTGTATTTATGTAAAAAAAAACTATACAGCATAACACATTGCAAGTTAAATATATACTAATATAATAAATAAATACTAATATAAATATTAGTGTAGAGAATTTAAAATATTACTAGGATATGATTTTTGTTTGTTTGATTATAGTAAATGCAAAAGTGAAAAAAAGAACTATTTTTGTGATTCCACTAGAGAGCAGTGTTCTTTTGTATATAGTAACCAGTTTCCTATTTCTCAGTCTGCAAGTTGGAAGAAACTGCTTCAGTGCAGTTTATTTTTGTTATGTGGCAAACTTCCCATAGACGCTTTTGTTAATAAATTGTACCAGCATATGCTTGAGCAATAAAATTATTTTGCATGCCACTACCTACTTCAAAATAATTCTGTGAGATTATTTAACTTTATGTCAACTGCAGTTAATTAGAGCAACCACAGGTAGAATTGCTTAGTAAGAATTACAGACTGTTGTACATTGGAATATTATCTCAGTTTATTTTTTTATCCAAGATTTTAGATCGAATGGGATCCAAGGAGAGATAGCTGAATGGATAGCAAATGGCTCCATGGAAGGAAGCAGAGGGTGATGGTAGAAGGTTACTTCTTGGACTGGAGGCCTGTGACTAGTGGTGTGCCTCAGGGTTCGGTGCTGGGCCCATTACTGTATGTCATCTACATCCATGATTTGGATGAGAACATACAGGGCAAGATTAGCAAATTTGCTGATTGTGCAAAAGTGAGTGGTTTTCCAGATAGTGAAGATGATTATGAAAGATTGCAGCAGGATCTGGATCGATTGGCCAGGTGGGCAAAGGAATAGTTTTGGAATTTAATACAGAGAAGTGTGAGGTGTTGCATTTTGGGACCGAACAAGGCCAGGATCTACACAATAAATGATAGGCCTCTGGGTAGTGTTGTAGGGCAGAGGGATGTAGGAGTACAGATGCATGTAGACAAACATCAGTCTGAAGAAGGGTTTCGACCCGAAACATTGCCTATTTCCTTCGCTCCATAGATGCTGCCGCACCCGCTGAGTTTCACCAGCATTTTTGTCTACCTTCGATTTTCCAGCATCTGCAGTTCCTTCTTGAACAGTACAGATGCATGGTTCCTTGAAGGTCGAGTCACAGTTAGATAAGGTGGTCAAAAAGTGTTTTGGCACTGGTCTTCACCTGTCAGAGTATTGAGTGTAGAATTTTGGAGGTCAGTGTTCCGTTCTGGGCACCATGTGTAAGAAAGATATTGTCAAGCATGAAAGGGTTTAGAAAAGGATTTACAGTACGTGGTGCATTATTTATACTATAGACATTTCCAACATCTTATTACACAAGCAATAATGTGTGCAATATGGCTCAATGCACTTTAGCAATGTTGTATCATGTCAAGGTTGTTAAGGGCCTGTCCCACGGCGATTTTTTTGGTGACTACCGGCATCATTGATTGATGTATCATGTCACTGAAAAATACGCGGCGTGACATAGTATGATGTGGTGTGATGGCGTATGACGCGCGGTGTTTTTTCAAGTGTCGCAACCATTTTTTTGTCGCTGCTGGATTTTGAAATGTTCAAAATCTTTTGGTGGCATTGATATGACGCCGGCAAAATCGCCAAGTAGGCCAGGCCCTTTAGATCGCCATCAAACCGTAAATCTGTTTAGAAGTATATATTTTCTCATTGTATGATAGATATTATCTTTCTTCATCTGATGTGCATTAATAGGGATAAACATACAAAGTTCAGTGACTTGAAGTGACTTAAAACTAACTGAAGTAAAAAAAAGAGTGGTGAATCTCTGGAACTCTCTGTCACAGAAGGTAGTTGAGGCCAGTTCATTAGCTATATATAAGACAGAGTTAGATGTGGCCTTTGTGGCTAAAGGGATCAGGGGGTATGGAGAGAAGGCAGGATGATCAGCCATGATCATATTGAATGGCGGTGCAGGCTCGAAGGGCCGCATGGCCTACTCCTGCACCTATTTTCTATGTTTCTAACAAACAAACAATTTTTAGGAAAAAACTGCAGATGTTGGTTTAAATTGAAGGTAGACATAAAATGCTGGAGTAACTCAGCGGGACAGGCGGCATCTCTGGACTAAAGACGAGTCTCGACCCGAAACATCACCCATTCCTTCTCTCCAGTAACAAACAAACAATACTTCCGTCTCAGGTAGTTTTTGAATCGTATTTAATCTGCGTATTGATTCAACTACGTGGAAATACAGCTACTAGACCAGAGCAATGAATGCCATAAATTAAACCTTTACACTTCCTTAATGTTATTTTGTCTGGTTGAAATACTGCGTTGCTGGTTTCCTTATTTTAATGTGAATTTGGTCAGTTATTAATCCAATAGAGATATTTTTGGTTGTCTGAATTTCCTGTGCTATTAGATTTATTACTACTATGAAATTATCAAAAACCCAATATGGTAACTGATTGTAGTTCCGGAGTTGCACCAATGTTTTCTGAAAAAAGACAGTGGAAGTTGAGTCGTGTTTCACTAAGCTTTGTCAGCTTTTTTGCAGTCAGTTCTACGATCAATAGTGACTCAGCTGGTGGTATTCTTGCATTTGAATGTTATGGATCCAAGTCCCACGAGCATAAACTCAAGGTGATAAAGCCCTCTTCAATCTGCTCTCCTGGGTGAGAGCAGATTGTCTTGTGATACCATATCAAAGAAGGGTAACTGAGCTTCTCTGTGTCATTGGCAATATTTAGCTCAGATTGAATATTTAGGCAGCATTACTGAAGGAGATGATCTAATAATTATCTCAATGTTTATTAGAGTTGCTTGTGCAAACTGGAAGTTGTTTTCCTTGCATTATTGAAATGTCAAAACTAGTTCAGGAGCTGTAAAGTAAGTTTGAAATTCCTGTAACATGCTCATTTAGGACTAACAGATGGCATGACGGCACGGATAAAACCTGCCAGCTTGACAAAGGCAAATACATGTTCTCTGAGAATAGATGAGAGCTCTGGCCACAGGAAGGGCTTGTCCTATTTGAAATGTGGTAATGGCTATACAATGGCAGAAGAGCCAATGGGTGCATTATGCCAGCCTGGGAGAACTGAATGAGTTGGCAGTGCCAGTGGAGGTTTTTTAACAGTCACTATTGTAATGGGAGAAACACAGCAATCAACCCATACCAATTGACACCAACAGCCAACCAACTGTGAGCAGATTATGAGATAGGAACTCCCATTCTTGACACCAGTCACAGCAATCCCTAGATCCGTAGGCTTGAGTACCTGAGGTGAAAGCTAATGCAAGTATTTTATTTTTCTTAAGATTAAAAAAAAGCAGGAAATAATTATAACATTAGTTATGAAAGAAACTTGGAAAAGACGTTTGCATATTATCACATTTGATGACCACATAAGTCCCCCCTCGAATCCACTCAAGGACCCAAGCAGCCTTTCCAAGTGAGGCAGAGGTTCACCTGCACCTCCTCCAACCTCATCTATTGCATCCGCTGCTCTAGGTGTCAACTGCTCTACATCGGTGAGACCAAACGCAGGCTTGGTGATCACTTCGCCCAACACCTCTGCACAGTTCTTTTTTTAATTTCAAAATAGACTTTATTCAAGTAATAAATATATACAATACATGAACCATGCGAAAAATTCATCCGACATTTTCGGAGGCTATACAAATAGTTCAGTATAGTCTATACATTTCTCAATTTTCACAATCCTGTCCCCCACCCGTGCCACTCATGTGGCCCCCTGGCGTGGGAGACCTCCCCTTATTATGAGGGGCGTCTCCGCCATACCGTGCCCCCAATGTCCAGCAGCGGAAGGACCCTAGACTGTGGTCCTCCCCCACAGAGCCTTGGCGTCAGCTGCACCGAGCTTCAGTGCGTCACTCAGCACGTACTCCTGCAGTCTGCAGCGGGCCAGTCGGCAACATTCACTGACGGACAGCTCGCTTTGCTGGGTGGTGAACAATGCTTGGGCAAACCAAAGAGCGTCTTTCACCGAGTTGATGACCTTTCAGCAACACTCGATGTCAGTCTCTGAATGTGTCCCTGGGAACAGTCCGTAAATCACTGAGTCCTCTGTGACGGAGCTGTTCGGGATAAAGCGTTCCAGGGACCCTTGCATACTTCTCCAGACTCTTTTTGCAAATCCACACTGCAAAGAGGTGGGCAACTGTCTCCTCTCCATAGCAACCGTCCCGAGGCCTCCGCACAGTTGGCATTAACCAACCTGATCTCCCGATTGCTCAGCACTTCAACTCCCCCTCCTATTCCGAATCCGACCTTTCTGTCTTGGGCCGCCTCCATGGCCAGAGTGAGTCCCACTTCAAATTGGAAGAGCAGCGCCTAATATTTTGCTTGGGTAGTTTACACCCTAGCGGTATGAACATTGACTTCTCCAATTTCAGGTAGTCCTTGCTTTCTCCCTCCTTCCCCTCCCCTTCCCAGCTCTCCCACAGCCCACTGTCTCCGCCTCTTCTTTTCTTCTTCCCGCCCCCACATCAGTCTGAAGAAGGGTCTCGACCTGAAACGTCACCTATTCCTTCGCTCCATAGATGCTGCCTCAACCGTTGAGTTTCTCCAGCATTTTTGTCTACCTTCGATTTTTCCAGCATCTGCAGTTCTCTCTTAAACATAAGTTCTCAAGGTTCTTTAGTTTTCTCTGGAACATTGGAGGTTGAGGGGAGACTTGATAGAAGTATATAAAATTATCATAAGAAAAGATTGCGTAGGCCGTCAGAACCCCAGGGTGGAAATGTCCAACACTAGAGTGTAATGGAGATTTATAGGACAATTATTTTACACAGAGGGTGGTGGAGGCCTGGAATGCATTGACGGGGTGGTAGTTGAGGCAGATGCAATGGTGGTGTTTAAGAGGCTTTTGGATAGGCACATGGCAATGTAGGGAATAGAGGGATGTGGATCATATGCAAGCAGATGAGATCAGTTCAACTAGATCAGTGATGGGGCTGCTTCCATGATGTATCTCCAAACTAAACTGATCAGGGAGAGGCAGCGAACCACATTGCCAATGTATGCCTTTGCTAAGATTCTCTAAATGCAGAAAGTTATTTACATTTTCTAAGTTCTGGCTGTAGGCCTTGATTAATTGGGGTGAGGTATTTTCCAATAGGGTCAAGGTGATAGAGAACACCTCTCCCCCAGACGTTTAGTGGAAGGCCCATACTTTTGTTCAGTTCGTTAAAGGAGTCATGAGGACTTGCAGCTGTGGGTAGATGGGAATCATGCGCACAGGTGCAGCATTATCTGCCTGATTAATTCCATGATTGAAGTTGGGATGACCTTGGTTCTGGAGTAGAAACAGCAAAGGATGAAACGTTTCCCACAAACTCTGTGTGTCTGATTCAGCTTAATTTGCAGGATGTTGGAGGGGAAATGTAATAATGCCACGAGGGACTTGAGAAGGTGAATTGCCAGGAGCAATGAGCCAGTCTTGTGTGATTCATTTGGGCAATGGGATTGGCTTTGTGATGTACCAGTTGATTAAGATCATGACTTCCATAGCTTTGTCTAGCAAACTAGGAATCCTTTTGACCTTCTCAGGACAGCCCATCTTGAGAAGATTTTTTTTTTTTATCGGGTGTGGAAGCATGACTCTTTTGTTGCAGCTTGGTCATCAGAAGCTGTAGATTGTTTTATTTTCCTTTGAGGCATGAGTATTCCCAATTCAAGGGAAATTTGTGTTTGTGATGAATTAGCTCCTGAATCACCAGGTTATTCTCATTGAACCAATCTCACTGGTTGAAAGGGTCTCTTTGCAGATGCTGATTCTGGTGGATCTTAGGTTGGTGTGCATACTCTGTGGCTCACATTAGTTTGGGTTGGTCAGGTAGTCCACGAGGCACTGGCCGAGTAAAGCTCTCTTTTGCAAACTCTGATTTCTGTTGTTGTCACTTTTCAGGGACCAAGCTGATAGAGATGACAAATGGGATTAGGTTTGTGTTAATTCCAGCTGGCATCAGCACATACTGTGGAATTACTTTTGTGGTGTTAGAGCAAATTGTAACACACAACCGCAGTACGCTGCAAAATACAATCTCCATCTCCATACAGGCATCTTGCATGGGCTAGCATAAGAGCATAAGGTCATTAGCTGTAGACTCCTTCAACTTATCAAAACACAATCAATTCTGAATTTTAATTGTTTTTCAGTTTTATTCATACAAATCAATTACTTGAGAGAAAATCAAAACAGAAACAAAAAGAAAGGAACTAATTGTTGACCTCAGATTAGGGAGTCGGCTGACCACGTTACAGTTTCCATTGGTGAGTCAGTGGCAGAGAGCGTTAGCAGCACAAACTTCCTGGGTGGTGACATCTCGGAGGACCTGCAATAATGACGATGCCTCACCAGTGCCTCAACTTGGTTAGATGTTTAAAAAGATTTGACATGTCACCTAAAACTCTACCAAACTTCTGCAGATGCACTTTAGAAAGTATCCTGATTGGTTGCATCATGGCCTGGTATAGCAGTTCAAACATAGTGGAACCCAAGAGGCTGCAGAGAGAGGTAGACACAGACTGGTCCATCACGGGCACAGCCCTCCCCACTATCGAAAACATTAATATCCTGCACTGCCACAAGAACGTGGCATCTATCAGCAAGAATGTCCACCATCTACACCATGCCCTCTTCCCTATGCAACAATCGGGCAGGATGGCACACTAGCCTGAAGTTTCATGCCACCAAGTTTAACAGCTGCTTGGCTACAACCAACAGGTTCTCGAACAGACCTACACAATGCTAATCTCACCTTAGTAAAGCAGCACAACCGCTTGCAGTACCATGGACTTGTTTTCCAATTGTAATTTAGCACCAATGGCTCTTTTTTACAACCTCTTTTCACTGTCTTGTATAGTTTATGCATAATTTGTGTTTTGCATATTATCCAAGTATATGTGCCAGTAATGCTGCTGCAAGCAACCATTGTACATGTACCATTTATAGGCAAAAATTGACATAAACATTAGAAGCAAGATTAATAAAATAATAATGCAAAATTATAAAGAAGCAGGTTTAAACACATTTTGGTAATTGCTATAAGGTGAAAGCATGATAATATTCTGCTTGTAGCAAACTTTGTTCATTTTGAATTGCTCTAAAATGGATGAAACACATTCAAATAGTGCTGTATCGGTTTAGATTAACACATATCAAAATAAATAGACTGACCTAATGATACAAATTCAAGTATGTTGCGTTTCATTAAAATGTTCGTTTTTTTAAGTTAAAAGTTTTATGTTGTTGCAAAAAATACATTTTTCCACTCGTATAATTCAATTGTTACACATGACTTAAAGAGACTTCTTAGTAATGTTCTTTTTAATAGAATAGAAAGTACTTGTCAATCTGCTGCAAATACTTCAGTCTGTAAATCCTTTTATCTTGTGTTTTTCTGCGCCAATAATAATATTTCCTACTAATGCATGTCTTTGAACATTTGAGTGTACTGAGATTATATGAAAACAATCCTGTTTATATTTTTTACTCATTGACTATACAACATTTTGAAAAGATATACAATCAGTATCTGGTGCACAAACCTAATTCATGTTTAATCATTAAAGAAAAAGAAATGTTGCTGAAAGAAAAGGAAACACGGCTGTCTGTTGAAAGAAAGGGCTGCAAAGTACAGCACATTTTGATACTTCAGATACATAATGCTACATGAGAGGCTCCGGTAGTGCTTTTAAATTTGTCCTTGAGAAGATACTCATCTGGAACAATGATTGCAGAGACAAAATCAGATGAATGCTGCTTTCAGGTCTAAATTACTGTTCAATATGAATGTGACTGAAAGAAATACATTTAGAGAACCTGGAGTGTAATTCAGCAGAGAAAAGTAATTTGTAACTGTGGTTCAAATGGCATTTGCAGAATGCTACAGAAACAGTTCTGCAAAATGCAATTTACCTCTGGATTTATTAGATTTAATGAAGGGCCATCAGATTGTTGAAAGAGAAATCTTCCGTGATATCTGTTAAATCATTTGTCACCCAATATGAATGCAGTAGCTTTAAAGAATAATTTTGATAGCCAGGTGGTTCTGCGCATAAATCAGTGCAATATTATTTCAAGTTGATAATAAATTAGTAACACAAAAGCTGCCCATCAAACTGCAAAACTTCTCAATGCGGTTACTATTTTTCTTCATCAAAAAGCCCCTAAAACTAATCACAATAAAAATGTTAATACTTGCACAAAAATAATAATAATTGACCCTTACAATCTCCGCAACATTAGGTATAAATTGATATTAAAGTGGCAGATAAATTCTTACCATTCCAAAGCAAATATGTGTTAAATTGCATTTAGAGGTTGGTCACACAGTGCAGCAGGACTACTGAAAATACAAAGACACTACATTCACTGGTTGCCTTATCTACCTTACTAATCGCATCCTCAAAGTTCACCAATAGGTTTGTCAGACATAATTCCCCTTTCAGAATTCCATATTTATTGATTGATATTATTATTATTTTCAAAATGTTCCATTATCACATCTATCATTATAGAGTCATAGAGTGATACAGTGTGGAAAGAGGCCCTGAGACCCAACTCGCCCACACCGGCCAACAATGTCCCAGCTACGCTAGTCCCACTTGCCTGCGCTTGGTCCATATACCTCCAAACCTGTCCTATCCATGTTCCTGTCTAACTGTTTCTCAAACGATGGGATGGTCCCAGCCTCAACTACCTCCTCTGGAAGCTTGTCCCATACACCCATCACTCTTTGTGTGAAAAAGTTACCCCTCAGATTCTTATTAAATCTTTTCCCCTTCACCTTGAACCTATGTCCTCTGGTCCTCGATTCCCCAATTCTGGGCAAAAGACGTGCATCTACCCAATCTATTCCTCTCATGATTGTGTATACCACTATATACAAAATCATAAGAGGAATAGGTCGGGTAGATGCACAGTCTTCTTCCAACTTGTCATTATATGACCAAATGCCCATATGGTATATGGACACACTGATCTGTTTTGTAGTCAATGCCTACTATGTTCTGTTGTGCTGAAGCAAAGCAAGAATTTCATTGTCCTATCAGGAACACGTGGCAATAAACTCACTTGAACTTGAACTTGAAGTCAAGTTGAGCTTAATGCATATGAACAAGTACAGTGAGGTACAGGTACAATGTAAATCTTTCTTGCAGTAGCATCAAGAGACATACAGACTAAGACAAACACATTAATTATACTACAAAGGCAGTGAAAAGAAAACAACTGTGCAAAAACAAGAGCCAATTCAAGATTCAGGTGTGTTTGTTTGTCATATGCACTGAGACTGGAGCAATGAAATTCTTACTTGCTGCGGCATTACGGCACATTATACCCAACAACACAACAAATAAATATACAATAAACTGACAGTTATATTAAATAACCCAGACCATAATTTTGTAAGCCAAAGTAGGTCATGCAACCTCATGCTAGGATCAGTGCCAAGGTAAGGTTGAGATTAGAGTTGTGCTGGATGGTTCAAGAGTGATAATTGATGGTAAGAAGCTGTTCATGAATGCGGAGTTAATGGTTACAGGGTTCCTGTGCCTACTTACCAATGATAGCAGTGATTGGAGTGTGTGGCCATGGTGGTTTGTGTCTTTGATGACATTGGTTCCCTTCAGGAAGCAGTGTTCCTGTAGGTCCTTTCGATGGTGGGGACGTCAATACGTGTGATTGACCGAGCAATGTCCACCATTTTCCGCAGCATCCTTCAATTCTAAAGGTTCAAATTACCAAACTAAGCCATTATGCAACCACTTACCTTGCTCTCCACTATACACCTGTAGAAGTTCTATAGAGTGTTCGGAAACATGCTGAATCGCCTCAAACCAGGTGAAGTAGAGGCATTAGTGAACTTTCTTTGTGATTGCATTAATGTGCAGAGCCCAGGATATTGATCTTCAGCGATGTGCATGCCCAGGAACTTGAAGCTGTTGACTCTCTCCACTGCAGTCCCGTCAAAGAAGATAGGAGCAATTTACAATGAGTTAAGGATTAATTCTAACAGATTACTGCCCACGAAGTGAAGATGAAGGTTTATTTCATAATCTCAGATTCTTTAGGATAGTAGTGAAATCTTAGAAGTATGCATCTCCATTTAAGAGCATCTGAAAAAGACCAATACCGGTTCTTCATTTGACTGCATTCAGTCCAGATATTAGCATTTATGACATGTAACATCCTAACAAATAAGTATCAATGCCTCATTGATCTTTCTTTGAATTAAGTATTTCTGGCATTTGGTCATTTATTTGTACATTATATAGTTTTTCCAGTTGTTGAGTTGCTCCAAAGGTCATGGCTTTCTAATCGGAGCCAGAAACCTGGAAACAAGCCAACTAAATGCAATGTTCCTCCACTGCTGGCCCAGTCAGATACTAAAGCACCAGAAACAAGCCCACCCCCCACGGATTGACACAAGAACAAAGGAAAGCACAGAACAACAACAGTTCTCGAGCAAGATACAAACTGTTGAAGGAACTCAGCAAGTCAAGAAGCATTTGTGGTGGGAATGAACAGGTGACCTTTTGAGTCAGGACCAAGAGAGTCATAGAGTCATGCTGCACTGAGGACACTGGACTTCATCTAAGAAACTGATGGCTGCAATGTTGAGAACTATATAGTCAGAGTCTTAGAGTGATACAGTGCAGAAACAGGCCCTTCGCCCAACTTGCCCATACCAACCAACATGTCCCATCTACACTAGTCCTACTTGCCTGCATTTGGCCCATATCCCTCCAAACCTGTCCTATCCATGTACCTGTTTAATTGCTTCTTAAACATTGTGATAGTACCTGCCTCAACTACCTCCTATGGCAGCTCATTCCATACACATATCCTCTGTGTGAAAAAGTTACCCCTCAGATTCCTATTAAATCTTTCCCCCTTCACCTTAAACCTATGTCCTATGGGTCTCCATTCCCCTACTCTGGGCAAGAGACTTTGTGCGTCTACCCGATCTATTCCTCTCTGGATTTTATACACCTCTATAAGGTCACCCCTTAATCTCTTGCACTCCAGGCAATAGAGTCTCAGCCTACTCAACCTCTCGCTATAGCTCAGATCCTCGAGTCCTTGCAAGATCCTTGTAAATCTTCGCTGTACTCTTTCCAACTTGACAACACCTTTCCTATAACATGGTGCCCACTGAACACAATACTCCAAATGTGGCCTCACCAACGTCTTATATAACTGCAACATAACCTCCCAACATCTATACTCAATACTCTGACTGATAAAGGTCAATGTCCCAAAAGCCTTTTTGACCACCTCATCTACCTGTGATGCCACCTTCAAGGAACTTTCCTGCGCTCATAGATCCCTTTGCTCTACAACACTCCCCAGAGCCCTACCATTCACTGTGTAAGTCCTGCCCATCTTAGAATTTTAAAAATGCCTCAGCCCACCTGGCCAACCGATCAAGATTCTGCCAATTTTTGACAACCTTTGATTCCGACTGAATCTGGAAGCGGGGGAGATCGCTGAAAAAGAGAGCTGGGGGAGGGTCAAAGCCTGGTAAATGATAGTCTGAAGAAGGGTTTCGGCCCAAAATGTTGCCTATTTCCTTGGCTCCATAGATGCTGCTGCACCCGCTGAGTTTCTCCAGCTTTTTTGTGTACCTTCTGGTAAATGATAGATGGATATAGGTGAGGGGGGAATGGGGTGGGGTGGGTGGTGTGACTGGCAGATAGGCTGAATCGGGCCTTCTTCTTTACTGTATTATTGGCATAACCCAATGACTCTCTTGAGGAAGATACTGCATCTTTCCCCAATGCGCAAAGGCAACTGAATGAAATACACCAACATCTGCATTACTGAATAGCCTTACAATGATTAATCTTTAACCAGAAGGATTTCACGGAGATGCAATTCTCAAAGCTCCAGCGTATCAGCAGCAGTTTCTTTTAATATCCATGTTTGATCAATGTGTTATTCTCATTTGGACATTAATTTTCTCCACTCCAAACATATGTATATTTGTATTTCAAATAGCTTTCGAAATCTGCTTCAAACTAATAAAGAAGGCAATGTATCATTATTTGGCTATGTAACAAATCTCCTGCGTGATATTGTGACTGACTGGTATGGCCAACTTAGATATACCCTGCCTTTCTGACATCCTAGTACAGTTATGAAATGGTCCTCTCTGATTTGAGGTGTGCAGTTATATACTTAGGAGAGGGAAACCTGAATCTGAAAAGTTGATGCACCAGCCTAGCTTTTATTTATGGTTTAGCGAGACAGGCAGGTTGAGTTAAATGATTTTTTATTAACAAAGAAAAAGCGATAATTGAACTCAGTACAAGCGTGCCAGGTCAGCTAACTCCTGAATAGCTCCTGTTGCTGGGAGGCGCGCTGACGACCGAACAGAAAGCCCGCGAACGAACCCCCGCGGTCACGTGATCGAGCCAAACAATGACAAGGGTTCGAACTTCCCCAAACCACCACTAGGTGCCCCCCCCCCCGCCAGAACCTGTGGAAAGGAACCGAGCGGGAGGCCGAATGTGGCGACCAGACCGAGTGGAGACCGGAGGAACAGGCACAATCGGCGGTACAGGATGAACAGACGGAACGGAGCTAGCAGACGGCAAAGTCACAGGGGAAACAGGAACAACAGGTGCAACATGTACAGCCAGCAGACGACCTCTACACCGGGGTTGAGCCACCACCGCCACTGGCTATCGATATCCAAGTGGGCGGGCTTGAGGCGAGCCACTGAAACAATTTCTTCCCGACCCCCGACATCCAAAAGAAAAGTCGCGACGCCGGGCCGCAACACCCGGAAAGGACCCTCATAAGTTTGCTGCAGCGGAGCCTGGTGTGAGTCCATGCGGTTAAAAACAAACAGGCAGTCCTCAAGCTTTGGCGGCACGTTTAGGGGAGCAACCTCATGTCGAGAGGTCGGAATAGGAGCCAGGCTGCCCACCTTCTCCCGCAGGTTCACCAACACAGATGAAGTGGGCCCCTGCAGCCACCGACCCGCAGGAAGGAAATCCCCAGGCACCCGTAGCGGGGAGCTGTACTCGGGCTCGGCGGAATCCGAGAAGTGTCTGGTCCCAAGGCTTTCGGATAAAAGGTTGTGTACCTGTACTGGCAAGATCAGTAAATGAAACTAATAAAATAAAATTAATAAATAGATAATATAAATATAAATAATATTGCGCATTATATTGCTCCACAAATTATTTTGTGAACACTAATATTTTCTGCTATATTATTTTATCTGGACTTTAGAGAAGCAATTTCAAAGGGTCTCCACAGTGTGAAGGTTCTGCTGATGTACTTGTTGGAACATTCCATAAATTCCTAGTTTATAGAATGCTCTGCTCTTTACATGTGTGTGTGTAGATCAAAATCTACTGCCAACTTATCACAAGCCTGACACAAGGTTTCAGGGCTAATCTTGCACTCTGATAGATTTTAGCA
Source organism: Leucoraja erinaceus (assembly GCF_028641065.1). Lineage (NCBI taxonomy): Eukaryota > Metazoa > Chordata > Chondrichthyes > Rajiformes > Rajidae > Leucoraja > Leucoraja erinaceus. The sequence goes on along the minus strand of NC_073379.1, from coordinate 77,079,481 downwards.
GTTATCGCTGCACGAGCTGTAGGAAATGGAAGTGCCTGCATAAACTCAGAATATAAACTGTTGTGGTTACCTATGGAAATGCTTGTAATTTGTCACTCGCATGACACCTTTGAAATGCAACAAAATGTGGAAGAAAAATGATTGTGCAACCGCAACTTTCTGATACCATTAAATTGTCAGTTCACATGTAAGGCAATCTATCAAAGTCTAAAAAAAAGTTTGAAGTTGAGCATGTGTCCATCACACACCATGTGTCTTGCATCAATAGGCTGCAAAAAAATCTGCCCTGAATTATTCACTCAAAAGCTGTCAACCTCTTTTAAAGCCTGCCAGTACCCTGTAATTTAGGTGGGCACAGTTAATGTTCCTGACCCAATTTGCCCAAACTCATGACAAATACTCATAGATGCCAGAAGCCTCTGTAGAATATCTTGAAACAGGATCTCACATCAAGGAATCTGAATTAGATGATGTTGTTGAGGAATAGTGTATGAATGATTGATTGATTGAATTCTCTGATTCAGTTTAAAATATTTCGTTCAGCACCTCCTGGCTTTGTTCAAATGTTTGTCCTGAATTAGGGGCAAGATTTTTCAAAGAAAATGCCTCATTTCACAAGCGGGCATGAGTTCACCTAAGGACAAGATCTAAGGTTCTTAGCAGCATATGCTTCCAAGAAATTCCGCATCTTAATTATGGAGAAGACCCCAGAGATGTTAGTTGCATCATCTTGACTCCAAAAACTGAAACCTTTTAAAAAAAATGAACTCAGAATGTTGACTAGGAAGGAACGGAAGATGCAGGTTTAAACTGAAGGTAGACACAAAATGCTGGAGTAACTCACGGGACAGGCAACATCTCTGGAGAGAAGGAATGGGTGACATTCCGGTCGAGACCCTTCTTCAGGCTGAAAGTCACAGGAAAGGGAAACGAGAGATATAATCGATGATGTAGAGAGATATAGAACAAATGAATAAAAGATATGCAAAAAAGTAACAATGATAAAGGAAACAGGTCATTGGTAGCTGTAGCTAGGTGAGAACAAAAAACTGGCGTGACTTTGGTGGAGGATCTTTGGTGAGAGAGGGAATGCAGGGGTTACTTGAAGTTAGAGAAATCAATATTCATACCCTTGGGCTGTTAGCTGACCAAGCAAAATATGAGATGCTGTTCCTCCAATTTGCGTTAGCCTCACTCTGACAATGGAGGAGGCCTAGGACAGAAAGGTCAGTGTGGGAATAGGAAGGGGAATTAAAGTGTTTGGCAACCGGGAGATCTGTTAGGTCTAGGCGGACTGAGCGAAGCTGTTCAGCAAAACGATCGCCCAGTCTATGTTTGGTCTTGCTGATGTATGAAATGTTGAGTATTTCAGCAATGCTTATTTAATAGTGCTGGTTATTTAATAGGTGCCTTTCAGGGTAGAGAACATAAAGATGAGAACTTGTAAAAGTGGATATATGGACCAGCAGCCAGTATAGATCAGCAAGCTCAATGGCAATTGCAAGATGGTTGCAGCCTAGCCAATTCAAATTCATTACATATGCAAGTACTGTGAGGTACAAGTACAATGTAAAATCTTGCTTGCAGCAGCATCACAGACACATAGACTCATACAAACATAAATGATATATAAATTATATAAGATGGAGAAAAATAAAAAGGTTGTGTTAAAACAACACATAGTGCAAAAACACAATTCGATAACAAGTCCATGGCCGTGCAAGTGGTGGTCCATTGTGTTCCATTGCTAAGGTAGGATTAAAGGGCTTGTCCCATGAGTATGTGACCTGCATGCGGCAAGCACGACCAAACCGGAAGCGGGGGCCCGCGCGGAGGTCGAGTGATCCCCGTACAGGGCCGGTCCCACCAGCATGCGCCTTGCTTGCGGCGAGCGCAACCAAACCAGAAGCGGGTGCCGCGCGGAGATCGAGTGAGTGACATGAAGTTCGAGCGAAGTCCGCGGGAAGTTTGCTCATGATGCACGGCATCAAGATGCTGCGTACGCCGTCAAGGCGGCTGCGGGCCGGCAGACCGTTGAACACGGTCAGTTTGAACACAGTCAGTTTTTCGGAGACCCACGCGATGTCGGGACCAGCTCCGCACAACTCCATACGGCTCCGGCAATCGAAGTGGGTCGTGTTAGGTTGCATTTGCTGCATGGGGTCGCATGCTCCCTGCACAGGCCCTTAAGGCTGTGCAGGTCGGTTCAAGAACCTGATGCTTGTTGTGTAGAATGTGAAAGATGGGGGCAAGAAATTGGAATAGACTTGCCTAAAATTGACAAAGGTGGATTTAGCAGCTGCTACACTGGACAAGGAATGAAATGTGTAGTTTTATGGAGATGAAGGAGGTTGCCTTGACAATGGAATGGATACAGAATGATGACGTTGTTAGTGCATCAAAAGAGGACCTGTGGGCTTTGGAACTCATGTCAGCAATGCTCTTAGTTCCTTTTCCACACTCTTTCCCCCATAGCCCTGCAAATGTTCCTCTCTCATGTACCCATTCATTTCTCTTTTGAGGGCACTAATTGATCCAGTTACTGGTGGTGATTTCAAGATACTAATTAATCTCTGAATAAAAAAAGCTATTCCTCATGTTCCCACAGACATTGAACTATTCATGAATGGGAACAATTTTTTCTCACCTCCACTGAATCTCTTCTCAACCTCATTTGACCCAAGAAGAACACCCCTTTCTCCTCTGGTCCAATCAAGTAGCCAAATTCACTCTAATCTGGAACAATCTGAGTAACTTTTATATGCACCCTCTTTAGGACCTTGATATCCTTCCTAGCGACGAGTCTGAAACTGAACGCAATGCTTCAATTAACTGGGTTGAGCCAGCACAGTTTAACCCATAAAATCCAAGTTTCAACAGGCAGGATTGGTACGTACTTGGCAGCTGGTGGGAAAACACAGTGAATTTCCCTTTGATCTTACCTCTTCCTACCAGATAAATGGTACTTTGGAGTTTTGGAAGTTCAACTCAGGCTTGAATAGGGTGCCCGTGATTCAAATGGTCTGCTTCACTGCAGGGAGAGAGAAAGAGTAGATTGTAAGGCAACTGAAGTGGTAAAAACAAATACATTTGCTTTTCTCAAGAAGATATGTCTTCTTGTAGGGTATTTTGCATTGTTCTGGGAGTGCCAGTAACTATTATAATAATCTCCAGGAGGCACAAGACCTGAGAACAAATATATATACTTTAATGCAGACTAACAACATTTGTACGTATCTCAGTCATATGATGATATCATGATGACGTGCATCCATGACACTTTTATGTATTTACATACATATACACTGCACTGTATATTCAACACTAGATGTTCAACATGCACCATGATGAATTAGCCACAAAAGACTAAAGACACAAAGTGCTGGAGTAACTCAGTGGGTCAGGCAGCATCTCTGGAGAACATGGATAAGTGAGGTTTTGGGTCGGGAACCATCATCATCCTCAACACATCACATGCCCTTCGCATCATCCGTGACACCTCAAATGTTCTTCATTACATCCGTGACACCTCACGCCATTCACTACATCCGTGACACCTCACATGTCATTCACCGAAGTACTTTCATGAAGAGAAATTCTGTGTGGTCAGCATATATGCTGAGCTGATATGTTTTTATATGATACTGTGAAATATAGGAAGATGAGAAATAGGAGTTTCCTAAACAGAGTTCTTTACGATGCTCCAGAGGTAAAAAGGTGGGACTGTTAGGTTGTTATACACGTTTGCTCTGTGCATTGCTTTTCTACCAACAGTATAAAACGTTACTGCAAGAGATCTGCCAATCACATTGACACCTTCAATAGAACCACTAACTTGAAAGGAAACAATGTTTATAAATTGCAAAGTATGTATTTATTTGGGGAACTATCAGTAAACACAATGTGCTTTTATGTCAACAATCCAAAATAAAATCACTTTTGTTCTTCAAATACATTACCAACAATCTCAATATCCATGTTCTCCGAATTATAGAACTCTTGGAGTTTCTTTTGATCCATTGTTCCAAATTTATTACAATAAATGCAGGAAATGTTGTTACATTGTGTTAATTGTTTTTATATGGTTACTTATTAATCCACTGGGAAATATGTTGTTATTTTGTGGATTTTTTTTAGGGATGGCATGTTGGAATCTGAGATTGTATACCTTTTAATTACGTCATCCCACCAGTCATTAAACCAATCCTATATTAATAGAACAATCAGCACAGGCCAAAGAGATATGTAAAATACTCATTTTAGTCTATTTGTTATGTTATATCACGAAAATCTGATAGTGTGAATTTGACTGGGGATGGGAACAAAATATATATATGCTAGATATGTGATATTTACTATGTATTCCATGAAGATCTTGTATATTAAGGAAATTCTATGGACAACATTATAGCCTAATAATTGTAGCAATATTACAAAATTTTGAGATTTCAAAAATCAAGTCTGCAATTTATCTTAACAGATAAAGCATAAAAAGCATAATTTGACACCTGATTCACTTTCATATCTTCAGTATTAAAAAGGTTATGGCCATTTTCATACTCGGAAATTAGCATCTTGTTCCCTATTGCTTTTCCATTGACTTAACACAAAAGCTGTGATCGAGGACAGTCAAAAACCCATAACTTTCATAAAAATCAAGAGGACTGAATGAAATGTTTAGTTATTGTAGATTGAAGCATTCTGAAACAAATATAAAACATCTTACTTGGATGACCTGAAATTAAAGCATATAATTAGTTAGTTACCTAATTGTAGTTAATTACAAAATTGACCGTTGTGACGGAAATAGTAATAAACACCCAGACTGCATTGAAAATTAAAAAATGTGATATTCTCAAGATCAGAACGTTAATATTATTGTATTATATCCTGTAAATCCATAACAGATAGGTAAATATATTACAATTTCTAGCAATAGACCAAGTGTTTATGGGGAAGATCAGTTGCTAGCTGGTACATTGTTATATCATAATCAGTAGCATCATCATACTCCTCAGATTGTATCCAAAAAGCAACTCTGTTCACTGTGTTTTTCCTCAACTTTTCAATTTTGGCATTGTAAACTATAAGTTTTTGCTCTTCAAACCACGCATGACAGACCTTTCTGCCCACTACATCCCCATTAACAATGTCCTGTTGATTCAATTTCTTAAGAAAAGGATATATTTTTTAAATAGCCTAAGTATCCAAATAACAAATTAATACCATTCACACAAGAATTCACAATATAACATGAGTTTTAAATCTCACTCTCATGAATTTATATCGCAGAAGGAAGGAATTTAATGTTTAGTTCCCATAAACTAATCTAGAAACGTCCACCCAAAATATAATCAAATTATTGTTTTTTGGCACAATACATGTAACTCAAACTATTGTGAATATTTAGTTTAAAAATAATGATCATGGACAGAGAGAATAACACAAAATATAGACAATTTTGACGGCTTATCTAAATAAAAAAAGGGCACTTTAATCATCCTGCTTCTGGAACGCAATCGATTGGAACGTTGCATTTGCGGTGAATTTCAACCCCATATCGGCAGGAAAAACACTTCTGGTTCGTATGGGGCCCAAATCACATTTTTGCTTATGGAGGATTGTGTCATCCCAAGAAGCAAGTTTATATGTAAAATAAATGACTTGCACCGTGCTTTGTCCCGTACGTGAGATCCGTCACGTTGTAGGCATTGACGGCATTAGAAGTCGCATTTTATTTTAATATAATTATGAAATTGTCTCGCGATTACAAATTAAAAAAATCGGGAATGGAAGTCGGAACGAATTTTCTGCAGCAGCTAGCAGCGCAAGGAAATCCGCCTCCGGCAGGCGGTAGAAAACTGGATTTTAATCCTGCCCCCCCCCATCTCACTCAAGGCGCCAAAGTCGCGCACATGGCCAGTGGCAGAACTGCAGCACCGCTGAAGGTAAGTTTTGTAACATCGCTAATAATTGTCTCATTCGGCTGAAAAACATGTCACAAACTTGGCATCAGATTCAGGCACAGAAACTTTTGGCTTGAAGCATTTGGCGAAACCATAAGGAGGAAAAGAAACTGAAGTGTTGAAGTATTCGTAATGAATACTATTAAATTCATGCATGCAGACAGAGCACTGAAGTGTAACGTAAGCAAAGCTTGGGCTAGGAGCTGACGCTGTCACAGAGTGCAGCAGGCCCTGCCTTGTGTGCCCATAAGGCTTTTGAATACCTGATAATATCAAACAATCTATCATCCCATTCTGCTCCAATAACGTTATTATCATTAATTCAATTATTTGATATGCGTTTTAAATTAAATAAGTGATCCTTAAAGAGAAAAATAGAGTTTAGATGAAGCAAATACTATGAAATATCAGTTCAGCTACATTTCTGGTGTTATATTTATATTTGTCACTATTCAAACAAATATTTAGTGCAACTATTGAGGCCGTCAGGATGTTTTTGACCCTGATTCATTGCCCTCTTAGAGTAATAAACATTATTTCTATTGTCGGGAATACAATATAAATGATTGTTCATGAATGTTCGCAAATTGTTAAGCCAGGATGTGAGATGAAACTGTTCATGATTTCCTTTTACAAATATAAAAAAATTAGAAACATACAGCACACATTACACAGGGGTGGTTATGGGTTTCTTATTTGAGTGGAGTAATAGCTCTGAGATTTGTATGTAGAATATTTAATTTCAGACTAAACTAAATGGTAAATAGGAATCACTCCTAAAATAGTAAATGAAGATATTTGGCATTTTTGTATGCAAATATATCTTCTGACTTCTTGATTCCACTGAAAATATTCAGTTCGAGCAACACTATTTAGAGCCTTGGTGTTGAATTTAACTTCTAGATGCTTTGGATTGCATAACCATACACTAATAATAACAATAATTATATTTCACCACCATAATATTCCCCCAAATTACCCATGCGTCAGCCCTCCTGTTGAATGCTTTCAAAAACTGCTCAGCCTCACAAATCCATTGCACTTTTCATTGGCCTTTCCCACTGCCTTGTGTAAACTTGGATCGTCCAAAATCCTGCTGCCTCCTATCCACGTTGCACAAGTCCCAGTCACCCATCACCCATTGCTCACATACTTTGACTTTTGGATAAATAATGACTTAGATTTAAAATTCCCATCCTTATCTTCAAATCCCTTCTTGCCCTTCCTTAAGTCTGTAATCTCCTTCCAATCTTTAACCCTCTGAGACATTGGTACCCCACTAATTCTTGCCACTTGAGCATCAGCAAGATTAAATATTCTACCATGGGAAAATGTACTGAAGCCATTTGAAAAATAACAGTTCCCTCACAAATAAAATCTTCCTCCAATACATGCTATATTTCCAAGTTCCTTAATGCTTTAGACAGAAATGTAACTTGTCAATAATCCATGGTCAAAAAGTATTGCTAACATGATCAAGGAATCAGAAAATGAATGGTTTCTTGGTTTAGCATCAATTGCTATCTTGTTATTTAGTGTTAAGATTTGCAAATGAAACAACGATGTTGAAACAAAGATTATGGTCATAATGAATGTAGTAAAATAAAAGGGCATTTTCTCCACCATAAAGAGAGCTAGCATGTTGTACTGTGCTGCACTCATAGGCCATCTTTGATATAGGACCTTAAATAGATTGTACTTTTGTCAATTCTTTAAACTGCCACCATCATTTTATGACTTGGAAGCAAATTATAAAAATCACATTTGAGCAAATGTTAAATTTTACTGAAAGGGTCACTTTTAATACTGGATCATAGCGGTCGAGGAAACCCCAACTCCATTTTCAGGTCTGAGCTAATCTCAATCCAATGCAGCAAAGAATGCTGAATAACATGTTCCGATACCCTTGACCTAGACACGGAAAAACTCGTCAGTTTTCTTGTTCCTGATTGCAGTTCAGTGAACCTTGTGCGGAAAGTGCTTGTTTGTGGACATTACATGGGAAAAGGACTAGCCATATATGAACTTTCTCCCGCTGTTAGTCAAGAAATGAAAACCATACTCATGAAGAATGATAAATAGATCAGGTACTGAATGCCATTTGACATTTGTCACTGTTCCAAGCTTAGAGGTAAAGAAACATGAGAGAAGAATTAGACTCGGTATATTAAAGCAAGTCACACATTGTGAACTCAAGAAAAAGCTTTATTAAACAAAAAGGATTCCAAGACAATAGCAGTGTTGCTGAACCCAGAATAACTGCGTGTCGCTGCAGCAGGGCACACCCGACTTCCATTTCACCACCACTTCCTTCCCAACCCCCACCCCTCAGCCATGTGCCTCTTACCATATAATGAATGAGGGTTCAATTAACCAGTGGCTGACTGGTTCAATTAACCAGTGCCAGGTGGCACTGTTAATCCTGGCCAGATTGGAGAGGCTAGGACTTTAAAATGGGGGTAAAAGCTTCAGGGCTTTTGGGGGATTGGGTCAATTTGGAATTGCTCTCTGCAGAGCTGGGACAAGTTGTGGAGTGGTGCCAGTGTGTCTAGAGTCTAGATACAATCTGCAAGAAAAGAATATGAACATCTGCAGACCAGGTCAATTAGGTGCAAAATGGATTGGATGGAAGCACACCAGACTTCACCTTGTAAATAATTGTAAATAATGTTGCAGAGTTCTACTTCGCCGAGTGTTGATTGGATGAGGTATTGAGCCTTGACTGGGTTTCTTGCAGATCAGGGAAAAAAAATTAAGTTGGCTTCCTTGAGAAGTCCGGTTTGACTACAATGTATTGAGTGCTGTATTATTGGGTTAGGGGAATGTCTGTTTAGTATGGGGTTAATCGATATCTGTAATTGGATTATTAAGAGGCCATCCCCATGTTGTTCGGCCCCTCGAGGTCCCGGGACACATAAAAATCCGGTACCACGAGGTCCAGCGTTGATCTTGTGGGAGAACGCTTGGGACTGCATGACTTTCTGGAATGTGTCCGTTTGAACAAGGCCAAGAGGGCTTGATCAGGCAGATATGAGCATCGAACCCGCGATGGGATAAGTACAATAGTTAAACTGTAATTGTGCTTTTGTTAAAATAAAGATTAGTTATTCAACTGCTTAATTCAGTGTTTTTACTGAAACTAGACTGGGAGGAAGCTTGGATACGAGCAACTTACAGCGCCACATAACCCCCTCCCCCCACACCCCCAGAACCTGAGGAACAAAAACGAGCAGGCAGATGAATGCAATGGCCTGATCTCGTAACCACAGGATCGCATTCGGACACCCCACAGGCATGGACAACAGGGGCTGAGACGGCAGATGCCTCCGACGGCGAGGCTGAGCCACCTGCACCTGCTGGCCAATGTCCACATGAGCCAGCTTAAGACGCGCCACCGATACAGTCTCAGGCTTTCCACCAACGTCCAACACAAAAGTTGAAATATCATGCTGCAAAACCCAGAATCCCTCATACGGGCATTGCAACAGTGTACAATGAGCATTCCGATGCAGGAGCACATATGGGCAGTCCTTGAGGGCAGAAGGAACATAGGAAAAAGCAACCCCATGCCGGGATGTTGGAAACAAGAAAGTATGCCAACCTGCTCCCGAAGATGCAACAGCACAGAGGAAGGCGACTCCTGCTGTTCCCACACAGCCGGAATGAAATCACCAGGAACCGTATGCAGAGTACTTCGGATTCTTCATTTAATTACAACTTTAATATTAAATTAAATGATACGTTTTTTTTAAGGAGATATGATCGGGATGAAGACTTATTAAATCTAAAATTCATCTATCCTGTGTTCGGGTGGATTGTTGGGTTTAGTGTGTTGAACCATCTGCTCTTTTATAGATCACCCTACCCATAAGATGCAAGATGTTAATATGAAAGTTGGGGTGAAGGAATTACATTCTGTAGTTGGAACGTCAAGAGTATTAATGAAACAATCAAGAGAGGTAAAGTATTAGCACATTTAAAATCACTCAAAGCTGATATAATGTTTCTTCAAGAAACTCATCTTAAAAATGAAGCGCATCATAGATTGAAAGCAAAATGGATTGCCAGAACTTATCACTCCTCATTTTCTCATAAGTCTAGAGGGGTTGCAATTCTAATCCGTTGGGGTATGCCTTTTAAACATATATTAACTATTGCGGATATCGATGGTAGATATATTATACTGGTGGGTGAATTAAATATTTTTAAAAATGATCCTTCTTAACTTTTATGGACCAAATTTTGACAGCCCATTGTTTTTCAAGGAAACACTTAGTACTATTCTGGAACTTACACAACATCATTTGATCATTGGTGGAGACTTAAATTGTACATTACATTCTTATCTAGATAGATAATCAAGACAAAGGAAAATAAAATCCAGGGCAAGTGAATTACTAAATTCATACATTAATACAACTAATATCAAGGATGTCTGGAGAATCGAAAACCCATCTGGACGAGAATATTCATTTTACTCACCAGTACATAAAACTTATTCAAGAATGGACTACTTTTTAGTAGACTCTAAACTTATCCCATTTACTTATAATTCGAAATATCATAATATTATAATTTCGGATCATGCACCTTTAACATTCATGATTAAACTAAATGGAATGACCGAGAAGCAGACACAATGGAAACTTAACCCTCAAATTTTAAATGATACAGCATGCCACGAACATCTTATTACACAGATTAATATGTTTTTTGAGTCGAATGACCGCCCTGAAACATCTGTCTCCCTTCTCTACGATGCATTCAAAGCATTTGTACGAGGAGCGTTAATCTCCTCACAAGCCTTTCATAATAAAAATAATCGTGCTAAACAACATGTATTGGAAATGGAAATAAGGCAATTAGATATAGAAAATGCGGCCGCCTCCTCTAAGATAAAACATAATACAATTGCTGCACTTAAATATAAGTTAAATCAAATATATTCAGATCAAATCATAAAACTTTATCAACACACTAAAAAACTACAATTTGAATTTGGTGATAAACCACAAAAATTATTAGCTCGTCAACTTCGTAAACTGGATGGGGAAAAAACAATTCATAAAATTAGATCAGATATGGGAGAAATACTAACGTTGCCCAAGGATATCAATGACGGATGTTTACAATATTATCAAATACTTTATTCAACCAAAAGTGTCCTTCAGGAATGGAAACATTTTTACAGAAATGTAATCTTACAGGCTTAGATCTGAGAGAGAGGGAATTATTAGGTGCTGAAATATCAGTAAATGAAAAATGGTCTTTGAAAAATGGAAAAGCTGCAGGTCTTGATGGCTTAAATTCTGAATTTTATAAAAAATTCGTAACTTATTTCTCCACGACTACAGACATTATATAATTATGCTTTTACTCAACAGAAACTGCGAGAAACTTTAAACAAATCAATAATAACGCGTATACCAAAAACGGATAAGGATCTTGAGGATCCAGGTTCATATAGAGCAATTGCTCTTTTAAACACTGATCAGAAGATATTAACTAAAATTTTAGCCCATAGATTAAGTTTAGTGATTCATAAATTAACACATCCTGATCAAACAGGTTTTATCCCAAAACGTTATTAATTTTATAATCTGAGACGATTACTTAACATTATATATTCAAATAGAATAGCTAATGTAGATTTAGCAGTCATCTTGTTAGACTGAAAAAGCATTTGATCAGGTGGAATGGCCCTATCTATTTTCGGTGATGGAAACATTTCAACTGGGTGAGAAATTATGTACATGGGTCAAACTCCTATATACTAACCCAACAGCTAGAATATTGACAAATCAAATGTTATCACCCAAATTTAATTTATCTAGAGGTTGTGGGCAAGGATGCCCATTATCTCCGTTGTTATTCGCCCTAGCTATTGAACCACTGGCAGAAAGTGTTAGAGTCCATCCAAAAATCTATGGGAATAATACTAAAGATACAGTTAATAAAATTTCTTTATACGCAGATGATGTATTACTATACATTACAAACCCAGAAACTATCATTCCAAACTTGCTAAATCTTATAACTCAATTTGGCTCATTTTCGGGATATAGAATTAATTGGAACAAAAGTGAAATTATGCCAATAATAGAACTTCATACATTGCAACAATCTCCTTTTAAAATAGTATATGAAAAATTTAAATATCTAGGAATTTATGTGACTAAGATATATACTTTATTTAAATTAAATGTTCCCCCTTTATTTAATAAACTGCATAATAATATTCAGCATTGGAAAACACTTCCGATCTCAATGCTCGGTAGAATTAATGCCATAAAAATTATCTTCCTTCCACAATTACTGTGCCTTTTTCAATCAATTCCGATATATCTACAAAAAAAAAAAATGTTTTAAAAATGATTCTATTGTTACAAGTTTTATTTGGGAGTATAAGAACCATAGAATAAGTAAAAAACATTTATGTATATCCTAGATGAATGGAGGATTAGTTTTACCAAATTTTTAATTTTATTTTTGGGCAGTTAATATTAAAAATATGAACTTCTGGTTGGAAGGTATGGATCAACAACCAGATTGGTTAAAGATGGAAAAGGAAGACTGTTTACCTTTTGAAATTGGCTCGATTTTGTTAGCTCCCACAAAACTGAATAAAAAAACATATCAAAATCCTATAATATATGGTGGTATACGAACTTGGAAACAATTAAAAATGACTTTAAAATTGGATAATTTACCACTCCTTCTCCCCATTGTAAATAATCCTTCATTTAAACCTTCTATGTTGGATAAAGGTTTTGTACAATGGAAAAAATATGGAATTAAAAAGGTGGGACATCTTTACAGAAAATATACTTTTCTTTCATTTCAGGAGTTACAATAGAATCATGGACTATATTCAAATTTTTTTTTAGATATTTACTTAGAGATTATGTTAAATCACATACACATGAATATAGAATTAGGGATCTAGAAATCCTTGATGAATGTTTGAATAAACATCCTAACACAGATAAATTAATATCTCACATAAAATATCATTTTAGATAGTGAGGTCGGCCGAATTATATAGACAAACATGGGAAAATGAAGTAGCTCAACCTATAATGAAAGATATATGGGATGAAAGTCTACAACATATACATCAATGCTTGTTAAATGCCAGACACAATTTAATACAATTTAAAGTACCACATAGACTGCACTATTCTAAAACAAAATTAAATAGAATCTTTCCAAATATGTCTATCTGTGACAAATGTCAATATTCAGAAGCTAATTTAACTCATACTTTTTTAAACTGTATACAAATTAAAAATTTCTGGACGGATATTTTTTAAATTATTTTTGAAGTTGTTAATATCCAATTGGATCCTGATCCAAAACGAATAATATTAAGAATATCAGAACAAACCGAAAACTTACAACACCAAAGAAATTTCCTTGATTATAGTATAATAATTGGGAAAAAATTAACATTAAAATTTTGGAAAAACCCAACAACCCCCACAATTAAGATGTGGATTATGGAGCAGTCTGAGACCTTACACTTGGAAAAAATTAGCCTTGCCTTAATTGACAAACCAGAATTATTTGACAGAATATGGTCTCCATTTATTGATTTTCTAAAAGGGTAAATTGGTCCAGCATGGAAGCTTGACTGAAACTTGAATCCAGGATTGGATGAATAGTTACACTTTATAATCTATGGACCTATCTCCAAAATTGTGTTATTGGTTATTATTATTATTTTTATTTGGTTATTATTATGTTATTATCTTATTTTTTCTCTTTTTTCTCCCTCCTTTCTTTATATAGCTCTAAAAAAAACTCCAAAAGGATTCCAAAACAATAGCAGTGTTGCTGAGCCCAGAATAACAGTGTGTCGCTGCAGCAGGGCACACCCGACTTCCCTTTCACCACCACTTCCTTCCCAACCCCTGTCCCTCAGTCACGTACCTCTTACTACATAATGAACGAGAGTTCGATTAACCAGTGACCCGGCCACCAGGTGGTGCCACAATATATAAAATGTTATTGCATCCTGGTATATAAGATTCAGTGTGGTTGTAAAGGTAATGCTATGGTTGTTATAGGAGATTTCAACATGCAGTTGGAATGGAAAAATCAGCTTGGTAATGGACCCCAAGAAAGAGAGTTTGTGGAGTGCCTCCGTGATGGATTCTTCGAGCAGCTTGTACTGGAGCCCACCAAGGAGAAGGCAATTCTGGATTTAGTGTTGTGTAATGAATCGGATTTGATAAGGGAACTCGAGGTAATAGAGCAATTAGGAGGTAGTGACCATGACATGATAAGTTTTAATCTACAATTTTTGAGGGAGATGGGAAAATCGGAAGTATCAGTATTACAGTTGAACAAAGGAGACTATGGAGGCATGAGGGAGGAGCTGGCCAAAGTTGACTGGAAAGATACCCTAGCAGGGATGACAGTGGAATAACAATGGCAGGTGTTTCTGGGAATAATACCGAAGATGCAGGATGAGTTCATTCCAAAGAGGAAGAAAGATTCCAAGGGGAGTAAAGGGGTGACCGTGGCTGACAAGGGAAGTCAGGACGGTATAAAAATAAAAGAGAAGTACAACATAGCAAAGATGAGCGTGAAGACAGAGGATTGGGAAACTTTTAAAGAGCAACAGAAGATAACTAAAAAGGCAATACAGGGAGAAAAGATGAGGTATGAGGATAAGCTAGCCAAGAATATAAACGAGGGTAGTAAAAGCTTTTTTAGGTATGTGAAGAGAAAAAAATAAGTTAAGTCCAAAGTTGTACCCTTGAAGACTGAAGCAGGTGAATTTATTATGTTGAACAAGGAAATGGCAGATGATTGAATAGGTACTTTGGATCCGTCTTCACTAAGGAAGACACAAACAATCTCCCTGATGTACATGTGGCCAGAAGATCTAGGGTGACGGAGGAGCTGAAGGAAATTCACATTAGGCAGGAAATGGTTGGGAGAACTGATGGGACTTAAGGCTGATAAATCTCCAGTGTCTGAATGTCTGCATCCCAGGGTACTTAAGGAAGTGGCTCTAGAAATCGTGTACGCATTGGTGACCATTTTCCAATATTCCATAGATTCAGGATCAGTACATGTGGATTGGAGGGTTGCTGGTGTTATCCCACTTTTTAAGAAAGGAAGGAGAGAGAAAACAGGGAATTATAGACCAGCTTGACATTGGTGGAGGAGAAGATGCTAGATTCAATTATAAAAGATGAAATAGCAGCACATTTGGATAGCAGTAGCAGGATCGGTCCAAGTCAGCATGGATTTACGAAGGGGAAATCATGCTTGACTAATCATCTGGAATTTTTTGAGGATGTAACTAGGAAAATGGATAAGGGATGAGGGGATTAAAAATAACATTAGCAAATTTGCAGATGACACAAAGCTGGGTGGCAGTGTGAACTGTGAGGAATATGCTATGAGGATGCAGGGTGACTTGGACAGGTTGGGGGAGCGCGCAATGTGAGGTTATCCACTTTGTTGGCAAAAACAGGAAGGCAAATTATTATTTGAATGGTGTCGATTTGGGAAAAGGGGAAGTACAATGAGATCTGGGGGTCCTTGTTCATCAGTCACTGAATAAGCATACAGGTATAGCAGGTAGTGAAGAAAACGAATGGCACGTTGGCCTTCATAACAAGAGGAGTTGAGTATAGAAGCAAAGAGGTCCTTCTGTAGTTGTACAGGGCCCTGTGAGACCACACCTGTAGTATTGTGTGCAGTTTTGGACTCCAAATTTGAGGAATGACATTCTTGCTATTGAGGGAGTACAGTGTAGGTTCACAAGGTTAATTCCCGGGTTTGCGGGACTGTCAAATGTTGATTAAATAGAGCGGCTGGGCTCGTCTACCCTGGAACTTAGGATGAGAGGGGATCTTATTGAAACATATAAGGTTATTAAGGGTTTGGGCATGCTAGACACAGGAAACATGTTCCCGATGTTGGGGGGGAGTCCAGAACCAGGGGCCACAGTTTAAGAATAAGAGGTAAGGCATTTAGAACGGAGATGAGGAAAAACCTTTTCACACAGAGGGTTGTGAATTTGTGGAATTCGTTACCTCAGAAGGCAGTGGAAGCCAATTCTCTTTATGCTTTCCAGAGAGAGTTGGATAGGGTTCTTAAAGATAGTGAAGTCCGGGGATATGGTGAGAAGGCAGGAACGGGGTGCTGAGTGTGGATGATCAGCCATGATCACAGTGAATGGGGGTGCTGGCTCAAAGGGCCAAATGGCCTACTCCTGCACCTATTGTCCATTGTAAATGTTACATCCTGGAAGCATAATGTTGGTGACAGTAATGTATATATCTTTAATACCATTCTTTCGTACTCACTTCTAACAACGATACCTGCATTAAAACACTGCGTGCAGGAACAAGCGCATGGTGAGTATTCATTCCATCAGTGACAACGTCTATGCTTTTATGTACAACAATGATTTGCAGCTGGTATCTGTTGAAGAGTAGATCAAGCAGGTCATGATTCCTCTTGTAGTCACATAAGACATACGGTCCAGGAAATTGTGTAACTATCTGTACAGTCACGATTTTATAACCCACCATATTGATGCTATTGGACTGCAAATAATAGGCACAGAATCAATGGGCTGAATGGCCTCCCTTGGTGCTGTAACAATTTTATGCTGCAAGGATGAGTGGTCAGTAGTTGCCTGATGTATGGCCAGAAATGCTACAAGAGATTTATTGGTCATTATAAAGAAGTCTTCAAAGCTCTGTGCACCAATCATACCACTGACATCAAACACAAATTTACTATTTGGTAGCGTAGAAAACGTTCAAAAAAAGACACAGCCATTGATTAGTAGCCATGAAATTTACAAGCAATTACAACTGCTCATTGATTGGCCTCATTTTAATTACTTGTTTTACCCATTTAGATCTGTGGCCTTAATGATTCTGGTTTGTTTAGTGACTGCTAGTGAGACTGATACTCTAGTTCAGAGACTATCTATGAGCAGGTCCAGGAGTTAATGCTTGAAAACACTTGAATATAAAAACATGCATCCCTGAGCCAAAGTGAAACAAATAGATCACCCACAAAAATAGGAACAAATGTGCATTTACCATAGAATAGTTAGGTCACTGAAGGAAACCATTCTGTCCATTATATCCATGCTAATCACATAATATGTTCCACCAAGATGAAGGAAAGAACGCTACTTTGTTGCACATCCACAATCCTTCCCACTCGTCACTTTAATTTCATGTATTTTGTGTTGTTGTGACTGTTGGTAGATCAATAGACAATAGACAATACACAATAGGTGCAGGAGTAGGCCATTCGTCCTTTCGAGCCAGAACCACCATTCAAAGTGATCATGGCTGATCATCCCCAATCAGTACCCCGTTCCTGCCTTCTTCCCATATCCCCTGACTCCGCTATCTTTAAGAGCCCTATCTAGTTCTCTCTTGAAAGTATCCAGATAACCGGCCTCCACCGCCATCTGAGGCAGAGAATTCCACAGATTCACAACTCTCTGTGAGAAAAAGTGTTTCTTGTCTCCGTTCTAAATGGCTTACCCCTTATTCTTAAACTGTGGCCCCTGGTTCTGGACTCCCCCAACATCGGGAACATGTTTCCTGCCTCTAGCGTGTCCAAACCCTTAATAATCTTATATGTTTCAAATAAGATCCCCTCTCATCCTTCTAAACTCCAGAGTATACAAGCTCACCTGCTCCATTCTCTCAGCATATGCGAGTCCCGCCATCCCAGGAATTAACCTTATAAACCTATGCTGCACTCCCTCAATAACAAGAATGTCATTCTTCAAATTAGGGTACCAAAACTGCACACAATACTCCAGGTGTGGTCTCACTAGGGCTCTGTACAACTGCAGAAGGACCCCTTTGTTCCTAAAGGACCTCTTTGCTCCTCAACCCCTCTTGTTATAAAGGCCAACATTCCATTTGCATGTTTCACTGCCTGCTGTACCTGCTTTCATTGACTGATGAACAATGACCCCCCAGTTTCAGTTGTACTTCCCGTTTCCCAACATGACAGCAGTTAGAAAGTAATCTGCCTTCGTTTTTGCTACCAAAATGGATAACTTCACATTTATCCACATTAAACTGCATCTGCCATGCATCTGCCCACTCACCCAACCTGTCCAAGTCACCCTGCATTCTCATAGCATCCTCCTGATAGTTCACACAGCCACCCAGCTTTGTGTCATCTGCAAATTTTCTAATGTTACTTTGAATCCCTTCATCTAAATCATTGATGTATATTGTAAATAGCTGCGGTCCCAGCACCGAGCCTTGCGGTACCCCACCAGTCACTGCCTGCTATTCTGAAAGGGACCGGTTAATCCCTACTCTTTGTTTCCTGTCTGTCAACCAATTTTCTATCCACTTTACCGCCAATACCATGGCCCTAATTTTGCCCACTAATCTCCTATGTGGGACCTTATCAAATGCTTTATGAAAGTCCAGGTACACTACATCCACTGGCTCTCCCTTGTCTGTTTTCCTAGTTACATCCTCACGAAATTCCAGAAGATTAGTCAAGCATGATTTCCCTTTTGTAAATTAATGCTGACTCAGGCCAATCCTGTTACTGCTATCCAAATGTGTGGCTATTTCATATTTTATAATTGACTCATCCCTCCACTGATGTCAGGCTAACTGGTCTATAATTCCCTATTTTTTCTCTCCCGCCTTTCTTAAAAAGTGGGATAGCATTAGCAACCCTCCAATCCACAGGAAATGATCCTGAATCTATAGAACATTGGAAAATTATCACCAATGCATCCACGATTTCTGGAGCCACTTCCTTAAGTACCCTGGGATGCAGACCATCGGGTCCTGGGGATTCATCTGCCTTCAGTCCTATCAGTCTACCCAACACCATTTCCTGCCTAATGTGGATTTCCTTCAGTTCCTCCGTCACCCCAGATCCTCTGGCCATTAGTATATCAGGAAGATTGTTTGTTTCCTCTTTAGTGAAGATGGATCCAAAGTACCTGTTCAACTCATCTGCCATTTCCTTGTTCCCCATAATAAATTCACCTTTTTCAGTCTTCAAGGATCCAACTTTGGTCTTAACTAATTTTTTCCTCTTCACATACCTAAGGAAGCTTTTAATATCCTCTTTTATATTCTTGGCTAGCTTACCTTCATACCTCATCTTTTCTCCCTGTATTGCCTTTTTAGTTATCTTCTGTTGCACTTTAAACATTACCCAATCCTCTTGCTTCTCCTCATCTTTGCTACGTTGTACTTCTTCTCTTTTATTTTTATACTGTCCCTGACGTCCCTTGTCAGCCACGGTCGCCCCTTACTCCCCTTGGAATCTTTCTTCATCTTTGGAATCAACTGATCCTGCACCTTTTGTATTATTCCCAGAAATACCTGCCATTGTTGTTCTACTGTCATCCCTGCTAGGGTATCTTTCCAGTCAACTTTGGCCACCTCCTCCCTCGTGGCTCCATTGACCGCTTTATTCAACCGTAACAATGACACCTCTGATTTACCCTTCTCCCTCTCCAATTGTAGATTAAACTTGACCATATTATGTTCACTACCTCCTAATGGCTCCTTAACCTCAGCTGCAAACCTAGAATGGAATAACCTCAAGTTCCTTGATCCAATCCGGTTCAACTATTTAGAATATAGAGCATAGAACAATACAGCACAAGAACAGGCCATTTTTGCCCACAGTGTCTGTACCAAACATGATGCCAAGACCATATCAGCTCTTACTGCACATAATCCATATCTCTCCATTCCCTGCACGCGCCTATCCAAAAGTCGCTTAAAGGCCTCAATCATATCTGCCTCAATTGCCAACTATGGCAGAGCTCCTTTAAACATTCCCCACTCATCTTAAAACTATGTTATCTAATATATGATTTTTTTTCATCCTAGCAAAAAGGTTCATCCACCCTATCTATTCTACATACATCTACCAGGTCTCCCCTCAACCTCTGGCATTCCAGGGGAAACAATCCAAGTCTGTCCAATCTCTCCCTCTAGCTAATAACTCCCATTCCAAGAATAATTCTGGTAAACCACCTCTGCACTCCATCCAAAGCCTTCATATCCTTCCGCTAATGGGGCAACCAGAATTGCGCGCAATACTCCAAATGCATCCTAATCAAGGTCCTATAGAGCTGCTTCATGACTTCCTAACTCCTTTATTCAATGCCCAACCTATGAAAGCAAGTGTACTTTATGTCTTTACCACTCTAGCTACTTGTGATGCCACTTTCGGTGAGCTATGGTCTGGGACCCCAAGATCCCGCTGCACATCAACATTTATCATTTCTCCATCTTCACAAACAAACCCTTTTCTCACTGCACATCTCCATGAAACAGCATCCATGATCCAATGACTCAAACAGTCCTTCCAGATGAAGAAACAATTCACTTCCATGTCCAAACTAGTGTATGGTATTGAGTGCTCATATGTGGTTGCCTTGATGTGTGAGAAACCATATGTAGATATATTTGGACCAGAAGCCTACCTCTGAGCTTCTACTCACATGTCACTTCAATTCTCCACACCACTCTCACTCTGACCTTTGCCTTTGTTATCCTAAAGTTCCAACATGTACTTGAGAAACAGCACATGTAGCCCAAGGGACTCCATGTTGAATTCAACAAGTTTGGTTAACCAGGCATTCCTGCCTGCATTAGGTAGACAAAAGTGCTGGAGAAACTCAGCGGGTGCAGCAGCATCTATGGAGCGAAGGAAATCGGCAATGTTTCGGGCCAAAACCCTTCTTCAGACTCAGCACTGGCTAGTTCTGATGTAAGGCTATCCACCTCTAACTCTGTAATGCACAATTACTCTGTGTTTTGATCTCTGCAGATGTGGACTGATACGCTGGATATTTGAAGCATTAGATTCAGATTTGCAGCAACAGTTCCAGAGCATTGCAGCATGTTTCTCTCTCTCTCTCTCTCTCTTTCTCTCTCTCTCACTCTCTAATTTGACTAATTTGTCTAATAAATATACGGCTACGACTATATTGTGCCATCTGGACAACCTTAATCTCTGCCATAGGTAGGTACAGCAGTGGAGGTGCTGCCTTACAGCGCAAGAGACCCGGCTTCGATTCTGCTTGTCTGTACGGAGTTTGTACATTCTCCCTGTGACCTGTGTGTGTTTTCTCCGGGAGCTACGATTTCCTCCCACACTCCAAAGACATACAGGTTTATAGGTTAATTGGTCAATAGCTTGGTCAAAATTGTAAATTGTCCCTAGTACGCGTTGGATAGTATTAGTGTGCGGGGATCGCTGCTCGATGCGGACCCCGTGGGCTAAAGGTCCTGTTTCCGTGCTGTATCTCTAAACAAAACTAAACTAAATATCACAGATATTTGCTTTGCCGCCTCCACTCTCACTCTCTGCAACTAAATACACTTGCATCTTGCTTTTCCTCGTCTGATAAAGGATCATTGACCCAAAACATGTAGTCTACTTATTCTCTACACAAAAGCTGAGTACTTCCAGCACTTTCTCCTTTTACAGTATTTTTAATGTATTCCAATTGGTATCCACTTGTCCTACTCAGGAAGGTAGAAGAGCGTAGGTGTGTGGGAAGTGATTTTGACATCATTGGTAAATCTTTCATTTGATTACACAATAGTCTCAATAATCTGTATGTTCCTACATAAGAATGAGAACTTCTTATTGAAAGCTCAGGGCATTAGAGTGCTGAACATTTTGTTTTTTTTTTTAAAGCAGTGTTTGTGATGGGATTAAATTGTGGAGCTTTTTTTTCCCATCATCCATAAATTATGGCATTGTTTTATTTCCTGGTAAAACTTGAACATTTTGGCTGTTGATCAGACTTCTTTCTTGGAACCTACAGCTCTTTGACTTCTATCCAGGTCACGTACTTAAAATTACTGCAATATTTATTCTCCAGCATCACAAACATGCCCTAAAAATAACAGTGAAAGTCATAAATATGCCAAGATAATGTTGTCATACTTGCAAAGTCTTTAATGCTGAAATTTATTTATTAATGCTGTACGGGCTATTACGGACCATCTGTCTTGTGTTAGCAGTGAGCTGTTTCAGATTATGGTAATGTGTTTCTGATTTGAGTTGTGTTGAAAGCCAGGACAAGGCATCTCATGTGCAGTCCTTTTGAGGCCTGCTGTTTTCAATTCCTCTCTGCAGAATGGGCTTTTATCTGATTTGTTATGGGATTCTTGTCTGTTGCCAAAACAGCTGCAAACCTGGAATGGAATAAGACGAAGGGCTACATCAAACTTGTTAGCTCATAAAAGCAACAGAATGTTCTAGGGACTTCAGAAGGACTTTCATTAGATTTTTATGCTTGGACCATAGAATTCATATTTCAGTATTATTTCAGCTAATGGAGTTTAATTCAGATAAGTGTGAAGTGTTGCATTTTGTGAAGTCAAACCGGGACAGGACATTCACTGAATGGTAAGGTTCTGGGGAGTGTTGTACTGCAGAGGGATTTGGGAGCACAGGTACATAGTTCCCTGAAAGCGGCATCGCAGTTAGTGTTTTGATATCTGTCTACTTATAAAATAAGTAAACTAGTACATAATGTACAGAGAAAGATGGCTGCACACACACTCATGTTGGAATCAAAACAGGAATGATTTATTTCCAAGTCAAAGGTCACTGACTGATTTACTGAGCATGTGCGAGAATGAGCACAGCTCATATGCATAAATTACAGGGATATTGTCACATCTTTTTCTTTTTGACATTTTGGGATTAAATTTCCGACGATCCCAAAACAAAGTAAACTTAAACACTTTTCATAATATTACACCGTAGTAATATGGTTTAACTTAACAGAATAAAACAACTGTTCTGTCTTATTTCACAATTTCAATCATAGTCACACTTGTGACATTTCAATAACATAAACTAATGTTCACATGCTTTCTTCTCATAAGCAGGTACGTCCATCACAGCAAAACGCATTACTCGGCGTACCCTTCCAGCTGTCTGACAGCTCTACCTGCCCTAGTCTTTGCGATGGTGTTTCTTCCAGAAATGTCTTTCTTTTCAGTAGGTACATTCTGTGCATCACTTCTAGTTTCTTCTCTTGTGTCACTTTGTTTTTGTTTTGATTTCTCTGTGTTAAGAGTTTCACGAGTTGCCTCTTTTTCCAGTGATGCATGTTGTGTTGGTCTTTTCCATCAGCTGAGGTTGCAAAGGTGTCCCAGTCTTCTCCACGACTGGTTGTTTCTCTGGAGTTGTGTGTGGAGGTAGTTGGCCGGTCTTCTTCAGATCCATACGGTTATGTCAGATTAGAAGTCCTGACTGTCTCGACTTCGAATGATCTCTCATCCAGTCGTCTCTGAACTGTTGCTCTCTGCCATCTGGTATCTCCTAGTTTGTAGGGTTTGAGTCTTATGACATCACCTTCTTCCAGGATTGGGCAGATCCTTGGCATGTCGGGGGCGCCATCCTGTATGGGTATGGCTGCCCAGCCTGCAGCTGTCCATTTTTTTCACCTCTTTTATATATTTTTAATGAGTTAAAGTGTTGTTTCTGGAGCTCTAGTCTGTTTTATGTGGGGGGTGGGGGTTGGGGAAAGGGGGTAACTGCTTTTCAGGGTCCCTACCTGGTTGGAGAGGCGGCTTGTCTCTGGGCAGCAACTTCGACCCGTCCTTGCGGTCTACCAGCGGTCCTGAAGCAGCGTTTCCTGTCGGGACCGGCCAGAACCTTGGCTTCGGCGGCGGCATAGAGCTGGAGCGCTATCGCGGAGCGGGTGATGCCTTGCCCGGCTCGCCGCGCTGGGACTCCGGTGAGCTGAAACCGCCGAGGTCTGTGGAGCGGCCAGCTGCAGGCGGCGGCACTGAACTTTAACATCGGGAGCATGGGATCTCTCGCAGAGATCGCCAGTGGTGGAGCTCCATCCAGCATGGCCTGTCGGCTTCCGATGCTGTGGTCTCGAGTAAGGAAGCGGCCGTTCCAGGTATCCCAAGCCGCTGAGAGGATTCTTCCGACATGGAGCACCATCATCCGGCGAGAAGGGCCTGGAACATCGGGCCTCTGTAAAGGTGGCTGCGGAGGCAAAAATAGGCCCGACTCTGGGAGGACATGGGGATGGGGACTGGACATTGTGCCTTCCCTCATAATGGGAACCATTGTGGGGGGATGTTTTTTTATGTTTAAATGTCTTTATTATTGTTATGTCTGTATTCTTTTTTATGTGCTGCATTGGCAATAAGCATTTCATTCCACCAATTGGTGTAGGTGACTAATAAAGAACCTTTGAACCAGATCTTTGACTGTTCCTTGCAAATCCTTCATCTTTTTCCTCTCTTCTGTGAGTATCTCAGCACCACATGGTTTGAGGAGGTTTGATGTCGTGGGAAGTGTCATCCTTGTTCTCCTTTCATGTAGTCTTTGTGCAGGAATACTGTTCACACATTGTGCAGGGGTATTGCGTAATTCCAGTATTGCCAAATAATAGATAGTCCATTGTGATTAAATAGTGTTTTCCCTCAAGTTCAAACATATCGGTTCCCACTTTCTCCCTCTGGGAGGTCATGGGGCATCAGAGTTTCTTTATGATTCTGTTGTTCGTACGTCCTGCAGGCTTCACAGTCTGAAATAAACTGTTTCACATCAGAGTTCATTCCGGGCCAGAAAATGCATTCTCTAGCACATCTGAGGGTTCCTTCCACTCCCAGGTGAGAGGTGTGGAGTGTCTCCTTCATATCTCTACGTAGAGTGACAGGGATTACAACTCTCTCTCCTCTGAATGCTAGGCCGTCTTGCAGACTCAACTAGTCTCTGACGTTGAAGTACGGTTGTGCTTCCGCTGGAACTTCTGTTTTGTGATCTGGCCATCCATTTTGGATTACTCTCTTAACTGTTTGTAATGTTTTGTCTTCCCTAGTGTGGGCTTGGATGTGTTTGACCTTGTCCTCTCCCATGCTCAAGGACTCAACTACGTTAACATCAGTGAATCTGGTTGATCCTGTGGTGTCAGGGAGGTATGCTCGGGAGAGCATATCTGCTAGATGCATGTCTTTTCCCTTTACCCACATGATATCAATGTCATAGTGTAGCGTCCTCATCATCATGCCCTGGAGATGTCTTGGTGCTGTATGCAGAGGCTTTTTGACTATTTCCAATGGCTAGTAGCCACTCTCAACGATCACTCTCTGTCCGTAGGTATACTGATGAAAGCGCTCAAGGG
The DNA here is from genome assembly GCF_028641065.1 of Leucoraja erinaceus. Taxonomy (NCBI): domain Eukaryota; kingdom Metazoa; phylum Chordata; class Chondrichthyes; order Rajiformes; family Rajidae; genus Leucoraja; species Leucoraja erinaceus. The sequence continues at coordinate 77,054,350 of NC_073379.1, read as the reverse complement.
CAAACACTATTGCTAGTGCCTCCTTCTCAATTTGAGCATATCTCTGCTCAGTTGGTGTCAATGCTCAACTCACATAGGACAGTGGTTGTCCCTTCTGCATAAGTGTTGCTTCTGGACCTGCCTTGCTTGCATCACATTGTATGGTCAGCTATTCGTCTGGTGTATAGTAGCCAGGATTGGTGCCATTGTCAATAGTTCCTTGATCTTTGACATTGCCATGTCATGTTCTGATGACCATTCCCACTCTACTTCTTTGTGGGTCAATCTCCTCAAAGGCTCGAATGTGTCCAACAACCTTGGCAGGAATCTTGCCAAGTAGTTTATATTGCCTTGTAATCTTTGGATTTCTATTGGATTGGTAGGGTTGGGCATCTCTTTGATAGTTTGGATCTTCTCCGGATCCGGTTTCAGGCCGCAATCTGTAATTCTATGTCCTAGAAATGTGATATACGTAGTTTTCACTACTGACTTCTTCCGGTTCAGCTTGATGCCTGTCTCTGCATCGCTGAAGAAGATCTTGCAGTCTTGCATCGTGATTCCTTTCTGCATCTTCTCTGGTGCCCCCCGACTGCGAATAGGATGATGTCATCTGCAACACATTCCACTCCCTATAATCCTTCTAGGACTTGTTGTAGCTTCTTCTGGTAGATCTCTGCACTTACTTTCAGTCCAAATGGCAACCTCTTCCAGCGATATCTCCCAAGAGGGGTCGTCATGGTTGTTAGGAAACTGCTCTCCTCATCTAATTCACAGTGGAGATATCCTGACTTCAGATCAAATTTGGAGAAAATCATCTTCGCCTTGGACAGCTCAGAGAGTACATCCTCTATGACTAGTAGTCTGTGGATCTCCCTTTTCAGGACCTTGTTGAGGGGTCTAGGATCTCTGCAGAACCTGAACTCTGTGTTGTCCTTTTTCTCCGTAACGACCAGCCTGCTACACCACTCAGTTGGTTCTTCGACTTTAGTCAAGATGTCCTGCTCGACCAGCTTCATGAGACCATTCTTGACCTTCCCTTTCATTGCTACAGGTACCGATTGTAATGGGGTCACATCCTCCATCTTAGTTACCAACTTGACCTTGCCAGGCAGTCTCCCCAGTCTTTCGTCGTCAAAGACATCTGTGTAGCTCTTGAATAATGAGTCAGCCTCACTAACAGCATTCAGGCTCTTGAAATTCTCGTAGTGAGCCGTGATGAGTTTCATCTGTTGGCAGCTTTGCCATTCAGGAGCGGTGTGAGCCAGCCTTCCTCTACCACTATGAAGTGAACCCAGTACTTCTTGTTGTTTGTCTCGTTCCGGAGTACGATTGTCGCCCTACATTCCACCAACAGGTTGGATTCGTTGTACATCTTTAAGATGATTTTCTCTCGTCTAATGTCCTCTTTGTTGGGTACAAGATGCTTTGGATTCACATTAACACTGGCACCCGAGTCAATTTGAAACTTGATGGCTGCTGTGCCGACCTGCATCTCAGCGAAGAGGCCTGAAGAGGAATTGTTTTGGGCTGCATTGATCTCAATGCGACTCACAGACCCTGTGTCGGAAATGGACATTTTGTCAGATGTCTCTACAACTTTGTGCAGACCCCCATTTCCACATGCTCTCCTTCCTCTGCTTGCAGCAGCAGGCGAAGTGGTTTTGTCATCCTCAACTGTTGTAGTCCTTCACATACGCTGGGCATTCCTCATTCCTACGTTTTTGCATCCTTGCACAGACCCTGCACTTTACTAGTCCCTGATTCTTCCTATGTGAAGGAGAATCAACCATCTTTTCCCTTGGTTTGAATCGTTCCACCTTGTGTATTGTCGGCTCTTCGCCGATGACCTGCAGCCTTGCTGCTGGTACCTCCGAGCATGTCCACAGTACCCTGCAGTGTCAGATTCCTCTTTTGAAGGAATGTCTTCCTAGTTGACTGGTCTTCAATTCCAATGACGATGCAATCTCGAATGAGGCTTTCTTTCAGGCAATCACATAAGTTGCATGTCTTAGCAAGCTCCTTCATATGATTCAATGCTTTCCCCTGGTTTCTGGTCTCGTTTATTGAAAACAAATCTTTCACACGTTTCATTCATCTCTCCTATGATGATGGTAGACATTGTGTCAATGATGACTTTCAAATCTGTCTCATCAGCTACCGTCTCGAACGTCAGGGTATTGTAGATTTGCATGCCCTCCGGTCCAACAGTATGCAGGAACACTGCTTTTTGATACTCTTTCTATTTCCTCTCCAGTTCTGTTATCACTGCATAATTTTCATACATTTGTTCAAACATTTTCCACTCTTCCACCCTGTTTGAGATTTAGATTGGGTGGTGGAGCCACGTGGAAAGATGGACTGGTCTGCGCCATTTTGAAATATCAGCGTATTCCCTCACTCTTACTAGCTTATTTTAGCTTTAAGCAGACTCTTACAGCACGTTGCTTTAAACTTCGACTCCCACAGCACTGATTTACATGCAGTCTTTGTGTGTTCACTGACCTGCATTCATTCAGGCATGCAGCTAGTCCGGTCGCTGAGCGTTGAAACATTGATTCCTGAAAGCTTTTTAAAGCAATTTTTCTAATCATCATAGTGTCCATATGATTCACAAATGTTCACTTTCACTGCTGCCACCATGTTTTGATATCTGTCTGCTTATAAAATAAGTAAACTAGTACATAATGTACAGAAAAAGATGACTGCACACACACTCATGTTGGAATCAAAAACAGGAATGATTTATTTCCAAGTCAAAGGTCACTGACTGATTTATTGAGCATGCGCGAGAATTAACACAGTCATATGCATAAATTACAGGGTTATTGTCACAGTTAGATAGGGTGATGAGAAAGACTTTTGGCACGCTGGTCTTCATCAGTCAGGAAAATCAGTACAGAAGTTGCAATGTGTAGGAAGGAAGTGCAGGTGCTGGTTTAAACCGAAGATAGACACAAAACACTGGAGTAACTCAGCGAATCAGACAGCATCTCCAGAGAATAGGAACAGGTGACGTTTTGGATCGAGACCCTTCTTCAGATGTTACATTATTGTTGTACAAGATGTTTGGTGAGGACATACTTGGAATATTGTTTTCAGTTTTGGGCACATGTTGTTTTATTCATTGAAATGTATGAGAAAATGGATGCACTAAAATTTAAAAAATATTTTATTTAGAATTTAGAAGATTGAGGGGGGATCTTATAGAAACTTACAAAATTCTTAAGGGGTTGGACACGCTAGATGCAGGAAGATTACTCCCGATGTTGGGGATATCCACAACTAGTGGGTCACAGTTTAAGGATAAGAGGGAAGTCTTTTAGGACCGAGATGAAAAAATCATTTTTTACACAGAGAGTGGTGAATCTGTGGAATTCTCTGCTACAGAAGGTAGTTGAGGCCAGTTCATTGGCTATATTTAAGAGGGAGTTAGATGTGGCCCTTGTGGCTAAAGGGATCAGGGGGTATGGAGGGAAGGCAGGTATGGGATACTGAGTTGGATGATCAGCCATGATCATATTGAATGGCGGTGCAGGCTCGAAGGGCCAAATGACATACTCCTGCAACTATTTTCTATGTTTCTATGTAAAAAGGGATTAGCGTAGCATTTGTTTGATTAGGTGCTTAATGAATGACATGTCATCAGTGGGCTGAAATATACAACATCAGCTCATGCTTCAAAAAGGTCTACATTGGCACCCTGGAAAGTATAGACTACCTCTCAACACCAATGATGACATTCTCCATCACACTTCAGCCATCAGAGGCAAAGAGCATTTGAAGACTAAGACCTCAAACTCACCACAGAGCTCATGATCCACTGAGCAGTAGTGATCCTTCCCTGCCTGAGACATGGATTATCTGGAATTGACTCCTTAAAATCTGCAGGGAAGCAGCCAGTGTTGTCCTTCCAAATCTACCAGCAGGATAAACGAGTTGTATCAGTGCCCTTTCCCAAGCTCGCACACCCCGTACTGTTCAATCAGATCCAATTGTCAGGTCACCTCATCCACATGAAGTAATGAGGCAAACAATTTATGCCCTGCCCTGTCACAGCAAGACATTGCCGAGTGGTTAAAATAATTGATTCTCAAATCCTCAAAAAAGTGTAACATCCAACTGACTCCTGAAAATGCCAGGCACATGTCTACTCAAATAGTGAAGACGCAGTTGGAATAGATACAAAGCTCAAGTCCATTCATTCATCAAGAACACAGAAGCTCACCATGAACAGCAGAAGGATCATGCCACCGGCCAAGCTCCAAACCATGTGGGCAGCACAGTGGAGCTGTTGAAAGAGCTGCTGCCTCTCAGCGGTAGAGACTCGGGTTCAGTCCAGACCTCGGGAGTTGTTTGTGTGGAGTTTGCACATTCTTCCTGCAACCCCATGGGTTTCCTCCAGGTGCTCCATTATCTTCCCACATGCCAAAGGTGTGCGGGTTTGTTGGTTAATTGGCCTCTGCGAATTGCCCCTAGGGTGTCGGGAGTGGATGTGAATGTGGGAATAACATAGAACAAGTGTGAAGAGGTGAGCGATGGTCAGTATGGACTCAGTGGGCTAAAAGGCCTGTTTCCTGGAAGTATCTCTAAACTAAACTAAGCTAAACTCAAACATTTCTTGCAGCACACAGGGCATCAACAATATGGACCCAATAAACTGGCTGAAATTAAGAATAGAATCTCTTTTGCTTGTATTGAAAATCAACTGAGAATTCTCGCTGTACCCAAGCCTTTGGAATAGAACTTGAACATTCAGCTTTCTCGCTCAGGTGTATGAATGCCATCAATCAAGCTACATCCAATGCTACTGAAGAACGGTCCAAAACCAAAATGTTGCTTATTCATGTCCTCCAGGACTGCCTGACCCATTGGCTTACTCCAGCACTTTGTGTCGTTTTTGTAAACCAGGATCTGCAGTTCCTTGTGTCTCCATTCTACTGTAAATATACTTGAGCCCTATTGGCATCCATATTATTTAGATATTGGTCTATTGTATTTTAGGCTTTGGTTTAAAAGGCTCTCACTTCTCTGGGGAAAAACAATCCACAGCCAAAGTGGTGTAGAGAGCTGAAATAAATATAACAATTCTTAATTGAATTCTGTTAGCTCAGTCAATAAATTGTTTGAACACGTGCAGATTCCTTGCCAAACCAACAAATCAGTTTATTTTGGTACACATTTATCTAAGTTTTTATCTAAGTTACCTTAACAGGTTGCGGAGGCTCGGACTGTGTTGCCAAATGAAAAAAGAATTGACTTTCACTGTATGTTTACTGCCAATGATTAAAAGTCACACCTCACTACACACGAGACTTGATTTCAGTTCACTTGTGATAACACCCACTAGATGTGAAATAAACAAGGTGATTAATTAGAGATAAACTAATATGGGAAATATTGAAATTTAGAATATACAATGATTGAAAATGGTGGTGCAATTTAGTGACCAAGATTAAGCGACCAATGTTTTAAAATCAAATCCCTTGAATATTGAAGAGCAGTATTATGATTTTTTTAATTAAAGTGACATTGCTGCCTCAAGGAATTTGTTAACAAGTTGTTATATTCCTCTCTCACTTCCCCCCACCCCCTGTTCTATGAAAGAATAGCAACACATCTGCTTCCAATTTTAATTTACATATGTTATGACGATAATCTGTGTCAGCCTTCATTCATTGGAACAATTAACTGTATTTTGTACTGTTTGTGGAAAGACTTGTTCACATAATCACTTCTTTATACACTAATTTTGAATCAACACAAACAACACCAATCAAATGAAGACACTTGGTGTACCAGTTTATTAAGCTGTTTGTATTAAATACTATTTGTGGTTACAATTTTTTGCATGAATCCAGTATAATATGTAAAACTTCATTTCTCTCAAAGTCAATATCAGACATGAGGCTGACCTATCAATGACTAAAATTTATTAGTCCTGTCTCAATGTAACATTATTTTTTTTATATTTACTTATTTTTATATAGAAATCAAATGAAGGGAGAATTTTAACACAAAATTCTAAGTTACAGCTAGCCACAGGTTAAAGAAAAGAAAAATGTCAACTACGATTCTATTTGGAAGGGTTATGGCAAACAGCTGTTAATGGCTATTTAAAAGGGAGCATGCATATGTTTATGATTATTTCAAGGGAAAACAGAGCCTTAATTAAAATCATTGGTGAGCTGAAAGACCATTTATTTTTCTTATAACTTGTTTCCATTGGCTTCTACAAATGAGGAAACAATAGAAATGCCCCTGTCCCACTCAGGAAACCTGAACGGAAACCTCTGGAGACCTTGCACCCCACCCAAGTTTTCCGTGAGGTTCTCGGAGGTTTTGGTCACTCTCCCTAATGGTGGAAGGTGTTTTCCGCGTAGTCAAGGCTTCTTCTATGTTCCTGCGATTATTTAAAAAATAAAAGAACGGCCTAGACTAAAAATAGGTTGCCGTTTGGTCGAAGCCAGTGGAGGCGGGTTTCTATTTACTCACAGGCAGTCGAAGGTAATCTCCTTCGCTGACCGGCCATTTTGATTGGCTCATTGGAGTTTTCAGCAAAGTACAGGATCTTTAGTCTTCAGGACCTAGAAGATCGGCTGGAAGGTAAAATGCCCACTAACTTTATTAAACTTCTTAAAACTGTCTCCACTCCTTCTCCCCCCACACCCTTCCCCCCTTCTCTCCCCTTCTCTTCCCCATTCTCTCTCCTTCTCTCCCCTTCTCTCCCTCCCTCGCACGCTCTCTAAAGGACTTACCATGCTCTGTGGCAGCCGTTTACCTTCCTCTTCATCGCACAGACAGCGCTCCTCTACTGTCCCTGGTACCCACCTTCGCAATGGGTTTGTTTTTGTGTGTGTGTGTGTGTGTGTGTGTGTGTGTGTGTGTGTGTGTGTGTGTGTGCGGTAGCAAAGATCCTGTAGGATCTTGGGTCAGTAGATGCAGCTCACACTTCAGTCGAGGCTTGTACACGGCTTGGTAGTTGAGGTAGTTGAGGCCAGTTCATTGGCTATATTTAAAAGGGAGTTAGATGTGGCCCAGAGCGGGTCCGTACCAGCACCCTCACTCCCCTCCCCCAAAGATGAAGGCAGGGGCAGAGGTGGACTGAATAGAACATGAGCACAGTTGCAAACCGTGGAGGAGACCCGCTAAGGGGATCAGTGGGAACAGGTATGGAGAGAAGGCAGGTTCGGGATACTGAGTTGGATGATCAGCCATGATCATATTGAATGGCGGTGCAGGCTCGAGGGGCCGAATGGCCTACTCCTGCACCTATTTTCAATGTTTCTATGTTTCCAGGCAAATGACCAATACCTATGGTGACTCATGGAAATCTTGGGTGGGGCGCAAGGTCACCAGAGGTTTCCGTTCAAGTTTCCTAAGTGGAACAGTGGCATAAACCATTTGGCCTTTCATACCAACTTTGCCGTTCAACATGACCAGGTCTGATCCTTGTTGCAGTTTCATTTTCGTCCGCTAACTCCATGATTCCGTTAACATCTAAAAATCAGGTAGTCTCTTCCGTTGAACATACGAAACAACTGAACCTCCATTGACCCCTGGGGTCAATATTTCCAAGGATTCACAACCCCCTGATGAAAATATTTATCTTCAGTTCAGTCCTGAATGGAACTGTATGTAGAAATATTGTTTCATCATGAAGGAGAGAATAACGTTTGGAGATGAACAAAATGTGTGCAATTTTCAAGTCTACAAAATACAGATGGGATTTTAGTTGTTTGAGCATTTTAATCTAATCAAATAATTAAATCATAAGATTGACACACCCAGTACCTAATGATCCAGCGGTGTGATATAAGCTGTTACAGCACTGTGCATTCCTAGACATTGACTACAAGGATTATTCCGGCAGTTAGATAAAGGCAGAGTATAGACACAAAATGCTGTGGTAACTCAACAGATCAGGTAGCATCTCTGGAGAAAAGGAATAGGTAATGTTTCATGTTGAGCTCCTTCATCAAAGGTAAGGTTCTGGCAGATGATCTCTGACTCTGTTGATGAACCATGCAGGATCTTTGGCATATGTATGAAAACTCCACTCAACTCCATATACATGTACATCCAGTCAGCACATATATATTTGTTGAGACCTAAACAGTAATGAAAGCTCCTCAAATGTTTGTCGTTAATTTTCCACTGAGTGCAACTGTGTACAAAGACAATGGACTTCCAGGAAAGGAATTATCAGCTACAGGAACCAGCTCTTTTCCTTGATGTATTTACTGATTACAACAGCTCCCAGGAGAAATAATGTTCACAGAACCCATTTGAATGCCATTATCTTTGTATTACAAATGAAATATAATGCAGGACTTGTATTTCTCCCTGATTTCATTTGTGTATTTACGTGTAATCATAAAGCTCTATTCAGTCGTTTCACTTTCCTTTTAAATACAGAAATTATTTCAGGGAGAAGGCCTTAACTAATGGAAGACTAACGATAAGAGCACACAGGCAATTGCCTTTACTTGAAATGAAGGCACTGATTTTCAATCCATTTACCAACATATCTATTAAACTGTGAACAAAGTATTTGGCCAATTCTCAGCTTTGGAGAAGTTCTATGAAAAAAAGTTAACTGTTAACATATAGGGCTGCATACAAAATGATCATGGTTATAAAATAATATAATGAAACCAAACAAACAAATGGCCCCACAAGCAGAGAGCACTGTAATATATAGAATAGATTACAAAACACAAATATAACCATGTGGTTAAGCTGATTAGTCTGAGAGCTTAAAAGCTATTTCTCGTGGCCTAAGGAAGCCACTACACAGTTTCTTTCAAGGGTTATGTCCTTGCAATCTTTCTAACAAGATTATGAGCCTTTCTTTTAATGGTTTGTTTCTAGGTCCTCACAATCAGAGATTTGTCAATATAAGTGTTTGTTTTGGCTCGTTTATGACCATGCCCCTAGGAGTGTTTACACTAAGATTGGTCTATCACATTGAATTATAGAATGCATATATTTTCTTCTGCTCTGAAAAGCCTCACACAGATCTTAGAGCATTTTTTTTCTCTGTTTTGTGTGCTTTAGATTACTAGAATTTACTAGCAGTCACAAGACCCATAAAAACAGTGCCTCATTCTAATAATTTTGTCACTTTCTTCACTTTCCACTTCTCTCAATTTGATGTTGGTAGACACCATGGGATTTGGGTCTTCCCTTACGTTCTATCATTTTTCAAGGGAAAGGAGCTGGAAGTGAAGATGAAATGGGAAGTCCACATATTTATGGTATCCGGTTACCCGCATGAGTTTCTGGAATTTATCAAAAGGTAAATGCCTTTAATGAGCTTTTCTATGCCAATTTGAGAGTTAGTGCCAATATAATTAAACTTACAGGAGGAAGCTACTGAACTTTCCAGAGGTCCACTTTCCTCGCCATGCCTCATTTACACTAATGAGGCAAGTCGTTGGGGAAATATGCTGACAATATTCATTGGTGGGATCCAGTATGATGAATGGCAATTGGGATAGAATTGGCATAAATCAGGGATGGGTAGCAGGAGGCAACATAGCGTTGGAAAGAATCTCCTTGTTTCTAGGATGCAATGGTGGAGATTGTAAGGAAAGAACTGGCCATCTGAATGTCCTCCACATCCCCACTGAATATGGAATCAAAATCCATCAATTTAGAATGCTGGGGAAGGGAAATAGAAAACCAAAATGGACAAATTACTGCCTTGAAATTCATCCTTGGTTGACAACTGTAAGTGTGTTAAATAATCACAAAGAGCTTTGCACTCGGCTTTTGAAATTTATTCTATTCAGATCAATAAGGCTTATTAAAGTAGGCCTTCAGCCAATATTGAATTTCAAGGCAAATCTGTTGAATACATTAAAAATATCAAATTATACAAGGGTTTGAAAACACCATTTGTATTGAATTTGCACAGGATGTTAATAATGGATAAGTCAAAGTCAGCTTGCTCTTTACACTCTTCTGTCAAGTAACCATATGATATTTTGTTACATTTTCATTGTGGCAGCACATTATAAGCTGACGTTTTTGTTTCAAGTATGAATATTGCCTTTTCTACTGCTATTTGTGGTTTCAAAACATGGCCCTGTGCCTTGATAAATTATTGGAGTGACACAAGCTATACAAATTATGTTATAAAGAATTTTACAATTACTGTTCAGGTATAAATCAGTCTTTTCTTTCCACTATTATTAAGGCCAGATTTTCTAGCACACAAATGTTATGTAACATAGGGATTGAAGACAAAAGGTGGAAGAGGCCGACTTTACTAAGTGCTGGTAATCCCTATTTGAGCTTGTATTTCAGTCATACAAGCCAACTATCAGTGGCGTTGGGATTGATTAGATAAGCAATTTACAATCTGTGTTGAGAATTAAAAGACAGGTCTACAGAATTATGCTTCAACCATTTCTACTTTGCTGGTATCAGTGAAGGTGACTGCTCTAATCGACCTGTACACAATTATTTTCTCTTAGATATCTGTGGGAGACATCAGTCAATTAGCCAACTATATCAAAGTGCAATTTGCGGATACAAGTTTCACCCATGAAGAGTTCAGATCATTACTTCTGTTTTCTTGGAATAAATAAATACTGATAAAAACTTGAATTTATTTTACTGACACTGCAAATTTGTGCAGGTTTATGTATTATTAATTAAATGTGTAAATTAACTGAACTAATACGTTTTAATATGGTATGTTCTAATGCCAGCATGTGTGTGTTAAAATGAAAGGGGGGTGGGGGAGGGATTTTTATATTCATTGCTTGTGTTGTGATCTGGCAGATTAAGTCACCAATTTATTATGAGACGCATATCATTTCCAATCCAAATGGGATGAATTCAACAAAACCTGGGTCTTCCACTCTACTAGATTACTATAGACATTGAAGAAGTTATATCCTTGTATCATTGTATTTGTCTCTTGCTCTAACTCGTTCTTTACCAGGAACTTTAGACATTAGAGACTTTTTTTTTCTTTTTAAAGTCTGTTTTCAAAACCCTAAAATCAAAGATGGCCGGGTGAGGAGAGGGACGTTGGTTTGCGGGAACTGCTCCAGTACATTGAACATACGGGCTGAATGGTTTTTAGACATGGCGCCAAAATATGGCAATGCCTACATGTGATATATATGGAAAAATAATTTCACTGTGCAGTTGCACATGTGTCAAATAAAGCACTGTGATCCATTAAAGTTGAATCAACAGGTGATTTGTGAACTCTATCCCATATGATTTTTCTCTATGGATTCCACACTGGTGGTTGATTACAGTTATGTCCCTCATTGGGCAATCCTTCTACAATCTCTTTTTTTTTAAACATTCATGCCATCAGATTTATCTCCTTGGACATAATATTGCTCATGATGAATTCAATATGAGACATAGAAACATAGAAAATAGGTACAGGAGTAGACCATTCGGCCCTTTGAGCCAGCACATTCATTCAATATGATCATGGCTGATCATTCAGAATCAGTACCCTGTTCCTGCTTTCTCCCCTTATCCCCCGATTCCCTTAGCCCTAAGAGCTATATCAAACTCTCTCTTGAATACATCCAGTGAATTGACCTCCACTGCCTTCTGTGGCAGAGAATTCCACAGATTCACAACTCTCTGGCTTTTTCTCATCTTAGTCCTAAATGGCCCACCCCTTATTCTTAAACTGTGACCGCTGGCTCTGGGCTCAGCCAACATGGGGAATTTTGAGATTGGCAGCTATAATAGTACAAACCCATTATAGGGCACACCTTCAAATGGAAAGTGATCGCAAAACTTCCATGAAGGTACGCAGAAGCGTTGTACTGCTTCAGGCAGCCTACCGTGGAATGCTTGTTCGAAGGCAACTGCAGGGCATGCATAAATCTGTCAAGGTCAAACAGACTTATTATCAGATGTATAAACAGCGTCAGTATTTTAAGAAACTATGCTGGTCTGCCATTGCAGTACAGCAACGATACAGAGCATGCCAGATAAGAGATGTCCAAGTGAGACAGTATAAGAGTTTGAGAGAAGCAGTGGTGTGTATTCAAGCCTTTTACCACGGGATCAAAGTCAGAGTATTGGTAGAGAAAACCAAGGCAGCACGCTGTATTAAGTCATTCATAAGAATGTGCATTACTAGAAAGCATTTCTTGATGCAAAAGGCAGCTTACCTGTCTCCAAGTAAAAGGGGGAGCAGTGTAATGTATATAATGTAATTAGCATATGTTATGTCTTGTGCGCGGGGACGCATGCGCTAGAGGAGACTCATGGTGGCGTCCTACAATAAAGAAGCTTGTGAGTTTACTCCTGTATCTGATAGTTCTTTTGAGTCAGTTCCAAGTACCCAAAATACACTACAGCAGCCTTTGCTGACGACCATCTTCGAGAAGCTCCACCGAGGAGAGTCGGCGGGACTTTAACATCGTGGAGCTCGCGATCCCTCTGCCGGGGATTGACCTCCAACCGTTGATGCTTGTGGACTTTAACATCATGGAACCCGCGGTCTCTGGTCAGAGACCGACTTTGGGGACTCCAAGCCGCGGGAGCTACGACCGCCCCGACACGGTAGTTTCAATCGACCCGACCCGGGAGCTTCGATCACCGGCTACGGGAACTTTGATTGCCTCAACTACAGATGATTCGACTGCCCTGACCATGGGAGAATAAAGAGGAAGAAGATTGGACTTTATTGCCTTCCATCACAGTGAGGAATGTAGGGAATCTGCTGTGATGAAACATCACCTACCCATGTTCTCCAGAGATGCAGCCTGACCCTCTGAGTTACTCCAGCCCACTGTGAAACGTCACCTATCCATGTTCTCCACAGATGCTGCCTGAGCCGGTGAGTTACTCCAGCACTCTGTGAAACGTCGGTGGTGGAAGATTATGTTAACTTTTATGTAGTTGTGTGTCTTGGTGCATTTTTTTCATATGGCTGTATGGTAATTTGCATATCACTGCAGCTTAATTGGTACACGTGACAATAAAAGGCCTTTGAAACCTTTGCTACGAATGTTGTAAGAAGCAGACTAGATGAGCAGCGCACTCATAAGTTGTTAAAAAAATGCTGAAGAGTGTGGTTTCTTACACAGGAAGCAGACTTTGACACTGATGATCAATCCTCTCACCAACAAAATCAGCAGTCAACCTCACAGCAAACCATCAATTCCTCAATGTGTAGGAAGTGTCACAGTGAGTTTATTGTCACGTGTACCGAGGTACAGTGAAAAGCTTTTGTTGCGTGCTAACCAGTTAGTGGAAAGAGAAATCATGATAACAATCGAGCCGTCCACATTGTACAGATACAGGATAAAAGGAATAATTGTTTAAGAAAGAACTGCAAATGCTGGAAAAAATTGAAGGTAGACAAAAATGCTGGAGAAACTCAGCGGGTGAGGCAGCATCTATGGAGAGAAGGAATAGAAATAATGTGATTTACGTTTAGTGCAGGGCAAAGTCCGATCAAATATAGTCCGAGGGTCTCCAATGAGGTAGATAGTAGTTCAGGACTGCGCTTGCTTCTGGTAGGATGGTTCAGTAGCCTGATAACAGCCGGGAAGAAACTGCTTCTGAATCTGGAGGTTGTGTTTTCACACTTCTGTACCTCTTGCCCGATGGGAGAAGGGGACAAAAGGGAGTGGCAATCAACAGAAAACAGGGCTTCAGGGTAAATGGGTAATGCATTATACAGCATGGAAACAGGCCTTTTGGCCCATCGAGTCACACGTTCACAGGTTATAGGGGTAGAGTTAGGCCATTCGGACCATTGAGTCAATCAACCATGCATTTACACTAATACCATGTTATTTTCACCATTATTCCATCAATGTCCCACTAGATTTCACCACTCAGCTGCACGCTGGGGCAATTTACCATGACTAATTAACCTTCCAATCTTAATTGGTTGCTTAACATTAGTAGGTTAATTGGCCATGGTAAATTGTAATCAATGGGGTCTAAGTGGGACAGGCCCATTAAGGTGAGAGGGGAAAGATTTAATAAGACCCCGAGGGACAACATTTTCACAGTGTATGGACAAGCTGCCAAAGGAGATGTTTGAGGCAGGGACTAAAATAGTATTTATAAGACAATATGATAACACTCAACTATTTACATTTCATACTAATATTAGCTCAAATCCTTATTATTTTTATGTCCAAATCTAATTTGATGAACAATATCTTATAGCAACATCTCCACGTTTGCGGATGACACAAAGCTAGGAGGCAGTGTTAGCTGTGAGGAAGGATGCTAGGAGGCTGCAAGGTGACTTGGATAGGCTGGGTGAGTGGGCAAATGCATGGCAGATGCAGTATAAGGTGGATAAATGTGAGGTTGTCCACTTTGGTGGCAAAAACAGGAAAGTAGACTATCTGAATGGTGGCTGATTAGGAAAAGGGGAGATGCAGGAGTAGGCCATTTGGCCCTTCGAGCCTGCACCGCCATTCAATATGATCATGGCTGATCATCCAACTCAGTATCCTGTACCTGCCTTCTCTCCATAACCCCTGATCCCTTTAGCCACAAGGGCTACATCTAACTCCCTCTTAAATATACCCAATTAACTGGCCTCAACTACTTTCTGTGGCAGAGAATTCCACAGATTCACCACTCTCCGTGAAAAATGTTTTTGGGATCTCGGTTCTAAAAGACTTTCCCCTTATCTTTAAACTGCGACCCCTTGTTCTGGATCCCCTGACTCCACTATCTTTAAGAGCCCTATCTAGCTCTCTCATGAAAGTATCCAGAGAACCAGCCTCTACTGCTCTCTGAGGCAGAGAATTCCACAGACTCACAAAGTGTTTCCTCATCTCCGTTCTAAAAAATCACCCAAGTGGGACTGGCCCATTAAGGTGAGAGGGGAAAGGACCCTGAGGGGCAACATTTTCACACAGTGTATGGAACGAGCTGCCAGAGGAGGTGTTTGAGGCAGTGATTACAACAGTATTTATAAGACAATTGATTTATAAGACAATTAGCGAGCTTGATACATTTATAAGACTGAGTGGAGTGTGAATTGTAGGGATATTGCCTGAATGGTTTGAGAGATTTTGTCCATTGTTGGCGACAATGGGAAATCAGGTTGAGCGAGATACAATGGAGGATCCTGAGAGCCCGTTACAATTAGTGTGTAGTGAGATCCCACACAAAGATGAGAGATTAAAGAACTTTTCAGCACTGAATAAGGAATTAGGAGACGAGTTGTTGGGGTCGGAACATTGAAGAGAGTGAGGTATATCGAAAAGATAATTTTGCAATGTAGTAATGGCGATGCAGCAAAGGAGTTGATTGGATTATGGAGAAAATATTATGAAGAGCGGAAAGCAAGTGGAAAGGCTGTGAGAATGGCGAACTGGCAGGAAGCAGCTTCAAAGCTTGGAATAGAACTAAGAGATGATAAAGCAATCAGACCTCCAGATACCTTGAGAAAGGGGTGTGGATGTATTAGAGAGCATAAGGAGCGGGAGAGAAAGAAATCTCCAGAAAGGAAACTGGCACCAGTAGATCTAGAATTTAAGGACCCGATGGTTGGCATTGGCTTTGAAGGGGGAGAAGACGATTATTTGGAGGATTGGGATTAGGAGAAGTTCGCAGCCTCCACCTTATTCCTCTTGCGTTCCCCGTACTCCATCCACACATTGTATAGCTTACGCATACAACATACACTTCGAGCCTGCAGCACCTTTAACACCGCCTACAGATTCCACAATAAAACCTGATTTACAAACAGCAGCAACACTTGTACAGGATTCATGACTCCAATCGCTCCACTATTGGCAGGTAGTCCAGTACCACACGGTACCAGGAGTAAAACGACAAAGATAGCTCCCATATTTAAGGAGAGAGAGTTTATTAGAAACATAGTACAACCCCCAGAATATTTTTGTGAGTCCAAGCCTAGACGAATTAGACGAGTAGAGAGATCAGGGAGGTTCCTTTAAGAAATACCGTAATCCCCTGAGTGAAGAGGAAGACATATCGGAGGGCGAGACAGTAGCGGGAGATACTGAGGGAGATCCCGATATGGCCAATATCATGAGAGCAGAAAGTATCCTGTAAGCAGTTCCTAGTCAGGGAGATGCCTAATCCAGCCTTCATTCCGGCTCGTGCAGTGAGTGCAAATAATCCCCAAACTATTGATGTGTATACCCCATGGAAACCCAATGAGATGATGGCAGTACTGAGTAAAATACCCGACAGAAAGAAATCACCTGCTTCCTTTGTGGATTACCTCAGAACCACAATGCGTATGTATCACGCAGACTCCCGAGATTTATGTGCTGTGATAGAGCAGATAATTACTCTTACAGAGCATACCAGATTCTTAGCAACCTTAGGACACCCAACTCATGAAGCACTGGCTAATGTGATCGCTGGATTCTGGATGTGAGACCAAAGAAAGGAGAGGGAGCAGATGAGTTTTTAGAGAGATTATCGGAGTTATACATGGATCAGTCAGGCGATCTGAATTTTTGGAATGGGGCAAATTCTCCTCAGTACTGCGCAATATTATTGAACTGCCTTCCAATTTATGTGGCTGAATCGATTAAAACAAACAACATGGACTGGTCGGAAAATTGGATCCATTGGATCCTGGATTGTCTGGGTATGCAATTATTAATTAAAATGGGGAAAACGTAGAAGCAGATTCTAGATATGCATTTTGAGAAGTGCACGATTTCAGACAATTATGGAGAAATAGAGGATTTCTTACCTTGGCGAGGACGCAAATATCAAACAAACAATTTTTGACAAATTTATTAAAGACCCTGATGCTATCCAGACAAATTTCAGTCGTGAAATGTAGTGCACACACAAGAGGACAGACCCCAACAGACATTGGTAATCGTAGTGCCGATGAGGCAGCAAAGGATGTATCCCGGGAACATAAGATGGTGATACCAAAGATGATGAGGCAGACTAAAAGTTTAAGTAACAGGTCCCCCTCGGAGAAGCCGATGCCAACCATCCAAGAGATTGTTCAGTTGCAGGAGGGGGCTAGGGATAAAGAACGATGGAAGCAACTTGGGTGTACACTGGATTGCATAACAGGATTATGGTCCACTCCGGCAGGGCAAACTTGCATGCCAGATTCTCTGGCAGTGTGGTTTGTAGAGCGCATGCACTATGCAACTTATTGCAGTGCAAGAACAGTAGGAGACACTCTTTTGGTTGCTTGGTGGCATCCAAGGTTACAAACATTAGCCCAAAAAGTAAATAGTAGTTGCCTGGTTTGCCAGAAATACATTCCTGGAAAAGGAATAGGTTGTGGAGATGGAAAGACACCATAGCCCATGGGTCCTTTTGAGACATTACAAATGGATTACATCAAATTAGAAAGGTGCCAGGGATACAGATTTGTGTAACGGGTATAGCTTGGACCCAATAGCAGCACAGAATCAGGCAGGTATAATTAGTCATGAACTTTATTACGATACTGTAACACAGAGTAGTAACACAGGAATGGGTACACCGTACTCACACAGAGGCTCAGGATTGAGCGAGGGTTCTGAAGAGGGGCAGGCAGGAGACGTAGTCAGGGTGCCGGAAGGTCCGGTAACCAGCAGATCCATCACATGATGCAAACAAACCAGCGAGGGACAGACAAAAGGAGAGTTGAAGCCAGGCAGGAAGTCAAGGAGCCATTGCAGGGATACACCAAACAGCCCAGGAGAGAGGCAGACAGAAACCAGGAGGTATGGGACGAAGGCCGTGGACAGAAGGCTGAGGTGATATCCAGGAAGACGACAGGATGGAATGGTCAGGGGCAGGCAGGTTCGACTCCGTGTAGTCAGTTGGGAAATCGCTGGAGAGTTTTGCATGAATGCTGAGAACAATCTGGCACTGTGTGAACGGTGAGGAGAGTCTATATACCGGGTTAATTGGTGATCAGAGGCAACTGAGTGCAACAGGTGAGGAGAGTTGGGCTGATGAGAGGGGAGTGGCAGGCAGGCGAGGAGAAGGAGGGACTGGTGGAAAAGTACTGGGAGGTGAAGTGGATGAGAATGAGGAGAGGGCAGACTGTGACAGATATGTACTTGTCATAGTCGATGTATTCAGCAGTTGGATCGAAGCTTATGCAACCCTTGATAACAAAGCGGCTACTGTCAAGTTGTCAAGGTATTAATGAAAGAAATTGTCCCTAGATTTGGCATCCCTATTTGACTTAGTTTAGACAATGGTCCACATTTTATTGGGCAAGTTAATAAAGAGTTTTGTGAACAGCTGGACATCCAGCAGCAATTACACTGTGCTTATCGACCACAGCTGCTGGACTTGTAGAAAGGGAAAATCAGACCCTGAAAACTAAATTAGCTAAATTGAAGGCGGAGACTGGAATTGGTTGGATTAAATTACTCCCCACAGCTTTATTTCAAATGCGAGTCACACCTACAGGGAAATCTAGACCCCCTAAGGACACCTTGGAACCAGAATGCGATGAAAGTTATAAATTTCCATCATATGACTGCGGAGATTACCGACTAAATTCTAGGTTTGACTCGAGCTTTGAGAGAATCACACTGTAGGGTAAGAGCAGCGTATGGTGAGCTGCCTTTGTTGACGGCTTTTGCTGTGGAGCCTGGAGACTGTGTCATAAAGAACTGGGTAAGGAAAGGGTTGGAGATTCGCTGGGAAGGACCCCACCAGGTTCTCCTAATGACTCCAACAACAGTGAAGGATGAAGGTAAAAATGCATGGGTGCCTTGGCACCACTGCAAGTGTATCAGTGAGAGAGTAGGCTGCTAACTTATTTTGTTTAAGAGTCTCTTAAAAAACATTATACTCCTCGAAATTCTGAAAAATTACATCAGCATCTTCATGTTAGGATATCTGACTAGAATGGTGTTATTGTAGTATTTTTATTATCATAATATGATAAAAGAGAAGAATGATAATATTGACCAAATAAATGTCACAAAATGGAGGATCCCTGGGAGGAAGTTGATGTCCAGATGTCCCCTCTATTGTTAACATGTATGAGGGTTTTGCAGAAAGAGCGGAGCTAGGTTGCAAATGCATGATTAGGATTGGTTATAGAATGGGGTGTTGTAAAGTAATGTTAATTATGTTGCAGTCTTTGTGCTGTTATCTTGTGATTGGTCAAAGTATGGAGCCTTGTTCAAATTGTTTATACTACCTGGGGAAATGTTTCTTTACTTTGGTGAACTGTCTTCCAACTAAAACCTTCTGTGGAAACAATTTAATGGGGTATTTTGTGATTTGGTTAAGGAACTGTCAATAAATGTATTATATTATCTTTATTTGTGATTGGTTTGTAGGGATTGACCCCCCCCCCCCCCCCCCCCAACCCACCCACATGTATTTATGTGCCACGGGTTCGATACAACATAAAAGAGGGGACACCACATGGATCGAGTTGATCTTCTGCAGGTGCACTTGGGACTGTATTGACTGTCTGGAGGTGTCTATTCGCACGAGGCCGAAGGACTTGGAGACAAAGATCAGACCCGCGGTGTTGGTTAGGTATCGTATAGGAAGTTTGTTTGTGAGTGAGAATAAAGAGTTAGTTGATCCAGTGCTTGACTCAGTGTTTTACTGAACTAGACTAAGGGGTTAAGCTGTAGGAGCATAATTACAGAAACATGTAAGTTTATTAAGGGTTTGCACATGCTAGAGGCAGGAAACACTTTCCCAATGTTGGGGGAGTCCAGAACCAGGGCCCATAGTTTAAGAATAAGTGGTAAGCCATTTAGGACGGAGATGAGGAAAAACTTTATCACACGGAGAGTTGTGAGTCTGTGGAACACACACACTAACCCCCCCCCCCCACACACGCTAAACCCCGCCACACACTAAACCACCCCACACACACTAACCCCCCGCCACACACACTAATTACCCCCACACACACTAACCGCCCCCTCCACAGACTAACTCCCCACCCCTACTGTCTCTGTCTGTCTCTGTCTGTCTCTGTCTGTCTCTGTCTGTCTCTCTTCCCGCCCCATCACACACTCCCCCCCTGGTCATACACTACCTCTCCGCCACATACTCCTCCCCTGCCCGTCACACACAACCCCCCCAGTAAACACACTACTCCCCCACCACACACTCCTGCCCTGCCTGTCACACACAAACCCCTGTTTCACACTCCCTCTGTCACACACTCCCCGTCACACATTCCCCCTGTCACATACTCGCCCTGTCACAAACTCCCCCCCCCCCCCCTCCCCCGTCACACACTCCTTCCCTGTCACACATTCCCCCTGTTACACACTCCCCATCACACACTACCCTCCGTCACACACTTCTCCCACCATCACACACTCCCACCATCACACACTACTCCTGTCACACACTCCTCTCCCCCTTCCCCGTCATACACTTCCCAACCTCATCACATACTCCTCCCCCATCACACAACTCCAGGACTGTTTGGAATCTGTAGACTGGGAAATGTTCAGGGACTTGGCAACGGACCTGAATGAATACGCCACAGTCGCTACAAATTTCATAAAGAAATGTGTGGAGGACTGCATCCCAACAAAAACCTTCCGAGTGTTTCCTAAGCAGAAGCCTTGGATGAACCATGAGATCCGCATTCTTCTGCAGACCAGATCCCAACCATTCAGGTCTGGTGATACTGGGGTATACATGAAGTCCAGATACAAAATTGGTAAGGCCATCAAAAAGGCCGAAAGGGACTTCTGCTCCAAGCTGGAGGATGAGTCGGATGTTCGGCAACTGTGGCAGGGCTTGAATGCTACCACCTCCAACAAGGCAAAATTAGGAGGCAGCTCAAACGTCAGCAAAGCATCACTCCTGGACAAGCTCAATGCGTTTTACGCATGCTTTGATAGGGAGAATACTAATGTACCTTCCCGAGCACCCATTCGCCGTGATGGCATTACAGTCACAGAGGCCGATGTAAAAAGATCCTTCAGAGGGGTTAACATTCGGAAAGCGCCTGGACCTGATGGTATACCCAGGCGTGTCTTAAAAACCTGTGTAGACCAACTGGCTGGGGTTTTTATGGATATTTTCAACCTCTCACTTCTGAGATCTGAGGTTCCCACCTGCTTTAAAAGGGCATCAATAATACCGGTCTCAAGAAGAGCAAGGTGACATGCCTCAATGACTATCGACCAGTGCCATTAACGTCTGTGGTGATGAACTGCTTTGAGAGGCTGATCATGGCGCAAATCAACTCATACTTCAACAAAAACCTGGACCCACTGGTGTTCTATTACCGCCACAACAGATCAACATGAGATGCGATCTCACGGGCTCTCCATTCTGCTCTCGACCACGTGGACAACAAAAACTCATGTCAGGCTGTTATTCATTTACTACAGCTCGGCATTTAATACTATCATCCCCTCCAAGCTTTTTACTAAGCTCTCAGACCTGGGTCTCTGCGCATCCCTCTGCAATTGGATCCTCGACTTCCTCATTCACAGACCACAATTTGTCCGTATTGGTGGAAATGTGTCATCCTCGATAACAATCAGCACGGGAACACCTCAAGGCTGCGTGCTCAGCCCCCTGCAGTACTCTCTCTATACTCATGGCTGCAGAGCCGGACATAATGCGTACTCCATCATCAAGTTCGCCGACGACACCACTGTCATATCACTGAGGGGACGAGTCAGAGTATAGAAGCGAGATCGACTGATTGAACAAATGGTGCCAGCACAATAACCTGGCTCTCACCACCAGCAAAACCAAGGAACTGATTGTGGACTTCGGAAGGGGTAGGATGGGGTCCCACAGTCCCGTTTAGCATTTTCAAACCAAAGGCACATTTAGCATTTTTAATCCAAAGGCACACTTTAGCATTTTCAAACCAAAGGCACGCTTTAGCATTTTCAAACCAAAGGCACACCTATGGCTTTTTATTAATACGTCTTTTATTTTTCTTCGATGGAAAAAATCCTCTTGTCCTGCCCAGCAGAGGGGGACTCTGAGTAAGATGGACAAAAATCACAGCCGTAAGTGGGAGCGTTTTTTCTAAAATCAATATGCAGTGCAAACAGGAAGTGGTCAAGATGAGACTTTTAGTAATATAAGATAGATAGATGCTAACTTGAAGCCATTATGAAAGCAAAAGTGATAATATTTGAGAGTATCCAAACCATTATTCTTGGTGTCCCGACCAATATTTTATCCATCATCAAATATGACACGAAATACATTATCTGGTTATATTACTTTTCTATTGGTGGGAACATACTGTGTACAAAGTCGGTGCAGTCAGTTGCACAATGATTATACTTTACTGCGTGAAGAGCTTAAGATATTCAGGATATTCTGAAAAGGATGTGAAAAATGCAAGTACTTTTTTTCTTTGTTTGAAAATCAATTTCATATCATATTAAAACATCTGTCCTGTTATCTCATACCTACTCTGATCTAGATCTATTGTCAATTCAGTTATCAACATAATCTTCTGTCATGATGGTCAGTTGTTATAACATTTATTAACATTATCCATTATAACAGTCAAAATAAAAACAGCTGCAATTTTATAATTTTCATGATTGTATTTTTTTTTAGAAATATCACATTAGTTGTTAGTCTTCTCGAAAACTGCTATTGAACAGCCAATGTATTATATATGTCTAACTATATGTTTCCTTATCAGATTTTATGAAAATAAAAGCAATTTAAAAGATAAATATATTTACAAGTTTTGAAGTAGGCCATAACTTGGTTGTAAGAAAAGCAGTGTGGCCTAATTCCTAACAATGGCACAGTTTGGCTGTGTTTGTCAAAATGCCTTTGGTCGGCACAGTGGTGCAGCAGTAGAGCTGCTGCCTCACAGTACCAAAGACCTGGGTTCGATCCTGACTATGGGTCCTGTCTGTGCGGAGTTTGTACGTTCTCCCTGTGACACGGTGGGTTTTCTCTAAGTGGTTCGGTTTCTTCAATGTGGAGTGGAATCAGTGGGCCTGTTTCTACACTATCTCTAAACAATTACCACCACCACCCACCCTGTCCCTCAACCCCATCAAGGTTGTTCCACTGGTGGGAATATGCGATGTACGAAGTGAATACTGTGAACTACACCATAATTACAATGATAATACCATGAGTCTGAAGAACAGTCGTGAGTCATAATGTAACATATCCATTTTCTCCAGAGATGCAACATGACCTGCTATGTTACTCCAATACTTTGTCTTTTTTTGTGAACCAGCATCTGCAGTTCCTTGTTTCTCCAATGATTATACTTCATTGCTTGTGAAGAGTTTGGGTTAGTTTTGACACATACCATGGAAACCGGGTCTTCGGCCCACTAAGTCCATGCTGACCAACAATCACCCATACACTATTTCTACCCTACAGTCAAGGGACCATATACAGGACCCAATTAACCTACAAATCTGCACATCTTTGGAAGGTGGGAGGAAACTGGAGCACCCAGAGAAAACCCATGCAGCCACAGGAAGAACATGCAAACTCCGTACAGACAGCACCCATAGTCAGAAATGCATCTAGGCCGCTGTGCCACTATGTCGCCCAGGCTTTGGGATATTCTGGAAAGTAAGTACTTTTTTCTTTCTTTAAAAATCAACTTCTTTTTAGTCTTGGAGATTGCACCAGGTTTTCATTTTAAATGATGTTTGGAGTTTGAATGTCTTTTTCTGTGAGCATTTATTATTACTGCTCAAGTAACAATAATAGATTCCAGTTGTGTCCCTTGACTGCATCAATTATAGAGATTTTTAAGTAAGTTTCACGTATCAATGAGGAATTCATCAAACTTCAGTGAACAACACAAACATTTCAATTGAGGGACCATGCTTCACTTTGAAGGGTTAATGGAGCTTTTCAGGAAATTTTTCACGGCAATGCATATTATTCATAACTTTGCATTTTGAGGACAACCTAAATCCACATAGAAACATAACTGCAAATGGTATTTGTGGAAAGATTGCTGATAATTTGTGGCACATCACATTTTTAAGGACCTACAAAAGCTCTATGTTACCCAAGGAGGACTAAATCGTGCTATTTAGTAAATATCTGCTTATTCTAGCTATTTGCCAGGGATTTGCTTGTACAGTATCAGATATTACTGTCTGGATTTAACTGCATGGTGCAATGTAAAGAGCTGCTCAGCCAGACTTAACAAAATTGCATCAGTTTAGCCAAATAGATGCTGAGTGGAAATTGCGGTCATACATATGGCTTAACAGAGAACAACATAAAAGCCACAGAAGTAGTGGAAATATCTTAATAGATGTCATGTGTTGCATGCTTTACACTCGATGAAACATCTTAGCACTGTACATTCCAGCTCAGAAAATGAGTCCCAGTTGGTTGAATCATAAATTAGAAAGTCCCTAGATTCTCCCTCACCATACATTCATACTGGTGGTATTTGTCCAAACTTGGCAGGATTGTACACATATGGGTTTTTTTTTCCATTGCTGTAGAAGTACGTTAACATAATCCTCAAAGCAAGTGTGAATATATCAGGGATTCAAAAAATATACTGCAGGTATCTTAACAGCATTTGTCAAGCAAGCTATGGTCTTGTGCTGATTTTTTTTTGGGAACCTCTAAAGGTTCAGTTATATAACGGGCACTTCCACAAAGTGCACTCCAACATGAAATCACCGGAATTTGCAATGAAAACAAAGTATTAGAGGAGCATTTAAAGGCTTTATTTCTCCTGAATATAGCCTTAAATCAAAATGGCAATCAACCTATAAAACAATTATGTGCTACTCATGTGCTAATATATGTGAAGGACAAATGTTCTCCAAAGGTGATAATAATGAACTACACTGTCTTGTAGAGGATTATGTTAGCTACCATACAGTGGAATGACATTTGGCTTTCTGTTCATTTAAAGTAAGTCATCAGTCAAGCTATATAAAATAGCTCTATGAAAAAAAAAAACATATTGTAATGTGGTACATCACAGTCCAAAGAGAATTAATATAAGCAGCAGGTGCATAAAGCTTTACACTCTACTTGGTTTTCAATGAAGGCTTTCTCCCAAGTAGATGATTTAAAAAAAATGTTGTTCAGGTTTCTTAAATTAAACATTTCAAATGGTAAATGCAAACTCATGACTATCATCTCAGATTCCCTGCAATATTGTGTCAACCCAATACGCAGCCGATTTGTGTAAAATGCGATCATGTCAGAGAATTTCATAACAAGTTGTCGGAAATGTTGCAATACATATTTGGCAATATACATGCATTGTATTCTATTATAGTGTTGTAAATAAAATGTTGTAATACTCATCAACAAAAAATACCAGCATTATAATCAGAAAGTGTTTGCATTTGGTCTCAGCCTAAAGAACAAGTAGACTTTTAGACACAAAATGCTGGAGTAACTCAGCGGGACAGGCAGCATCTGTTCTACATTTTCCTTGATCTCTATCCCCTTTGTGTTGTTTTCACACCTTAAACTTCCTTATCTCTGTACCTCCCTCTCCCCTGTCTGAAGAAGGGTCTCGATCCGAAATGACACCCATTCCTTCTATCCAGAGATGCTGCCTATCACATTGAGTTACTCCAGCATTTTGTACCTATCTTCAGTTTAAACCAGAATCTGCGGTTCCTTCCTACAATATGTGGACTTTTGATCTATTAAGATCATTCTAATGATCATTTTGGAAAAATTAATATATTGTCAATCTATCAAACATGCACCATATTATACCATTTATCGTATCAAATATATAAGCATATGAATTAGGACCAGGAGCACATCACTAATCCGCTTGAGCAATTCAATAACACCATGACCTGACTGTAACTTCACTGTCTTACTTCCAATTACCATTGGTAACCTTTCAACCTTCTGCTTATTAACAATCTATCTCACCCTGCCTTAAAATTATTCAAAGATTATCTTTCCAACACTCTTGAGAAAGAGAGTTAAAAAATGTGTGACTCTTTGGGGACAAAATATCCTGCACATCTTGAATACATAGGTTGAATACACAGTCTTTTTGTCCAGGGGAAGGGAATCAAGAACTAGAAGGCAAAGGTTTAAGGTGAAAGCGGGAAGATTTAATAGAAATCTGAGGGGTAATTTTTCCAAGTGTTGGGTATATGGAATGAACTGCCAGAGAAAGTATTTGAGACAGGTGCAAAACAAATTTAAACAACATTTGGACAAGTACATGGATAATAAAAGTTTAGAAATATATGGGACAAATACAAAAACTGGTTTAGTTGGAGCACCTTAGTTGGCATGAGCACGTTGGGATGAAGGACCTGTTTCCATGCTGTATAACTAGTTTAGTTTATAGATACAAAGTGGAAACAGGCCTATCGTCCCATTGAGTCCAGGCCGACCACCAGTCATCTATACAATATTTCTATTCTATACCCTAGGGACAATTTACAGAGGCTAATTAACCTACGAACCTGCACATCTTTGGAATGTGGGAGGAAACCGGAGCACCGGGAGAAAACCCATGCAGTTACAGGGAGAACGTACAAACATCACACATAAAGCACGTAGCCAGGTGATGTTTGTACGTAGTTATTGGTTATGGCTGGCTACACATAAAGCACGTAGTCAGCCATAACCCAAGCCTAATATGCTGTAGGCAACAAACCTACCACTGTCCATTGCCTTTATAAGTCCTGAATTGGCAAAAACGTATTTTGAAGCAGGGATTTAGATCCTCCCAGAAGCAGAATAAGCAGAAGCAATTCTCTCTGCATCCGCACACTCAAGGCCCCTCAAGATCATATATGCTTCAATTAAGCTATTTCTTACTATTCTAAACTCCAAGTGATCCAAAGCAAACTTATCTAATGGTTCCTCATTTCAGGTATTGGTGTAGTAAACCACCACTGAACAGCTTCACAATGAATTTGCAACCTCTGTAAAACCTTCAGTAATTCTAACATTCTAAGAATTGCTTTCCTTTGATGGAGAATTGGAACAATGACCATCCAAACGTTTTCATATCATCATAGACCAGTGTCAATCTATGGCATTTTGCAGGTGTTGAAGCATTGAATCCCATTTTGGTGTAGGTGGCCAGCAGGAATGATCTAAGAAGATCTTAATATTTCTGGTAGAACATTTTCCAGGCACACTTGTGGAGATAAACATTGGTCCTTGAGAAAAAAAATCATTCCACTTGTTTTTAGCACAACATAATCTACTTTTGAGTTACATTTCAAATTTCAATTTGAACTTGTTTTGTCATAACAGGATTGCTTCTTTTAATAGGAATTTCAGCTTGAAACTGGATATCCATTTTCTTTGTAAACCAAAACATAAATAATACGACTGTAAAATGCTTAAGACAATCATACCTTATTGCTGTCATCTATGTTTTTTTCCTGCTTTTTACTACTTGTTCCCATGTGTCCGTAGCCTGCCTATTGCATAAATCGCTAGAATTTCACACTTCATTTGTGTGGCATTGCTGTTACTGCAAGATTTACATTTTCACATTCTCTGCTATTTCCAAATAAAATGGAACAAACGACCTGCTTTCAATTATCACCGCTGCACTCTTCAATTGCCATTCGGTTGTTTGTTAAAAAAAAAAAGTTCCATGGGATAATCACTGAATTCACCAAAGTTCAACAGGTGGACTTCTTTTCATGACTTTTGCATATGGGGAACACGTCATATCATTAACAAAGCATATTTTGGTTGATTAGAACCACTGCTCCAATTTTTTTCAGACACTGGGCCTGTCCCACTATGGCGACCTTATTTGCGAGTTTAGGAGAGTTTGTGCTCGCCACAAGCTCGCAGCATGGTCGACATGTAGTCGTAGGTGGTCACTGGTAAGTCTCCTTCATGGTCACGAGGATTTC
Organism: Leucoraja erinaceus; assembly: GCF_028641065.1. Classification (NCBI taxonomy): domain Eukaryota; kingdom Metazoa; phylum Chordata; class Chondrichthyes; order Rajiformes; family Rajidae; genus Leucoraja; species Leucoraja erinaceus. The sequence continues at coordinate 77,026,598 of NC_073379.1, read as the reverse complement.
CCGCATAGTGGTTACTACTCGCACCTCAGTTTGGTCGAGGAATATTTTTCAACAAGCTGAAAAAGTCAAGTCCAGTCAAGTTTATTCGTCACATACACATACAAGATGTGCAGTGAAATGAAAAGTGGCAATGCTCGCGGACTTTGTGCAAAAAGACAAACAAACAAACAACCAAACAAACTACAAATTGGTCGGCATGGAGAAAATCAATACTTTTTAACTCATAGTGTATGGTAGTGGGGTCGCCATGTCGTTGTAGGCAGTCGAGGTAGCCTTACGTAATCGCCTTTGCTGAACGGGCATTTTAATCGGCGCATTGGGGGGAAAAAAACGTAAGCACGAGTTTTCAGAACCAAGGAAAACCGACCGGTAATGTTAAATGCCCACTAAACTTCACAGCTGTGTATCTCTGGCTTATTAAAAGTTTTCTGGCTTCTTAAAAGTGTCTCCACTCCCCCCCCCCCCCCCCCCCCCCCCCCCCCCCCCCCCCCCCCCCCCCCCTTTCTCCCCTTCTCCCCCCTGCTCCACCCCCCCCCCCCCTGCTCTTTTAAAGGCCTTACTGTGTCAGCCCTCTTTAACCTTCCTGTTCATCGTGGGTATCACCTTGGCTTTGCGCTATGTGAATTGCAGAGAGCGCTCCCCCGCTTTCCCTGGCCCCCGCTTTCCCTTCTTCCCCCCCCTTCTCCCCCCCCTTCCCCCCCCCCCTTCTCCCCCCCCCTTCCCCCCCCCCCCTTCTCCCCCCCTTCTCTCCCCTCCTCTCTCCCCCCCTTCTCTCCCCTCCTCTCTCCCCCCCTTCTCTCCCCCCCCTTCTCTCCGTGTGTGTGTGTGTGTGTGTGTGTGTGTGTGTGTGGTTTCATTTCCAGGCGAGTGCCCTCGAGCTTGAAGGTCGAAGAACTCTTAAGTCGCAGATTAGGTCGCCCGTGGGACAGCCCCTTTACTTTCATTGACTGATGAAGTGTGGGGCAAGTTTTTTTTACATAGTAGGTGGTGGATGCTTGGAACATGTTTCCAGGGGTGGTGGTGAATGCAAATATGATAGTGGTTTTTAGAAACCTTTTGCATTTGTGCATGGATATGCAGGAATGGAGGGATATGAATCATCTGAAGTCAGATGAGAGTTTATCTTGGCATCTTGCTTGAACAGACGTTGGGGGCCCAAGGGCCTGATCCTGTGTTGTACTGTTCTATGTTGTATATTCTAAGATCTCGGCAACACCAGCCCAAAAGAATAGTAAAAATAATTCAGAAAATATATAGTTTTGGACCTTCTAGCTCAAGCACAATTCCCTATTTTAGAACGACTTCAGAGCAATGTTTTTGTTTCCCTCTATCACTCAACAGTGATAAAAGTCACTGGAAATATTTAATAAATATTAAAAGCTTCAAGCCATACAAGCCCAGAAGTTAAAACAGCAATGGAGTGTTGGCTGTGTCAAAAGACCATTAAAAATAAAGTTTCAATTATGGTACAACAAAGATTTTTTTTAAATAACGTTCCATCTGGGACATATGACAATAAAACACTATTGACTCTTGACTCTATTTGAGTGTCTACCTCAGAGAGTTTGCAACAGAGACATTGTTTCTTCTCATGAGTGGAAGAACAACTTGTCGAACGTTTACGGTGTTGTCGCATTGAGTGGATGGCACTGACTGGTCATCTGAATTTAGAACTGAGAGGGAAATGTATGCTTAGATGCTATTTATCCTTAGCACTAAAACTATTCAAGTGAATGTGATATGTCTTACTGCTTGAGGCCAAAGGTTTCAAAGGAATCTGCTGGCATTCAGTCAATCCAATAGATATAAGACACAACTTCTATTGCTATGTTTCATCCATTGAGAGATATGTAAATCTATTTCCATTGATATTAAAAAGTAAAGTGAAATTACAAATCTGGCATTCTGGTGGTTCCATTGACAACAATTGGCAATAGTCAACAATATCCAGCTCAATATGTGATCAATATTGTACTGTGCTCCATGGGATCTTGCTGTGTATAAATTGGTTTCTGTATCTCTTACATCAAAATAATGGCTGCACATCAAAATTATTTCATTGATTGTAAAAATAAAATTGTATGCTCTGAGGTTGTGAAAAACATTGTACAAATGGTAGTGTGTCTCTTTTGTTCCCAAAGTACTTTGCAAACCTTCATTTGTTTGCTCCACAGTTGGCAACCTAGGCCCTAAGCTCCCATTTTTCTTCCATAGACCACACAGTCCACCCACAGCTCCTCAAGATGCTCCCTAAACCCACCTACTGCTCAAGCCATATCCACCTCCCCTAACGACGTCCAGCATGGCTCAAATTTTATTTGATGACACACATCGGAAGTACTTTGCAATGCTTTTCTACCTAAAAGGTGTTCCATAATTGGAAGTTCTTGATTTACCTCATGGTTCCATAGACCATAATTCACCTTCTACACACTAATGGAAAATGACATATTTTCTCAGCAGTCAGTTTGTAATAATGTATTTAATAAATTGTTGGGTGTTATAATCCACTTCCAAAATGTGGCTTCATTAACTTGAAATGTATTTAAGTTTGGAAGTAGCATACAATGCAATGCTGCTACAATATAAGCACAATTAGTGCAAATGACCATGGACACATTTCTCGACTTAAATAATTACATTTAGAACTTAGAGAAGTCTCTAGTAAATCTTCTGGAAATTATTGTAGAATGTCAAATATCACTTCACCAGTAATGCTTGCAATCCTTGATATTATCCCAGTGAAGCTTTCATGCCCACTCTAATGTCCCTTCTCTAAGAAAGTGACCAGAATTACATACCCTACTGTTGGCATAACCATTGCTTTGTATAAATTCATAAATTCGCCTTTCCTCTTTTAGTTTAATATAATTTAGTTTAATTTATTATCATGTGTTCCGATGTACCGTGAAAATCGTTTGTTGCATGTTAATCAGTCAGCGGAAAGACAATACATGATTACAATTGAGCCATCCATTGTGTACAGATACATGGTAAAGGGAATAACATGAATAACATTTAGTGCAAGACAAAGTCCAGTAAAATCCGATCAAAGATAGTTTGAGAGTCTCCAATAAGGTAGATAGTAGCTCAGGACTACTCTCTAGTTGTTGGTGGGTTGATTCAGTTGCCTTATAACAGCTGGGAAGAAGCTGTCCCTGAATCTGGACATGTTCGTTTTCACACTTCACACCTCTTGCCTGATGGGAGAGAAGAGAAGAGGGAATGGTTCGGATGTGACTCATCTTGATTATGCTCTTGGCCTTGCCGAGGTTGCGTGAAGTTTAAATGGAGTCAATAGAAGGGTTATACAGTACATTGTTATAAGTGATATTTGATATTCCTCCATCATTATTAATGTTTCCAGTTCTCCAGAATTTGTACTGCTTTATACAAATATAGATAATTGTCTGGAGTGATGACTGTTAACTTTTTATATCTAGTTATTCATCCCTCTCCAGCTCAAACCAAGAATCTGCTCATCTATTTCACAGTAGTTTAAATTCTCTCCCTTGGTCTATTTAACTTCTCCACAAGGATAATGGTTTCACACTTTATGGCGGCTTAAAAGGACTCAATGTTCAGGGTGGTAATTAGCTCTTCTACCACTGACAATGTCAGCTTTGTAATCACGGCTCTCTGTCCATCAGATTCTAACAGATTGAATAAATGCATCATTCATCATGGTCTCCATGATATGTTTGCCAGGGCTGATTCCTTCATACATTCCAAGTAGGCATAAACAAGTTTGCCTCAGGTACAAGAATGCTACCCCAGCAACCTCTCTTTCATCCGCCTTTCATCTCTAAAAATAATATCAAGCTCAGTGGAGTTTGGTGCCCGTTTTACAATTTTCCTTACTGCATCAAAAAGATTCAAATCCATTCCTGATTGACAATGTTCAGGTAGTCACACACAATAAGAGATCCTGCTGCCGAAGAAAAGGTTTTGTAACTGGTTTTATTTCCTTAGAATTACTATCCAATTATTTGTTATAATAATATATCACGTATTTTGCTCATAGCACCTCAACAAAGTTGAGAGTAAATATACATGCAATGCAAATGAGAGATAATAAAATCTACGTACATCAATTCAAAGACCTCATATGTGTTACGGTGCATGTTGCAATGACTTGAATGTCTACCTCATCATTAATTGCAAACACTCTTGCTAAATGTTTTGCTGGTTTTATGGATCTGCAAAAAAAAGCAATCAACACAACAATATTTTAATATCAACTCATCACTTACTGCCCTGTGGCTAAATCCTTGGCAACCAGTTGAAAGACAGTTGGCACACAATGAAATTGAATGCTTTCAATTGGTGACTTATTCACTTAAGGCTGAGCTGTTAGATTGAATTTGATGTTCCAGCAGGGTGCATCTTTGCAGAAAGGTTTGCTTGCAGCACGAGCACTCATGGCTTTAATGGTAATAAAATTGAACAAAGCAAAATGTTAGTGCCCATTGGCCTATCTCATGCTCATACCACACAGTTACATGGAATAAAGATGCCATCAATATTGTATGAAGCACACCGAGACACATGGCCCATTGATTACAATCATCAGATTCTAAAAATTGACTGCCTCGAGATTCAAGATACTTACGGTAAACTTATGTGGTACCTTCGTGATCACAGATAAAAACATTAATTTTTAGTAATTTTTAACAGATAAAAAAGGGTGGCACAGTAACACAGCAGTGGAGCTGCTGTCTCACAGTGCCAGAGGCCTGGTTTCAATCCTGACTATGGACGCTGACTATGCGGAGTTTGTACGTTCTCCCTGTGACTACGTGGGTGTTCGCCAGGTGCGCTGGTTCCCTCCCACATTCCAAAGATGAACAGGGTTTATAGATTAGTTGGCTTCTGTAAATTGCCACAAGTTTGTAGGATATGAAGTGGGATAACGTAGAACTAGTGAACGGGCAATTGAAGGTTTGCCTGGACTCGCTGGGCTGATGGACCTGTCCCCACACTGTATCACTCAACTAACTTAAACTAAACTGAACTAAATTCAATTAAATTAAACTAAACTAAACTAAACTTTTCAGCTTTGTTTAAGTTTCAGTTTAAATCATATAAAGATGATTTAGAAATGTCAACAAAACAAATAAAGTGGTAGTGAGGGGAAGTAGGGTAGTTTAACTTCCTGACAATCTGATGGAACATATCTGACCCTGTTTGTCTGGATGTTTGTCCTGCTGTAGTCCATTGGCTTTGCTTGGCAGCGAGAGGGCAGATCGATCGGCAGATAAGCAGATCTGTCTGTGAGGGATGACTGGAGTGATGGAAGACATGCCAGGGATATGTAAATTCTAGGACAATGTTCCTTTGCATGTCTGGTATAGGGACTGCTGGAGGTGGGCTGTTACATTATTTTGCTCTATTATGAAAACATATATTCAACAGTTCACATTACAAGCCATACAAAATAGCCCATGATCTGCAATAAAGTAAAGCGAGAGTCAAGAGTCAAGAGTGCTTAATTGTTGTATGCACTGGGAACGGAATCATTAAATTCTTTCATGTTGCATCTTTACAGATATATTGACACAACATTACAATAAATAAATATATAATAATCTATAATACAATAAATAATCAGTAATACTAGATAACCAGACCATAATTGTGCAATCTGAAGTACATTGGGGCACTGATACAAAGTCCATAACAGATTGTTGCTGTGGTAGGATTGTGCAGGGTTGAACAGAGCTTGTTGATTTATGGGAAAACGTTGTCCTTAAACCTGGATATAATAGTTCTCAGGCTCCTATACTTTCCACATGATGGTAGCAGTGAGATAACAGTGTGGTCAGGGTGGTGTGGATCTTTGAAGATATTAGCTGCCTTCTTGATGCAGTGCATCCTACAGATCCCATCAATAGTGGGGTGGTCAGTACCTGTAAAGGACTGGGCAATGTACATCGCTTTCTGCAGCTTTCTTCATTCATGGCCATTCAAATTACTTATTACCAGCCTCATGAAGCACTTCAGTACAATGGATGTGAGTGCCACCAGTCGGTAGACATTGGCGCACCTCACCTTTCTGTTTTTAGGCACCAGCATTATAGATCGATACAAAATGCTGGAGTAACTCAACGAGTCAGGCAGCATAGAAACATAGACATAAAAACATAGAAAATAGGTGCAGGAGGAGGCCATTTGGCCCTTCGAGCCAGCACCGCCATTCATTGTGATCATGGCTGATCGTCCACTATCAATGACCCGTGCCTGCCTTCTCCCTATATCCCTTGACTCCACTAGTCCCTAGAGCTCTATCTAACTCTCTATCTAACTCTCTCTTAACTCCATCCAGTGACTTGGCCTCCACTGCCCTCTATGGCAGGGTATTCCATAAATTCACAACTATCTGGGCGAAAACGTTTTTTCTCACCTCAGTCTTAAATTACCTCCCCTTTATTCTACGACGGTGCCCCGCTGGACTGTGCCCCATTGGACTTGCCCAACATTGAGAACATTTTTCCTGCATCTAGTTTGTCCAGTCCTTTTAAAATGTTATATGTTTCAATAAGATCCCCCCTCATCCATCTAAACTCCAGTGAATACAAGCCTAATCTTTTCAATCTTTCCTCGTATGACAGTCCCGCCATCCCAGGGATCAATCTCGTGTACCTACGCTGCATTGCCTCAATTACAAGGATGTCCTTCCTCAAATTAGGAGACCAAAATTGTACACAATACTCCAGATGTGGTCTCATCAGAGCCCTATACAACTGCAGAAGAACCTCTTTACTCCAATACTGAAATCCTCTTGTTATGAAGGCCAATATTCCATTAGCTTTCTTCACTGCCTGCTGTACCTGTAAGCCAACTTTCAGTGACCGGTGTACAAGGATGCCCAGGTCTCGCTGCAGCTCTCCTTTACCTAACCTAACTCCATTGAGATAATAATCTGTCCCCTTGTTTTTGCCACCAAAGTGGATAACCTCACATTTATCTATATTATGATGCATCTGCCCACTGACTCAACCTGTCCAGGTCACCCTGCAACCTCCTAACATCCTCTTCACAGCTCACTCTGCCACCCAGCTTTGTGTCATCCGCAAACTTGCTAGTGCTGCTCCTAATTCCCTCTTCCAAATCATTAATATATATGATAAACAGTTGCGGCCCCAACACCGAGCCTTGCGGCACTCCACTTGCCACTGCCTGCCATTCTGAAAAGGACCCGTTCACTCCTACTCTTTGTTTCCGGTCTGCCAACCAATTTTCTATTCTAATTTTAGTCACCAGCCTCCTGTGCGGGACCTTATCAAAGACTTTCTGAAAGTCTAGACACACTACATCCACTGGCATCCCTTTATCCATTTTACTTGTCACATCCTCAAAAAATTCCAGAAGATTAGTCAAGCATGATTTCCCTTTCATAAATCCATGTTGACTTGGACTAATCATTTTACTGCTATCCAAATGCCCCATTATTACCTCTTTAATAATTGACTCCAGCATCTTTCTCACCACCGAACTCAGGCTAACTGGTCTGTAATTCCCTGTTTTCTCTCTCGCTCCTTTCTTGAAAAGTGGGATAACATTAGCTATCCTCCAATCCACAGGAACTGATCCTGAATCTATTGAACATTAGAAAATGATCACCAATGCGTCCACTATTTCTAGAGCCACCTCCCTGAGGACCCTGGGTTGCAAACCATCATGTCCAGGGGATTTATCATCCTTCAGTCCCATTAGCCTACCCAATACTATTTCTCGCCTAATGACAATTTATTTCAGTACCTCAAACCCCTTAGATCCTCTGTCCTCCAGTACATCTGGGAGATTGTTTGTGTCTTCCTTAGTGAAGACAGATCCGAAGTACCTATTCAACTCTTCTGCCATTTCCTTGTTGCCCAGAATAATTTCACCCGTGTCTGCCTTCAAGGGACCCACATTTGCTACTTTTCTTCCCTTAACATATCTAAAGAAGCTTTTACTGTCCTTCTTTATATTCCTGGCCAGCTTCCCTTCGTACTTCATCTTTTCAGTCCGTATTGCCTGTTTTGTTTCCTTCTGTTGTCCTATGAAAGTTTCCCAATCCTCTGGCTTCCGGCTACTCTTTGCTGTGTTATACATATTTTCTTTTAGTTTTATTCTATCCCTAACTTCTCTTGTCAGCCACGGTTGCCTCCTTCTCCCCTTTGAATCTTTCTTCCTTTTTGGAATGAAATGATCCTGCGTCTTCTGGATTATGCCCAGAAATTCCTGCCATTGCTGTTCCACCGTCATTCCTGCTAGGATCCCTTTCCAGTCTATCTTGACCAGCTCTCCTCCCATGCCTTCATAGTCCCCTTTGTTCAACTGCATCATTGCCACTTCCGATTTATCGTTCTCCTTCTCAAATTGCAGATTAAATCTAATCATATTATGATCGCTACCTCCAAGCGGTTCCTTTACCTCGAGTTCTCTTATCATATCTGGTTCATTGGACAACACCATATCCAGAATTGCCTTTTCTCTGGTTGGCTCCATTACAAGCTGCTCTAAGAATCCATCTCAGAGGCATTCTACAAACTCTCATTCTTGGGGTCCTGAACCAAACTGATTTCCCAGTCTACCTGCATATTGAAATCCCCCATCACCACAGTGGCATTACCTTCGTTACATGCCAGTTTTAACTCCTGCTGCAACTTACACCCTACATCCGGGCTACTATTTGGAAGTCTGTAGATAACACCAATTAGTGTATTTTTGCCTTTACAATTCCTCAACACAATCCACAGTGACACTACCTCATCAGTCCCTATGTCTTCCATCGCAAGGGACTGAATTCCATCCCTCACCAGCAGAGCTACCCCCCCCTTCCTCTGCCCACCTGCCTGACCTTTCTATAGGATGTATAACCCAGAATATTAAATTCCCAAGTCCGATCCTCCTGCAGCCGTGTCACAGTAATCCCCACAATGTCATATCTACCAACCTCTAACTGAGCCTCAAGCTCACCTACTTTACTTCTTATACTTTGCGCATTCATATACAATACTTTTAATTCCTTACGCATCTCACCTTTCACATCGATCCGTATTACACTTGGCCATACTCTCATGTCCTTTTGTGAGCTTTCTTTCCTGTTAATTCTGGGGTCATTAACCATCCCTTTACTCTCTTTTCCTTTAATTCTGTCCTCAACTATCCCATTTGACACCCACACATTCAGGTCCCATTTCACCCTGTTCCTGCTCTCGCCAGCACGAGGAACTAAAGCAAACCGGAGATAACAACCCTGGAGGTCCTGCTTTTCAGCATTTTTCCAAGCTCTCTAAAGTCACGCTGCAGAATATTCATCCCCTTCTTTTCAACATTTTTTGTGCCGATATGCACTACCACTTCCGGCTGTTCACCTTTGCCCTTGAGGATTTTCTGCACTCTGTCAATGACATCCTGGATCCTGGCACCAAGAAGGCAGCACACCATCCTCGAATCCCATCTGTTCCTGCAGAAACCCCTGTCCGTACCTCTCACAACGGAGTCTCCAACTACAATGGCTTTGTCTGACGTTGGCCTCTTTGGTGTTGGCTCAACACCCCTTTTTGCTTCGCAAGCCAGTCCACCGCTCAGTGTGATAACGTCTGTCGCAATAGCTTCTAAGTGGGTGAACCTGTTCACAAGAGGTGCAACACCCGGGGACATTAGCATTCCATGTTTCCCTCCCTTTCTCACTGTCACCCACCTTCTCTCTTCCAGTACCATAGGTGTAACAATCTTACTGTAGGACTTGTCGAGGAACGACTCAGTTTCTCGGACGAACTTGAGGTCATCCACTTGCTTCTCCAGTTCCCCAACACGGTCCTTCAGGAGCTGTACCTGGATGCACTTCTCACATTTGTAGCAGCCAGAGGCACCAGCAGTGTCCTTGACCTCCCACATACTGCAAGCATCACACTGAATCAGCTTGCTTGACATCTCCTTCTTTCGTCTCTCTCTCGCCAGCGTTTTGCGTAGCCTCCTCTCCTCAGCCTCCTTGCCGAAGATTCTCGAGCCAAAGACTCACACTTTTCTCACAGTGCACTTCCCTCACAAGGCCGCTCCCTAAGAGCCGTCCTGCTTATATTGACTGATCAATGGCCTAATTTACAAATCAAATTCCTCAGTTTTAAACTGTTTTCCCCCTCTGACTCACTTCTAACTCTCCTCCCTCTCGGGCTAGAGCCAATCAGTGCTTTTTCCTGCTTCTCTTTGTTGCTGTTGCTTCAAAATCCACGGGAGCATCTCTGGAGAAAACTGAAGACGTGACCAAAAAGGTTGATGAGGGCAGAGCTGCAGATGTTGTGTACATGGACTTCAGTAAGGCGTTCGACAAGGTTCCGCATGGTAGGCTGCTCTGGAAGGTTAGATTGCATGGGATCAAAAGAGAGATAGCTGAATGGATAGAAAATTGGCGCCATGGAAGGAAGCAGAGGGTAATAGTTGCTTCTCAGGCTGGATGCCTGTGACTAGTGGTGTGCCTCAGGTTTCAGTGCTGGGCCCGTTACTGTTTGTCATCTACAACAATGATTTGGATGAGAACATACAGGGCAAGATTAGCAAGTTTGCTGATGATACAAAATTAGTGGTTTTGCAGATAGTGAAGATGGTTGTGAACGATTGCAGCAGAATCCGGATCGATTGGCCAGGTGGGTGGAGGATGGTTGATGGAATTTAATGCAGAGAAGTGTGAGGTGTTGCATTTTTGGACATCAAACAAGGGCAGGACCTTCACAGTAAATGATAGGTCTCTAGGTAGTGTTGTAGAGCAGAGGGATCTAGGAGCACAGGTGCATGGTTCCTTGAAGGTCAAGTTGTATGTAGAAGGTTGTTGGCACTTTGGCCTTCATCAGTCATAGTATTGAGTATAGAGGTTGGGAGATCATGTTGCAGTTGTATAAGACGTTGGTGAGACTGCATTTAGAATATTGTGTCCAGTTCTGGGCACCATGTTATAGGAAAGATATTGTCAAGCTTGAAATGGTTTAGAAAATATTTACAAGAATGTTGCCAGGACTGGAGGGTGTGAGCTATAGGAAGAGGTTGAGTAGGCTGGGTCTCAATTCCATGGAGCATAAGAGAATGAGGAAAGGTCTTATAGAGACTTTTTGCTAGATCCTAGCATGACAAAGAAGGTTGTGAGGTCTCGTTCATAGTATTTATTTTCTATTGACGAGCAACAGATTTAGACTCCAGTGGTTTTGCAATGAATTAGAAATTCATGTAAATGCATATGGATTTTTCAATAAAATGAGAAACTCAGATAGGAAAAAGGAATCTGAAAAAACGGTGAATACATCTGGTGAACCAATGTATTATGTATTACTCATTGCTCCAGTTTTCTTCAGAATAGGATTTTGTTTAATATAGAATAGATCGCCAGTGATGATACATGAGTTAATAGCTGGATTCCTGTACCTATTATGTCTATTTACAGCTGTGCAACACTGCAACATCTGTGCCATGTGTTCTTCCTTTGGTTTACAGGATTACAATTGGCTTTCTCATTAATCAATGTGATGCAGATGGTGGTGGTGATGTGATGTATTATTAGTCCCATTTTTTCAGGCTGCAGCAAATTAATCTTGAAAAGACATGAATTTAAAATGTTCCGAAGCCACATAGTCCTGAGGTGAAGATAGTGATGCATTGTCTCATCTAGGTTTCTTATCGGCCTATTCTAGACCTCCTTCTGGTTTCATGACCTCTTTGGGTTTAACCATTGACGTTTTACATAATCTGTTCCAGGGAGAATTTTATTCTGTGGAATAGCTAACAGCAATGGCTTTCAGTTATACAGTGCTATTCACACAATAAAGGTATCCCAAAGCTTTTCAGACAAGTGTCATTAAACAAAATTGATGCCGAGTCATATGAAGATATATTAGGATAGCCAGTGGAAGCAGAGATGGACTTATAATCTTAAAAGATGAAAGAGAATGAGTAGGAGAGAGAGAGAGAGAGGGAGAGGGAGAGGGAGGGAGGGGGGGAGAAGGAGGGGGAGAGGGAGAGGGAGAGGGAGAGGGGGAGAGGGAGAGGGGAGAGGGGAGAGGGAGAAGAGGAGGGGGGAGAGAAGGAGAGAAGGAGAGAAGGAGAGAAGGAGAGAAGGAGTGAGGGAGAGAGGGAGAGGGAGAGGGAGAGGGAGAGAATGGGAGGAGTCGGAATTCCAAAAATAAGCCGGGCCCATTCAATATGGGAGGGGGGTACGATTCACTTTGTTTGCTCCCATTCACTTTGGGAGGGGGGTACGCCAGGGGTATCCCATGTCTGGTCAGTTATAATCGGTCTGTGTGGAGCCGTTTCTGTGTCTTCTTCCGAGGCGGTTTACAGGCCTGGCTCTACCAGGAACCGGGAGAGGAGGTGGTTCTCTCGGCCTACGCCGAGGATGTGCCCCTTACGTTCACTGACCCTGTTGACCTGTGAAGGATACGTAAATGCCAGCAAGTTTTCTCAGCTGCATCGTCCGCCAGGATCAACAGGAGTAAAGGGTCTGTCCCAGTAACGCAACTTTTCAGCGACTGTCTTCGACCTTCAAGCTCAAGGGCACTAGCCTGAAAAACCTCGAGCTGGAGCGACTGTCAGCGATGAAACCACGAGCCGGATAGACCGTTCGCACACAAACACACACACACAAACACACACACACACACAAACACACACACACAAACACATCGCAAAGGTGGGGGCCAGGGAAAGCGGGGGAGCGCTGTCTGAAATTTACACCCACGATGAACAGGAAGGTAAAAGACGGCTGGCAGAGTTACTGTGAGTTCTTTAGAGATCGCGGAGAGGACGGTGGGGGGGGAGAAGGGGGGGGGGGGGGGGGAGGGGGGTGGGGGGGGGGGGGGGGTGGGGGGTGGTAGAAGGGGGGGAGAGGGGGGGTGAAGGAGTGGAGACACTTTTAAGAAGCCAGACAACTTTTATTAAAATTTAGCGGGCATTTAACATTACTGGTCTTACCTTTTTTTTCTCAACGAGCTTTACCTTTGACCACCTTCGATTGCCTTCGCTTACCTTTGATTACCTATGATCACATTACAACCTACTACATTACAACCTACCTACCTCGACTAAACCTACGAGTAAAAAAAAATCAATTTTTTCAATGGCGACCTTTTTTTACTCGCGGGCATTTTTCAGCATGTTGAAAAAAACGCGGCGACCTAGCTGAGACCTCGAGTACACGGGGACCACTCTTGAGCATGAAGGAGAGTTATGCCCCTGTCCCACTTAGGAAACCTGAACTGAAACCTCTAGAGACTTTGCGCCCCACCCAAGGTTTCCGTGCGGATACCGGACATTCCCGGAGGTTTTCGTTAGTCTCCTTACCTGCTTCCACTACCTGCAACCGCCGGCAACCACCTGCAAGTCTTCAGAAGTTTCCGTTCAGGTTTCCTAAGTGGGACAGGGGCATAACAAAGACCTCCTAGGACCTCATGTCGACCATGCTGCGAGTATGAGTCGAGGACAAACTCTTCCAAAACTCGCGATTTAGGTCGCCGCAGTGGGACAGGCCCTTAAGTGTTCTGGACTTTTAGTGAGCAAGTGGCAGGTGGACTCCCCGCCAGATAGGATGAGGTCGTATGCATGGAGCACCACGGACCTCCTCTACCTGGGGGTCTACCTGAGGTTGCTTGGCCGGCGAACTGGCAGGAGCTGGAGACGAAAGTCGTCGTCCGGCTGGGATGCTGGTCATGCTTGCTTAGAGTTCTTTCATTTCCAGGGTAGGGTGCTGGTCATAAACAAGCTGGTGGCCTCCATGTTATGGTACCGGCTGGCTACTCTTGTCCTGCACCCTATCTTTGCAACCACAATGCAGAAGAGGCTGGCGGATTTATTTTGGGGAGATAGGAAACACTAGGATTCCACAGCAGTTCCGTGTCTCTCATTAGAGGAGGTTGGCCAGTCCTTGGTATGCGTACATACCCAGATAGCGGCTCTCTATCTGAGGACTCTGTGGAGGTACATGTACACAGAGCCCCCCCCCACCTCCCCCTTTACATCGGGGACCTGGGGTGGAGAGTGTTGCACAGAGCCATGGTGTGTAATAAACTTTTGAGTCGGTTCATGGGCTCACCAGCCACCTGTATCTTCTGTGGCGAGGAAGAGACCATGTTCTACGTGTATATGTTGTGTGAGAGGTTGCAACCCCTCAAGTTTTGGCTGCTCCCATGGATTTTGAATCAACAGCAACAAAGAGAAGCAGGAGAAAGCACTGAGTGGCTCTAGCCTGAGTGGGAGGAGAGTTAGAAGTGAGTCAGAGGGAGAAAACAGTTTAAAACTGAGGAATTTGGTTTGTAAATTGGTAAATTGGTAAATTAGGCAATTGATCAGTCAATATAAGCAAGACGGCTCTTAGGGAGCGGTAGTGAGGCAGTGGCCTGGTGAGTAAAGTGCGAGTCTTTGGCTTGAGAGTCTTCGGCGAGGAGGCTGAGGAGAGGAGGATACACATAAAGTACAAGTGGACAGAACGCAGTGAACACATGTCGGGGCAGATGAGGCAGTGTGAGGCTTGCAGAATGTGAGAGCACAGGGACACAGATGGAGCCTCTGGCAGCTACAACGTTGACAAGTGCATCCTGGTTCAGCTCCTAAAGGACCGTGTTAGGGCACTGGAGAAGCAGCTGGATGACCTCAGGGCCATCCGGGTAAATGAGAGTTTCCTGGACAGGACCTACAGTAAGGTAGTCACGCCGAGGATTCGGGAACAACCAAGGTGTGTGACGGAGAGAAAGGGTGGGAATTGTGGAGTTCAGAAGACTCTGGTGACTGCCTAATGAAAACAGGTACGCCCTCTTGGGAACTGTCCGGGGAGACGATGTTTCCAGGCTGAGCGGCGGACACCTCGGTGGCTCCAATCCTAGAGATGGGACTCGACCAGCGAGACCAACGTCGGGCAGAGCCCTAGTGGTGGATGACTCCATTGTCCGAGGAGCAGACTTGAGATTCTGTGGCGGCAGACAAGATGCGAGGATGGTCTGTTGCCTCCCTGGTGCCAGGGTTCAGGATGTCACAAGCCAAATTCGAACAACCCCGAGAGAGAAGGTGAACAGCCGGCAGTAGTTGTGGACGTTGGCACAAACAACATCGGGAAGAAGAGGAAGGAGGTTCTCCAACATGACTTCAGATAGTTGGGAAGAAGACTGGAATGCCAGACTTCTAGGGTGGTTATCTCTGGATTGCTTCCAGTACCATGTGCTAGTGAGGACAGGAACAGGGAGATAGGGGATCTGAATCTGTGGCTGGTGCAGCGAGCAAGGATTTAGATTTATAGACCACTGGGATCTCTTCTGGGGTAGGGGTGACCTGTACAAAGGGGACGGGTTAGACCTTAACTGGAGGGGGACCGACATTCTGACAGGCAGGTTTGCTATGTCTACATGTGTGGGTTTAAACTAAATGGTGGGGGGGAGGGATTGACAAATTGGGAGTATAAAGATGGTTGAAATGGAAGTGACTACAGGAAAAAATTACAAAAGATTCTCAAATTAATGGGAAGGAAAGCTTGAGAATGGACCACAGAGTAAGGTCAGGGTCAATTGCGAGTGGGGAAGTGAATACAGAGATCAAAGTATGATGTATGAATGCGCGAAGTATAAGGAATAAAGTGGACGAGCTTGAGGCTCAGTTAGAAACTGCAAGTATGATGTTGTGGGAATTACTGAGACATGGCTGCAAGAGGGCCAGGACTGGGAATTGAATATTCAAGGGTATACCTCCTATCGAAAAGACAGACAGATGGGCAGTCCCTTGCAAGGGGTGACATTGAAACAGGAGATCAGGAGTCATTATGGATAGAACTAAGGAATTGTAAGGGTAAAAAGACCCTAATGGGACTAATCTACAGGCCCCCAAACAGTAGCCTGGATATATGGTGCAAGTTGAATCAGGAGTTAAAATTGGCATGTAGCAAAAGTAATGCTGTGGTTGTTATGGGAGATTTCAACATGCAGGTAGACAGGGAAAATCAGGTTGGTACTGGACCCCAAGAAAGGGACTTTGATGGATTCTGTGAACAGCTTGTATTGGAGCCTACCAGGGAGAAGGCAATTCTGGATTTAGTGTTATGTAATGAACCGGTTTTGATAAAGGATCTCGAGGTTAATAGTAAGATTAAACGAGAACTTACCAGTTGGAAGTTTGATCGTTAATTTATGAGGAGTACGTTGAGGGAATACATGAAGAACCCTGCCAGGACGCATGCGTGTCATTCTTCAAAGCAGCGGTGTGAAATCACAGATAACTGCAATGACTAAACATAGTAAGATTAGAGAAGAAATACTAGTTGAGTATATGATCAAGTGTGGGAGCGGAGGGCACGTATTCCCTCAACGTACTCCTCATAAAATAACAATCAAACTTCGAACTGGTAAGTTCTCTAATCTTATTATTTTACTTCGGAGTCACGTGAGTGAATACGTGAAGATTTCAAAGCTCTGTGATTTCATGCCGTGGAAACGAGTCCATGCATCACATCTGCCTTAATGACTGTAGGAGGAATTGTGTCAACATAATTTAGACATGAATCCGACATTGAAATCCATGAAATTTTTAACACAAAATTATAGCCCCTATTTATGAGGTAAATTAAATTACAGAACTTAAAATTGTTTCTGCAAACGTTCCAGGTTTTATTTATTTTTTTTTTTTTTTTTTTTTTTGTTTATTTTATTAGAAGTTAATACAGCACAAAACAGTACAGTGGCACCTAATTTTAGGTGCCAACTATGTAATACCGTAATCCATTCTATGTACAACCTCTAGTTTTATGTTATAAGAAAGAAGTAAGCAGAACAAGAAAAAGAAAGCAATAGAAAGGGGAAAAAAGTGGAAAAATAGATGGTAGAGAGTAGAAAAACGTGAAGTGTGTATATAAAAAATAAAAAAAGGAAGAGAGAAAGAGGAAAGTAGAAATAGAAGAGAAGGCCCCTTAAAAGAGAATTTTTCAAATCTGTATTCGGAGATGTAGCTCTATCCGCGTCATGAACTGAAATCAGCAATCCTTACGGCACCGCTGCATCACATGATTCCAAAAAGTCGATGAAAGGAGACCAACTCTTTAAGAATTGGTCATATTTATCTATTAGTCGGAGTCTCATTTCTTCAAGGCGTGCTATGTCCATCATATTCCTAATCCACATTTTAACAGTTGGTGTGGTTGTATTTTTCCAAAATTTAAGTATCAATTTCTTTCCAATTATTAACCCATAATTAAAAAAAAACATTTTGATCTTTATTTAAATTGGTATCTTCTCCTATTATTCCAAATATAATCCATTCCGTTTTGGGTTCTATTCTTGACTTGAAAATCTTTGTAAATATATCAAATATATCACTCCAAAATTTATTCAACTTTGTACATCCAACAAATGAGTGTGTTATATTAGCGTTTTGAAACAAACATTTATCGCATCTGGGAGAGACGTTTGGATAAAATTTATTCAACCTCGTTTTTGAATAATATAGTCTATGTAATAATTTGAATTGAATTAAATTATGTCTTGCATTAATAGAACAGTTATGTGTA
This sequence comes from Leucoraja erinaceus, assembly GCF_028641065.1. NCBI lineage: Eukaryota > Metazoa > Chordata > Chondrichthyes > Rajiformes > Rajidae > Leucoraja > Leucoraja erinaceus. Next base: position 77,009,086 of record NC_073379.1, on the reverse strand, counting down.
TTCATCAAATATTTTTCCCATCTATCCTTCGAGATCTTTGTCATTAGCTCTTGTTCCCAATCTTCCCTTAATGCTTCTGTTGAGGGTGATTCTCTATTTAATATATTATTATAAAAGTTCCAGGTTTAATGACTGGTTTATGATAAAATAGTTGGAATGTTTTTTCCCCTGACCATCCTGCTGCCTTGAGGATTTGGTCCATTGGTACATCCAACTGCATAGCTGCCGATGTAGCTGCAGCCCTGGTGGAATGAGATTTAAAAATATTAGTATCCACCCCAGCCTGTATTAGAACCTGTTTCAGCCATCTTGAGATGGTCTGGACCATCACTCTTTTGTGTGGTTGCTTATGGCTGACTAAAAGTGCCTTCTCATTGCCTCTGATGATTTTCGTGTTCTCCATGTATAACGACAAATGTCTTGCTATACAGAGACGATCATCTGTTGGGTAAGACCTAAATTCTATATTGAGGCCTGCTGATCCCTGTCTGTTCTGCTTAACCATATAACCATATAACAATTACAGCACGGAAACAGGCCATCTCGGTCCTACAAGTCCGTGCCGAACAACTTTTTTCCCCTTAGTCCCACCTGCCTGCAGTCATACCATAACCCTCAATTCCCTTCTCATCCATATGCCTATCCAATTTATTTTTAAATTATACCAATGAACCTGCCTCCACCACTTCCACTGGAAGCTCATTCCACACCGCTACCACTCTCTGAGTAAAGAAGTTCACCCTCATATTACCCCTAAACTTCTGTCCCTTAATTCAGAAGTCATGTCCTCTTGTTTGAATCTTCCCTATTCTCTAACTAATTCATAAATATGAAACGTAATATTTCCATATGAAGAAGTCATGTGTCCAGTCTTAATTTATGTAATGACTATACCCTTTGTGCCGTGACCAAAGCCATTAGCATGACTGTTTTTAATGTCAGTCTATGTAGGGACAGAGCTGTTGCTGGAGACCAATTCCTGAGCATCTTCAGGACAATACTCGCATCCCATATTTGGGAGTACCTGGTTCTTGCGGGATTGGTATTAAAAATTCCCCTCGTAAGTTTTGTTACCAGTGGGTGAGTTCCAACAGAGTGACTCTCTGTTCCTTGCCATAGATAAGTTGATAGGGCACTTCTGGCACAGTTGATGGCACTACAACTGAGCCCCTCATCATAATGGAGGCCTGCCAGGTATTCCAGAACAGACGGGATGTTCATTTCTCTGTAGGTGATGCTGTTTTTGTGACAATACATCTCCCATTTCCTGATATAGACCAGATACTGTTTTTTGGCGGACTGGTTGTGGCCCGATGAAATCATGTTCCCTGTTCGGTCCGTCAGTCCCAGCTGTAGTAGTGGTATTTTTAAACTCTACAAAGTAATAAATTCAAATAGTTACGGCATGGGTGGCTATCCCTTGTTATGGGATGAACCAATAAGTCTGGTCTATTCGGGATGGTGATACATGGTTCTAATACCATGTTCAGTATCACTGGGAACCATGGTTGAGTAGGCCAATCGGGTACTACCAGAATACCAGACGCAGAGTCTTGCTGTATTTTCCTTAATACCTGACTGATGAGGCAGAAAGGAGGGAATGCATAAATAAACAATTTCCCCCAATGCAGCGAAAATGCATCTGTCGCCGCTGCCCCAGGGTCTGGTTCCCACGAAACATAGTTTGATAACTGGTGATTAAGCCTGGATGCGAATAGATCGATATCTGGTGTTCCATACCGTGCTGTAATATCAGCAAATACTTTTTTATTCAACATCCATTCGGTGTTTTCATTAAATTTGCGTGACCTGTTGTCTGCCACTAAATTTAGTTTACCTGGTAAGTAGGTAGCTGATATCCAAATATATCTCTCTGTATACACTATTGCCAAATTGTGTTGGCCAGATTGTCACATAATGTCGATTTGTTTCCACCCATATGGGTGATATATGCTACCATGGTGGTGTTGTCAATTTGTAGTCTAACATGCTGGTGATATAACCCAGAACAATATGACTTAAGGCCATGGAATGCACTTAACATTCCCAGGCAGTTTATGCCCCGTGTTTGTAATAATGATGTCTCCTGTGCATTCCATCTCCCCCACAACTGGAGATGGAATTGATAGCACCCCATCCAAGTGCACTGACATCAGTTTGTAATTCCATAGACGGGTAGCTGATAATGTTTGGATTGGAACAATGCCTAATGTTATCTTTCCACCATTTTAGTTCCATTATGGCCTCTGTTGGTAGCTTCATTGGTCTGTCAAAATGACCAACATAATTTTTGAGTGCTCGTATTTTAGCCCTCTGTAATTTTTGATAATGTAAAGGTCCGATTTGTGTGGCTGGTAACGCAGCCACTATAATGCCAATTATTCTTGCTACCAGTCTGATGGATGGTTTTGTGATGTCAATGATTTTGCTGCAAGCCTCCATGAAGGCTGTAACCTTTTCTTTCGGCAAGGTCACTGACATGTGAACTGAGTTAAGGGTGAACCCCAGATGATCCATTGTGTTAAATAACATCTGTGGTCACCTCTAATGGGTACTGTATAGTAAGCATCTTTTAAAACGATGCTTGCCATGTAGTAACCTAGGAAATCAATTGCTTAGCAGTAACAAAGGTTTCCATCTAGTAATGAATATATAGTACGAAAGTATTCAAATTAGTCAAATCTATGATGATGCGGCAACCACCATCTTGTTTATGATAAAGATTTTGGACTGTAATTCCTGTTTTTCGTGTTGGGTTTCCTCCATTACACCTTTTTTTTATATGGGCACTGTAGTTCAGCATGCGCTTTTGATTTTTTCTTTGCCTGTAAGCATGAACATTCGGTTCGGTACATGCTGATCTGGAGGATTATGTTTTTGTATAAATTAGTAAGATTAAACGAGAACTTACCAGTTTGAAGTTTGATCTGTATTTTATGAGGAGGAACGTTGAGGGAATACATGAAAGAAGCCCGCTACAGCGCATGCGTGTCATCCTTCAAAGCAGCGGTGTGAGGTCACAGATACCCTATATTGACCTAAAATAGCAAGATTATCAAAGAGATACCAGTTTAAGATATGACCCTATGAGGGTGGGAGCGGAGGGCATGTATTCCCTCAACGTTCCTCCTCATAAAATACAGATCAAACTTCAAACTGGTAAGTTCTCGTTTAATCTTACTATTTTACTTCGGAGTCACGTGAGGGACTCCATGAAAGATTTCAAAGCTCTGTGACCTCATGCCGTGGAAATGAGTCCATGCTTCACAACTGCCTTGGTAGTTAGAGAGAAATTGTTAATTATATTCAAAGCATTCATACCAATTATTTAATGGAAATGATAAATAATATCGAATTAATTCAAATCATAACCCTGTATTCTTCAGGGATAAATTATCATACAGAACTTAAAATTGTTCCCCGAAAAAACGTTCCCATACTGCTAACTGGTTTGTTAACATTTCTGAAACGTATTCTCCAACAACCATCCTGCAATCCTGAGGATTTGGTCCATGGATACATCAAGGCGTTTTGCTGCAGATGTGGCTGCAGCCCTGGTGGGGTGAGAATTAAATATGTTATTGTCCACTCCCGCCTATCATATCCCATATTTCAGCCACCGCGAAATGGTCTGAGTTACACTCTATGGTACAGTATCTTATAGCTGATTAAACACCAATTCCTTGCCTCTGATAGCCTTTTTCCCTTACTGTATAACAAAACCGTACTTTACTATACAGAGGCATTTGTCCTCCGGGTAGGCCATCAATTCTATGACCTGCCCCGCTAATCCTGGCCTATTTTGTTTAATAATACGGTCCTGGATCACACCCCCAATCTTCGTGCCGCAATAGTGAAGCCATCCAGTCTTACTTTTAGCAATAACTGGAGCTTATGCACTGTGACTAGCGCTATCAGCATTACCATTTCTAGTTAGTTATCCAGATTTAATGCTGTAGCCGGCGACCAATTCCTTAGCAAGATCAAAGCCACACTTACATTCCAAATATAGTTGTATCTTATTTTTTGGTGGCTTGGTGTTAACATATCCTCTAAAAATTTTTTAACTGCCAGAGGATGTGATCCCACAGACTGTCTTACTGTTTCTTGCCATTAATGACTTGACAATGCACTTTCGGCACTATTCACAGTGCTGAAACACAGTCCTCCATATTGCAGGCTGGTAAGCAACTGTAGCACCCCCGGAACATCCTTATTTCTGTGGTCCAGAAAGTTATCATGGCAGTAATTAGTCCATTTTAATATGACCTAAATACTGTTATTGAGTAGACCTTCTTCGTGCTGCTGTGATCATGTCCACAGTTCTTTTGATAGCCCCATGTCCCGTAGCGGTGTTTTAGAGTCTACAACCTACTAAATCAATATTTTCTATGACATGGATAGCTATCCTCAGTTACTGGATGCACCAGCAACTTAGGACTACGTCTACCGTTATACATAGTTCCAGCACCATGTCCTGTACCCCGGAAAACCATAGTTGGGTAAGCCAATCAGGTACTAAGACATCCCCGATGCCGATTCCTGTTGAATGTCCCTTCGTACCCCAAATTTATAAAATAGACAAGGAGGTAATACATAAATGAAAAAACCCTCCCCTAGTGCAGTGAAACAGCATCTGTAGCTTCTGCCTCAGGATCTGGTATCAATGATACATACCTCGGTAACTGGTGATTTAACCCCGGATGCAATTCTAATATCCGGCCTTACCTACTTTACTGATTTTAGCAAATACCATCTATCCAACATCCATTTAGTACTTCCAATAATTTTTCGTGGCCTGGTGTCTGCCACTGATTTAGTATCCCTGGTAGATACGTAGCCCATAACCAAATATTCCTTTGGACACACCATTCCCAAGTTTAATTTGCCAATTCATCACAAGCTGGTGATATCTTTCCACCCATATGACTTAAATATGCCATCACCGAGGTATTATCTATCTACCATCTACCATGCTGCAGTTTCATTCCTGAGCAATAAGATTTTAGCCCATGAAATGCACTTAACATTTCTAACCCTTAGTGTTATGTAGGTTAGCTTCTTATATATTCCATCTCCCCCATAGCTCGAGATGGTATCAGTTGTACCATAACCAATTGCACTGGCATCTGTTTGTAATAGCACAGCCGAGTTGACCTCTGTGGCTTTCCATATTAGTAAGTCATTAACATATTAAATGTGTTAATGGTGTCAATTTTGACTTAAGTGGATGGACAATGCATCCCAGCTGCACAAACAATTGATTAGTGGCAACCACTGCCTAACATGCCGATTCCTAAGTTATTCCCACAATAAGGATATCATCCAACTATACCATAATTCTATGATTTTGGTGTTGCAGCAGTCCCAACACTGGTTTAAAATTTTTCCCCCAGTTTGATATTGAATAGCAAGGATCTTAAATTAATACTTCCCATAGACTAGCCTGCTGCACACTAAATCTTAGCACTGCTAAACATATCCATTTTTAAAATGAATATATTGCACAACATTGTGAAGTATTGATAATCCATAATAATACGGCATCCCCCATCTTTCTTATTTCTAATAAAGATGTTTGAGACAAATCCTGTTGTTCAGGTTTAGTTTATTTCATACCAGCATGTATATCTATCCGGTTATGTACTGGAGGGTTTTGTTCGTGTAGAACTCTATCAGATATCCCTTAAAACTGCTAAGGATATATCTGTCCATGGATATATTACACCAAGCATCAACATGAAGTTGCAATATCCCCCCAACTTCCGTGCTCCCTATTAATACTGGAGCCCCAAATTCACCTGCCTCCATGGTTATTGGTGGTAACCAAGTTATTTTCCTTGGTTTCATATGCGGTTGTGGAGAGCCTAAAGGTTAATGTTAGTTTGCATCTCCACAGTGGTCGTCCCGGCCAAACCCTAAACAGGACGCTGCTGCTGGGTACCTCTGCCCAATTCTTTGTAGTATAATTACAAAAACACACTACCTCTCTTAGGATGCACATAAGGTTAATGTCTTCCCCAGAAATCCTTTGGATGCTTTAATCAGCCCCAAAGTCAAGCCACCACGCCAATTCTTTACCTGTTTAGACAGGTCTCCCCCCCCCCCCCCCAAATAACGGGGTCTATAGCCCTTTGCTCACATAGTATAGCGAACTAGGGTCTAGAGCTGGCTGAATGGCCCTTCAACTACACATTTCAAAAATAGTGCTAATGGCATCCTTAAGGTCACTAATTTTGTACCCGCCATGAGACCTTTCAGAGTATTACAGCCTTCCCAACACGTCTGCAAATGCACCTGTAATAATGGCTACATTGAGAGCACCACAATATTCCCGGGGTATAGAACCCTTGCCAACACTTCAGCAAAATATTAGCTTGAAGTTAATGGGTGGACTCACAGTCCTTCAATACTCACAGCCATCCTTCTCGAAATCATTCTCCGTGAGTTCTGCTGGCAGTACTGCTCATCATGTTCGGCAGGTTGTTTTCCCCCCCTTCAATAGGGACAGTGGCTCCATCACCTGCTCAGGCTTTACCCCGTCAGACCTTCGATACCCTCCTCAGAGGCGTCTGACATTTCATGCAGCCCATATGGGAAACTGCTGTGGGACTTATATTATTTGCCCACTGTGGCTATCCTCCAATCCCGGAGCCTGCCACTATGGAGAAATTTACTCCAGCAAACCGCTCCAGCCGACTTACATGCTCTCGGGCACTAGTCGTCGCGGGTGCTTAATATATGGGACCGCTCCTGCCGACCTTGGTGCTCTCGGGCACTAGTCGCACGCGGTATATCCCACAGCCCGTCCCCATGCCTACGGGCACTGGACCATTCCCCCTGGTCCTGGTACTCACGGGCACCTCTACCCATTTAGGGTGAAGTTTGGCACTCGCTCCCTTCTGGGAGATGCTGGTGCCGACATTTATTGCTGCCTGCTGCTTGTCATTAAACAACAGCAAACTCTGTGTTGGCAGCCCTTCAGCTCTATACTGACATCCGTAGCTGGCTGCCTGCTGTTCAGCTCACACCAGTAACGACCTGTGGCTGTGCCCTGACGTCCTTAGCTGGCTGCCTGCTGTTCAGCAACACACCAGTCTCTTCAGAATACAGCAGGCACGTCTGGAAAAAAGCACCAAAAAGGTAAGGGAAATCTGTTCTTACCTGTACTGGTTTTCAGCCTGCCGTTTTCGGAGGAACGTCCTTCCTCCCGCAGCCCCACGGACCCCGTAGCGCAGGTCCATGGGCTGCTGTATCCGATGTCAGCTCTCTCTCTCCCGGGTGGTGCAGCTGCTTCAATCAGCTGCAGAGCCCCTAGCGACTGCATCTAAAAATAGACCCAACTTGGTCTAGAAACTCCCCGGGCCGTGTAGCTTTGTTTCCCGCCCGGCAGCAGTCAATCTTGCCGGTGCGGGGAGCGACGTCGGGCACAGCTGTTCTGTGCTAAAAATAGCCGTTTGGGAATCCCCTCCAGAGGATTCGCGCTAACTGCTGCTGCTGGTTCTGGCTGCACTATTTCTGCAGTCTCTTCTCCAGCTCCTGCAGCTTCTTGTATTTCCTACCTGCAAGGTAAGTGGAAAGTTTTTTGCAGTCTCTTACCTGCTTCTTTGCATTTCTCTCTAGGGAGACATCCTCTCCCACGTCTGACTCGTTGAATGCGTGTATGCGATATGACACGCATGCGCTGTAGCGGGCTTCTTTCATGGAGTCCCTCACGTGACTCCGAAGTAAAATCTATGGTATAACCCTATACTTCTGAAAATATGTGTCGGTAGTTAATTTATTCCATGCATCCAGATAGAATTGTAATCTCCCACCAACCTCGTAAGGAACCAGACCCACTTACCTCCATGGTTACTATTGGTAGGTTTGTTACTTTTTCGGCATCCTCCGTGGACGTTGAGGCGCCGGTGTCTGGATCTGTAGTTGGGTCGGTGTTGAGGGTTAGCGCATTCCCCAGGAAGGCCGGTCTGGGCCATGGCCTAAAAAGACCGATGTTGAGTGTTCCTGGCCTTCGAGCATTCACCAGTTTGTCTTGGCCGACTGGTGGTGCATAGGGGTGCTTTTTCTTTTTTTTTTTTTTTTCTTGCCGAAATAGTTTTTAAACGTTGCTTTAATGAGCCCCATGGTTTTACCCTCTTCGTCAAGTTCTTTTACCTGTTTTGATAAGTTGCCTCCAAATAGTAATATTGGTGGTTTGGAGGTTCCAGGTTAGCATAGGGCTGCAAATTAGGGTCTAAAGCCGGTTGGATGGCACATCTTCCTAATGCTGTTTACTCGTATTGGTAGTTTCAAAATAAAGCCAATGCATCCTGGTGATCTTGTGTCATGTCTTTTTTGTTTATTGTGCGGACGAAAACCGTAATTCCCGCTGTTTGGACTTTCAGAACTTTCTGTAGTTTCAAGTCCCTGGCTCTGATTGAGACTCCAACATGTTTTCAAATACACTGGTTGACACTTGGAACATTCAGTGTTTTGCAGTTCCCTCGTGGTAAGTGTCTTGCTGTGCTGTCCAATAATGCCTGTCCTTATAGCTGGTTGAATGACAAGTAGTCGATACTTGCAGCTAGTTTAGGTTCCAGGTTTTGGCCAGTTTGGTCGGGTTGAATAAACTGGGCCACCATATCCAATAGGTTTTCTTGCACCCCATGTGCACTAGGGGTATGTTCTGCACACCCCTCTTCAGGGTCAGCCCAGAATTAACCCCCTGTACACCCCTCTGATGAGGGAGAAACACTGTGCAGCCCTACAAGAGGTACTACTGTAGGACTTACTAGCTGCCCACTGTGACTTGTCTCCATCTCCCGGAGCCTGTCACTTTGGAGTATTTGCTCCAACAGCCGCTCCAACTGGCTCCAATGCTCTCGGGCACTGGCCACTCGCAGCTGCTCCAGTTCCTGCAGCCGCTCCAACCGGCTCCAATGCTCACGGGCACTGGCCGTCGCGGCTGCTCCTGAAGCTGCTCCAACCGGCCCCAATGCTCATGGGCACTGGCCGCTCGCGGCTATTCAGAGTCGGACTCATCGGAGTCAACGACTCTGTTAGTTTTTTGCTTCGCTTTACCGCCCGGCCGTGACCGGTGCGGGAGCGAAGTCGGGCACAGCTGTTCCCATTACGGGAGATTGGCGTGCCGTTGGCTGCTGCTGCCGGCTGCCCGCAACTCCGCGGTCCTCCCCCGCCAGCCTTTTCGCAGCCTTCGTGGATCTGGTCCATGTCTCCACCTGTAGGTAAGTGGAAGGAACGCAGAGTCTCCTTACCTACTGTTCCCGGCTTTCAAATTCTGCCGCTAAGGGGAATATCGTTCCCCCTGCTGTGACTCGTTGCAATGCGTGTAGCGCTATGACACGCATGCGTCCTGGCGGTGTTCTTCACGTAGTCACTCGCGTGACTCAGAAGTAAAATCTATACTGACAGCTAGTTTTTGCTCCAGGTTTTGGCCAGTCTAGTTTGGCGGTATGAAGTTGGACACCATGTCCAGTAGATTTTCACATTCCTGCACCCCCTGCACACTCAATTTCTCTTCTGCAAACCCCTCTTCAGGATCAGCCCAGAACTGACCCCCAGTACTCCCCTCTGATGAGAGAGAAGCACTGTGCAGCCCTACAAGAGGTGCTGCTGTGGGTTTTACATTGAGCCCACAGTGACTCGACTCCATCTCCCGGAGTCTGTCACGTTGGAGCAAATGCTCCACACACCGCTCCATCCGGCTCCAGCGCTCACGGTCGCTGGCCGCCCGCAGCTGCACAAAGTCAGACTCATCTGAGTCCACAACTTTGTTGGTTTTTTGTTTTGCCTTATCGCCCGGCCGCGGAGTGGATCTGGCCGGTGCGGAGGCGACATCAGACACAGCTGATCCCATTATCGGTGATTCAAGTGCCGCTGGCCACTGCTGGCTGCCCGCTACTCCGCGGTCCTCCCCCGCCAGCTTTGTCGCAGCCCTCGTTGCTTTCTTCGATTTGTCCATGCTCCCCACCTGTAATCAGTATGGGGAAAACACAAAAATGACCGCAGAGTAACTCTTCCCTGCAGGTTCCGGCTTTTTTTTAAACTGCCGCTGCGGGGGAACATCGTTCCACCCCACCTGACTGTTTCGCAATGCGTGTAGCGATATGACATGCATGCGTTCTGGCGGGGTTCTTCACATAGTCACTCACGTGACTCCGAAGTAAAATGAGCTATTAGGAAGCAATGACCATAACATGGTCAGGTTTAATCTACAATTGGAGAGGGAGAAGAGTAGATCGGTGGTGTCAGTGTTGCAGTTGAAAAAAGGGGATCATGGGGCTATGAGGGAGGAGCTGGCCAAAGTTGACTGGAAAGATACACTAGTAGGGATGACAGTGGAACAAAAATGGCAGGTGTTTCTCGGAATAATACAGAAGGTGCAGGATCCGTTCATTCCTAGGAGGAAGAAAGATTCCAAAGGGAGAAAGGCTGACAAGGGACGTCAGGGACAGTATAAAAATTTAAGCGAAGAAGTACAACGTAGCAAAGATGAGCGGGAAGCAAGAGAATTTGGTAATGTTTAAAGACAAACAGAAGATAACCAAAAGATACAATACAGGGAGAAAAGATGAGGTACGAAGCTAGCCAAGAATATAAAGTAGGATAATAAAAGTTTCTTTAGGTATGTGAAGAGGAAAACATTAGTTAAGACCAAGGTTGGACCCATGAAGACTGAAAAATGTGAATTTATTATGGGGAACAAGGAAATGGCAGATGAGTTGAACAGGTACTTTGGAACTGTCTTCACTAAGGAGGACACAAACAATCTGATATAGTAGTGGCCAGAGGATCTGAGGTGACAGAGGAACTGAAGGAAATCCACATTAGGCAGGAAATTGTGTTGGATAGACTGATGGGACTGAGGGCTGATAAATCACCAGGGCGTGATGGTCAGCATCCCAGGGTACTTAAGGAAGTGGCTCTATAAATCGTGGATGCATTGGTGATAATTTTCCAATGTTCTATAGATTCAGGATCAGTTCCTGTGGATTGGAGGGTAGCTAATGTTATCGCACTTTTTAAGAAAGGCGGGAGAGAGAAACGGGGAATTATAGACCAGTTAGCCTGACATCAGTGGAGGGATGAGTCAATTATAAAATATGAAATAGCCACACATTTGGATAGCAGTAACAGGATTGGCCTGAGTCAGCATTGATTTACGAAGGGGAAATCATGCTTGACTAATCTTCTGGAATTTTTTGAAGATGTAACTAGGAAAATGAACAAGGGAGTGGATATAATGTACCTGGACTTTCAGAAAGCATTTGATAAGGTCCCACAAAGGAGATTAGTGGGCAAAATTAGGGCACATGGTATTGGGGGTAGAGTGCTGACATGGATAGAAAAATGGTTGGCAGACAGGAAACAAAGAGTAGGGATTAACGGGTCCCTTTCAGAATGGCAGGCAGTGACTGGTGGGGTACTGCAAGGCTCGGTGCTGGGACCGCAGCTATTCACAATATACATCAATGATTTGGATGAAGGGATTCAAAGTAACATTAGCAAATTTGCAGATGACCCAAAGCTGGGTGGCAGTGTGAACTGTGAGGAGGATGCGATGAAAATGCAGGGTGACTTGGACAGGTTGGGGGAGTGGGCAGATGCATGGCAGGTGACGTTTAATGCAGCTAAATGTGAGGTTATCCACTTTGGTAGCAAAAACTGGCAGGCAGATTACTATCTAAATGGCATCAAGTTGGGAAAAGGGAAGTACAACGGGATCTGGGGGTCCTTGTACATCAGTCTATGAAAGTAAGCATGCAGGTACAGCACGCAGTGAAGAAAGCGAATGGCATGTTTGCCTTTATAACATGAGGAATCGAATATAGGAGCAAAGAAATCCTTCTGCAGTTGTACAGAGCCCTAGTGAGACCACACCTGGAGTATTGTGTGCAGTTTTGGTCCCCTAATTTGAGGAAGGACATTCTTGCTATTGAGGGAGTGCAGAGTAGGTTTACAAGGTTAATTCCCAGGATGGCGGGACTGTCATATGCTGAGAGAATGGAGCAGCTGGGCTTGTACACTCTGGAGTTTAGAAGGATGAGAGGGTATCTCATTGAAACATATAAGATTGTTAAGGGCTTGCACATGCTAGAGACAGCTAGAGGCAGGAAACATGTTCCTGGTGTTGGGGGAGTCCAGAACCAGCGTCCACAGTTTAAGACTAAGGAGTAAGCCATTTGGAATGGATTTTTCTCACAAGAGAGTTGTGAGTCTGTGGAATTCTCTGCCTCAGAGGGCGGTGGAGGCAGGTTCTCTGGATGCTTTCAAGAGAGAGCTAGATAGGGCTCTTAAAAATAGCGGTCAGGGGATATGGGGAGAAGGCAGGAACGGGGTACTGATTGGGAATGATCAGCCCTGATCACATTGAATGGCAGTGCTGGCTCAAAGGGCCAAATGGCCTACTCCTGCACCTATTATCTATTTTAGTCCCACAATCCCGGTGTTTGGGCACAGGGCAGGGAGGAGGAAGGGCCGATCGGGAGGGTGTGATCTCCCTGTCAGTTTGCTCCTGGGCCTGGCCAAGATCCAGGCAGCGGGCGGTCGATGGTCACACCAGAGTCGGCTGCCTGCCCCTCTTCCGGGCCTATGTCCGTGCTTGTGTGTCCCTGGAGAGGGCACACGCAGTGTCCACGGGGACACTGGAAGCCTTCCGTGAACGCTGGTCGCTGTGAGGGGTCAAGAACTTTGTAAATAATGATTGCACCTTTGTACTATAATGACTGCTAGATGTATTGTGACCATTGAACGTTTATGTACTTTTGGTATGCTCTAATATTCAATTAGTGAATAAAGTCCTTGGAAAGGAAAAAGAGAGGGACAGGGAGAGGGAGAGGGAGACAGGTGCAGATGTTGATTGAGAAAACACCAGAGTTCAGGATGTTGGTAGCTGAGGACAGCTATAAGTGCAAAATAAATTCAATTTGGGGACACTTAAGAGCCCATGATTAGGTTGGTGACAATATGTCACTGGGAAAGATAGAACAAGGAAATTGGTGAATTTACACTGCCTGGGATTATTGATGAAAATAGTATATTTCTGAACTTAAATAATCTTGTTCTATTTTGTCTCCAACAATAAATTCTACTTCAAATAGTTGCTTTGGATTAAAGTATTTCTACTTGGAAATTGGAAATGTGAGTGCATGCTTTTAGAGCCACTAGATCACATTCACGTCTCTCTACTGACCAGTGTATTTGTAGGGTCAGGTTTTCCTGTCATCACTGACATAGGTGAAATGTTGCAGGAAGATCTTCAGCTTCATCCTGGACCACTCTTGCCATTGACGTCAATGTTACCTCGATTCACAATTGGTCCTTGGATAACACTCATCATAAGATGATAAGATCATGTGATAGGAGTAGAATCAGGCCGTTCGGACTACTCCGCTATTCAATAATGGCTGATCGATCTCTCCCTCCTAACCCCATTCTCCAACCTTCTCCACATAACATCGGACACCCGTACTAATCAATAATGTATCTATCTCACCTTAAATATATCCACTGACGGCCTCCACAGCCTTTGCGGCAAAGAATTCCACAGATTCACCACCCTATTGTGGGCCGAAGAGTCTGTTTCTATGCAGCACTATTATGTGTTGGCATCTACACCTCTTCACAAAAGGCACTACCTTCGACCAGATCAACTTTGCAAGTGAAAGCAGTGTTTGAATCCTTGACCACTTGGAACTGCCGCTCAACAATACGGGGGTTGGCCATCATTGTTACTGGAGCTGCTGAGACCATAATTGTCATATTGCCATGTGATGTGGTGGGGACGGATTCACTTTCAAGCCAGTGAAGATGCAATCACTCAGCAAGACGACGCTGCCACGAGGCTCCAATTAGACCAATTAACCATTTGAAAATACACACTGGGGAACAACTGATGAATTATCAGCAGTAAACAAGTGGTTTACAATCTTTTCACTGCAACTGAATCTGATCAATACCTTCCTGCATGAACAATCATTGCTCACATATTCTTATTCCCTTCAATCCTTCTGGTAAGGTAAGGAGAGGTCCTGGAGAAGGTCCTAGTGTAGTGGACTATCTCAGCTTATGATCTTGCTCAAATCTCTCTGATCCTCTAGTGACATTTCCACTAAAACAGGCAGCACCATGAATTGCAATGATAATCAACGCTACACTGTGGAAACACTGAATCATTACCAGAACAACATGGCAGCTGAAGCATGAGTTTAAATATTTTACAATTATTTGTTTTGCAGGGGTGGTGCAATTAATTTTAAGGGGAAAAATACATTGGTTGACGTCCATGCAACATCAAGGTTTAGTTTAACTAGGTTCACTTTCCATGCATGAATTATGACCTTTCTAGACATGGCTTGGCAGGGAATAGCAGTGCAAGTAGCTGCCATACTAGTGTGACTTTTCTCTGCATTGTTAGTTAGCTCATTCATGTTCATAGGTCATAGGACATGTGAGAAGTAGGCTCATCAAGTGTGTTCCGACAACATAGAAAAGCTTTTCAACACTGCTGTCTTCTTGCCATGCAATGACAAATCAGTGTGTATGATCATGGAAATCATTCTATTGTTCAGTAAAATAAAATACCGGTCCATTTCCCATTTGATAGCTTTGTACATGAGTCTCACTCCTACACTGCCCTGTAATTTCCCCTCTGTTCCTGTTGATGGAAGGCAGTTCAAGCTGTCGCTTAGGGTCTGTAGGTATGTCCTTGATAACCTTGAGGCAGCTTTTGTTCCAGATGAGACTGATTAAGACTAAAACTCAGGCCCCTTTGAAGAAGCTTGGGATTTTGTGCCATAATAGGGGTGAGTGTGCTGAGAAACCGTTCTGGGAAAAGATTGGGCAACATTAATGTGCAAAATTTGCACTCCAAGCGATGAAGCAGCGATAGGTCTATCAATCTGCTGGCACTCAGAATACTTCTCCATTATTTCAGTCAACAGTTAACAGTCAGCAATCAGAAATCAGTCAACTAAAGGGCCTGTCCCACTTAGGCGACTTTTTTTGCGATTGCAGGAGACTCTGCGCTCGCCACATGTTCGCCACAGGTCTCTGGTGAGTCTCCTTCGTGGTTGCGAGGAGTTCCCACATTCTGGGAACTAGTCGCGGCCTCAGTATGGTCGCTGCAAATTTTTCAACATGTTGAAAATGTTTCTGTGACCAAAAATTCAGATTCAGATTCAGATTCAATTTTAATTGTCATTGTCAGTGTACAGTACAGAGACAAGGAAATGCATTTAGCATCTCCCTTGAAGAGCGACATAGCAAACGATTTGAATAAAAATAAAAAATAAAATGGGGGGGGGGGGGGGGGGGGGGGTGGTGGTGATTGGCAGTCACCGAGGTACGTTGTTGAGTAGAGTGACAGCCGCCGGAAAGAAGCTGTTCCTCGACCTGCTGGTTCGGCAACGGAGAGACCTGTAGCGCCTCCCGGATGGTAGGAGGGTAAACAGTCCATGGTTGGGGTGAGAGCAGTCCTTGGCGATGCTGAGCGCCCTCCGCAGACAGCGCTTGCTTTGGACAGACTCAATGGAGGGGAGCGTGGAACCGGTGATGCGTTGGGCAATTTTCACCACCCTCTGCAATGCCTTCCGGTCGGAGACAGAGCAGATGCCATACCATACTGTGATGCAGTTAGTAAGGATGCTCTCGATGGTGCAGCGGTAGAAGTTCACCAGGATCTGAGGAGACAGATGGACCTTCTTCAGTCTCCTCAGGAAGAAGAGACGCTGATGAGCCTTCTTGATCAGAGTAGAGGTATTGTGGGTCCAAGAGAGGTCATCGGAGATGTTGACTCCCAGGAACCTGAAGCTAGAAACACGTTCCACCTCCGTCCCGTTAATGTGGATGGGGGTGTGCGTGCCGCCTCTGGACTTCCTGAAGTCTACAATGAGCTCTTTGGTCTTCTTGGAGTTAAGGGCCAGGTTGTTGTCAGCGCACCATGCTGCTAAGTGCTGGACCTCCTCCCTGTAGGCCAGCTCATCGTTGTTGCTGATGAGGCCAATCACCGTTGTATCATCTGCATACTTGATGATGGTGTTAGTACCATGTACAGGTGTGCAGTCATAGGTGAAGAGGGAGTAGAGGAGGGGGCTCAGCACACAGCCCTGAGGAACGCCGGTGTTCAGGGTGAGGGTTGAAGAGGTGTGCTTGTCTAACCTCACAGACTGGGGTCTGTTGGTTAGAAAGTCCAGTATCCAGTTGCAGAGGGAGGGGTCGATGCCCAGGTTACCGAGTTTGGTGATCAGTTTTGATGGAATAATGGTGTTGAATGCTGAGCTGTAATCGATGAACAGCATTCTTACATAAGTTGGTCGCCATGGAGAAAATCAGTAATCCTGTAGTCGTAGGTGCAGTTAGAGTGGGGTCACCATGTAGTTATAGGTAGTCGGGGTAGTCGTAGGTAGTTTTAGTTAATCGCCTTTGGTGACTATGTCATTTTTATTGGCTCATTGGGGAAAAAAAACGTAAGCACGAGTTTTCAGAACCAAGGATAACTGACCGGTAATGTTAAATGTCCACCGAACTTCACAGCCGTGTATCTCTGGCTTATTAAAAGTTGTCTGGCTTCTTAAAAGTGTCTCCACTCCTTCTCCCCCATTCTCATGCCTCCCCCCTCTTTTAAAGGACTTACCGTACACTGTGCTAGCCGTCTTAACCTTCCAGTTCATCGCGGTGTGTTTCTGTATCACCTTGGCTTTGCACTGTGTGAATTTCAGACTGCGCTCCCATCCGCTTGCCCTTGCCCCTGCCTTTGAGATGTGTTTATGTGTGTATATGCTCCACTCTGATAGTCGCCGTTCCAGTTCCCAGTTTTTCAGGCGACTGCCGGCGAATTGACAGTCGCCGGCAGTCTGCTGAAAAATCACCTAAATGGGACAGGCCCATAACAGATCCTTATTCATGGAGGTCTACCCTGTTCACCAATGGCATCTTCCTGCTTATGTGCAAAAGCAATCTATTTGTGTGCAGTATCTGATGGTGAGCAGATCACTCATGTGCAACATTTGCGTCGCGTCAGTTGAGCTGTGACTTTTACTTTAGTTTAGTTCATTATGGAAACAGGCCCTTCAGCCCACCGAGCATCCAAGGTCAGGATCAAACCCAGGTCTCTGGCGCTGTAGGGTATCGGCTCTACCAGCTTCCTGTGAGAGCAGCAATCTGATTCTGGAGGGATTGTCACTGTTCAATTATAACACCGATCTGCTCTCTCCATGCTCCGCGTATGTGGTCACAATTACACCACTTTGAAGTCACCCTTCCAGCTATGGGTGATGAGGCTGTAAAACTGCAGGTGACATTCCTCTCCACCAAGCTTTAAAACATCAGCATCGATACCAACCTGATTTTATTTTTCATTTGGCATGTGCCCCTTTTGTCCTCATGGACAATCCCAACTGTTATGGAACTGAACATCACAAGCTGCAAAGTCAGACGTCCTGACATTGATATTGCTGATGAAATGTGTATGAAGGAACTGTGTATGCTGGTTTAAACCAAAGATAGACACAAAATGCTGGAGTAACTCACTGGGACAGGCAGTATCTCTGGAGAGAAGGAATGGATGATGTTCAGGGTCGAGACCCTTCTACAGACTTCAGACGATATTGCTGACCTGAGTAAGACACATTGAGAAGCTCAAAGAACAAAGTGCATACATCTTCTACTGGAAGGTAGAAGGGCAAATAGGATTGGGAAGGGCTTGATGAAATATCAAGTAGCTCCCTTGTGGTATGTTTACCGGATGGCTGCTCCAGTCGAGTTTTAAGAACCTCCCACAATGCAGAGAGCAACCATAGTTGTGCAAAGTTTACAGTGGTTCGATGTTGAGGTAGGGTTGTGTGTAGGGTTGTGCAGGATGGGTAACGAGCCTCATGATCGACAGGAAGATATTGGCCTTGAATCTGGAGGAAATGGTTCTCCAGCTCCTGTACCTTCTACCTGATGGTAGCAGTGGGAAGAGAGCATGGACAGATTCCCTGGCCACAAACCGATTAGGGGGCAGATACCTGTTATATTGTGTCATTGTCCAAACGAGGGACTAGTGGCTTCAGGCAGCAGTTTGTGTTTTAGTTGGTTGTTCATCTTACGGCATATGGTTCTTCATTGCACGCAAAAGTATAAATGATTTTTGCCATCTTAGATTCACAAATGTACCATTTTATGATTTTTCTGGAATGTTTTAACATATTTGACAGTGTGTTAGACAACAGTAAGATTTTGTGTATGAAGGAACTGCAGATGCTGGTTAATACCTAAGACAGGTATAAAATGCTGGAGTAACTCAGCGGGTCAGGCAGCATCTCTGGCGAAAAGGTATAGACAATAGACAATAGGTGCAGAAGTAGGTCATTCAGCCCTTCAAGCCAGCACTGCCATTCAATGTGATCATGGCTCATCACCCCCAATCAGTACCCTGTTCCTGCCTTCTCCCCATATCCCCTGACTCTGCTATCTTGAAGACCCCTATCTAGCTCTCTCTTGAAAGTATCCAGAGAACCGGCCTCAATAAGTTTCAATAAGATCCCCTCTCATCATTCTAAACTCCAGCGTAAACAAGCCCAGCTGCTCCATTCTCTCAGCATATGACAGTCCCGCCATCCCGGGAATTAACCTTGTAAACCTACGCTGCACTCCCTCAATAGCAAGAATGTCCTTCCTCAAATTAGGGGACAAAAACTGCACACAATACTCCAGGTGTGGTCTCGCTAGGGCCCTATACAACTGCAGAAAGACATTTTTGCATCTATACTCAACTCCTGTTGTTATAAAGGCCAACATGCCATTCGCTTTCTTCACTGCCTGCTGTACCTGCATGCTTACTTTCATTGACTGATGAACAAGGACCCGCAATTGTACATCCCCTTTTACCAACTTGACACCATTTAGATAGTAATCTGCCTTCCTGGCCCCGAGTCAAATGTTTTGTTGTTAATTTATGTCCCCTCCTTTCAGCATGAATATGTTGGTTTTGAATGAAATGTGATTGGAATTCAGACAATTACTTCATCAGTGGATTAATTCAGTGAGAAATCTGAGATGGCAAAATCATTTGTAGAATAAAATTAAAATATGTGGTGGATTTTATTTCATTGTTTTGAACACTAACATTTGTCGTTAGAATACAAAAGGCTAATATTAATGTTTTGTGTCAGATGACTTTAAATTACAACACAAGCACTTAACTGTTCACACACAGACCAATTGCTGTTTTTCCACTGAAGGGTTAAGCGTTTACCATTAGCATTTAGGTCGTGTATCGGACTTTGGGACACAGAACTAAATGACACACTTCATTGAGCTCCATCCTCCAGGTTTCATGCTTATGAGGGTGTTCTTCTTGATTGCTTTTCATCTTGGCTGTGAAACCATTTGGTTAGAAGGCTGACATTGATTAAGCAGAGGAGACCAATGTTTCATTGTGACAGCTGTCAAGCTTCACTCACTTTGTCAACAAATCAATGCGTTTTTTTCCATTAATGCCCAAGCTTGCCTCCTGCTGTCACTGGAGAGAGAGATTAGAATCCATTGTCATGTTGCAATTGACCGTTTCCTGCATTCTCAACCGTGCAAAGTGCTTTGTCTGGTTTCACGGCAATTATGACATTAGAGGGTAGTTGGCACAGTCACAGACACCCTTTCTCTGCAATATACTGGGCCTTGCAGTTTCAACGCTTCACTTCACAGAATCTATAATTGGGAAGTTATAAAAAGAAATATAGTTCTATTTAAGCGTTCAACATATGGCTTCTTTATGTACATGTGAATGCATCCATCATACTCTTATTAACATAAAACCATTCTCTGTGTCTTTGAGGTAAAATAAGAGCAGAATACATCAAGTGACAACCACAACAAGGACAGGTGCCTCAAAAGATTGTGATTTCTGGGAACAGAAAGGCTTGGAAAAATTGCATTAGGAGAACAAAAGTCAAAGGAACATCAATTATTAATTCTACTTGCTCTCGCCATGTTACCATTATGTATATTTGCAATGAACAATTTACGATTAAATGGGATTTTTATTAAAGTTTCTCCTACCATTTAAAAGCTTTCAGTAAAACTTTGTACCAAAAACAGACAATGTGATAATTACTGTAAATCGTGAGAAATAGTATGCTTTCTGGGAGTAATTTAATTTTCAAATAGGCAATGCTGTTTTAACTTTAAAAACTAAAGCAGTGCTATATATTCAAGTGACATTTGATAGCCCCACCCATGAGATCACCCATTTATAGTTTCATTATAACACTCCAGTATAATAAAAGCTCTTCTTACATGCAACAGTCATTTCTAATGATAGTCTAGCAAAGGAATGAGATTTGAATATTCACGATAAAAAAATATTTTTGCCCTATCTAAAAAAGTGTAGCAGGTTTCATTGTTTTCTTTCGGAGATTGTATCTGTGATTTTGCTATATCGAGCAAGTCAGCAAGGTAGAAAGGTTGGTGCTGAATAGAAGCGATTACTGTCGACCATGAGCACAAGTCTGTGTGACATGATACTGATTCATCATTGAGGAACTGATCAGGGCTGCTAAAGCTGAGAGGTAAATGCAGAAAATTCTACAGTTAGAAGAATTATAGATTCTGTAGCAGCAGAGAGATTAGCATTTGTGAGAGTTATCCGGGAAAAAGTATAAAATATTTCTATTGATCTAGAAAATATGCTCTGAATATTGTTCTGCACTGCTCATGGCTTTGGCTCTGAGGCCTGAGTGTCAATAGCATTCATGACTGAACTCATTTTATTCTGTTCTTCAATGGACAGCAGCAAGGGAATTACCACGGCACAGTAGCGCGGCAGTAGAGTTGTTGCCTTACAGCGAATACGCCGGTGACCCGGGTTCGATCCCGACTATGGGTGCAGTCTGTATGGAGTTTGTACGTTCTTCCCATGACCTGAGATCTTCAATTTCCTCCCACACTCCAAAGACGTACAGGTGTGTAGGTTAATTGGCTTGGTAAATGTAAAAAATGTCCCTAGTGAGTATAGGATAGTGTTGATGTGCGGGGATCGTTGGTTGGCATGGACCCGGTGTGTCGAAGGGCCTGTTTCTGCGCTGTATCTCAAACTAAACTATATGACATTTTGCCGGAGAACAGTTTTACATGTCAGAGTGGTTGGCAAAATAATAGCTGAAATTCTGCTCGCTATAGGTTGAGTTTTTTATTGTCACATGTACAGTGAAAAGTTTTATTTTGCACACTATCCAAACAGATTAGATATACATACGTAAATATAATCAGTTCAAACCCAAGTACAATAGATAGAGCAAATGGGAAGTTAGTGTGCAGCATATAATTCTCAATATTGCAGCCCATCAGTTCCTTGGATAAAGTCCAGTGTCCTCAGTGCAATAGAGGTGAACCAAACAGTACTCCAGCTTATGGGGGACCTTTCAGAAGCCTGATAACAGAGTTAAAAGCACTCCTTCAGTCCAGCAGTGCACACTTTCAAGCTTCTGTACCTTCTGCCAGATGGGAGCAGGGAAAAGAAGGAATGACTGGGGTGGGACATCTTTGATTAAGTTGCTGCTATTCTGAGGCAGTGTAAGGTGTAGATGGAGTCAAAGGTGGGGAGTCTCATCTATGTGATGGACTAGGCTACATTCACAACTCACTGCAATTTCTTATGCTCTTGGGTAGAATTATTCACACAAAAGCTATGATGCAACCTGACAGTAGGCTTTCTATGGTATATCTGTGGATGTTTGTAAGAGTAACAAAGAACATGCCAAATTTCCTCAGTCTCCCCATGAAGTAGAGGTATTGATGTATCGTCTTGGCTGTTGCATCAATGCGGTTGGTCCACAACAGATCATTGGAAATATTAATACCAAACAACTTGAAGCTCTCAACCATTTCCACATCGGCATGATTGATGCTAGTTGGGGCCTATAGTCCACCATGTTTCCTGAGGTCGATAATTTATTTTAGCATGGAATCAGGTCGCTTGGCCCACCGGGTCCACGCTGACCATCGATCACCTGTTCACACTATTTTTAAGTTATCCCACTTTCTTAACCACTGCCTACACACCAGGGGCAATTTACAGAGGTCAATTAATCTACGAACCCACACGTATTTGGGATGTGGGAGGAAACCCACGTGGTCACAGGGAGAGTGTTCAAACTCCACACAGATTATAACTTGCTTCTTAATCTTGCTGACACTGAGAGAGATGTTATGTTATGGTCCTGACATCCTCTCCTTCGTCTCATCATTATTCATGATTTAGCCCAAACTTGTATTTAGAATTAAAGCCAAATTTGGCTCTACAAACGTGAGTATAAAGGTATTCAAGAAGGAACTGCAAATGCTGGAAGATCGAAGGTACACAAAAATGCTGGAGAAACTCAGCGGGTGCAGCAGCATCTACCTTTGCTCCATAGATGCTGCTGCACCCGCTGAGTTTCTCCAGCATTTTTGTGTACCTTTGAGTACAAAGGTAGTAAGGTAGGATACTGAGAACGCATACTTGTGGGGCACCGGTATTGAGATAATCTGGAGGAGATGTTGTCATCTATCCTCACTGATCGAGATCTGTGGGTCAGAAAGTTGAAGATCCAGTGGCAGGAGGGGGGGGGGGAACGGGACTTGTAGATGAGAAAGATGGGATAGTGGTGTTAAAGATAGTTATAGTCGATTAAATAGGAGTCGAATGCAGGAGTACTTGTTGTCTAGATATTTCGGAGATGGATTGAGGGC
This sequence comes from Leucoraja erinaceus, assembly GCF_028641065.1. NCBI lineage: Eukaryota > Metazoa > Chordata > Chondrichthyes > Rajiformes > Rajidae > Leucoraja > Leucoraja erinaceus. The sequence continues at coordinate 76,986,373 of NC_073379.1, read as the reverse complement.
CATGGAGATGGCGTCTGCTGTGGAACTGTTGTGATGGTTAGCACACTCCAGTGGATCAAGGCTGGCTGGGAGGCTGGAGATAATGTCCACCTTCACCAGTCTCTCGAAGCACTTCATGCTGGTGGATACCAGAGCCACTGGATGGTAATCATTAATGCATGCTATATTTTTGAAGCAGTACAGGACACAGAATGGTGTAGTGAGAGGTTAAGGATGTCTGTGAATAATTCCACCAGCTGATCTGCACAGGTCCTGAGGACATGTGCGGGGACTCCATCTAGACCAGTTACTTTCCACGGATTCACTCTCAGGAAATCCGATCTTACGTCTGTCTCAGTGACCATCGGTACAGGTTTATTGTCACGTGTTCCGAGGTACAATGAAAAGCTGTGGTTTGGGTGCTATCCACTAAATTAGATCATACTATACATCAGTACAATCACGCCAGGAAAAAATACCAAAAGCAAAAACTGTCAGTCAATTGTTTATAGTCAGTAACTTATCCAATGTTATTGTCAGGTTACACATGTACACTGCTAAAATGATGCTAAATCTCCTCACAACCTTTCTCAGCCCTTCCATTCTCCTTGGTTTACAACACCATTTGTGTATAATTGATTTTGGGGAGGACAATTATTTTCTCTAAATAAGTAATGGTCTCAGTTCCCTTGCTGCTGGAGCTGTCTTGGTCACTTTTACCAGGTTGAATGAATCCAGTCATAAATGTCGCATTCAATCTGACCCTGAGGTAAGGTAATACGAGTTATTGGGAGAGACCAGATAGACTGTTCTTTTACCCCTGGAACAGAGGAGGCTGAGGGGTGACCTGATAGAGATGTATAGAACTATAAGGGTGATAGATAGGGTAAATGGTAAAACTCTTTTTCGAATGCTGGGGAGGAGACATTAGAGCAAAGGAGGTTTAGAAGGGATTAGACATCCTGCGTTACACCAGCAATTTGTGTCTTTTTTGTAAACCAGCATCTGTAGTTTATTGTTTCTACAAGCTTCAGTCCCAAAGTGAATCGATATGACTTGTGTAAATGGATGTAATGGACTGCATGGACATGGTGGGCTAGAGGGCTTGATTCCACGCTCTACAACTCTATGCCTATAAGCTTCAGTTCAGTTTAGTTTATTGTCACATGTACTGAGATACGGTGAAAAGCTTTTTCTGACTACATTTGCATCAACCTCAATACATACAAACAAAAATAAAGTGTAAGATGTTTATTTTGAGATGTTATACCAGCCACTATTGCTAGTATTGACTATTTTCTACAAAATGTTTTTTATATTGGAAGCTCCAGCCTTGTAACTTGCCTTTGGGAACAGCAATAAGAAAGTGCTTTTGGTCGCACCACCATCATCAAATTTGTAATTTTGCTGCTTAAGTGATTAGCCCAGCAGTTATCAAGCACTAATTAAGTAGAAGTGGCTCTGTGTAAAGCAGTAGAGCTGGAGAGTATGTTGCACAGCAGATAGGAAATCCTGGGAGGGAGGGGAAACGGGGGGGGGGGGGGGGACAGAGACGGGGGGTGGGGGGGGGGAGGACGAGACGGAGGGGGGGGGGGCCTGTCCCTCACCTCCATGTTTTGTGAGGCAGGGGACAATACTCACTAGTTTCGTGAAACATGAATGAGTTGGGGACAGTCTGGTTCCTCCGCCCACCCAGTCACTGACCGCGATGCACCACCATTGACCCCCGACCCCCCCCACCAGGGTGATTCACCCCCCCCGACCCACACACATGAGGTGTTTCAACCCCCCGGCCGCGGGGATAGATGGCCCGGGGCACATTAGAAGATCATCTGAGCATCTTGAAATGAATCTCATGAGCACGAGTGAAAGATAGCCGAGCGACACGGTATCGATCAGCCCACATCGCACAGTGGAAAAGAATGAAATGGAAATTGCAAATTATTCAACTGCAACTTTCCACCTTCCCAGACACAAAGGCAGCAGTAACATATTTGCCACATGTTTAATCTTTTACCCGAATATGCATAAAAGAGGCAGTATAAATGTGTATATATATATATATATATCTATATCTATATATATATTTATATTACTAAAAGTCTGTTCTTGACCGGTTTTGGCCACCTGTGCTGCGATTTCCGAGAGAACGCCGCCACCTACGGCCGTCATTTTAGGCCACCTTGCTCAGAGCCCCCCTCCGCCGCATGTGTGCCAAGGATTTTTCCCGTCATTTAAAAATGACAGAGATATTAATGTTTTTACAAAATGCCCCATTCTCTCTGCTGCCCCCACTGGCGGCAGGGGGGAGGGACTATAAAACCAGGAAGTGGTGTGCCACACAATCTCTTCAAGATGGAGGAAGGCAGAGGGTCATGCTTCTCTGAGCTGTGAATAACACTGAACACATGTCTACTCAAATGTAAGTCCCCTTAGTGGTTGTAAAATGCTTGCAGAATGTGTATGTTGGTTCTAAAGCTTGCAAAAAAGTGTCTATTGGTTCTAAAGCTTGCAAAGAAAGTCTATTGGTTCTAAAGCTTGCAAAAAAATGTCAATTGGTTCTGAAAGCTTGCAAAAAATGTCTATTGGTTCTAAAGCTTGCAAAAAAATTGGTTCTGCTTGCAAAAAAATGTCTATTGGTTCTAAAGCTTGCAAAAATGTCTATTGGTTCTAAAGCTTGCAAAAAGTGTCTCTATTGGTTCTAAAGCTTGCAAAAAAAGTCTATTGGTTCTAAAGCTTGCAAAAAAAGTGTCTATTGGTTCTAAAACTTGCAAAAAAAAGTCTATTGGTTCTAAAGCTTGCAAAAAAAGTCTATTGGTTTTAAAGCTTGCAAAAAAAAAGTTGAGACACCACTTACTGCAAATGGTGGCATGAAGTTGAAAGGCACTACTTACTGCAAATGGTGGCTTGGGAGCTTTGGCTTGAAGTTGAACGGCACTATTACTGCAA